>NC_085052.1:12292650-12992650 GCF_963662255.1 Cinclus cinclus | reverse complement strand
CACACCTTGAAAGAGCCTCACAGAACCTTCTGCGGCGCTTTAAATATTTTAAATGCAAAGAAAGGTACAAAGGATGCTACGAATCTCCCCTTCCGTTGTATCTGAGGGGCTGCGCAGCAAAGCACTCTGCTGATTCCGCACCTTTTAAACAGACCCAAAATGCAGAGAAGGAAGGAAGGAAGTAAAAAAACTGTTCCCTGCAACGGCATCTTGCAAACTTTCTGTAACTCTTCGTTTTCTGTCTCTTTCCCTCCCTCTCTCCCTCCTCTCCTCGGTGCTGTTTGGCTTCGGGAACACGCAGCCACTCAGGCACCTATAAAATCCCTTTGTTTATTTCCAAATATATTTAAGAAAATAACAGCCCTGGGTTTAATGCTGAGAATATACAGCCTGTAGCTGCTGCGTTCCTCTATACATTTAAGCTTCTTGTTTCCTCCCAGATCCTTCCTGTGGAAGCTCCCGAGGTAATATTTCCATTTTAGTACTTTGCAAGATTCTAACTCAAATTGTTATTGCTTCACATTTTTAAAGTTTACTTAGCAAAAGGCCCGGCTAACGTGAGCTGCTTGCAAGCTCGGAGAGAGACGAAAGGGCCTTGCCTTCAGCTACATTCTGCAAATGTGAAGGGATAGGGGCTTTTAGGGATGAGTTATACCGCAATCAGCTTAGTAAATCTGTATGCAGAAAGGATGCTAATTAGTCTTAATAGTCTACCAATATGCCCCAAGACTGGAGACACAACAACGTAAATCTGCTACCGATAAATATTTTTAATTGTTAAATTTACTGGAAAGAAAAGTGTATTTTTCCGTAGCGAACGCAGAGGATGCGGCGGGGCCGGGCTGCGACACGACACACTCTGCTCCTCGGCGGGGCCGGGGCGGGGACAGAATCACCCTGGCGGGGGTCCCAGGCCACCCCGACCCCCAAAGTCCCCCCTTACCATCACCCCCAGCTTTGCCCCCGAGAAGGAGGGGGAGCGCCTACTTAGATTGTGCTTGGTGAAATTAGTGATGTATCACGTTAATTACCACTGTGATCTTAAAATGGTTGCAGGCCCAAGGAAAATTAATGGAAATCCAAATTCTAATTATGTGGCTGGTGTTAAAGAGTTGAACTAAATACCCGGGAAGGGAAATTGGATGATAATGTGGAAATATGCTACATTTTCTGGCTGCTTGTGGTTATTGCATCATGAAGCCTAATAAATGCATTATCAGAGATACTGCTGGAGGATGTTCTTTGGGGACACAAATGGGGAAGGAGGTATGGTGATTCCTGGGATAACTGGGATAAACAATTAAGAAATTCCAATAACCGCTAATTTTGTTCCATCCTTGCCCGACGTGAGCCGGCCCAGCCCTGTGTACTGGGGTTTGCAAGGAGGAGAGAACCGGGAGCCGCAGGGAGGGGGCACTCGGGAGCGTCCTCAGAGCGGGGCTGCAGCAGCATCGCCCGGGCCGGCTGCCCCCGGCACGCCCCTCTCGCAGGTGGGGAAACTGAGGCATGGGCACGCATCCCTCCGGGCTGCACCTCCCCGATCCCTCTGCATCCCCCCCGGAGTCACCCAGCAAACACAGATGGAGGACTAATTAATTAACACAATTAAGCTTTCGGAACCGGGGGCTGAAACCCGGGGGGCTGCAGAGAAAAGCCGAGGGGACACGACACCGAGTGCGGCAATGTGTGTCACATCCGACCCACGCGTGTCCGCGGGGAAGGAGGGCAAAACCGTCTTCCCACAGGATTAACTCTTCCCTCGCTGGCCGTCTCGGGGTCCCGGGTTTCAGTGTTAAGATCTCAGCCTCATCCATCACGGAGTTAAAAAAAAAAAATCGAGAGGGAAACCAATACAGACAAACACATCAAGACTCAGGAGTGGCGACCCTTGGAAAAGGCAGGGTCCAACCAGATATGAATCATTTTTCTTTGCATAGTTTAAAGGAATTACTAGTGATATGCACGGCTGTCACTGCAAACTACATTTATGGATTTGCAAGTCATTTCCATAAATCAGCTGCATTGGATCCATCAGAAGAGCAGAGCCCGGCGTCGGTGCGAAGATGATGGAGCTCTCTTTGAACGTATAATGAAGTGTTCCAAGGGCTGCAGTTATTTTTCTGCTTGTTAAGGATTTTTTTTTGAAGGGGGAGGGGGGCCTCTTCGAATTTGATTTTAAATTAAAATGTCGCCAAGAGATGTTTTATTGGTGATCACCCTTATGATAAATTTATGCTTCAATAATTACTTTTCACGGGATATCGATTTCTTCTGGCAAGGCCTTTCTCCCTCCTTCCCAACCCCTGTCTCCCATTTCCCGAACAAGACAGTGCTCCCCCACTGCCTCCCTACCCCCCCCGGGGATGGCTCCGCAGGCAGAAACGCGAATGGGGCAAGGGCAACCGAGTGGTCACGTCACAGAAGGGAGCAGGGATTCCACACTGAACAGTCTGGAGTCTGGGGGAGCCCCTGAAGCCCCCCAGACCCTCTCAGGTTCAGCAGGCCCATGGCTGGTGGGGGACTTTCCTCGACTTGGTGGTGGTCCCTCAGAGGGATACAGAAACCTCCGAGGCTGCAGCAAAGCCCCCAGTGCTCTGAGCTCTGACTGCTGGGGAGATTGGCTTCTGCTCCACGGCACCTCTCTGAATCCAGAGCAAACCAGAGAGTGGTCGCAGCAGCCTGCAAAACAGGGGAATCCCTGTTCCCCCCTCCTCTGGCACAGGAGAGGGTGTCTGTCCCCTCGCACTGTGCTCCCAGGGCTCACACTTGCCCCGGCTGGGCTACCAGGGGTCCCAGCGTGCTCTCCAGTGCCTGGCCTGGGAAGGGAGCGCACAGAGCGGCGCATAGCAAAGGGAAGGGCTGGCTTCACCGAGGCCACAATCCCCAGGTTTCGTAGTGCTCTGAATGGTGCCCCAAACTGCAAGTATATCCCCTGCCAAGGACACAGCTGCCCCCTCCACGCCACCCCCAGCAGGCACGCCCTCACCAACACCAGTCCTGCTTCTCTATTCTCGCAGAGCCACTAACCTGGCTGGAAAAACGTTCAGGGCAGTCAAGCATGGGCATTCAGGGAGTTCAGGGCATTCAGTGCAGAGGGTCCATGATGGTTTCATAGCCCAAAGCCATGCCAAGACCACACTGAACTACCACAAGTTTATTGCACAAATGTTCCTTCTCTTCAAAAACATGAATATTACAGCCAAACTGGAGTTTCCCAAGATGCTGAAATTATTCCAATATATCACTTCTGATCTGTCCTTTCCTGACAAAGCCAATATTCCTCTCAGCTCCCCCCAGTCCATTTATTATGGAAATAACCTTTCAATTGGAAGGAACACACACCTTGCTCAGACATCAAAGCAGTGAGAGCAGGAGAACATATAACATGTCATCACAGAAAACTGGAGCTTGTGCCAGCTCCCTCAGAGCACCCTTTCACAGTTTTCTGTTCTTTACACGAGTAGCTGGATGCTATTCTCCTTTCGCTAAAAAAATAAAAAACAAAAAATAAAAAAAATTCCTTCATTTGGGATCAAGAACATGGTATTTGGTGGAAAGGTGATGTGACTGTGAGTTCAAGTCTTGCTGGCTGTGGAGAGGCCAGTTATCTGTAAACGTTGGCCCACACACAGGAGTTTATGGGTGTTGGCAGTTCATGTCCCAGCCCCCACAATAAAAATTTCAGGTACTGCCATGTGGGTGAATGGATTATCTCATCTCCTACTACTACTACTACTACTACTACTACTACTACTACTACTACTACTACTGTTACTACTACTACTATTACTACTACTACTACTACTACTACTACTACTACTACTACTACTACTACTACTACTACTATTATTATTATTATTATTGCTATTATTATTTTAAAGCAATGGGTTAGACGAATGAGCAGCACAGCCCAATTCCCAAACCTCAACATCAATCCCAAGTGCTCCAGCACCTGGTCAGGTGTTAACCATGGCCCATGCACTGGGCATGAGGGGAGGCCTGTGGCCATAACTAGAAAAGCTGTTGTGGGCACCCAGGGCACCCTACACACCCCTGCCTTGCCTGGTCTGGTTTAACAGCAAGGCCAGAGGATGCAGCACATACCCTGCAGGATACAGCCTTGGTCAGGTGCAGGGGTCCCTTCCAGCTATTTGCAGTACCCCTGCTTTTAGTTGCCACTGGGCACAGGAAGGATCACACCTATTTTGTTTTCTCTGGTGTGTGTCCAGTAATTATTACCTTTTGGTGCAGCTGGGGCCACTCATTGCTTCCCAAAATCCCATGCACTGCCAAAGATGGAGCCATCGCAGTATTGACATAGGCACAAACTGGAGAGTTCCGAATCCATTAGAGACTGGAGTAAAAACTGGATTCAGTAACGGCTGGAAAGGAAGGCTGGGCTGTCCTGTCTGCTCTCTGCTGTCAGGCCTGTAGGCCTATGCTGTCGGCAAGGTTGTTCAGTGTCTCTGTCCTGCACCAGGTGCCTCCCCGGCAGGGCAGGGCAGGGCGGGGCAGGGGGAGCCGCAAGACCCCCAATGCCTGCTGCCCGCAATTACGGTGTATTAGCCCTGGGTGTTAATTGTCCTGTCTTCCCGGGGTCTCACTTGGAGGCCACCGCCTCTCCAAGGTCTCCTCAGCACATCCTTACGACACACCCGTGGGCATCCCACCGCCGCTTCGCCCCGGACGGCGGAGGATGGAGCCGGGACGAGGGTGTGAGTGGGATCCGTTTCCCGCCGGAGCCGCTCGCCCGCCCGGCGCTCAAAGCTTAGGCGAGGGGGACCTCTGCAGGCAGCACCGCCACCCGGACCCCAAAACACGGCTGCACCCCAGAGTGGCACTGAGCAGGGCGTGCTGCCTCCTGCCAAGCGCTTTTGATAAGGGGGAGAGCCCTTCTGAAAGTTAAGAGGTGAAAAGAGGAAGGGTTTCGTGAGCAAAACCCTGCGTGGCATTCCTTTATCTGTTAGGTGAGCAGCTACTTCACATCCTACAGAGAAATCAAGTCATACATTCCAGGGCTTGTGACATTACTAACGTCGCCGTGTTAAGAAAAATATTTTCCCTCCGTATCAGGACCTGAGGAAGCAGGATGCTATCACAGTAATGCAGCTGAAGGGTGAAACCCATCCCCTGCTTCACAGTCACTTTGGAGACGATTGCCATTTAAAACAAAGTGACACCTCGGGGAGAGGATGGAAGGTGAAACCAGGCACAGGGTTAGACGTGATGTGGCGCATCTCAGAAACAGCGGGGTGACACAAAAGCAAGCGGCTCTTCCTAGTCCATCCTGTGGATGCCCCTGAGTCCTTGTCCTCCCAAATTTAAATGTCTTGTTGAATTGTGCCAAAATGTGACTAGGGACATGACAAGTAAAATCAGTCCTTGGATGTTTCAAATCCTGCTGCCGTCAGGAGCTGATCTTTGAAGCTCTCCCTGCTGTGTGCATACTGCTTCTTTATAGCCAGGGTCACCTCCAGCAGAGACTCTCCTGTCTCCTGTTTCACCCCCAGAACCGAGAGGGTTGCAGTGTCCCTAGGTCACTGCTGGTCGACAGACAGGACTTCACCTGGAATGAGCCCTCCCTTGTATATGTCCTGTCCAAAACTTGCCAGCTGCCTGAGACACTGTCCCCCCTTCATTATTTATGGGATCCTCTCTGCCCTGTTCTGAGGCTGGCAGAGCTGAAAGCATAAAGAACTACACATGTACTGGTGGACACTCCCCAGCTTACTTTCTGCTCTCATTTTCATGGGCAGCAATCACCCTCCAGGTATTAGCACTGCCTCTAGAGCACACAAATGAGTATTACAACCCTTTTACTTCCCATGAGTATTCTCAGTAAACTAATAAAAACTCGAATTAAAATATAATCCTTAATAGCATGTTGTTTGTTTGTTTTTGTTGTTCTTTTTTGTCTGTGTATTTACTCCTGGAGAGGAGGGAGTATCACAAGTCACGTTCCTTTATGCTCATGCTGACAGCTCCCCCCGGTGTCCTGTGCTTGCACATCTTTTGCACAGTCACCCTTATCCATGCCAGGGATGTTTAGTGGAGTGTTAGAGAAGATGGGGCCAGGCTCTTCCTGGAGTATTGGGAAAGAAAAAAGGCCAATAGACACAAGAAGTGACAGAAAAGTTGCATCAAAGAAAAATGTGATTACTTAGAGACTAAAAGAGAAAGAAACTTTCCACATGAAGGATAGTCAAATACTGGACCAGAGATCCAACTTTGAAGTCACTAACCACGTCAACATTCAGAGTTTTACTGAACTGAGAAAACTGCCCTAGCAGCAGTAAGCACTGCTCCTCAAAGAGACTGAGCTCAATCAGAGACTTCCCGAGGTCACTTCCAACGTGAATTATGTTATGATTCAATGATGGAGCAAAAAAATGCTGGCTGCTACTCCTGCATCCCTCTCATCCATCAGTGCTTTCCTGCTCACCAAAATGAACTGAAGCAGTCAAGCAACTTCAAAGTCCATTAGCACAAGTACCAACATAAAGCCAATGTCATACAGCCTGTAATTAACTTCTATTTCTTGTTTCTTAAAAAGCTGTTCTTTTATGATCTGAGATCATCACACAATTAATCCCATTTGTTTTCACCAAATTCAACCACAGTCCTTAACCGTTTGATACTAACCACTTTAATTTCTCTCCCTTGTCTCTTTTTTTTGCCCTGTAGGAGGAATCAGCCACAATACCCATAGGCAAGGTTGCAAAGCAATTTCTGCCCTCATTCTTTGTGCCCTATCCAGCCCAGGGTGCAGAAACCATGGCCAAGGGGAGAGGCAATCTGCCCTATTCAATCCACGAGCACTTCAAGTGAAAGCAAAAGAATAATTAGTACTGCAAGATGAAAAGACACCGATACGATCTCTCCAAAGAGAGAAAAAATAATAATCAACTGATATCTTGGTTCTGCCACCAGGACCTCCTATTTCATTTAACTGATGCCTGGGTGAGACATATGGGGCTGGGCTCTGAAGCACCTCCTTTTGGAGTGGTGACAAGTCTCCCCCTCAAAACCCTCTTGCAATGGGTTTAGTGGTAAGAAAGTTGAAGGAGTGGTAAGGACTCCAGGGAAAACTTCCCAGCCCTTCTACCATCTGTCTACTGTGTTGCAGCCTTGATTTTGGTACCTTCTCTAGGCTCCCCTTTACAGCAGGGACGATGAGAACTATGTTCCAGAGACACTGCTGGAAAGAAAGGGTTTGGAGAGGAAATTTTTTGGGGGAAAAACAGAGCAGGCATTCCACTACCTACAAACATGGCTGGAGCCTGTGTGCACAGCACAGGCTGAGCCTTGCTCCTGTCTTAGCTGGCATCCCCAAAGCAAGGCACTAGAGCTTAGCAATTCTTCCTGAAAGGTGCTCAGTGTCCTGGCAGAGGCTGCTTGTGAGGCCCTCTTGGTGTCTTTGGCTGGCTCTGAGAGCCCCCAGGACTTGGTCAGAAGGATTCCTGCTCAGGCACAGCACACAGTGTGAGCTCTGTGCCCCTCACAGCCCCCCAGGTGCTCACCCTGCCAGGACAGGACCAGGGCTTTCCACACAGTTTCCTAATGGGTGTGGGTCTGGCGTGTGCTGGGCACACAGGAGTCCATTCACAGGTTCTGGCAAATGCCTACCTAGATCTTCAAGTTTTTCCAGGCCTTGGCTCCCAACCAAAGCAGGAATCT
Organism: Cinclus cinclus; assembly: GCF_963662255.1. Taxonomy (NCBI): domain Eukaryota; kingdom Metazoa; phylum Chordata; class Aves; order Passeriformes; family Cinclidae; genus Cinclus; species Cinclus cinclus. The sequence continues at coordinate 12,984,973 of NC_085052.1, read as the reverse complement.
CCTTTCAAAGGAATAGTGCTCAAAAAAATTCCACTTCTTAGCCAGTGATACAGAAGATGGTGGAGTTCATCTCATATTCTCCTTCATAGCTCATATTCTTCTCTTCAAAAGTCTAAAAGAACAAAATCCTGATTATCTGATTTTGATGAAGTACTACACCATGACTGCTAATTGTTTTCCCATCAGCCCTTGTTTTTGAAAGTAAAGCTGGGCTTTTTTTTAATAGCTCTGAAAATCTATCAGGGTCAACACGTATGGCTTGCTAGCAGCAGGAAGGTACAGAGAAATAGATGACAAGCATGTGCTAACTTTTCAGATTATTGGAAAATGTCCCTGTGAAGTTATCTTGTCCCTGCTGCAGACATAGGCTCTGAATATTGCTTGTCCTTGTCTAGCAGCAAGAGAGAGCAGCAACAGCATCTGTTGGCAGCAGAGGGTATGCAGGCATGAGGGATGGATACTCACTGTCCCAGGGACTTTCTCATTGCGTTTTCGTAGCATAAGCCTGAAATTACCCAGTTCTAATTGTTGGGAAGAACAGAGAGTTTTGAAAAGCTGTGTCTTAATAAGAAAGTTTTTTCTCCTTTTTCTTAGAGTTAGAAAGCTGCTGCCCTAACCAAGACAGGTGGAGAAAGGTTTCTGTGAGTAAGAGAGACAAAAAGGTCTGTCAAAAGAGGATTAGTTGGAGCCGAGCCTGCCTCCGAGCAAGACAGAGGGTGAGGCGACCTTGCAAATCCTGTCTGGGCTATTTTCTCTAGCTTTGGGAAGACAGTAAAGGCAGTAGTGACACAGGAGAGATGCATTCAGAGTGGAGATTAATTGTGCTGTAATGCCTGCTGTTGCTGCTGCTTATGCAGCAATGAACAACGGCTGTCCAGCCCTGAAATCCTAAAATCCCACAGCTGTCCCTAACTCTAGGGAGCATGAGCAAGTCAAATGGAGGTTTTCCATACCAGGAGGGCCCTTGCTCTGTGGCCTACTGGGAAGTGTAGTTCAGTGCCTGCATGGCCATTTCAGAGCAGCCTTTGCTCCCTCTGGTTAGCAGGGCCTGAGATTTGAGAGCAAGAAATTCTGTGGGGCAAGGTTGGGATGGCTCCTTGGGTTCATCTGCTCCTTGCTTCCGTCCCATCCCTCTCTGGAGTGTGGGATCATGAGATATTCCCTCTTTGCTAGGGTGTCTGAGGAGAAGAGCTGCATAATGTCCTTTTTGGGATGCTGTTCTGCAACCCCAACAGACGAAGACAATCCTGGTGGTGAGAGGCTTGCCAAATCCCACTCCCAGTAGAAATAAGGGTGGGCACAAGTAAACAGGAGACATGGCTGGAAATAAGGCATGTGGACAAAGGTTGTCCTGAATAGTGTCCAAGGCTTTCATGGGACAGGGCCATCCTGAACTTGTGCTTGCCTGACTCACTGAGTCAGGGCCAGAGCTTTGAAGTTAGCTCAGCCTTCCCCAAGGAAAGGCTTAAGCTGGCTTATCATGGAAAAAAAAGTGAGAACAGAGCTTTAAGCACTGCAGACTAGGCTAGTGAGGGGCAGGGCAAGCAGGGGAATTTGGTGTTCAAATGTTGCAGGAAAGCTTAAAAACTGCAAGAGAAAAGGAGGGAGGGAAGGACCTGGCCAACCACCCACAGACGCTGGATGCGACCAGGTATGTAACCCTGGCTAAGCCAGCAGACTCCCAGCATCTGGCAAAAAAAAAAAAAAAAAAAAAAAAAAAATCGGTTTGCACATTCTTGAATCTGGGGCGTATATTGAAGAACATGAGGTTAGATGGGTTTGGGGGTGTTTCATCCAAAATGGAGAATTTTAACTTTCTGCATTTCTTCCTGTGGCTTTTTTTATTTCCACCAAAGTATTCTTTCTTTCAGTAAGGAGATGTGAGTTCCATCCAGACTGCACCTCCCCGTTTTCCTCCTCAAAATAATAACAGCCTCATTTGCTAAAGGCACTATAAGGATATTAAGTGAAAATGAATTAAGTTTAATTCAATTGTTATTTTAGGAGCTTTGCCTCGTCAGGGTTTTGCAAAGCTTCATTCTTCCACTTGCTGGAGACCAGCTTTAACACGCCCCTGCTGAGATGTTGCTGCAAGCCACGAACCCATCACGCTGGGAGTTTTACTTAATGTTTAGGGTTGGATTTTATTTTGCTTGAATGTCAGAGTCTGTCTGCCATGCTGCTGGGGGAGAGGGAAGAACCAAAGACTGGTTAGCTCAAGTCCATCATATGCAGCTAAGAAATAAAATTAATTGTCTGGCTGGTGATTTCTCAGGCAAAACCCCAGCATTTCTTTGTCCAAAAAGCACCATGACACTGGTGCCCTGCTACAGAGAGGCTTCAGCTGCATCAGGTCTCATCTGGATCTTCTCCATCTGTTGCAGTATCTTTTGGATCACCAGCACAGGAAAGTGGAAGCTGCCAGGATGGGGAGAGCTGGGGAAGGATTAGTCTGCATCTGCAGAGCACTCATTTCACCTGCTCTTCACTCTTTGGTTTGGTTTTAAATGCAATGCAAAAGCCCAGAGCCATACTGAGGCCTGTCCTGATTAGCAACCATTCCCTCTTTTCCAGTGAGGCATCAGCTCCACCCACGACAGGGAGAAGCTTTGAAAAGGTGGAAAAGAGGAGAGAAGGCAGTGACAGAGGGATCTGAACTATCCTAGGACTGATGACAGTGGCTTTGTTATGTGGGTAGGCAGGCTGCTGCATGCCTGTAACCACCTGGGCATTTGGAGCCCCACAGCCCTGCACAGGACTGGGGCATGAGGGAGAATGTGACTCTGAGGGAGCAAAGAAGAGGGACTCAGACTTCCCCAAAGCCCAGCAAAAGGACATTTTGGAGGAGCTGTCAGCTCCTGTAGCTTGTACAGTGGAGCTGTAAGATCCAACACACTCCACCCCGCTCTTGTCTCTGGTTTCTATAGCAGAGGGGCAGAAGGGAGGACAAGACCCCAAAGATAAATGCCCACACAGAGTGCTGGGACAGCTCAGTGTCAGCAGCAGCAAGCAGAAGGAGGGAGCACACAGAGCAGGGTTCTCCCAGCCCCTAACCTTGCTGAGAGCCAGCACCCAGGATTTATGGAAGAAAAGCTTGGAAGTGACCCCTGATCCACTCCGGCACCAAGCGCGGACTCAGATGGCATTACAGCTTGATGTACAGCCAGCGGGTCTGCCGGGCAGTCTCCTGTGAGCGATGGCTTGTGATATTTCTGGAGTTTATACCTAGCTCTCCAGCTCGATGGGCTTTCTGGGTATGATTTGTGCCATGTGTAGCTCTATAAATATTGAGCTCAGAGAATTATATATGGCGACAGCCCTACAGCACTCCCAGTGATATATCCCTGCGTTTGTGGTTGTAGGCGAATAATTTTAGTTTGAGTGGTGTGGCAATAAGTACAAGGAGGAAGTAAAATAAAAGGGTAATTCAAGTCCAAGTGAATGGCAGGGAGCATGCGTGAGGCTTTGAAGCCTCTCCCACAAATCACTCAGGGAATTGACAGCCAGGATAATTTCCCAAATTAGTTACCTTATCCCTGAGTGCTGCTGTCTGCAAAATTAAGATAACTCACCACTTTGCTGAAAGGATGTGTTATAACAGGGCAAGGAAGGAGCAAGGGAAAAGGCTGGCACTCCAAGGACAGAGTCAGACGCTCTCTGCTGGGGCATTCCTCAGGTTGGAGCATGGGGAGAGCCTTGGCTGTTACCACCAGCACTCAATTCAATTCCCTGAAAAGCTGCAGTAGAACTGTCCTGGGAAATCCTCATGACAGGCAGCTTGCAGGCCACCATGTAATGTGGGGCTTTTTTCTGCTGTAAATCTGAGTATTGCTTAACTGATTTGGGATTGCTGCAGTTCAAGTGTTGCTTCCCCACCTGTATATCCCACAGCATTCCCTCCCTCTGGCCGAGAGATCAGCAAAGGGGGGCTCAGATCCCTGCAGCCACTTACCCCATTCAGGCAGATACCATCAGGGCCTCAGAACAAACTCCTTAATGGGATATGGAAATGGCCAAATGACCCTAACTCCAGAAAAAAACTGAGGCCAGGTTTCATGCCATGTCCCCATTAGCTGTGATGCTTCAAGATGTTCAGGTGCTTGTGTCCATGTCAGGCTGGCCATGCAGGTGGGTCCTCTAAACCAGGCTGACAGGCTCAGAAAACCCACTTTAAACCAGCAATATTAATAATTTGCACCTTGGTGTCAGAGCTTCCATGGGAAGGGCCCATCCCTCAGCCCCACACTTCCCTGCTGCTGGTGGCAGGGAATGCCTGGGTGACTGAGCTCTGTGTCCCTAGATGGGAACACTGATGAATTAATCTTTAATTGTGAAATAGGTAAGTGAAAAACCACCTGAGGAATGGGATTACAAGGGAGGGAAAAGGTCCAGTCTGCTAACACACTTTCCTACAGCAACCAGGCTGCAGCCATGTGTCTCAGGGTGCCCATACCAGTTCAAATGCCTTAATGAGCCTATTATACTTACATTTTCATCACTGTACTGTTGCAGACCTGGAGTACCTATGGTTCCCAAAAATTCAATTTGCTAGTCCTATGTCAATTAATAACCTCAGCAGCAGACTAATGCAAAGGAGCTGAGTCTTATCCTTCCCTGGGAAACCCACATGTTCAGCTCCCTCATAACCACCTAAGGGCATAGACATGGTCCTGTCAGAGCATTGGATGAGCAAGCAACAAGCCGGGAGCCGGAGTGGCCTTTTACAAGGAGCTGGAGTGGTTTGCTCTGATTTTGTAAAGAGATGAAAGGTCAACAGAAGGCAATAACCCTTCTTGTTCACTTTATATCAGGACATACTGCAGATGCTTTCAATCACAGCTATTGCAGACACAAGGAATGTGAGAATTGATCTGATTTCTTCCTCCAGAAAAGATTTAAGATACATGGTAACAAAACCTATTTCCACTGAAAACTTTTGCTTTAACCTTGAAAAGACACAAAAGGCTCAATGAGCTCTGGATTTGACACAAAGTAATTTGGGGTTAAAACTGCAAATTCTAACATGCTAGAAGTTTTGCAGGGCTGGTGTTTATGGGTAGGCTGTCCATTACAGGGCCCCTTTAGCCAAATATTAATATCCCTCCAGGAGATTTGCTATGAGTCAAGAAGGAAGAGTCTGAAGCACAAACTAAGGGTCAAACATGTTGTGCCTGGGAGGGCCAGTAGGTCAGATCATTAGTTAGAATGATTTGTTGTGGCCTCAAAGCATATTAATCTTTCACCTACATGAGTCACTGGAACATTTCATATTACTTCTCCTGTTTCTGGATGACTTCCCCACCTGGGCAGACCCAGCAAAACCAGGCTCCAAGCCACATGGTTCTGGAAGATGAAACCTGCATACCAAAGCCAGTGCCCTAGCATAGATAAAGAACCCAGATTTTCTTGATTGTAGCCTGGAATATTTTCTTGCAATGTTGCTGCCTGCTTTGGTGGAGTGACTTGATCCTACTGCAGGAGTAATGTTCCCTGAGCTTCTTTTGCAGGCACATGAGGGGTCTCCCTGAGCTGCAGCAGCCAGCAGAGCATGGGAGAGCCACTGGCCTTTGCACCAGTATCCTGTGGAGGAGGTTTTCCTGCTGCTGGATCCCGCTCAGCTCCATGATCCCATGGCCTGGTGTGGGATGTGGCTAGCCAAAGGCACCCTGCAGACAGCACCATCTCACCCATCCTCCTGCCTCCCCACTTGATAGCGCCCATCTCTTCCCTTGTATCATCCAGAGGGCCTGATCTCCCCTCATAAAGATCATCTCTTTAGCTTGTTTTTGTCATGAACTGCCTGATTCTTTAACTGCTGAGCCCTCTCTCTCGTTGCCTGTACTGGTGGTATTTTTCTCCAAAGAAATAAGGCTGGCTGCTGCTGAGCTGCCACTGTCCCACTTCATCCTCCAACTGCACAGATGATTCATGTGAGACTTCATTTCATCCTTACCTGAAGCAGCCAAATACACCTGTGAGGAGAAATTAGCTGCTTCAGTGGCACAGCTCAGCTGCTCAGGAGATTCTCAGTCCCTCCAGGATAAGAAATAAATGAGGCAGCTCACTCAGCAAGTGTCTTCCCCAAGGAGCATGGCTCAGTGCTCTGCTCCCCAGCAACCCCACCAAAACTGAGGACTGTGCCAAGCAGGGTTCATCAGGGCTCTGTCCCAGACTGTTAATGTTTTCTCCTCACTGCAGGGAACAAGACAGTGCAGCAGGCTGGCTGTGCATTCACTCTTCACAGCTTTTCTATTTTGTACATTACTGAGCAGTCTCAGCATCACCCCAAATACCTGGCCCAGCCATGGCTGGGGTAGGGGGTGGAAATGGAGTCTGGCTCCCTGCATGCTCACCTAGCCCCCAAAAAGCCCTTTTCTCCCCCACACTGGCAGGTCTCTGTTGGATAAAGAGAGAAGGGTCACCTGTGAGGACCCATCCAGGATATCTACCACTCAAGTGTTGGCCACTGTGAAACCCACCTTCAGATCCCCATCCCAGCCTGGTAGGGCCTGCTGTCAGCTCTCCTCTGCCCCAGGAACATCCCATTTAGGGCAGGGTCATGAGGAGAACAGGCAAGGAGGACAGAGGTCAGCCTGACCTTAAGGAGGGCCAAGAGAGTGGCCAAGATTGGCCTGAGAGGACAAAACCTATTAGGCAAAGAAGAGAAAGTTCACAGACCATCCAGAGAAAGTTCATCCCAAATTTCAAGATAGCTTTTTAGATCATATTGGCCTCTGGGCACCATTTCACTAGTAAATGCTCTGTGGAATAAATGCCAAGTGCTGTTGAAATACAAATAATCCCTTCTCATAGAGAATTGCTTTCTAGTGAATACTGGGCTATAAATGCAGCTTTAAAAAGAAATAACTTGTTAAACTGACATACACAGACACACACAAGCAGACCCCATTAGAATAATTTGACACAAGCCAGAAAAAAGTACCTCTAAATCACATAATTATTTGAAGAGACAAAGACATTTGCTTAAACTGGTTCAAATCACCTTTGGGGAGGGAGGAGAGAAGGTTTGTGTCTGCACCATTAAGTGTTTTGATTTCCTGCAGCTCACCCCAGACCCTTGTTTTAATAGTATTAAACATATGAATGTGTGATAATAAAATATAGGTGGTTTCCTTGAGATTTATTTACTTTGTTTGTCACAAAGACAAAAATCATTACTTCCTTATTTATCTGCTTGAGTGTTTCATGGGTTTATATTTTTTCTTTTGATGGATGCAAGCAGCCTCTTGGCTGTCCTAGAGAGCTGTTGCAGTCACCTGTTTTGATCAAAGCTCATTCCTCTGCTTAAAAATCCCAGCTGCTTGTCCTCAGTATTTATTGCACTCAATGAGCCAGGGGTGTGTAGGTAGGAGAGGGATGGAGTCAGGCCCCTTTCTCCATGCCTGGCTGGAACTCAGAGAGTCGAGGGTCTCAGCTTTATGTTCTTGGTGTGGCTGCAACCTCCTGCAGTGGCCCTGCACACATCACACACCCAGACATCCTGCAACTTACCTAGCGCATGAAACATCAGCACATGGGATATCCTATGGAAAGTCTCACTTCCTAATCCCAGAGTTGAATATTAAATAGAAGGGAGTCCATCCCTCGAATTTCTCAGGGCTGGCTTTTTTCAAGAAAAAAGCATGTAGCTGTGGTGCTCGGGGACATGGTTTGGTGGTGGACCTGACGCTGTCAGGGTAGCGGCTGTGCTCCATTATCGGAGAGGACTTTCCCAACCTAAATTATTCTGACTATGTCCCCTTCAGGGGCTGGGCTTGACTACCCTTCATCCTGACACCCAGTGCTCCCAGTCTGAACGGTTCGCTGGTTTGCCTGGGGCTCGGCTGCCCGTGGTCACCCCTGCCCTGTGCCTTGGGCGGGGGCCCGGGCGTGCGGGCGGGACGAGCCGAGCGCTCGCCAGACGCTCCCTGACCCCTAGATGGAGCTCGGTGCCCGCCGATCGCTCCCGGGCGGCCCCGGGGCGGGCAGGGATGGCCCCGGCAGCCTCCCCCCAGCACGGCTCGGGCCCGAGGAGAGGGGCAGGGTGTCCATCCCAGTCCTGCTTGCCTAACTCCCCATAGGTGCTGACCCCTGGCCTGAGAGGTTGTCACCGGGACGGTGTTTCACGTCCTGCTGTTCCGGCAATCTCTGTGGGTCACTGTCCACCAGGGTCACCTGTGAAGGGGCATTTTGGGAGAAACACCTATAGCTTTGACCCCTATGTGCATCTTGCGCATCTTTGACCCCCTATGTGCCCTTGTGATAAGGGTTATCTTGTCCTAGACCCCATCCTATGGGGGAAACCAGACAGCCAAGTGTCCCTCTCTGTCTGCTGCAGAGAGGTTAGAGGTTCTCTGGCTCCCATCCAGGAAACACCCATAGCACCTTAAAATAATGGCAAATTAAGGGAAGTTTCTGAGACTGAAGGAAGGGACAGGACTAAAGGAAGGAAGAAAGGGCTGTGGAGCGAGTTCCACACAAGGCAGCGTCTCCAGAAGTGCCATGCAATGTTCACCTGGTCCCCCACCCCATCTCTTGTGTGAGGAGGTCTCCACTCCTCTTATCCCACCAGAGCCAATTTGGGCCAAGCCATCAGCAACAGTTGGGGTTTCATCCAGGAAGGGGAGTGAGACTGGAGTTACCTCCTGCAATCCCACTTATTGGCAGGAAAGGGGGAGAAACTGGCTCCTGAGACTTGGGAGATGTTCAGCAACAGGACACAATTCCTCACTCCTCACTTCTTTTGGCAGTGTCTGTGGCTACAAGGAAATCCTTTAAGAAAACTTTTCCTCTAGGTAACATTACAGGTGTGTATCCACCTGTCTCCACGCTTTTCCCTGCCATAGCTGTGGTGCTTCCTCAGGTTCTGGCACACACACATGCACCCTGGGGTTCCAGCAGGTGATCTGCATTCCCTCACCTGACTGCTACAAGTCTGGCTTCTGCCTGTGGTGTGTGAGATGGGTCTGCTCAGATCTTCAAAGGACCAAGTCTGGAGGGAGAGTGCATGGGAACAGTGGTGGGAACACCAAGAGATGTCTGGTACCTTGCTCCACAGAGGGCATACTCTGCTCTACATCCCACCTCCTGCCTCTGAATGTGGTGGTATGAGCCACAGCCATGGCAGGTTTCAGACCTGTCATAACAACTGATAAGGTAACAGCATTTGTTTTGACTCCATCCCAAAGTGAAAACCAGATCTTTTCAAGCATTTCTGTGTGAAAGGGAAATGCCCCTGCGGGTGGCTGTGTCAGTGGGCAGGGTGCCTGGGACACATCCCTCTGTGGTTGCAGGTATCCCTCCAAAGGCAGTGGAGCATAGCCAACAGGGCTGTAAATGCATATAAATCTTGGAAGGAAGGAAGGAAGGAAGGCAGGAAGGTTGCCACCATGCTCCACAACTGTGTCACCGTGGGATGCCACAGGACTGCCATTTCAGCAGTAGTGCCATGGTGTGACATCTCCAGACCCTCCAGTGCATACCACTGGTGCAGGGCCAGGCAAGCTGGGTATAGCCCCTGCTTAAGAACAGCCCTCCTCTGTCCAAGCCAGGCTTCCACTGGACCAGGACCCCAAGGTGCCCCTCACTGCTCACCCTCAAACCCCACTGGCCTGGTGCCTTTTCTCTGCAGTTCTCAAAAGAGCATCCTTGTGGTACACCATGGCTCCCCAGGACCTGCTGGCCTTTATCCTCTCCTCCCCCTGCCTGACCTCAGAGGACACCCCCATTTCTTCCCCAGGCTCTCCTGTGAAAACAGTCAGATCAGCTGGGAGAGGGAGAGTTCGCAGAGGCCAGGCCATAACTCAGTGCACTTGTGATCACTTCCTCACCATGACCCTGAGCAAGCCCCATCCCCACCTGTACCTCTTTCTTCCCCATTGACACCTTACATGGAGAGTTCTGGGGTCAAGCTGTGCCTTTCAGCACATTTATGTCCAACACACCTCATAGCCCAGGCTCAATCTAACCCCACTGAACATTGGCATCACAAACTAGACACATTCTAGATAAATACCTAGAGAGGAAAAGTCTGGTGAGCCCTTGCATGTGCCTAAAACCTCACAACAGCAGATAAAAATTGCTAAACATAAGACTTTCAAAAATTTCCTCAGGCTGAGACAAGGAAGACCTTGGGAAACAATTTTTTCTCATGTTTTCATCTATCTCCATCTTAGTACCGCTTCCTAACTGTAGTTTAAAAAGGTATATATTGATTGATATTTTTTAATCACTGCTTTGTTATTTTTGGACAATTGCAGTCTAGGAAAGACAGACAGTTAACCGCAGTGTTCAGACCAGCGGGTTCACATTCTTTACAGGCAATGAGAGAATGAGTTTTCTCAAGCTTTGCTCCCTCCTGCTCGAAGACCAGAGCATGGGCTCCTCAGTTCTGCTCATTTAATTTTTTTCTTGAAAGCAGAAAGGCAAAGAACAGCTGAACTGAGGGTAAGTACTGAATTTCCAGCCCCAGGGAAGCACAAGGGAGGGGATTCCAGCTCTCTGCAGCAGGGGATTGCACACCTTCAGCACACAGAGGTTTGGTTGGGGCTGGTGTGTGACCTGGATTCACAGAGCTGAAAGCTGCTGAGGCCAGCACCATGCTTACCACAGCTAGCTGCAGCAAGAACAAAAGCAAACTCAAACAAAAAGGAAGCCAAAAAATATTTTCTACACTTAGAAAAATTGAGATTGTGACAGAAAAAAAACAAATTAACACAACTCTTTGGATACAGTTTTAGGTGTGACTTGAATAAGTGTATAGATTTAATTTAAAACTGCCAGTAACATAGAGTTTCTGATTAGTGGAAAGGAATGGGGATGGGGGGGGAAATTTCTGTCCTAATCTTGGGTAAGTGCTAACCCATCAAAGAAATGTCCTACTGTAACAGAGACAGTAACAATAATTTATGGAATATCAAAATCAAAGTTAGCTGCACAAACAAAAGATCTGAAAATAACAATTAGGCCCAACAAAAAAATTGGACTCCAACAAAAGTTTTTTTCTGATAATCTATAGCTTTGTGTGCTTTTTTCTTCCCTTAATATTTGTTAGGAAAACCTACCTTTTTTCCCCCCAAATTTAAGAGCACCTCATTTAGAAAATTTTCACCCAGGATAATTTGATAATTCCAAATGTTATTTCACAAACGTTTTTAAACAAATGGCCATTAAAGCTGACCGCTGCACAAAGAAATCAGTGTCGCTCAGCCAGTCTGCTTCTGTTAAGGGAAAAAAACGGTTAATTCAAAATGTTCCAGCTGTCCCAGAACCCCGGAGAGGAATGGCTTTTTACTGTAACCCAAACAGTTTTCAGCAAAGCCATTTTCAGTTTTGTCAGTAAATTGGTTTGGGTTTTTTACCCCATCTAGCCCCGAGTGCATGTGAGCTAGCCTTGGCAGCGAGGAGGGGCTGCCTCGGTGGGGATGGGCTCCTGCTGCTGCCGCCGTGCTGAGGCAGCAGCCTCGGTTTAAAGCTTTTTTTTAGTGCTTTGGTTAATCAGGAACACATTCAAAACCACCAATCAACAGTCTCAGTGAGATAATGAAGATGATCCTGCATTTGGGTGTTTGTGGGGTCAGTGCCTCCTTTCATTATCAATTATACAGACCATGTTAGAGGACACGTACAGTCGCCTCAGTCTTTCTCCAGTAAACGCTACATACAGGTGACTCTCACTGCTGCTGCTGCTGGAGCAGAAATAACTTTAAATATATAAGAAATGCCCCGTAAATGGGGAAATGCAGCCCCAAGAAAAGCTGCATGTGGTACTCATGCAGAAACTGGGATGTGCACGCACTGCAGGGATCCAATGGGCTGGCCCATGCTGAGCACAACTGCAGCTCTGCTCAAGGTGGAAGGCTCCAGCGAAGACCCATCAGCCTTTTCCTGGGCCATCCCTCAGCAGAGATAAACCAACTGATCCTTGTTTGGATGACTCATGCGCTCAGCTAATTGGCTAAATGGGGGCCAGACCTCTGGTTCCCTCCTGTCCTCAGAGTTTGCTGAGCTGGAACCAAACCCAGACAACCACAGCCCATCCCATGGGGCTTCATCTCCTCCAGCTCCACACAGATGTTTAATACTCCAGTTGCTCTTGCAAAGATGGTGTTTCCCCCCCCTCCAGATTTCACCTTCAAAAGCTCAGCATGTCCAACCCAAAGGAATGATAGCTCTTGATCCCTGGCAGTGCTGTGGGTGACAGAGATGAGCTCAACCACAGTGCAGTCCCCTGTGATGCCCTGTGCCTTCAGCGTCAGGAATCACACAGGCTTTTCCCCTCCAGGACAAACTCACTCTACCTTAGTCTGCATTTCCTAGATACAGGCAAGCAGTAGAAAAACATTTCTCCCTGACTCCTTTTTCATGATTGGGATTTGCTTTATTTTGAGAGCGAAGGAAGGGCGAAATGTCTTTCAAGGCATCTTAATGCAATTTTATTCCTGCTCCCAAATAAGTATAATACAAAAAATTTAATCAGCCTTCAATGTGATATGGATGGCCCCAGGATACAGCTGAGGTGATGTCAGTCTACGAAACATAACATTATGTGTCATTGTTTCATGTCATTACTTATTGATTTAATTCCATCATATTTCAGACAACTTTTATTGTCTAGGTACAAGTCATCATATTAATAACTGGAAGCACATATGCAGATATCAAAAACACCTTCTGCCACTAAACCAATTTTTAAAATGAATCCAAGAGAAATATTTTAAGGGAAAACTCCTCCAGAAGCAATTTTTCCAGGAACAAGAAAGACCAGGAAACTGTTTTTCTGGTTCCAATGTAACATATAGTCTCATTTCATATTGAGATTCCATTTTACTTTTGGTCTTTTTGTTTTTCAGGAAAGATTGATGAGAAAAAGGGAAGTCACCAGTTTTGAAAACAAGGTATAGCTAAATTTTCTATCTAAATACATTAACTCGAATCTGCATTATCGTGTGTTCAACTTCACTGGGGAACCTTTTGGATTATGAATTGAATAAAGTAGATATTATCAAATGTCTGTCTTAGAATTAAATTTTTCAATACCGATGTGTCATAATAATAAAATAGAAAATAATTTTAATATCAATAGTGGTTATTATTATTATTATTATTATTATTATTATTATTATTATTATTATTATTATTTTATGGTTGATGGTTTTTCCTATGCAGAAGCCCTGAACACAAAAATATACACTGCAACAAACTGTAAACCATTAAAGATTTGTACACAGCCATGCCTCCTGAATGAGTTTAACTTTATAGACAAAGTTGGGTGCATGTCAAATAATAAGCAAAATCAAAATCAGAAAATCTGACTAAAGTATGAAACAGAATTCAAACAAAAGACTTCCCTGAAATTTACTTTGGAAAGAATACAAATAGTTTTATTTTAGTATCATCTCCTAAAGATACTTCCAAAAATGCATGTTCTCCGAGTTTTATATTTTCCTGTGTTTTATCCATTTTTTCTTTTTCTGACTTCTTTTCTTTCCATTGCTGCAGATGTTTCTCTGTGTTCTCGTACACATTGGACTGCAGAATGGGAAAATCCTGCAGCACCGTAAATTCTCAGCCTGGTCCTACGATAGCAGATTTTGGATGAAGCGAGCTATCCATATGCTCCCTTAACAAACTCCCCAACAATGCTGCACCCAGAGGAGCCTCCCGGAGCACTGTCACCCACCAGGTATCAAAGGCTTGGGGTATTCATTGCAGATGTCCCACAGGCAGCCTGGACCCCAGGGCCACGTCAGGGGTCCTTGCCACTGCTCTGGGCTGCCTGCCCTTCTCAGTCAAATCCTCCAACACCTTTCACTCAGTAATTCCCAGTGCTGGAAGGAAACACCAGGCTGAAGCCAGCCGCAGGGCTGGGAGTCTTCCCCAAGGAAGCTGGGGTGAGTTTTCCCACCAGTTTGATTTTCCTCTGAGAAGGGTTTGCCAAGCTGGAGACAAATCCTGCAGCAAGGCTGAGTACGAATGGAAAACAGTGTCCCCAGAATAAACTCTTGCAAGATTGCCCCTTAAATGTACTCTCGCACATTTCTTCATATTCGAACTCCCTTTTCTGTATTCAACCTCAGACATAAATATCTGTAGATTTGCCTCAGCCCAGGTGAGACTTCATTCCAAGGTCTTACTCAATTAATTATTCCACATGAGTTGAAGGCTAAGTCCCTGCCACCCCCAGCAAGCCCCCCAGAAAGGCTTCAATTAAAGCAAGTGCTAAATGCACTGCTGGATTGAAGCCTGAAAATGTTTATAGGACCAGGGATTAAAACACAGCATATTACATCTGGAGCTTCCGAAGCTAAGTGGACCTGAGCAAAGTCAAATGGAAATGCTAACCCTATTTTCATTTTAAAAAAATAGCACAGGCTTCAGCTGTAGTTGTGATATGCTGTCTCCTCTTGGGGAACTAATAGACAGGGAACAGCAAGGCTTTAAATGATTTATTCAGTACCCTGGAGATTTTTTTATTTTCTTTTTCATTTCCACATAAATTACACAAGCACTTTATAAAATGAATACACATAAAACACCTTGTAAGTGCATAACTTAAAAAAAAACAAAAAAAGCAAACAAATCAATGCCTTTAAAAATCTCACTGAAAATAGGTTTTCTGGTTGCTTGTTTGTACTAGCTGCTTAAATTGGCAGCACTGTTTTAGATTATAAGTAACTGAAAAATATATACTGTTTATATATATATATATATATATATTCCTGGCATTTCCTAGAAGTGCTTTGTTTAATTATGTCTCATTCTCTTGGTACAATTAAAAGAACACTGAGTTAAAGAGCTGAGAATGAAATCAGATTTTTGCTGTCTGGAACTGCCTTCTAACAGGAAACTGATAAAATAAAACATTGGACAACATTTTGCAAATTATATGGAAATATTCCATGGGAAGAAACTGCATTACCCCCACAAACTGCCACCCAAGTCTTCTCATTATTAAAATACTTGCTGATGGGCACAGAGTCCATGGCAGCCAGGGACTGTTTGGACTCTTCATACAATTGAGATATCATATTTACCGTCCTCAGGAGTCTGTCAGATCCTTTTCTTGTTTCCCCCTCGCCAGAAAAAAATTAATGAAAAAAGGGGAGGAGAGACAGCGAGGTGAGATCTGAAGGGTTCCCATCTGGCACAAGCAGAAATTGCTGCTGTTTCCTCCATTTGTTGCATCCCCGAACATCTCCGGTGCAGATGACCCAAAAAGGCTCACAGCAGAGACATGCTTCCCAGGGAGCCTCCTCCTTTTCTTTCCAGACATCAGTTCAAAACATATATATACATATATATATATATATGAATATATATATATGGATATATAAGGGTGTACATAGACTTTGCACTGCTGCCAGTATAATCCTAAGGAAGTTTTCCTCTGCCCCAGCTGGATGATCACCAGCGGCTGTGTCTGTCAGGGCTGGGCTTTTGTCTGGCAGCACGTCAGCAAGTTCAGGGTCGACACTGGAGACTTTCAAGAAAACAAAGGGGCTGGGGGGAGGTGAGACAGCATTGCTGCTCCAGTAACTCCATGGCTGGGGACAGTTTTTGGGGTGGCTTTCCTTCTTTTTGTTCCTTGTGAAGGGTCTCTCCGGCTGGATATATATAGGATGTATGTGGCCAGAGTATCAGGGGGTTCCAGCCCTCCTCAAGGAGAAACAGAGTTGCAACATGTCCCACCAAGAATGCCTCGCGTACCCCTGGGGACAGCCCCGCCAGAGAAGGTGTAGGTGTCACCAGTGCGTGCCACACTTATTCACAAGCAGAGGCGACAGTGGTGACACTGGTGATCTTGGTGGAGTCATCAGACCAAGGCTGGAGATTCTGGAGGGCGAAGAGAGAGGAGTTGTGGACGCAGATGGGATCGGCTTGGATGGGCTGGTTGATGGTTTTTTGGAAGGCCTCCTGCTGCAACTGCATGAGGATGCGGTTTGCTTGCTGCCGCTCAGCCTCCCGCTCCTCTGCTGTCTGCCTCCTAGGAGAGAGGGAGACATTAGGGGGGCCTGGGGAAGAAAAGGAACGGTATCTCCAGAGAGATTAAGTTGTGTTGGGTGTCCATGGCGTGGGAGGGCAGGGGTAGGAAAAGGTGCCTTGCCATGGCGTGGTCCCACATCCCCCACACAAATGGCCAGTAAATTCCATAAACTGTGGAGTGGGTCTGTCTGTCTTACTGACCTCGACAAAAATTGCTCTGATCAAAGAGAGCTGGGAGCAACCCACAGCTCTGGATTACTCTCTGCCCACAGGAAACAAGAAAAGCAGAGATAAAACACCCAAAGTGTCACACAACAGCATTGCAAAAGTTGTGAACCCCTGAAAACATGCTCTGGTCTGACAGCAAGAGCCAAGCATGCAAAGCCCTATGAAGAAACATGGAGCAGTGTGGGCTGAGACAGTGACTGGCAGTGCCACACAGCTGGGAGATGGGCAGTGCCACCTCACACATCCCATTCCAGCATCCAAGTTTGCCAATTTATCTGCCATACTGCGGTGGCCAGCTGTTGAGAGCTTGGATGAAGGCAAAAGCATTCCTATGGTAGGCAGCAAAATTTCAGCTAAACACTAGAAACACAGTTTTCAGCAGTAAGAAAAATCGAAGCATAGAATATACTACTTGGAAAGGGTGAATGACAATGTTTTTCAGAACAGCTTGGACATGTTTCTTCCTGGTGTGAAACCAGCAGAGGCAATCCCCAAAGAGAGGGTGTTAGGGGCTCAGAAGGGATTCTTTCCAGTGTTGATTGGGCCCTGGCTCTGGGAGCCTGGGAGCAGAGAATGGGATAGGTAGAAATAACCTGAATCCTCTCATATCCACAATGGAAGCTCCACTCCTGCTTGCTTGGATGTCAGGTCAGTCTAAAGTCTGCAGCTTGTGCTCACCTCTACTTCACCTGGCACTTCTATTGATGTTGCTGGGAAAACCCAGGAGAAACTCACAGTGCTGGACCCAGGATGATTCCCAAAGCATCTTCTCCCTCCCTCACACCCCTAGGCTTAGCTGACATCCTCTCAGCAGCTTCAGTGGACCAGTGACACAGGAATGGCAGCTTTTTAATTTAGCAACTCAGAGGGACGTGAGATGTCTCATCCTCTTTGGCCATGGGAATTGGCAGTGGCATCTCTGATCTCCACAGTGACATTTCAGAACACAAGGCAGAGGGTCCCTGGCTCCCAAAGGGGAAGCAGGCTGGGGCTCGAATGCTAGCAATGGGCCTCTGGGCACCCAAGCCTCCTGACACGTGGCCAGTGTTCCCTCCTGGGAGCAGGTAGCTCAAGGCTCAGTCCCTGTTCTAATCACTGTGTCAACATCTCACATCAGACATCCCGGGAAGAGCGGGCTCAGAGCTGCACCAGCCCGGGGAGCAGCTCGGTCTCTGCCTCAATGAATATTTAATGACTCCCGGCACAATGAGGAGATGCTCCAGGAGAAGGAAGAGAGCCCCAGGTCCAGGGTGATCAGGAGCACCACAGCTGTGAGCACCTTGATCCCAAGTGTCTCCCTGCTGCAAGCAGCTGGTCTAGTCAGGATTCACATCAGAACCGGATTTCCAGGTTCATACCTGCCTGGAAAGAGCTGTGTTTAAAGCAAGAGGCAAAATCTGAGGAGGGGATCACACAGCCACCTCACTCCAGGCAAGGGGGACTCCAGGCAGGACTCTTTCCCCAATCTGCATTCAAGCAGTTAAATTGCTCAGAGGGCTTATAGCAACTCTCTTTTCTTGGATACTTCCCACTGCCTCATTCAGGCCGAGCCTGCAGCAGCTCCTTCCAGCTCTCAGTGCCCCAGGAACCACTCAGAGCCCACTGCCCAGTGCAGGAACCTGAGGCAGTAAGTTGGGTGTGCTATCAGCCAGGGGCACCCACATCTCCACTGCAACACGCAGCAGGCACAGATGCATACAGACAGAACTTACATGCCTGTGTCCCTCTGACTCAGGCCAGAGATTCTCCCGTGTCTAATATTACAGCTGAGGTCTGGCTGCAGCCTTTCCCTTAGGCAGAAGCAGGATTTTGTTTCTCTTTACCCAGCTATTTTTTGTAAGACATGTGAATAGGTTTGTATCCTCTGCACCTCTGCCAAAAGAGGCTGAATTTAGCCAACAGACGCAAAGAGTATTGACAGATGGATTTGCCTCACTTCCTTAGGAAACCTGGTTAGAAGACACAGATGACCCCATTTTGCAGGCCACAGCAGGATTGTTCCTCCTCCAGGATTCTGTTTCTGGCCAACGGAGATCACTCCAGCTAGAGACTTCCTAACAGTTGGGCAATTGCACTACCACGGATTCTCTAGGGAAGAACTCACTGTGGCTAAGGATTCACACACGCCCTTGGTTTCAAGTTCCTTGATCCCCATTTCTTACCCAACCCCAGCATACTCAGGCAATCGCTGTCCTTTTAATCCTTGGGAAGACTCTGGGAAAGCCCTTTCCCCCCATTTTGAAGAAGCTGCCTGCCCGCCCTCTAGCACCCAGTGATCAGCACCCAGCAGTTCAGCACCCACCTTCTCTGCTCTCTGAGGGTGCTCCCCCTTGCCCATCACTTTCTGTCCCCGAGGAAGCCCTGTCCCCAGGGAACATCCCGGAGCGTGCAGCTTGGGAGGGGCAGGGTCACTGCGATGGAGCCCTGGAGGCTCCGTGTGAGCCCAGCCTTCTTTTCCTCTCCGGCTTTACCGGCACGCCCGACAGCAGAACAAAAAGAAAGCGTTTGGGCAAGGAGGCGCCGCGAACCCCGCGGGGACGAAAACCTCGGCGCTGAGCAGAGCCCGGTACTCCCGACAGCCCCGGGCCGGGGGCTCCCACACGCAGCTGCCGCGGAGAGAGGCGCAGGAGCCTCCTCACCCTCTGATGACACTGACTGCACCCACAGCACACGTGTGTGCACACACACATTCATCCCCGTGGCACACGCGCACACGTCTTTGCACGCAGGTCCGGTGTGCACAGTCCACGTAATACACGGCTCGCACCACGCCACACTCGCGGGGCTGAGTTTTGCACTCACAGTCCCGTGCACACTCACACACACACACTGCGCGCAGGAACACGCCGGCACGCGTGGCCCTCACACTGACCGTGCAGATATACACGAGTGTCGTGCTTGCGCACACGCCCGCAGGTGTGCACACAGCCCATGCACACACGCACACACCGCTGTGCATGCACACGAGCGCGTACACACGCGGGCACTTTCACACACACACGGGGCTTGCGCGCCTCTGCGCCGCGGCCAATGCTCCTGGCAGAGCTGCTGGCAGCGAGGTCTGTGCCCCCGGACTGCCCCAGCGAGACCTCCGGTCCCTCACCTCCACTTAGTACGCCGGTTCTGGAACCAGGTCTTCACCTGGGCGTCCGTCATCTTGAGGGCCTTGGCCAGGGCAGCGCGCTCGGCCGAGGCCAGGTATTTCTGCCGATGGAAGCGCTTCTCCAGCTCGCAAATCTGCAGGCGGGTGAAGGAGGTGCGCGGCTTCTTCTTCTTGGGGGGTGTGCGGTTCTGGTACGGGTGACCTATACGGCGTGTTACAGTGAAGGGTGAGAGGGCCACTGGGGGGGACACGGGAGGAGGGGGGATGAGAGGCAAAGAAGCAAGCAGCGACACATCAGCAGAGGGGCTCCGGCTCCCGGCCGCTGGGCTGGGGACCACCCCCCCACACCGCTCCGAAGCCGCGGCTTCCCCGCCGACACACACGCACGAACTGCAAAATCTCGGCGGCGGCCCCGCGTACCGGGAAGGCCCGGCGGCCTTTCCTGAGTGCTGCGGGCACCCGCCGGGCACCGCTCGGCTCCGGCGGAGGGGAAGGCGGCCGCTCGCCCTGCCGAGTGCCTGCCGAGGAACGGGGTTCAGCAGCGGCAGCGGGTCCTGGCGCCGGGCCGGAGCTCCGCGCTCCGTGCCAAGCGGGCTCGGCATAATTTCGTTTAGGCGCGGCCGTAACCCAGCCGGCCCCGGCCCCAGTACCTCGTACACGGGAAGTAAAGTCCCGGACTGGAATTCGGAGCTGCGATTTGTTGTCGTTTGTTTTTTTTTTTTGTTTTGTTTTGTTTTAAATAAAAGTTGTTTTGTTTGGGTTTGGTTTGGTTTGGTTTTTTTTCCAACCCCACAAAAATATAATGAGTGAAAAGTCACATTGTGTCTAAGCCAGGAACAAATTGAGTGAAATCCAGTCAGGTGCTTGCCCGTTCGTCCACCCACGGCCGTGTCCGAACCCAGCTCTATCGGGTTGAAATTAAATGGGAACTTTCAAAAATTTGACCTCGGTTTCCGCCCTAGGAAAGAGGGGCTGATTTTTCCTCATTGTAATTTCGTTCCTTTTGTTCGTTTGTTTGCGTCTTTTTTTAATTTCTTTTCGTTGTTCGAGTTTTTGCTTTGTTAGTGCCGAAAGACGAGCCCAGCTACACCTGGAAAAGGCGGCGAGGCGGGAAGTGGCTCTAGCCCGGGTCCCGCTCTGGTCGGGACTGCAAAAATTCCCTTTTGGTGCGGAAAAAGGCTGAGCCGAAACCCGCAGCCGGGGAAAGCCAGTCCGGTTTAAGGAAAGCAACGGGACGGCCTTCCCGGGCAGGCCAGGGCCGGGGCTGCCTGTCCGCCGTCTCGCCGGCCGGGCTGTGCTTCCCAAATAACTCTCGGTTTTGAAGGAAAGTTTCCCCGGGTGTTGGGTCAGGCGGCAAGGATTGGGCAGCCGTGCCCAGGGCTCGCGGGAGGTCGTGTGCGGAGTTTACCATCCCTTTTCCTCCTTGCCCGCCTTTACCGACCCGTATCGCGGGAAAAATAAATAAATAAATAAATAAGAAATGTAAAAAACCTACACCAAATTAATAAGTAAATAAATTAAAATTAACTAAAACAACAACAATAAAACATATATACCAACAATTAAACCAACCAAAATATCAAAACAAACAAACAAAAGGAAATACAACTCATTCAGGGGGGTTGATTACGCCTCATTTCTCACCCCATCTTGCTTCTGGCCTCCTTCCTGACCAACTCCCCGGGACAATCCCGGCTGCTTTCTCCACCTGGCCGGAGAGATCCCCGCCTGGATCCTGCGTGCCCCTGCGGACACCGGTTGCCGCGCCGAGGCCGGGCGGCGGGAGAGGAAGCCGGGCAGCGGGAGCAGAGAGAGAAGGGGGTTCCCGGTGGCGCAACTCACCTGTGAACCTGTCTTTTGTGTATCGCCTGTTGCTCTCCATCCAGGGGAAGGTGAGCCCCGTGAGGCTGTTCATGCCGTTCACTGCCGGCACGGCGGCGGAGAGGGGCTGGTGGACGCCGCCGGCCACGGGGCGATGGGCCGGGACGCGGATCACCCCGCCGGCCGAGCTCAAGGTGTTGCCGTTCATGCTCACCGCCATGTTCACGTTGTAGGAGCCGGGCAGGCCGCCCATGCTGCAGGAGGTACCGGTGTAGGCGCCGGCCGCGCCGCCGCTCGCCCCGTAGCCACCCGTGACCGTGTTATAGGCGCTGCCCACGATGCATCCCAGCCCGTAGTCCGCCGAGTCCTGCAGCCGCGGGTGCGACACCATGCAGCTGCCCGGCTCCGACGTGTTGAGGATCTGGTCGATGCCGAAGCTGATGGGCTCGGCTTGCCCTTGGTGCAGGTGGTGAGCCCCGAGGTGCTCCATGCCGCCTCTCGGACACCGGGGCCGGACCTCCACACCGGGCAGGGCGGCACAGCCCCGCACCCCCCCGAAACCGGCAACGGGGCCGCACACAGCCGGAGCACGCCGGCTACGCGCTCAGTCCCATAGCACGACGGCAGAGCACCCCAAGAAACGTCAGCAGAGCCACGCAAGGCCGGGACACGGCAGCCACACGCTCAGCACGAAGACACACCAGCACAGCCATGCGCAGCCTAGGTACAAGAGTGAAACACCCCCGCAGCCCGGGACGCGACAGCCGTGCCCAGGACACAGACACTGGAGACACAACCGCACCAAACACCCAACAGCTTCCAGAAGCAGAGAGGCGACACTCCGGCCATGCACACTGGTCCCGCTGTGATGAGACCCAGCACCTCCAGGTACCAAGACACGTCAGGAGCCTTTCACCCAGGACACATAGACGTACGCACGGACACACACACACACACACGCACAAGGGTGCCCCGGGGACCCCTCGCTTCGGCCGGCAGTGGGGAGCCGGGAGCCCCGCGGAGCGGAGCGCGGCGGATTGTGAGTGCGATCGCCCGCCGCCCCGCTTGCCCATCAATCACCCTACCCAGGGCCTACTGCTGCAGGCCCTCACTCTCCATTGGTTGGATGCTGAGAGCAGCCCAGTGAATGACAGCAGAGAAGAGCACACAAGAGGAGTTTCTTCTTCCCCAGCCCCCTCTCGCACCCCCTCCGCAAAGAAAGAAAGAAAAAATAATCGCCGCCCGTCTCAGCCTTAATAAGTGAGCGCTGGGTGAGCGCGGGACATTGGGGGGTGAAATAGTGGCTGATACCGCGCGGCAGAGCGGGGGCGTTTGGTCCCGGAGTTTGTGGCCGCAGACCGCAGGGAAGGGGGATCTTTGCTGCCAGCCCCCGCCGGAGAACCGAGCGTAGGCTGCGATCCCCAAGGGCTGCCGCTCATCCCGAGCGAGGGCTGAAGCCGGAGGATCCCCTTCTGGTGAGATCCCAGACCCTTCGTGCCCCTTTGTTCCGGAAGGGTGTTCTCAATTTCAAAATCGGCACCTTTCAAAAAGCAGCGGAAAAGGCGGCTGTCTCACCACCAGACCGCAGAGCAGAGACACGGGGACTTTGAGAAGGGCACCCCACAAGTGCCCGGACTCGTGGAAGGGGTGTGATGGGAGGAGGCTTGGGGGTTCTCCCTCCGGAGAGCCGGAGCTGGGCTCATACCCTCGGGACGATGGCAGACCCCAGCTGAGGCCCACGGGGCAGTGGACACCGCTGACGGGGCACCCGTCACTGCTGGAACCGCCGTCTGCTGCCGCCGTCCCCTCCCGCACCTGCCCGCGGAGAGATGAATGTTTTCGTTAAAAAAAAAAAAAAGTATATATATATATATATATATATATATATATATATATATATATGTATCTGTATATGTATAAATATATATATACACACACACACATATGTATCTGTGTCTATATATATATATATGTATCTGTGTATATATACAAAATTATTTTAAAAGTTTAAAACAGCATGAAAATTAAAGCCACTATTGCAATTTCTGTAAAATTTCTTGCTGTCCTGCCCGCCGGTGCCTGCTCCTCACAGCCGGGCCGTGCCCAGAGCCGCCGGTGGCACCTTGAATTCGTCCTCCGACTGCTGCCCACCAGCGCTGCCCAGCCCGACCTAGCGTTCCCGGCCTCGGCATCAGGATTTTGCCCGGTGGTTTGTGTTCTGCCTGCCTTATCCTTCCCGCTACGGGCTGGGATCGGCCGTCCAGGCCCCCTCCTCCCTGCCTGGGGTAAAGGCTGTCCTTCCCACCTTCAGCGTGTCCATAAGGAACCGCGGGGACCCCACAGGACAGCCTGCTCTGCGGTATCCCCCATATAAAACAAATGGCGCTGGCATGGAAAGTCACGTCTGTGTACTCAGGTACACCTCCTCACTCATCACCAGCTCTATCATCCCATCCTTATCCTCACACTCCCAGTCCTGCACACAAGCTCACAAACATTCTCACGAGCTCACAGGCACCCATGCTCACAGTCCCCCACATTCTCCTGCACACACACCTACATTTGTGCGTGTCTTACACACTCGCAGTTACAGCCCCTTGCACACACACAAGTTCTGACACACGTTCTCATCCACACCTTTACAGTGGATGTAAGTATTCACATCCACAGTCGCTCCCAGAGCAGGCAGTAACACACGACAGTCCCATGTGTTCAGTCACCCCCAGGCACGCACACAATGACACACCAGCGCTTGTGGGTTCCTGCCACCCTGACCCAAGCCACAACCCTGCTGTGATACCCCAAGATCCGTCACTATCACCACACCCACCACCACAGCCCCACACGGGAAGGTTGAGGAGACAGCGGGCGGCAGCAGCAACCCACAGCCGCCTCTCGGCCCCATGCCCGGCTGGTGCCCAGCCAGCCTACCCCCACCACCACCCAGCCCTGCCTGCCCGATGGGGTCGGGTTTCCCCTCCCTCCCAGTACCTGCCTCAGTTCTTGACTTCTGAACTCTTCAGGGAACTCGCTGGCGCCAGCTCCATCAACCAAAGTCCTTGTGGTTAGGAGGAGCTGGGAGAGGAGGGAGGGAGTGAGGGCTGGGGCCAGCCGGGGCCGGGAGGCTGCCCTCGGGCAGGGGGCCTTCTTGTCCCACAGGACTGCAGCTACCTTTCCCCTTCTTCAGGATATGCCTGAGCTTCTTCTCCTACCCCTTGCCACACAGGAGATGTGGGACAGAGCCTGCTCACCTGCCCTGAGCATGTCAGGTTGTCTCCACAGGGAAGCAATAAAACATGCCATGCCAGTCCTGCACAGTGCCTGAGTCCCCTGGCAGTGTGCTCTGATATCCAGAGGGACCCAGATCTGCTGCCAAGTCCTGAGACCCAGGAGATTCTCCCCCTCCAGTAAATAACACAGCTGCCTGATGTCACTTGCACATCCCAAAGGCCCCAGTTAATGCCAGGAAAAGCCTTGGCCTTCTCTGTGCCAGGGAACCCCCAGGCTGAGCAGATGCTGAAGGCCCTAGAGGGACTGGCCCTGAGAAATCACTAGGTCACCACCAGCGATCCAGTCTGGTTAGTGAGGGCCACAGCCCCCAGCTGCTGAGTCCAAGGTAGAGGCTTTGGGGCAATAAAACTTGCCAGGAGACAGATTACAGGTAAATCAGAATTCCTTCTGCCCAGCACGCAGTGAGGACAAGGGAGAAGAGCAGGCAGGCCTAGGTCCTGACAGGGATTCAATATTTCTGGTAATTACTGGTGAGTTTGGGATGATGCATAGCCCTAGGATTTTTTCTCTGCACAAGCCAGACTTCACTTTCATTCTTGAGAAAGCCAAACAGCTTCTGGCATTGGAAGTCTGGGCACTGCACGTCTAAGATCCAGGGCACACCCAGTTCAGATGCTCCAGTTGAAATTGCTCCTGGCCTCAGTTTCCCCTTAGGCTCTCCAGGGCTGTGACTTGAGCAGTACTGTAGAGCACAAGGCTCTGGAAATGTCCTGTCAATTAATACATGGTTTTTGCCTCCCTAATTTTGAGGCTAAAGAGGCAGTGCTGCAGGCTCACACACTAAGACATGTCAGGGTGCTTTCAGGTTCACATCCCAACAGGAGGGTCTACAAGGGACCAGCACCTACTCTGAGATGCATCCAATAATCCTACAAATGGATTCCAGGGAGGGGGGCACAGGCACCCCAGCCCAGCTGTCTCTGCCTGGATCAGTGGACAATATGCTTCCATTTTCTGAGGGCTGGATTTGTTACTCTTTGCTAGGACTCTAAATGCCAGGCCCTGCAAAAATATTTCAGGTATCACACTCTAGGCAGAGCCCAGGGAGATTAACATTCCCAGATGTTTGCCCAAACTGCTGCTTTAGTTCTTAGTTCTTCTGTATAGAGAAGTCCCATTCTGCAGGAAACACCAATAAAGTGGGTCATACCTCCTTGGAGGTAGAAGAAAGCCTCCAACGCAGGAGCTGACATGTGCACTAAGTTGCTGCAAAATTAATACATTAAGGAAGCCCAGTGTCCTTGGTCTCCACTTCTCCAGAGCATCTCACCTCCTTCAAGTATCCACAGCCACTACATACTCCTGCAAGCCTTGGAACTTTTGTCCCCCTTCACCTACCCCAAACAGCTGCTGGGACAAGTTCATTTCCAAAATGGTGTTTTAATCCTGCCCCAGATGAGGGTTGAGGGCCCAGTATATCCATGCTAGGAAGTGACAATTGACATGAGGGCTCCTCCTGATGCATAAGGCTCTCCCTCCCCATGAAGTGCCCGGGGATCCTTTCTCAGGTTCTCTCATTGATCGTGTGCATCTGCCTCCTGCTAGCAGAGAGGAGCAGCCTAGCCAGGGCCTGACCTCCACCCTCCATTCTCCTTTTCTTCTGCCTTGCCGTCTTGCCGGGGCTCCTCTTGGCCCCTGAGCTCCTTTGCAGCTCGGGGCTCCCGGGAGTTTGGCATCACAAGCTGCCTCTCTGCCTCGCAGCTGCTGGCCGGGACACCGCTGCGAAATACAAGCCCTCCTGAGGGGAAGGGGACAAAAGTGGTGTGTCTGGGACCTTGACAAGACCCCATCAAAGCGCATCGGGCTCGGTCCAAACACCGCACTTGGAGTGGTGCTTTCCAGAACCTGTAAAATCCTCTGTACTGCTGAAAGGAGAGTGAGCAACTCTGCCGTGGGCAGGTGCGCGGTGACAAACACCCCTCAGCAGAATTGTGCATCCCGACTCCTTCCCTCCCTCGCTTCGTTGCGCCGGGACCACCCCCAGTCCGGGTATTATCCCTCCTTCTGCTCCATCACCTCCCGCGGCTTTCTCTCCCGTTGCGGCCCCTGTGAAGTCCATTACGGCGAAGGCGCCTGTGCGGGTGCGGGCTCGGGCTACGCACGGGGGCCGGCGGGTGAGCTGCGGGGCCAAGACAGCCCCGTCGGGATCTCCCTCCCTCTCCCCAGACCGGGACCCGCGGTGTCCGCTGCCGTCGGGGCTCTATCCCTCAGCACTGCCGCCCGCACTGAGTTACGTCGCAAGTGTCGCGACACCCGCCGATAGAGAAACAGGACGACCCCCGCACCAACCAGCCGGGTTCCCGTGGGCTCCCCAACGGGAAATCTCGTTTTCCGAAGCTCCCACCGAGCACGAGCCCGCACGGACTTTTTCCCCGCTCAGGGTCCGCGGGAAGGGCGGCCTGTTCTTTCTGAGCGTTAAAAGCAATTAACACCATTCGGGGAATTTTTAATTGCTCTATAAAGCACGCTGTAAATAATTACTCCCAGCTCTGTTGATCCCTCGAATACGCACTGACAGTTGTAATTTATGGCTTTGGAAACGTGGTCCCGTGCATTCAGCATAACTCCTTATTACAGTAATGACTTAGCGCCGCTGCACTTAATGAGTATAAAGTGCCCGGCGCAGTGGGAGCCGCAGCATCGCACGAACTTCGCCCGCAACGATATTTCTCCCCTTTATGGTTACAAACGACCGAGGGGCTACGAGTTAATACGGCGGGGAAGGAACGGCGGGGCCGGCTCCGCGCTCTGTCAACGACATCTCCCGGGGCAGTAGTTATCTACCCAAAAAAAAGTATTTAGAGCAGTTCGCAAACTGCGCCTTCATCCTCTTGTAGCCCCTGGCTTCTTGGAGAACACAGGTTCAGCAGAGGGAAGTGCAGGGACCCGACTCATCGCACCTGTGGGTGCAAAGAGGGCTGGAGCCGTGGAGTCCCGAGGGACCTGCACCTTCCCTCGGCATCCCACCTCTCTCTGCTTTGGGTCTGACCAGCTCCATGCAACAGGCCGGGCGTCTCTCGTCCTTACGGATCCTCCCCAGACGGGGGTACGCGCGGGGGGGAAGGAAATGGGGCGGTGGCCGATGGGGCCCGCCATGCCCGGCGGCCCCCCATGAATATGCAATGTCGCCGGTTGCCGGAGGAGCATCTGCCAATAAATTATTGGTCCTGCGGCACCGGCCCCTCTCTCCACCGTGCAGAAATGCGTGTAATCCCATTAGCCCCGTCCCCTTGGCCACCCGCCCCGCACCAGCCCCTCTGTAATGAACGACGTCTGGCCGCCATCCCCGAGGGCATCGACGGCAGTGGGGGACACCGTGGGCTATGCCCCGTTATTAACTCACAGTTTAATTACACTCTCCGTGACAGCAAGGGAGCGGGCGTGGGCCGGTCACCCGCGTCCCTCCACCGCCTCCCCCTGGGTCTCCCCCGCTCCGGGAAACTGACCCCGGCGACAGCCAGGCCCTTCGCGACATTGAGGGTGGCAGTCGTGATACGGCCCGATCCTGCGGTCGCCCCTCACCACGGCTGCTCACCGCCGCCGGCCCCGGTGCCGGCAGCTGCCCTGTTTGCTCGCTCGCCGGGGGAGCGGCGGCCTCTTTGTCTCCCACCCGCCCCGAGCCTTAGGCCTTTCCTCCGTCAGACAAAGTCCTGTTTTGCCAACAGATTTGTGCCTCTCCCCTCCCCGCCCCCCCATCTTAAAAGCCGCCCTCGGGGGCAGGGGAGCAGGCAGCTCCCAACGCCGGGCAGGCGGGAAGCGGCCCGCCCTGCCGGCTCCGCTAACAGAGTAGCTTTCACTAATGAATGAGAAGATCCGATAATAATGGTCTTAATTATTGCAAACATTGTTACGGGCTTAGCTCTAAAAACCTCAAAACTCTCCTCGCTAAATCCTCGCGTTTGTTTGTTTATTTCCTCCTTCTTTTCCCCTCCCCGAGGTCAATTAGTACGCAAAAAGCAAATACAAATTATGGCAGAACCAATCGGTAAACTTAAATCTAATTTGCTGCTGTTTGCATTGGAGAGGAGTGCCGGGCAGGGGGGGCTGCCCCGTTCCCCCCAGGCAGCTGCCGTACAGGTGGGTGGCTGCGGGGACGAGTCCTTGCCCTGTCCGCGAGTCCCTTCTGTCCCCGAAATCAAGAGACCCCGACGTATTCAGGCGCTTTTCTTTATTTGCACTTGTCTTTTTTACAAGTGATTCGTATATGGGTCGAAATATCTGATCTGCAAATATAGAGAAAATATTTTTCTACTTTAAAAAATTATCGACAGATTCCAGCACCACAGATTATGACTCAAAGTAATTTTTGACCTAAGGATTTTGTTCTTGACATCTACATACTGTATGTAATCGAAGTTAACATCTGTCAAGTTTTTATATCATTTATTTTATTACATTTTCCAACGTAATTTTTGGAATTAACGATTGGCAGTGGAAAGTTTCCTAGCAAAGGTCTACCCTGCTCACCATTTAACTAACTAATTTTTGCACCTAAACTCATTGATGACGTTTAAGAATACATACAAATTCTGTCAGGGCACTTTAAAACTTGCTGCAGCACTTGTCGTTTGCAGCACAGGTATTAGCTATGGCATTAAATCGTGGAAGTGATCTAGAAATAGGAAATCATGGGGGTTTTCAAACCCTAAGTCTCCCCTCGTGGCACCACCTGCTCCCCGCGGGTAAATGCCCAGCGAGTTCCGCCCGGGGACCGATGCCCGGGATGGGCAGCGCAAAGGGTTATCTGTATTTAAACACGATCGGCCATTGACGCAAAGAGCAATCTCCACACTTGTAAATTCATTCAATTATTTCCAGTTCTCCCTTTCGTATTAAGTGTATTTTCCACCTGTAATTCGTTGTAATAGCCAGTGCTACAACCTCTCGATTCACCAAGTGACCACGGGGAGAAGTCAGAGCCGGCTCCATCCCAAAGGTTTTGCGGACGTTTCTAACTGCCCAAGTGGAATGCCAAAAATCAGCTTAGAGAGAGCACGACAGAAAACAAACATTAAACACGGTGAGTAAACATAAATCGGGAAGGACAGTCGGTGAGACCAGTTTCCCAGTTCCGTGCACATCCCCAATGGCTTTGAATTACCAGTGCCGACAGGATCGGGGCTTGCGAAAACTGGCTGGTTTGTGTTATTGTTCCCCCCACGACTTCCCGGAGCGGGAGTTTCTGGGACCTCAGAAGAGCCCACAGTGCCTCGCTGGCCAGTCAAAGTCACCCACGGACACTGGGGGTAGGAAGGGACGTAGGTTTATGTAGGTGGGGAAATGAGCTGTGTTTTCTGGGGATGAATACTTCAGCGCTCCGATAGAATGGAGCTATTCGAGGCATTATATAATCTTCCAAGATAGCTTTCTCCTTTCCCTAAGCACTCCCTGCGAAACAGGGACAACTTCCAGCGGCTCATCCTCTGCTTCAAATTTTCCCCCAATCTGCAATTGGCAGGAGCTGAGGTTCAGAGATGGAGGGAAAGGTGCCCACACAGATCTGAGCTCACAGGGTCGAGATGCTGTACCCCAGGCAAAACTTCTCTCCTCAGCTGCTGCTCCCGGACTGTGGAGTCTGACACAGAAATGCGTGGAGATTTCAGTCCTAATAGAAATCCTGATCCATCTTCCCATTGAGAGGGGAGCATCCTCGGAGCCGAGCCTGAAGAGCCGAAGAGCCTCGCAGGTCCAACCAGAAATAAAAGCTAACCCAAGGCAGCGAGTGAGCTCGCAGCAGGATTTGCAGAGCGGTGCTGTGAGAACTCTGGGGTCCGACACAGCCTAGTGCAAAACCCGGATCCATTCCCCAGCCTCACTCAGTTCCAGGAGCAGCTCAGCAACAAAGTTGAAGTTTTGACAGGGCACGGAACCTGCTGCAAAGGAAACAGCAGTTTTGACATCCCCTTCATCCTTCCAGCATATTTTTCCCCTTTTTCCCAGGACTTTTACTGCTCACAGGAGATGAGTCAAGACATTTCCTTCTCCCCTTTCATAAATATTACATCTCCCAAATGCAATTACCAAGGGCGAAGCAACACAAGTGTTTGCTAAATAAGATTATGTGATAATGTATTTTATGCCTGTGCTGTGACACCAGACAATCCCCCTATTAATAACAGCTCAATGAGATGTGGAAGTTCTTAACAGGGTGCTTTGGGGGATTGGGGATTTTTTTTATTATTTTTTTTTTCACCAAGGGAAAGGCAAGCACAGTAACATGGCATCACTTGTAAGGCAGGAAGAGCAATTCTGGGCAAAAATTAAAATAGAAAATGGAGCTGAAAGCAGCCCAGAGGTCCAGTTGTTTTGTACGTAACACATAGACTGGTTAGGGGTCCTGCTAACAGGGTGTAAATCTCTCACAGACTTTCATAATGCAACTGGCCTAAAGAGGTTTGTGTACATTGCCATGGTCCTGAGAATGAATTAGTGCCTGACTATTCTGGGAACCCTGGAAGTTTATCAGAAGTGCTTTGTGCCAGCCCACACATCTCAAACTGTTAATAAAAGGCAAAGCTTCATCTCTCCCTAAGAAAAGACAGGAGCAAGAAAAACAATAACAAAAAACACCCCTTGGTTCAACTTCCCTCAGCTGGAATAACTCGGTCAAAACATCCCAATCAAAGCTCTCCTCTGGTGATCTCCACCTCTCACCTTTATCTGCTTGTTTTTCCTTTTCTCCAGTTGCCACATCCATCTGCCAACTTCTATTGACCCATCCATCCCTTGTGGTCTTCTGCCTCTCTCATATGACTCTCCGTGTGTCTCTTTGCATATGGTCAAAAGTAGCTGGGGATGCTGGCTGCCCAGCCTGAGGCATTTGGATGTGAGCCCTATTTAGGAAGTCCTTTGAAAACACCGTACTGCAAAGCCCAAGCTTTCTCAGTGGTCCCCAGTCCCAGCACCCACAGGTGAACATAAAACCACGGGTTCCCAGATCCACCCATCTGCACAGCACCCAGCAGCCCCATGGTGCCTTTACAGGACACCGGGGGATACACAGCAGATCGTTTGTGCTGAGCTGTCCACGGGGCATCACGCTGAAAGTGTGAGCAGCCCGGGGCATCCAAGCCAGGGATTTCCCTGTAGAACTTTTCTGCTTCAGCCCTTGAACTGACACAGGTCCCTCCCAGAGTCTCTGGCCAGAACTTGGTCTGCTGGGTGGCAGGGCCATCATCCCATGTAGATGCAGACAGGGTGATACATGAGTCCTTTACCTTCTTTGATGCTTCCAGGGTAAATTCCTCCAGAGTCTGCAAAGTTTGGCTCTCTATTTCACATTAGCACTAGTTTGTAGCTGCCCTCTGGCCCCTGGGGTGGAAGGTCAATCCTTTATTTACTTAGTCCCTCACTTAGTTCATCTGCAGCCTTCTCAGTGCTTTGGATAATAGGCACGAAATGGGCTGCTAAGCTGCTCTCTGGCCATGAGCCTGCACTCCTCAACTCCTGTGCTGTACAGAAGTGTGTTGCCTTCTCTGGGTGATACCACTGCCACACAGCAAAGCAGGCTGGCCAGGCAGCAGCTTTTTCCTACACAGAGGCAAGATCTGATTCAGCATGGGATGAAATGAGGGGCACACATGCTTCCAAGCACTGACATGCCTAGGCTGAAGATCATGAATGGCACGGGAAAATTATATCCCTGACATCACACCTGTCCCGGCAGCTCCTGCATGGTGGTGTCTCTAGAGCTGGTCTTTGCTGCCCTGTAGAACAGCATTGTCCCTGGACACTGCAGTAACCTGGTGCCAATGCCTTCTTGGAGTGACTCAGGTCCTGTCGTCCTGTCCTGAGCCCATCAGATGCTGCTGCACCTGTGAGAGCTTCATCAGGCAAAGCCAGAGCTCTGTGCTGAGCTGGGGAATGTGCCAGCTCCAGGCTCCATGCCCAGTGCAAACAGCCAGCTCCCTGCTGCCTTGGCCCTCCCTGCTGTTAGAGCATGCCCAGGACAAGTGA
Source organism: Cinclus cinclus (assembly GCF_963662255.1). Lineage (NCBI taxonomy): Eukaryota > Metazoa > Chordata > Aves > Passeriformes > Cinclidae > Cinclus > Cinclus cinclus. The sequence goes on along the minus strand of NC_085052.1, from coordinate 12,952,590 downwards.
GCCTGATGGATCCCAGCTATGTCCTGGACCCCCCAGAATGGCTAATGAGTGGACTCAGAGACAGAAAATTCTCTAGAAGCTGAGAGGTACAGATCAGCAGGCCAGCTACAGTTCCCCAGCTGCAGCTGGCCACAAACCCAGTAGCTTTCAAACCTTGTCTGCCTGCATAAGCTCAGAGAGTGGCATTTTCCCAGTCCTGTCCCACCTGGGGACAGCCACCACTGAGCATCCCTCCCTTTATTTGGGATGCTGCAGCTCACTGTGGTGCAGCTGAGCCTGACCTCAGGTCCCCGTTGTCTGCAAGTAACATTAAACCAAAGTAATCCGTAGTAGTAAACAAGATGTATGAATAATTAAATGGTTATCAAATCATTACTATTTAATATTATTCATATTAAAAGGGTAAATTAAAGTACTTCTCAAGCACATCCACACATACGCTGGGTTTAGGTTCTGAAGAAGCAGATGAGAGATTTTGACTTTCTCAGAGGAGACTGTGTACCAGATGTCTGCACAGGAGCTGGAATACAGTCTTGGGTCCCACCCTCTCCGACAGCGAGGGACCTGTGGTGCTGGTGCAGGCACTGCTGACTGCAAGGAGTGGAGGTGTTTTCCAAGGGTCAGCCAAAAGCAGAGACAAAAGTGGTTTCCTTGAGGACTCCAGGCACTGGGAGGGAAGTGTGCCCTTTGCCTGGGTGCACCAGGCTGGGTGTTTATTCAGATCCTGCAGAACAATGCTGTGGCCGGAAAAACAACCTCCCCCCTGCCCTAGGCCCAGCTGAAGGGGCTCTGTGTGTCCCCCCCGACCTCGTCCCCTGGGTGGGTGAGCTGTGCCTTGGCTCACAGCCATACTGATCATGTTTGTCACCACGGAGGCCTTTTTATTTTTTTAATCTTTTGGTTTCCGTGCTCTCCCAGTGCTTTGGATGACAGGAAGTAGAGCTTCTTGGAGAGAAGGCTGGGGATTTGGGGAGTTTCAGGCTGGGAGGGAGTGCAAGCTCATCTGTCCTGACCTCCCACTCCAGTCCATCTTCCTGCTGCAGGAGTGCTGGCTGTAACCAGTTACAGGCTTCTGTGAGCCTGGCTGCACCACAGCACCTCTGGAGCAGGGAAACTGCCCTTGTCCAACAACTGAAACCCTGCTCTTGGGATCCCAGCAAGTCCCAAAGCTGGATGCAGTGACAGGAGGGGAAGGAAGAACAACCGCAGCCAGTGCTGTGGTCTGTGGTTCAGCTAATCCAAACTTCCAGAAGGCAGAGGCTTCCCAGGACACCTGCAACCCAGGGATGGTGGGGTTTCAAGGCAGCACTAAGCTAAGCTCTAACATCCACTGCATAGCCACCTTTGCTGTGCAGCCAGGAGAAGTCAGCCAAATGGGAGCAGGACCTCTGCTGAGGGTTACAGAGCCAAGACTGAGCCATGCCCAGCATTTAGCAGGGCTAAACTCTCACAGCAGTGGCATTTTTTATCAGCCGGAGGATGCTGCAAGGCAGCGATCCGCCTCTGGACTGTGTGCTCCTGGTGTTCCCTGAGTGAGATGTGCTCCCACTTTGATTGCATTACAGGATGTGACAAGCTGATCCCTGCCAGGAAATTAATGAGCCCCAAACACCTTGCTCATCCATCACCACTCCAATCAGCTACTTAACACACTACCCACCCTGGCCACACACCCAGCACTGCTGGTCACTGAGATCCTGAAAGCTTCACTTTCCAAGGACCTAACGTTGCTGCCAGGTTGGCAAAGGGCCCAGGCCACCATCAGACCAGCACATCCCAGGTCTCCTCATACCCCAGCAATGGCTGCAGTGCTGACCTCTCCCTCCAGGATGTTCTGTCTGACCAATGCCTGTTTACCCTGCCCATTGCCCATAGGAACCTCAGGAAACCATCATGGTCCTCAGAACCAAGGCCATGGGGAAATGCCCTGCCTACAAGTAAACACAAACCTCATATTTAGCAATGACTGGGGCAGGTTAACACAGAGCTGAAAATAAGAGCAGAAAACTTGGTGGACTGGAGAAGTGTCTCTTCACTGAATCAGATCAGCAACTTGGTGAAAAATTAGAAGGAAAATGAATTAAAGTGGTTTATCATATAACAGTGGGGAGAGCATTGTCCCAGGGTTTAATTTTGCAGAGCAAAGGCACAAAAGGGCACTTACAAAACCCTAGCAAGTGGCATGTTTTCAAAATCCATGATAAAAGGAGCTGGAAAGTCAAATGGATGAAGGCACTTCCAGCTCCTGAAGGCTGTGTTCCCCAGGGTCTGTACCAAACCTGGGATTTAATGCGCTCACAGCCATGCAGAAGGTTTTATGGGACACTGGTGCACCATGATGCATTTGCTCACACTTGCAGCTTGCCAGGTGGATTCTCTGAAGCTGCTACTGTGTTTTGGGGCAGTGATGCTGGATGCCTGATGCTTAGCAGCATGGCAGTGGTGAGATGACAGCTCCCTGGGTTTGTGCCAGGTGAGCAGAAATCCTGCCTGGCACCGCAACATCCTGCTCACGTGCCCCACTACCTGCCCAGCTGGTGCTGGAAGGTGAGGGAGATGGGTGTCTTGGTGCCCAGAGATGATGGCCTAGGGGAGAGATCCCTGCTGAGGAGCCCCAGTGCCTGGATATGGCCCTGGGGAAGAGAATAATTTCTCTTCTGCAGACTAGGGGTGCAGGGCAGCTCTGAGAGCCCAAAACCTGCCCAGCAAGGACTGATGACAGCAGATGCAAGGAATGAAGCAGTTTGCACAGCAGGCGAGGCCCAGCAAAGCCCCTATGGGTCTTCACGGGATGAGAGCATCCAAAATGTCCTTTTGTACCATCCCAGCACGAGCAGAGTTGCAGCAGGAGGCGGAAGATCAGAGGATGGGAATGTCTGCAAATGCTTTCTGAAAAGCTGCTTCTGTCCCTGAAAAATGAAATTTCATTAAATTAGCTTTGAAGTAGCGTGTGAAATCCCCATGTTGTGTTTGTGCTTTACTTTGTCTCCATTGGATAATTATGAAAAATACAGCTTTCCAAATATGTCACTTGCTCTTCTTCAGCTTAAAAATTTCTTTTCCACCTCATTCTCCAGGCAGTATTTTTTACTTCATTTTAATTGCGGGAGGAAAAAATGATTTCCTGGTAATAAAACAAAACAGAGACAGAAACTTTCCAACCTGAAACTTTTTCACCAACAAAGTAAGGACCAAGTGAAACACTTTTTTTCCTGACTGTCTTTGCTCTCCTCGAAAAATTTCAAGAGGAAAAAAGTCACCAAAAGACAAAAATTCGGTAGTTTCCTCCCTGAGCTGATGGAGATCTCTCTAGAGGAAATGTGTCCGATAAGCTAAAGTGAGCCCACCTCCCCTGCTTTATCTCAAGCAGTGTCAGATGGGTATTTCTAGCAGGATCTCTCCTGGACACTCAGAGCATCAAATTACTCTCCCATCCCGTACTCCTCCACTGAGTGTTTCTGAGTTCCCAGGCTGATCACCAGACACCGGGCAGCAGCAGGATGTGCTCCCTGGCTGAAGGGAAGGGCTCTCGCCACTGGCAGACTCCATTCTCCAAAGTGGCTGCTTCGATGGAGAGGGATGGGGGTGTCCCAGGAGATGGCCCTAGTGCCGCACAAGTGGCTACAGGTTTTCTGTTTTATCAGAGGGTTTCAGTCTTAGGAAAACTGTTTTGGTGCCTCAGCTTCCACACGAAGTGTTTCAAGCGGACACCTCACTGCAGTCTTTCCTGAAGCAAGTGTGAACCAGAAACATTTGCATTTCCTCGCATTAGAGGCATCTCAATTCACTCCTAAATATAAAGTCAGCGGCCCTTGCTTCTGACCCCACACAGGGCCAAACAGAAAACTGAACACCTCAAAGAATCCAGGTCCTGAAACACCCCATGGCTCAGACTGGACACGTGCTGCCAGCCGGGCTGGGGCACAGACAGCGGCGGTGAGTGCAAGGCCAGTGATGTCCTCATCCCAGCTCTGTTTGCTTTCTGCACCCTGGGGTTTGTGTTTATATTCCCCCAAGGAAATCCCCCGGGCTGCCACCACTGGTGGATCAACCCACACCTCCATTCACTTTGTCCCTCGGGGCTTTGCATCCAGGTGCCATGAGGCAGATGCTCATTTTTGTAGTGAAGAAAAGGCCCAAAGGAGTCCAGCCTGGAAACCCTGACCCAAAATCAGGCCAATTACCCATTAATTGATGCTGCTCAGTCCCCAGTGATTAATTGTCAAGGAAAACCATGTCACATTTTGCAAGCCCAGACTCCGGTGGAGCGACACCACGGGTCCTTTATCAGCCCCGGGGCCAGCCGTGGCACCAGCCTGTCTGAGCCAGCCAGGTACCTCCACATCCCAGGGCTTGTTTGTTTTGGTGTAAGCCTGAGTGTAATTGGGGCTAAAGAAAAATACCCACAGTAAAACAAATGCGGCGCCAATGACAGACACAGCCCCGCAGCCAGCACAAAGACAGATGGGAGGGGAGCCTGTCCTGAGAAGCCCAAGTGGAGATGCCCAAAGAGTTCAACACATGGCTGTCAACTGTTCAATTAATTTCCAGCAGCCCCTGTGAAAGTGAAGACCCCAGCCAAGCATCTCCTGCAGACTGGATGTGTCCAGGGCCAGAGGAAGAATCCCACTGCATCCCACCCTGCTTTCCCAGATGGGGGACCAGGACCACCTGCACCAGCCACAGGACTTTCTGATGGCTTGCCTTGCCTCAGTTTCCCACAACATCATCCTGAATAATAAACGTACAAGACAGAAAAGGATAAATCACAAGCAATGGTTAGCATGAGTTATTTCACATGCTGGGAAGATCTATTGGCCTGGCTCTATCAGCTTGAGGTGATTAATGCAGCATGCAGCCCTGGGCAGAAGCCCTCATATTCAATTACAGATGCTGGCGGGCTCCTGGACAGCAAGAAATCAGAGACAAGACTGAATGGAGAGACCACAGTAGGACATTTTGAGGGGATCCACCTCATATTAGCCTTCATCAGATTTAATGGCATTCAGACAGGTTAAGAAACCAAACACACACAAATCAGGCACACTCTGACATGCCAGTGCATTTGTAATTTACTGCAAAGCCATCAAAGGTGGTGCTTAGGTCACATCCAACACATGAGTCTGCATATTTGTCAGACCAGCCCTCTGATGCCATGGGAGTGGACTAACTTGGTGGCAGAAGTTATTTTAGAAATATTTTTTTTACAAGTGCAACATCTGACTTAATTAACAATTATTAGATAACTAACAATTCACTAACATTAACTAATTAACATGCTGAATGTTATTTTACTTCTTCGATAACTGCTGACTCCAAATGCTCTTTCTCACCTTGTCCAGGGCTGCACTTGTTTCCAGGCAAGTTCCCCCTGTGTCTCATGAATATCACCTGATTTTATGTCCAACAACAGCAGCCTGACTCAGATGCTTCTGCACCTGCTGGAGGGTGCAAAGAGGGAGAGCTCTGGGGGTTTGTAGCCAAGATCACAAGTGTCCCATATGATGGGGTTTGAATCCAAGTCCTGAACTGTCTCTGCACACTGATTGTTTTTTGCTGTTTGATCCCTTTGCTATTGTTATGCCAGACTCCTTCCTCTTGTATCATGGCCTTCGACAACAAAATGCCTCTTTATTCAGACCTAGATTTAATAAACGATGCAACACAAAATTCAGGAAAGCCACCACTGAGTTGTATCCATGTGATGAGACTTTAACTATGGGTTTTAGAGCCTTGATAGTATCAGACCTGTGGCACTATCAAAAAGAGGGGGAGAATCCATGGTCACAGACTGCCTAGCAGGAAAAACTTTCCCCTGCTGACTGGCATGGCCAACCTCACTTCCCTCTGAAGTCTGGCTGGTCCCTCGTTTCACTGCACAGCCCAGTGATCTTCCAGGGAGGACTTACATTAGCCCAAGCCGTTAACACAGAAAATTATTAGTAGGCTCTTGGGCAGAGTCTATTTTCATATTCATTTGGGTAATTAAATGTAAATCACTGCTCTGGATTACCACTAAGGGTCCCAAGCCCCATTAGTCAGCCTGTATTCACAGGGGAGAAAGGGTGTCACCCCTGTGCAGAGGTGATTCACGGTCACACGGGATGTGCTGGGCCTACCGTGTCAATGGGTGGCTCTGTCACCCATGGGTGACACAGTGGGATGATTCAAGTAAATTTGGCTCCAAGGAACAGGTACCCCTTCTTCCTTCCCATGGGATATTTAAACCAAGGACATCTGGCCATGGCTCTCCACAATGGCAGGGTTTGAAAGATGTTCTATGAACATGCTGGCCATGATCAATATTTGGAGCCTGCTGGCCCTGGCTGCCCTCCCTAGGGCTTGGCAGAGCATATGGGTGTTTCCACCCGGCTACTGTTGCAGCAGCTTTTAAGATGTCACTGATCTCCTCACAGGGACCCTCTGCCAGTCACGTAGGCTGAAGTGGCAGGGGAGTCCAAGGAACTCTGCTGGGTCACACCACCAGCCTGGTCCCCATTCCTGTGTTGGTACCCAACACATCACATTGCGGTGCTACAAAATCAACATAAAAAAGGGATTTTCTGCACCAGACAGGACACTGAAGGGCTGCAGGTGGGGGCAGAATGGACAGAGATGGATGCCCTGAGAAGTGGTGTGGAGGCACTTGCAGGAGGGACATGGCTCTCCTGCACTGGCATCCCACCTCTCTTTACCGTGTGCTCTGTGTCTGCATCAGGGCCCTGCCACAAACAGCAGCATGCCTGGATCTGGTTTCACTCCTTTCCTCAAAGCAAACAAACACAGACAGCGTCTGCTGCATCAGCCTGGGGGGCACCAGGGCAGGCAGGTGTCATCCTCCCATGGACACAGCATGCAGCCAGCCCTGAGCTGGCTTGGGTGCTCCAGGTTGCTCCTGCCATGCCTCCCATGCTCAGCCTGGGCACCAGCTCCATCCTCCATCCTCCATCCCAGTGGTAGAAGCCAGCCCATCTACCCTATAGCCAGGGGTCTCAGGGCTACCACACTGCTCACGTGAGGGTGAAGCAGCCCTTTATGTGGTACAGGCAGGACAGAAATAAATGTCATGTGTGGGTTTGGCTGCCCAGAGATCCATGGGCATGGCTCTGCACCCACAGAGTACTCAAGGGATGGGGAGAGAGGGACAGAGCCAAGCTGCAAAGCCAAGGTCAGAGGGATGTGTAAAAGTCCAGGCTGCAGGAGAGTTCTGGGGAGAGCTTCTGTGCAGTGGTGGTGGGGGAGCCAGTCCAGTCCCACTGCCCGGTGTCTGCTTTTCAGTGCCTGCAGCAAAATCCACCTGCCACTCAAAGCAACCCCACATCCGGCTGCCCTGCAGCCCTGCTCTGGTTGCATGTCCCAGCTGGTTGCAGATGGATAGGCTGGGTGCAGGCCAGGAATAGACTGAGTTTCTGGCAGCAGGGATACTTCGTCCCATTTTGGGCAGCTCACAGGCAAAGCAAACCTGGGCTACCTGTTTGTTTGCTGTAGACAGAACTGCAGCATCACACTCATTCTCTGAACACCTTATTTTTTTGCCATATACCACCCGGCTCTCTGGAATCCAGCTCAGTGCTGGTAGCTGGCACATCAACCAAGCTGAGTACACACAATGAGCTCTACAGGGTGGGGAAAGCAGGGAATAGTGTCTCCAGGAGTTCAGGAACTGTGACACACTGCCCGCGGTCCCCTGAGTAGGGAAGGTGCAGGGAACTTACTCTCCACTGCCTCCAGGTACCTTGCAGCCCGTTGTTCCACAGCCAGGCTGATCCTGCTTCTGCCAACTCACAGCCCAACCTGTCCCTGCTGCCTCCTCTTATAAGCCACTGAAAATCCCACTTGTTTTCCCTGCCATTTGTAGCAGCAACCCTGTCTGTATTAACCCTGGGCCCCACTGAGGTTCTTTCGACAATTGTGCTTACCAGGGGTTTGGAGGTTGAATTTTTTCTCCATGCCAGATCTCAGCCATTCTGTCTCCAGCCCAGGATGCCCCATGGTCCCTCCCAGCTTGGAGAGTCTAGAGTGTCTGCAGCTTGAACACAGGGATGCTGCTCCTGGCAAGCCAGCCTCTGATCCAGAGCAGTCCCAGCATCCCTGAAAAACCTGGCAAGAAGCAATGCTCACCTTCTGCTGGGAGATCTTTAGAGGAAGTCCACCACCCTCTCCAGTGGTTGCTGTTAAATTTCCATGGGACTCCTGTGTTGTCTGGGTACTGACAGGGAAGGTCTCACCTTCACACCTGCCAGGTCTTGCATGACTTGTGCTTTCAGCTGCCCCAGATCCAGCTGGAGAACTTAGACATGCCAGAGACCTTGGGAGCAGGGACACAAGAGGGTTTAGGGGTGAAGGACAAAGGCAGAGGGTGTGAGGTAGAAGAGCTGTAAATCCTCACCAAGAGAGCCCATCCCAGCCCTGGTGGATTTCTCTTCAACCTCCTCCTCTCATTCACCCTTCCTTAATTATTCTTAATTGGTAAGCTCATAAGAGCTTCTATTAACTTTATTACCAGATCAATTAAGTGCTTACTTCCCTCTCGCCCCCCCTCATGCTAATACCATCAAATATGATGACAGCATCTGCAGTGCTGCCCAGCAACCTGGAGAAGGTCCTGGGAAACACAGACTAGTCTGAGCTCCAGATGCTTTGTTGAACACTTCCAAGATCGATGGATTCTCCCCAAGATGTGGTCCAGTGAGGAAGGGAGCCAGGGAGGAGGAAGATTAATTGGAGAAGACATTGGCACCAAACAGCTCCAAAATCTGCTGGCATGAGCTGAGCAGGAGAGGTTTGGCACCAGAAGGAAACCCTCTTGCCTGCAGCCCTGTGAGCTGGTGGAGTTGGCACAGACAGCAGAGGATACAGGTGTTTGTTGGTGGATCTGGTGGAAGGAGCCATGGCATCAATCAGAGCACCACAGGATGGCAGGAATGGGGCCACAGGGACAGGAGATGGGGAAATGGTGCAACTACTTTCTCTGAACAGAAGGAAGAGGATGCCTTCCCAACACAGAGAGAGGAGCAGCACCAGCACTCCTATTCTGCTTTATGAGGGACATGAGGGAGGATGGGAACACCCCTAGGACATACAGCATCCATCCTCACATCTCCTTTAGAGAGGGAGGGGCACAGAGGATGAGGATGGACTGGCATTGAGTGCATTGTCCAACAATCCTTCCCCAAACTTTCTCCCTTTTGGGGACCTACTTCAAGCACCCCAGAGGTGAGTGCACTCCCTCAACCCTTGGCACAGCCCTTGCACAAATATGAGCGCTGGATGCAGAGATGCAGGAGCTGGCTGCAAGCTGTAGCTATGCTGGATGCCCTGGCTCTCATTGCATCCTGACTGACAGGCTCTGAAGGGAATGCACAGGAAAACTGTGGGAGAGAAAGGATTTTGAAATATTTAACCAGGGCACCTTGCATGGAAAGAAACTCCTCTTGCAAAGACACCAGCTCCCACCACAGAGCATTTCTCAGACCTCTCAGCTGCCCACGCAGTTTGTTCCAGCCTGAAAGGACCCACTTGAACATCCTGGAAAGGACACAGCATTCCCAGCACCCTGAGTCATGTGTCCTGCTTGTGTCATGCTGACAACTTGCAGCTTTGGCACTTGGAAAGTACTGTAGGATCACTGCAAAATTCCAGCCTGCCTGGACATGGGACAGCACAGCTCTGAGCCGAAGGGCTGCCAGCCCAGGGGCTCAGTGAGACCTCTTGTCCCTTTGCCAGCTGGGTTAACCAGTAGAGCTGCAGTATGGGGACAACTTGTACCTAAGCCTTTCCAGTAAACAAGCACTCAGACAGGGTCTGAAGGGCCACCAGCAGGTGTAGGTCCCTGCAGAGCCAGCTCCCAGTCCCATCCATTTGTGCCATGCTCAGCATTCAGCATCAATACAAACTTGTTCACCTGCCCAGGTCCCCTCCCAGGTCCTGGAGGATGACAGATGGGGCACTGTGTGTTTGACCTGGTGAAAAATACCAACAGCTTTTGGGGCTGTCAGCAGTTGACTTTTGCATGGAGACTTTGCTGCTTAACTGCATCACCCAAGATGACGTCCACAGCCAGAGAGGAGTTAGGAGGAGATTGCATCCTGCTCTCCTCAAGGAAGGAGGTCCCACTGCCTCCTAATGTCATGACTGGTTTGCTATAGACAGCCATTAACTGAGCCCATATTTATGGCTAACAATCCCCATGGGAGCCCAGGTGCTCCCACAGAGACATTTCAGTGCTCTCTGCTGGCTGAGCACCCTAAACTCCTTTTTCAGTCATCTTTCCAATTGCCCCAAGTTTAGGTCTCTCCTGAAACAACCCATTCCTGAGTCCCTGTCTGGCCTTGTCCCTGCTCTTGCCTGCAAGTCTCCCTTCCATGGAGTTTATACAAGGTTCTTTAGACTCCCAGTGCTGACCTGCCCCATTCACCTCTGGGGCTGGAGCAGATAAGGTCTCTGGCCAGCACCGGGGTCTCCAAGCCATACAAGTAAAATTCCCCTCTGCTGTCAGCAGGGTTGTTACTTGCAAGGCTCAGACCAAGCAGGGAGCTGCCCAGCTCCCACCACTGTTAATCTGCTTGCACTCCATTCCTGAGGAAGACCTCCAAAGAGAGCTCCTGACCTTCATACACTATGGGCTCTGCAGACTCAACTCCAAAGAGCTCCAGTTTGCAGCTGACCCAGAATGGAACTGTCATTCTGTGACCCTCCAGAGACACATGAGGACTCTGAGCCACTGAGGGGTGTCCTGGGCAGAACACCACAAGCCTGGGATCAGTCACAACCAGAGGGTTGGTGGAGAAGAGTAACACAGTCTGGAAAGAGAAGGAAACCTAGCCTGAGTCTTCTCAGTATCCAGCAGAAAAAGCAGTTGTAAAACTAATAGTAGAGCCTTCTAACTTCATGTCCAAGGACTTCCCCTTTGCGTGTAGAGGTGGTGGGTACGTGAGGGAGAGAACGATGCTCTTCTTGAATAGGGCTATTGCTGCCAGGGAAGGAGGAGGAGGGAGCAAAGCACCACTACCCCCCACCCCCCAGCCCTTCCAAAATAAACAGGTCTGGGAAATAATAGTCAATGTGAAAGGAATTAAAAAGGCTTCAGCGTGTGTGCATGTGTATGTGTGTGCGAGTCCTGCCAGGTTAATACTGCTGCCTATTCGCCTGACAGCTCCAAGATTGATTACCTGCCTCAGCGCTCTTTATAACTTGATCAGTCGAATTAATCTCTGGCTGCGGGCCCATCTGATGCCAGGCATCACAAATTTAATTTGGAGGTGTACGGGATCTTTTATTCCTCCCTCCCTCCCTCCCTCCCTCCCTCCTTCCCCCGCCCCAATCGCTATCCATGTCCCTTTCTTCTCAGCTCATCAGCACACATGATGTTCCTGCTGATGTAAGGATGACCTGGGCTGTCAAATCTTCCTCAGGGCTGCAGGGAATAACGTCAGCAAGTAAACCCATGGTACCCACAGGAAAAAAATTTAGAATTGTAAAAACCCAACAAAAGAAAACAAAACAAAAAACCCCAACAATAAAAACCAACTAAAAAGCCCAAACCCAACCACAAAACCAGAGGCCAAAGCAGACACTAAGTAAGACATATTAATGTACTAAAGACTTAATGAAGTTGGGGGGGGGTGTGGAGGGGAAAGTGCTTACTTTATTAGTTTATGGCCGATTAATGGGAACGGTCATTACAATGATGGAGATGGATTACTCCCATCAAACAGAACCACCAGCCCCTTTCTGAAGGTAGAGGGGTACCAGTGTTAGTGCCTTGCTGCCCAGCCAGGGCTTGGTTTGGGGTACTGCACAGGTAGGGGACATGGGGTCAGGGAGGGCAGGGGGCTGCAGAGATGCCAGGGGAGTTTTGGAAGATGCCATGAGCTGGAGACTGAATGAATGAGGGGTCAGTGCTTTGGAGGAGAAATCCCACAGAAGAAAGGAAAGAAAAGGGCCAAGTTAAGAGGCCAAGGAGCCCCCATGCCGATAAGGAGCCCCCATGCCGATAAGGAGCCCCCATGCCGATAAGGAGCCCCCATGCCGATAAGGAGCCCCCATGCCGATAAGGAGCCCCCATGCCGATAAGGAGCCTGGGAGTGATTTGAGGTCTCCAGAGCTTGGTCCACCTTCTAGGCTGAGAGGAGCACAGCATCTCAGATACATTAATACCCAGCTCCCAGTCAAAGAGGGCACAGGACTGACAGACAGACTGGCCAGAGGCACAGGAGATCAGCTCCTTGGGTGGTAAGCAGCTTTTGCCCCTTGCTCCTCCAGCACTCTGTGCTGAGACCCTCAAGTGTGAGTGCCAGTTCGGTTCACCCAGAACATGGTTAAATACCTGCTCACAGACCAGGTGCCTTATAACAATGACCTAGAGGGCCCCAGATTCCTCATGATGATCAGAATTACCAAATATCTCTCCAGCCACTAACTGGGAGTTACTCTTTAGCTGCCTGGGAGAGGGCAGTAACTCTCATCCCTGTGAGCCACGGTTCAAGGACCATATACTTTCACTGGGGATTAAATGCTCCAGGAAAACACACACTTGCATTCACTCAACAGCCTTTGATTCCTCCATGTTTTCAGCCCCTTTCATTCACAACACACCAAAATTTAAACCAACCATGGAGGATAATTTTCTTTTTTTGCCATTAGTGGCAAGAACATTCACACTGATAACAGGAGTTGGGGATTGAAAGGAAATATCTTAGATACCTGTGCAAACTTTGCTGTTTGTCTGGAAAGCAAAGATGTTGAGCTTCACATATGGTGGAAAGAAACAGAGAGAAATGCATGTCTTTGTTTTTCTTGGGTGCCAGGGTCCCAGAGCACAGCCATGACATGTTCTGGCAGCCTCCTGATCTGTCTACCTGGGCACTCCTGGCAAAGGTGGAAGCGCATCTGCCAGACCCTTGGAAGAAGCAGACGTGCACCCAAGGCAGATGCCTTCCCTGTGCAGCCTCACCAGTGGTTGTTGCAGGTGGTGCTGTACCTGAGCTCTGACCAGCCTGGGGGCATCATCATTCCTTCACACACACCCCACAGCTCTGCCCTCACAGACCATGGCTTTTCTCCAGTTTGGGTTAGGACCATCCTGTTAAACCTTCCATTTTGCAGGATCACTGAGCACTGGGAGATGGTTCTGGTGGAGCACAGCAGGGCCACAAGTTTCCATCACTTCAGATCCTCCCCCAGCTCAGCAGCTCCTTGCCTGCATGTATTAACCCGTGCTTGAGCCAGTTTCCCATACAACTGCTGGACAAGCCTGAGATCACTTGGCACCCAGAACCTGGTGTGGCAAGCCTGTCTTGAAGTTTGTTGTGAAGGGATGGAGATCCCCCAGCAGCTCACCTGCCATCCCCACCCACAGTCAGGCTCAGCAGCAAGGAAGGAGCTCATGGGCACACACTCGCATCAAGCAGCGCTGCCTCTCTCCAGCATCCACACGCACTCACAGCCTTTCATGATTCCTGAGTGATGAATAACCACCCTAATGAATGGAGAGAAATTGGATTAGTGCTGAACACCCATGTGCTTGAACTGCGCCTGATTAAACCCCCATCTGTGCAGGGAAAGGCCGAGTGTCCTCGCTTCTCCAAAGCCAGGGAGCTGGCAGCACTTGTGCATGGTCTCATCTGCAGCCTGTTCAGACATTTCAGGTGCTCAGAAGCATTTCCCTCCCCTACCACTGGCAAACCACCCTATGAAGGCTGAGCTGGAAAGTTTGGGACTGGTTTTCCTCAATGAGCTGACCTGTTCCCAATGGATGCTTTTGCAGCTGGAAGCCGGAAAATTTACAAGACTTCTGAGTTTTCCCTGGGCTTCCTACCAGGTCCTTCCCTCAGCTGGGAAAGTCAGTCTCATCCTCCTTGTCTCAGTTTCCCCATTTCCAACCAATACAAAAAACACTTTCCTACAAATACTATGCAAATACTGTGTTTCCTTTAGAGCAGAGTGTCTTCCACCAGGAATTTAGCCCAAATGGCAGAAGCCACCTCTGTCTTTCTTGACGGCTTTACACAGATCCCTTAGAAACAGTCTGGGGACACTGATGGGGCTGACAGTTTTTAAGACCTGGGTGCCAGGACTCAGAGTAGGCAATCTGCCAAGACCAAGACTGCAGCTAGAAGATTCAAGGCTAAAAGGACCCCAGGATCCTCTGTAGTTGTCTCAAAAATACTCGGGACAGATCATATCAACCTGTCTACAAACACTAACAGCTCTAAACTTGGGTTTGCATACATAAACCCTATGACAAAAACACATGGCAAAGGATCCCAGTTTACTCTGCAGATCCCAAGAGCTGGCTAAACCGCCTCTAATCTTAGTGGAAAGGCTTATTTTAGCCCCTCCGGCTGCTAAAACAAGTGAAAAAAAAAATGGATCTTATTTTTAAGTGTTTTTCTGTTTTTTTGGGTCGCATTGACCCTCCAATCCAGCAGGCTCAAGCCCTTGGATGGCTGAACCTTTCTGCATACCTTGGGAACAGTAGTGGGACCTGATACCAGGCTCCCACTGCTCACAGTCCTGGACAGCTTGGGAGTGTTTTTGGGGAGAAACAGCAGCTGCAACCTGTCTCATGGGGAAATAGGATAAGCCAGTGCTATCCCAAAGACACATCCCAAGGAGTCCTTTCAGGTCCCCTCCCCACACACAGGATCTTCCATGTCCAGGACATGACAAGACACTGCACAACAGCACGTCCCACACCAGGATCTGGACCTATACCCAGCTCCCAGCTCTGGTCAGTGCTGTCCCATCCTTCCTCAGCCTCCACACATCCCCATTAAGGACCAGGAGTTTAACTCACCACTAGCCTGACCATAAGCCACTCTGGATCAGCACAATTTGAGGTCTGACTGCCAAGTATTTTGCCACTAATTTTTTCCTCACTCTCATACAAAGTGAGGTTGCAACATCTGCTGAACAGTCACTGCTCTGACGTTGACAGCACAGCAGTCCTGAAGAAGAACCAGGCCAGACAACAACCCTTGGATGGCTTTTCCTGATTTCCAGGAATTTTTAGGCTGTTTGTCCATGGGATTCCATTGGGTTTACAAGAACAGCTGTTGCCTTTGAATCTCATGGAGCTTGAGCTCCTGCTGATGCTGCTTTATTTGCAGGGCTCCTTTGCTACCAGGCCCTAATCAGGCAGGTGAGTGGCTGACATCTGTCAGCTGTGCAGTGACACTACTGTCCCGGCATTGCTGGGAGGTGGATGTGAGGCCACTTGACCCCAAGAGTGCCAGGACAGGACAAGCACCCATGGCAGGAGGCTGCAGGGAGCAGGGGGATGTTTGGCATTATCCTTTGCCAAGATGGCATTATGGTCCAGCACAGCATCACAAGGGGGCCCAAAAATCCCCAGTGCCCCTCCCCACTTCATATCCCTATCAAGGAAAATTTCAGGTGTGGGACAAGGTTGACACCAGTGATCTGTCACAGCTCTATAACACCCGGGGTCCTGACCTAGATGTCAGGAATACCCTGGCAGCTCACCCTGGGGCTGGAATGACACACCAGCTCTACCCCTACACATGTGTATTGCACCCACATGAGAAACAACTTCAACTCCTAAATCCATCACTCACCTTGTGCCCACCCCAAGGACTGAGCCATGAAAACCACTGCTCAGTCTGCAAACACCTCAAATGAGTTTTGTCCTCCAGCTTTGCCAGAAAGGGTGGTGGGGAGACCTCACTAATGCACCCAGCAAAGTAAGGCTGCAGGTGCCAGCAGGTCTTCAACCATAATGAAAGTCTCAGGTATCCCAGCCCAGCCAAATCACCTCCTACAGACACAGAACGGCACTGGAGTAGCAATAAAAGTGTCAGGGATGTCTCCTTGTGCATCACCAGACTGCAGCATTTCGGGACCGGCCTGCACAGAGGTTAATTATTGCTTCCCTCTCTTCCTCTCTCGCTCCCAGTTTAAGATGGATCTGACTGTCAGGAGGGGTGACAGATGAAGACAAAGCACAGGTACGGCTCCTGTGAACTCTGCGCCTGCCTGTATCATCCTAGAGCAGCTGGGAGCACGTGGAGTGAAGCTGCAGGGAGGGAGAGGAGGGGGTGAGGAGGAGGGAGAGTCAAGAAAGCAGCAACCATAACCAGTGCTGGAATGGATTTGCTGTGGGGGGACATGGAGTTGCTGGACTGGGAGAAGAGAAATTACAGCTCCTTCCACCCCACTCTTACGAAAGGAGTTCTTTCCTCCTCGCTCTTCATGCAGCTTCAAAACTTCCGGAGATTAACTGAAACCTTTTCCCAAATATCAAGGAAAGCACAAGAAAGAGCACATGGTCAGCTGCCTTCTGCTCCATAGAGCTCCCATCACTGCAAGCACATGTATTTGACCATCTCGCCTTTGAGAGTTAATTTAAGAAAATGTGGGATCAGGGTCTCAGCTCTGCTACAGTCATGAATCTCTGAAGTCCTGGTCCCTAAAGCAGGCTCTGGCTGGAACAACAAGTCTTTTGGGTGGAAGAAGCTTTGCAGATGTTATGAGCAGGCCTCAGTAGACAGATAGCTGTGAGCATCCCTTCTCCATGTGCAGCATGAGGTGGCTTGTCCTTCACTTTCCTTCCAGGTCACTGGCTTTAGTGCCAGCACAGTCATTGCCATTAAAACCTTGTTTTGGCCTCTGGAGGTTAAAGACATGACCATGACCTTTCTGTTTCCCAGGACATGTCCCTCTTCCTCTCTACAGAGCAGCTGCCTGTTTTGATCACCTCTGTCCTCCCAGTGACCAGATGTGCTGCCCAGGGAGTACCCAGCCCTGCTGCCCTCAGCAAGGACAGGGCACAGCTGCTTTCAAAGCAGTTTCTTTCCAGCCAGCTGGGAAAAATCAGTTCCTATGCAGCAGACAGGAGAACATTTCCTGGTCTTTCCCAGGAAAAGCCAGCTGCTTTGCCTCTCATCAGGCTTTTTCGTAGTTAAGGGATGCTGTGACAGTGTAGCATGTGCCCCACAGTTGTTGTTTTTCCCCACTGTCCCCACACAGAAATTTCCTGGCACTGGAAGCAGTGACCTTCCTCTTCCACTCCAAGAGGGCTTGAAGGTATTCATCAGGAAGATGGATTCATGCCCCTTCCCCTGCAATCTGGTTTAGCTCTCACCTGTGTGCAGAAGCTGCCAAGGCATCTTCAGGGAGGCTGCAGGCTGGAAACAACAAACCTGGGAGATGCACTCTTTCCTCAGGGCAGAGCAGCACTCACGTCTCCATCTCCTGCCTTCCCCTTGCTCAAGGGCACAGACACTGCAGCCACTTCAGAGGGATGGAGCCACCCCAGGCACCCAGGAGGAGAAATTGCCCTATTCCTGTTCCCAAAAGGGTTTGGATTTTATCCCATGCTAGGAGCTGAGGGATGAGAAATGCCAGCATTGGCAGTTTTCATCCCTATGGAAAAGCCTTCAAGGCTGACCCTAATGGGAAAGTCTTCCTCAAGCCATTCCCAAACAGTCCCTTTCCTTTCCAGGCTTTCCAGCCATTTCAGCCTGGCTTGATACCGTTTAGCTGCAGATGCTGAAGGAAACATCACTTCAAATTAAGCCAGAGGGGAGCACTTCAGCTGGACAGCTTTGAAGTAGGAGGCTTTGATAAAAGAATGTATTTCCTCCCTCTCTTGATCTTTCTTTCTTTCTTCCCCCTCTCCTCTCCAAATGGTGAGTTTTGGCATGGCTACTCCTGCACAGCCATGGAAAATGCTGTGACTCCCCCTCCAGGGGCATCTTCCATCACTCTGCCAAGCAGCCTGTCCTCCAGGACAACGGGCCCAAGTTCAGCCTCTCCATATCCCCCAGAAGATTTAAAGCAAAACCGCCCAAAGGTCCTTTTTCCCTCCATGTGCACCCTGCACAGTTCCCTGCTGCTGGGATGGAGCAGGGCCCAGAATATATTTCCAAGGACTTCAGTTGCTGAAGGAAAGGTGCTGCATAGCTATCCTAACCCACTGCCAGCCTGTCCCATGACTTCTACACTGAGGTCGTCACACTGAAACTAGGATAGGATGTCCTCTTCAGAGCCAGAAGTGTTCTGCCACTGGAATAAACGAGAAGATGCTTTTAAGCTGTCATTTAGTTACCCTGTGTCTTCCAGGCAGCTCCCACGGCCCCAGGAGGCTCCCATCTCTCCAGGAGCTTTCCTCAGCCCTTTTGAACCCCAGTGCTCAGCCCTGAGTCGGCTGAGCTGTCAGAGCACCAAGCAAGTCCCCAGTGCTGACCTTGGATGAAGGCTCATCTCCCATGTACTCCTCACCAGCCCTCCTGGAGGGCAGCAGGAGCACCCAGGATGCAGGCAGCACATGTGCCTGGGGGGAGGTTATATAGCAAAGGCTGAAGGGCTCAGAGCACATCTCTCCCTGTGCGACAGCTAAACGAGCCCAGACAATTAAATGTGCCATTTGATGTGCTCTGCTGCCTGGCAGAGCCAGAGCCTCTCTCTCTTTTAATAAAAGGACTCTTTCCCAGAATCGCTCAGGCTGTAGTGAGGGCTGCAGCTTGTGAAGTGTGAGAGCTCTTCACATTTAATTAAACAACCCGTCCAAGCCCACCTCGTGTCGGCAGAGCTCACACACTGCCAGAGATGCCCTGGCACCTTGTTCCCACTGCAGCCCTCACTGGGTGAAACAACCCTGCCTCCTTCCATCTTTACTCCCAGCATGGACAGAGCTGTGTCCCAGCTTGCCTGGACTGCATGAGCCACCCCAAACTGGGCTGCTGTGCCCTCAGATATTGGTGCCCAAAGGGTACTTCACCCTTGCAGAGCTGACAACCCTCTTGATGTGAGCTGGCCTCTGCAGGGGGGGCTGAGACCCAGCGACTCACTGTGTTCATGCTATGGAAATGAGGTGCTGCTGGAGAACTCGGGGATAGGGAACCTGTCAGTGGATCCAGCCCCATGGTGGACCACGCCACCCCTCCACATCTCTGACCTGCAGCCACACAGGCCACCCCACAGCTGGGACACCACGGCCGTGGCCTCCCTTGAGCCCTGTGCTCTTAGCCAGCTTCCGCCTGCCGCCAGCTCTGGTCCTCATCAGGGAGCAGGGGAAATGCCCTGCTCTTGCCCAGGGCAGATAAGGGAGATGGATAAGGGTGGGGGCAGAGGGGAGGCCGGCATTTGGGTAGCTTGGCTGTCTTTTCAAAGAGCACTTGTTTTGCTGAGCCCTGCAGCTTAACCCTTCCTTCCCCAAGGCTAGTGCAAGCTGGCAGTGGGAGAGAGCTGGAGTTCTCCTGACAGCTCCTGGCAATACCATCCTAATGGGCTCAGTGCTTTTGGATGTTCTCCATGATTAAAGTGAGTCCAGTTGAGCTGGCATCACTCATTTCTGGCTCCTCCATCCCTGGGCAGGGAAGGCGGCATCCTCCCTCCCAAAATGCTTGCAGGGGAACTGCCACTCCCATCCTGCTGGTGGTTGATGCTTTGTTATCTATAGGCATGGAGATCTTCAATCCACTGTCTGCAGCTGCACTTGCAGGACACGCCAGACCAGGGTTCCCTCGACCTTCTTGGTCCCCCTGACACCAGCTAAGATGTCCAGATTTTTTCTGTTTTATTCTTCCCACCTGGATTCTTCTGTGAGGGAAGGACTGGTTCCAGCAGGTGTCCCGGAGAGCTGCTGAGCAGCCACTTTCTCCACATACATTCACATGTGGCTGCAAAGTTGCAAGTTGTAACTTCTGCCTCTCCTCACAGCCACAGCTGGTAGAGGGAGGTTATTAAAGGGGAGGGCTCAGGCTGTTCTTTGAATGTGACATCCAGCCAGGTGAATATTTGAGGTTTTTACAAGTAGCCCAAAGTTGCTGTCCCCTGCTCCCCTCCCACATTCTCAAACCAGCAGAGTGCAGGCAGCTGGGGAAAGCTGCTGATGGGTATGAGCCCTTCCCTACCCGCCAGGGTTCAGGGGCTGCTCTGCGGAGACCCCATCACTCACACTTTCAGGCCTGCCAAGCCAAAGGCACAGTAATTGCAAGCCAGATACCCCCCACTTCCGAAGCAGTGTGCTCTGGCAGGGACCAGGCACAGGGGCTCCCATTTCCGCCTGCCTCCAGCTGTTACGGAGCAGAGAAGTGACAGAGAGCAGCCCCGGGGCAGAAAGGGCTGCGAGGAGAGACAGCAACCAGCACTCTGATAAGGCAGGTCCCTGCTGAGCACCTCCTTGCTTTTGAGATAACACACCCCAGGCACTCCCTGAAGGATACCTGTGCTCTCTGCAGGTTGTGCCCTCGCACATATTGCCTGCCCCAGCTCGTTCCCCTCTCTCCATGGAGTCAGGCCCCAGTCCTAAATTCCATGCCCGTGAAGAGGGGAAAGCCCAGACCATATGGAGCAAATTCAGGACATCAGATGAGCACACAAGCAGAGATACAACCAGGACCATCCCCACACACCACTAAGGATAGGTCTTTCCCCCACCTGACCACAGGTGGAGATCAAAAAGTCACCTGCAATGCAAGGAGAGTGTGGGGGCCCTCCAGCCCTCCCTGGGCTGGTGTTGCTCCTCATGAATCTGCACAGGGACCATCACCTCAAGGGGACAAGAAAGATACTTAAGCCTCTTCACCGGATCCAGATTCAACATCCCACTCACAGCCTCAGTAATGGTCATGGTTAGAGTCACATCGGCAGCTCTTGGGCTTTTCAAGCCAGAGGAAGTGGAGCTTTCAACAGATACAGCTGAGAAAAAGAAAGCAGTCTCAAGTTAAAACCTTTTACAGGCTCCAGCAGGCACTGGTGCTGGCAGAACCAGAGGGTGTTACCCTGCATCAATCCCAGCATAAAACCTCTGCTGTCAACACCAGCTAAAGAGTCCACAAAAGCTGCCCCCCACACAGCTCTGCCAGCACTTCAGCCAAGCCAGAGGACAGAGGCTGCTTGCACAGCTTTATCTGGCTGGAAAGCCCTCCTTAAGATAGGAGGCTGCTTGCTGTGCTGGAAGGAGCTGCAGGTGTCAGGAGCTGGTTCAGCCCTAGATTGTCTTTTGGCTGGACTGGGACAAAGCTCCCCATCTCCCACAGCCTTGGTGGAGAAGGGACTATCTTTTGTCTAATATAACGCAAGCGAAGCTTGAATCAGGGGAGTTGCTTCTCCTTGAGGCCACTGCTCAAACCAGAGCACAGGGCAGTCATACAAATCCCATTTTCATGGGGAAACAGTATGGGCAGTCCCTGTATCACTTCTCACATGTCTTCCACCTGCTGTGCTGTTCTCTGCAGGACTGGGTACTGGGGTTTGGCAGGATTGCTCCCAAACAGAAAGGGCCCAGCTAGGATGGAAGACCAAGGAGAGGAGGCAGAAAAGCCACAGGGGGGAAGTGCTAGCATTCAAGTGTCCAGGTAGGACTACAGCAAGGAAGGGAGAAAGCAGCATCTGGATCATGCTAGGTGATGAATATGGGATGGTGCAATGACCTTCAGCCCTCACCTATACACAGAGGTGCCTCCAGATATAGCTGGACCTGACGAGCCACCTCCCTGACAAGCTCTTGCTTTTCACCAGCCCTTGAACAAATCCATGTCTGGAGGGGCCACCCATGCAGCCCAGTGGACAGCACACATACTTGCTGCAGCACCGGGCACCAGCTGTTCCACATGCCTTACATCATCTCACCTTGCACATCCTTCCTGTCTCCAGGAGGCTCAGCTTTCCCCTCTGCCTCCTTTTAAAGGCAGCCCGGGGTGGTAAGGGTGGAGCAGAAAAGGGTTGCCTAGGTGGAGCTGACTTAAGAAGGGATGTAGGTGAGAAAGTTTTGGAGAGAGGGCTTGAACCCAAGGCTTTAATCTGACCTTGCAAGCAAGCAGTGATGCTAGGGGAGAGCTCTTCCCTGGATGGCTGGGCAGCCGTACAGGGTACAGCATTTCACACCTTACCCCTATCCTTACAGTAATCCCCATTTCCCCCTGGTCTGGCTCACATCTCCATGCACTGCCCAGGATGCCTGCAGTGGCAGATTGAGAGCCACGCAGCAAAGCAAACCCAGCTCTGCATGTTCCTGCAGCCAGCTCACCCAACCTCCCCCCACAGCTAGCACCCCGCCACTTGCTGTGACTGATACAGAGAACCTGGTGCTTTTATTAAACTCTTTGCTTCCTGTTTTAAGCTTAATAATAAATTGCATGTCACATTACGGCTGTGTTTATTAAAACCCATTGGCGTGGGCTCTGCTCTGCAACAGCTTTTGAATTATTGAAAGCAACCCCCCATGGAGACCTATTTGCTGCAAACGCAGGAGAATTTATTTCCATTTTGTTTATCAGGCAGTGTAAGTGCTGGGTGGAGGCAGGGAAGCTGTCTTGCTATTTTATGTTCTCTCCAAGCCACTGCAGCAGGGTGAAGAGATGCCATGCAGAAAAGAAAAAAAAAAAACACCCCCAACAGGGATGAGGACAGGCTGGGGACAGACGTCCTGGGGGTAGCTGGTCACTCTGCCCTGAAGGTCTCTGGCTCTGGTTGAGTTCTTTATGCAGAATTGCTTTGTGCCTCAGTTTACCTATTTGCAGAGCAAGGTTATAGTGCTGCTTCCATCAAGGTATGGCTGGAGATCAGCTCAGGCTCAATGAGCTTCTGCCAGAAGCCATTGACCTCCCATGGGAGATGTCCATAGCATGGGGGGACTGTCAAGGTGGCCATGAAGGCTGTTTACCCTTTTGCAGCCCTAGTTCAACACAGACACACAAGGATTGCAGCTGAACATCTCCAGGCTCTGCCTCATCCCAGCTCTGCCTGAAGCAGCCATCCAAAGGCAGTGCCAAGAGGATGCTCTGACTGTGGTGATCATCCCGAGACACAGCTCATACTCATGTCCCCTGTGATCACTCCTCCCAGCAAAGCCCCTTCCCAGGGGCAGGGAAAGGGCACAGAGCAGGCACGGATGGATTTGAGGGTCAGGGCTCTCCAGGGGTGCCCCGCAGGCTGCCCAGCGCGGTGGCAGGGCCGGCGTGGCCGGTGGCTTTGCCAGGAGATGGCACTGTTCAACGCCTAATCACGGCCCTGGCCCAGACTTGGGATCTGCGATGGAGGTACGGATAAATCTCAAAAAACACGGCCAGCAGGTTGAGGGAGGTGGTTCTGTCCCTCTACTCTGCTTTTGTGAGATCCTACCTGAGTGCTGTGTCCAGCTCTGGGGCTCCCAGCATAAGAAGAACGTGGACTTGTTGGAGCAGGTCCTGAGGAGGGCCATGAAGATGCTCAGAGGGTTGGAGACAGGCTGAGAGAGCTGGGCCTGAAGAAGAGTAAGCTAAAGAAGAAAAGGCTCCAGGAACACCTTAAAGCACCTTCCAGAACCCAAAGGATCTAGAAGAGAGCTGGAGAATGACTTTTGACAAGGGCATGTCGTGATAGAAAAAAGGTAAATGGCTTTAATCTGGAGGAGAGTATGTTTAGATCAGATATAAGAGAGAAATTCTTTCTTGTGCAGGTGGTGAGGAACCAGCATAGGCTTCTCAGAGCAGTTGTGGACTCCCCAGCCCTGGAAATGTTCAAGACCAGGCTGGGTGGGGCCCTGAGCAACCTGGTCAAGTAGAAGGTGCCCCTGCCCATGGCAGGGACATTGGAACTAAATGACCTCTAAGGTCCCTTCCAATCCACACTATTCTATGATTCCATGTGCCTCCTGCCCAGGCCCAGACAGGGGCAGGTTCCAGCACCCCCAATGGTAGGGAAGGACAGGGACAGCATGTTTTTGTTACTGGAGTGTATTTACTAGACAGACTTGGTGGGTTTTCATTGCAGACCACAAAACCCCGTGGTTGGCAGCTGGTCAGAGGGTGCATCTCCAGGGTATTTCAGGTCCTGGCAGGACAAGCCGCCCTTTTCTTTGTACCAAGGCTCGCAGTGACCTCTGGTGCCCTGGCAGGTACCCGCACCCTGCTCATCCCAGGTGGCCAGGAGGTGTCGGTGCTGCGCCTGGGCCAGTGGCCACGTCAACACCTCCCAGTCCAGCTCTCCTCTTCCCTGACATCAGCCTGATCTCTGGGCTCACCTGATCAGGTGCTCTGAGTGTAGTCGGCTGGGCTGGCAGGAGCTGCTCAGCCCCCCTCTGCCCCCAGAAAGCAGCTGTGCCAAAAATCGGCCAGCAAAGGAATTCGGCGCTGCATGCTACTGGGGCACATCCTCTGAACGCACACGGACACCAGGTTTGGTCAGGTCCCCGGGACTCTCTAGGTGCCTGGAGCTGAAAACAGGGTCTGCAGAGCCTCAGGTGCTCCCCTTCCTTGGGGCAGGGATTGCAAGAAACATCTGAGCAGCCAGCAGCAGAAGTGACCAAATGTGTTTAGAGCCAACAAATAACTTCAATTAAGCTCTGTGGCAGTGACCGATTCCAGCCGTGCAGCAATATTGGCTTCTTTAATTTTTAAGCGACTAGAAAACAGCAAGACTGGGAGCTGGGATGAGGAGACACCAGCCCTCTCTGTGCCCCTGGAACCCCTCTACTGCCCTTCACTTTGTATGTCATGCAGCCCTCTCCCACAGTGGGATCCGAGGAGTCTGGGGGACAGAGCCCTTGGTTTGGTTAGTTTTGGCCAAGAGCTTTTGGTCAAGTTCCTCCTCTCTTGGTCACTACATCCCCACTGCTCTTCCTGCCAGGCAGGAGCCACCAGCATCCCCTGCCAGCTCCCTACAGGGTACAAAGGCACTGGGTGTGAAGCAGAGAGGGACAAGGACTGAGACCAAAATGCAATTGCCCAGGCAGAGCATTGTCCTGCAGAGCACATGGAGAGCCAGGGATGGAATGTGTGACCCATCCCACACTCTCCAGCTAGACCAAAGCTGCATCCACACCCAGCACGACCTGGATTTGTGCCAACACAGGGAGGGCAAGCCTGGCCCTGAGGAGGGTTGGCATGGCAGCCCTGGCCAGGGGCCAGCCCCGGGCACCATCAGGGAGCCCAGCAAGCAGCTCTTGACTGCTGAAACTCTGGGACACTCTCAGATTTCCCCGTGGCAGCCTCAGCCTGAGTGCGGCCCAGTTCCACCAGCTCATTTGTGTGCAAAACAGGAAGGGGATCAGGATGGATAAAAAGGCCCAGCTTCTCTGAAAGCATGTTTTAAACCCGAAAAAAAGCAAAATAGAAGTCAGTGGCACACTTCTGTCCCTGGTCCCTCCTCAACACCGTCCAACTCTGATCATCCCAGGAGGATTCTGTTACCCTGTTAGATGGAAGGAGAGGCTGAGGCATCAATGGCTTTTGCATTTCTCAGGCTGAGAAGGTGTTTTCTACTAGAAAGAGTAGGCACTCCAGAAGGCAGGGAAGCAGTGCCCCATCAAGCTGTGGTGCAGGGGGCCAGGACTGGCCCAGCCTCACCATCTGCAAGAATTTTGCTCTGCTGCCAATTCTAAACAAATCCCTTTCATTTGCTTGTTCAGGTTTCAGTGCTGTAATTGTGTCATCTGATCCAGCTCTCAAGAGAAAAAGGAAGAAAAGAAAAAAAAAAAAAAAAACATGTGAAGGAGAGTAGCATGGGACCCAAGCCACCAGCTTCATTGCATCCTGCCTGCTCCTGCCTGGGGTCTGGCCAATTCCTTCCTTATGGGGTCTGGCTCCCTGCCCCAGCTCTGGACCTCCCTGGAGCTGGGACTGAATAACTGGGAGTGGTTTGGTCCATATGGAGGTTTTGAGCACCAGAAATCCTGTAAATGCTACTGCTCTGGGGGTGTAAAGCACCCCTTGAATGTGAGTTCAGCCCCAGAATGTGCATAGGAAGGGTCCTGACAGTCCTCTCTGGGCAGTGAGCAGCACAGTGCAGCTCTGAAACTTCCTTCCTGTGCTCCCCCCAAGTGAAAGTTTGCTCTAAATCACCAGCTCTGGGAGGTAGGTGGGATTTGATTTTTTTTTTTTTTAAATACCATCTTTCCAGTGGAAACCAGACCATCCCTTTACTTCACCAACTAGGCACAGAGGTGCTCCACACTTGATAGGGCTGTGGTCACCTGGGTGGAGACCCCAGTGTCACAGAACTTAGGATCCCAAGATGAAAATGGAAAGCAGTGGGATGGGATCCAAACACGTGGGAGTACAGTGATTTGAGTCGATGTATCACCAATGCACAGGAGATTGTCTGCTGGGCACCCCCAATCCCAGGTGGGGTGGGAATGGCAGGACCCACACCAGGACCAGCTGTGAGCACTGGGGTGGGCAGGAGGGCTCCTCAACTCAAGTACCCCACAATGGACAAGGTAGCATCCACAGTGTTTGCACCCTTCCACACCCCCATATTCATCCTTGTAGATGCAGAACACTCAGCTGGCCTTGGCTTTGACCTACACATATATTTTAAATAACATCAACCAAAATGACAAAGCATGAAGTCAGTCAAAGGCATGGAAGGGAAAACATGAAGTCAGTCAAAAAAGGGCCAAACTTTTTCTGACCACAAGGGTGGTTCAGCTGGAGAAAAGACAGAACTGAAAGCCACAAGTGCCTGGTTTCCTCAAATCACTACTTTTCTGGTTAAAAACAAAACAGAAGAGAGGGTGTTTTGGCAGCAGATTCCTCAGGTTCTGGGGAGAAACTGGAATGTCTCTGTGCTTGGGGCATACAGAGCAGATGGCGGGGGTGACACGCTGGTTATCACAGTCAGGTCCCTGCTCCCTGCTCCAGCTTCCCCAAAAATTATTCGTACAAGATATAATGTGAGGTCCTGGCCTCACTCTCCCAAAGGGGGCTGTCTCCATCCCCAGCACCAAGTCCTCATCACACACAGCACAGCTGTCCCCACAGTTTCCTACCTGCCATTGTGTCTCCACTCAGTGTCAGAGGACAGATCCACCCTGCTCCAGGCAGAGCTGCCCCTGGTCCCAGCCCTTGCACCAGCCAGCCAGTATCCCATCCCACAGCACCCCAAAAGGATGCGTCACCCTGTCCTCCACCCCAAAAAACAGTCTGCTGTGCCAGGGTTGTTCAGAAAAGGAGTTTTGGCCTGTAGGGTGCTTGCTCCAGAGATGTCCCCAAGCCCCAGGGAAGGGTCGCTGTGGGCAAGGTGATCTCTGCAGCTGGACATGCCATCTCTGGGCTAGTAGTAGTCCTCATCACTCTCCCCGTAGTCCTCAGGTGTCATGTGGGGCTTCGGCAGGGAGAAGTCTGTCAGGTTGAGCTGGTCTGAAATGGCAGCATGGGGACAATGTGACATTGCCAACCTGCTGTGCCTGGCATCCCCAGCACAGCCATAGGAGCTGCTCCAGCAGCAGCTCCCATACTGGTGCACTGTGCCCAGACATCCCCTCCCATGTCCCCATGAGAGCGTGGGGATAAGGACACCGTGCTCACCTGGTGTGAAGACAGTCAGGCTGGCCAATGCCACCACCTCCCCAACCCTGTTCCTGGCGAAGCAGCGGTACGTGCCCTCATCCGTCACCCGCACACCCTGGATCTGCAGCCAGCCCGTCACTTCATATTTCTGGGGGCCGCCTCTGAACTGCAAGAAGGGGGTTTTCTGTCAGCACTTGTGGCAGAAGCAAGGGGCAGTCTGTGCCACAGAGCTCTGAGTCCCCTGTTTCAGCAGGCAGTGAGGTCCCAGGATTGCTCTGGCAGCAACCATGCTAATTTTCTGTTTAGCCCCAGGAATAAATAAGTTGTTTTGATCCAGCTGGGCTACAGCTGTGTTTGCAGGCTATTATTATGGTGTGGTGGCCAGGGGTGGAGGACAGTAGAGTTTCCTCCAGCCAGGCAGGGTAGTCCTGCTTGGGGTGAAGATCATCAGTCAGACCCTGAGACAAGCTATGGGGTGGCTTGAAGGACAGAAAGATGGAAGGGGGCCATGGTACCAGGTTCCACGTGCTCCTCTGGCTCTCTCCATCCATTCCACCACAGTTTCTTCCCCGTTGGTTCCTGGCTGAGGTGCATGGTCCTTTTGCCTCTGCCCACACCCTCTAATAGCTAGGTACACTCAGCTGGGTGCTATATTTGGGGCTGGCTGCAGGCAGGATGGTGGCCCCTGGGCCTGGCAGCTCTAGGAGGGCAGCCCTGCTGATGGGAAAAAAGGGCAGGAACTGCATGGGTGTACTGGTGGGACCAGAAGACAGCCCAGGCTGTAAGGCACTCGGGAAGTCCTCCTTCCAGCCTTGCCAGTGGAACTGCAAGTGAAGCCAGCACACAAAGCAAATTAAGGCAGGTAAGTGGGAAACTCCCTGCTGCAGGACTCTATGAATAAGTTCAAAAATTACTAGAGGAAATGACAGAAGAGTCCTATGCTGATGGCTCTGATGGCACTGAGACACTAGCTCTGGCTTGGTCAATCCTCACGCTATACAGCCTCCAGTCACCCCTTCTCATTCCCAGGCAGCCAGGCTTAGCCATTCCCAGAGTATGACCACTCTCAAGTCTGGTTGTCCCCAAGCCCCTCTGGGGAAGCTCAGAGAAGCACTGAGCTCTGAGAAGCACTGGGTCACCCTGGGGTCATCTTCAATGCCCTAGGCACCTGGACATGATGGCTCACCTGGACAGAGATGTGCGGGTCATCTCCAGGCAGCAGCATCTCTGTGCCATCCTTCCTCCACTCAATGGATGCCATGGGGTAGGCGAAGACCTCGCAGCCGAAGATTACATCCTGCCCGGTGATGTTCCATGTGTCATAGGGAGGAGAGGTGATCTGAGGCTCTGGAGAAGGGGGTAGAGAGCAGGGTGGGCTCAGAGGAGGTCCCACTCTTGGCAGGTCCCATGGGCTCTCTTGGGCTGGTCTCTGTAGCAGCAGCACATCATTCACATAGAGATGCTGGGACCCTTCCCCGTCTGTCTCCTCTCCCTCCCATGGCAGACCCTCACCTTTCCCAAGGACATGGTCCCTCCTCACAGCTGGGACTGGAAGCTCCCTCCCCAGCCCACTCACCCCACCACCCCTCCATGGAGGATTGCCATTCCTGCTGGTCTCAGTTTCCCTGCCTGTGCAATGATGCTCAAGTGACACACGCAGCAGGGAGAGTGCAATGACAGCAGTGTAACACAGCAAAGCTCTCCTGAGCAATCAGAGCACGCTCCTCTTGTGGGAGAAAGGCCAAGGGGCGTTCATCCACCCTGAGGCTGGTGAGGATGGATGAAGTAGCTGAGCTTCCAGCCAAATGAGGCCTCTGCTCTGACACAGGGCTCATGCCAGAAATTAAAGGCGTCAGCAGGTCCCCATCTCCTGGATGGAGCCAACAGCTCCAGGTTCTACATCCCTTCCCTGGAGGGACAGAGTGAGGACCACCCTTCTTACCCACACCTGCTCCATGATCTGGCCCATAGTATGAGCCAGAGTTCAAGCAAGGTTTCCACCTCCAAATATACCTGGGAAAACACTCAAGAACATGATGATCTGCAGAAAATAAGGTCAGCCTTGACACCTCTCAGGCTGTGGTGACAGCACTGGGTGACCTGTACCGGACTGGGCAGAATGGGGCATGGCCTTCCTGCTAGACTGTCCCTTCTCAGCTCCCACTTGAGTTTTAAATGGGAGATGGAAATCACACAGCCAAGCCAAATCAACCCTGGTTTCTATTTGCAGGAGGCAGGCACATTTCTCGGGAGCAACAGGCCAGTGTGAACCCAGCCCTGCCGCCAAGAATTTGCTAACAATTCCCTGGAACTTCCCCATCTGCTCCAGCAGGATTTTTTGCTTTCCATAAACTCCCTCTTGGCAAAGCTGCTCCCAGATTTCTCCAAGCACTGGATCTGCAAGGGGCTCTCCCAGAGCAGCAGGGTGGGGGGACTAGTGGGAGCATGGAGGCCCCAGTGCAGTCCTGTCCCTGTGGTTTTGCTGCCTGGTGAAACAGTTAAGCCAGATCCCCTTGCTTGTCTCTTCCCACAATCCCAGGGCAGCTACCTGACTCGCAGGGACCTTCATGGGCCACAGTGAGGTTGGCATCAGGATGGGCATGGGCAGCCTCCAGGAACCTGCAGATCTGGGCATAAGTTTTGCCATCAGAGCCACAGAGGGCCAGGTGGGAGAGGCAGGCACACTGGGGCTCGGGCACCTCTCCGTGATGCAAGTCCCCGGCATCCAACCGGCATTCCAGGTGCTCCCCACACTTGCCGTAGAAGTGGTTGGTGTTGTCCAGGTCACAGATCTGTCCCTCCAGGTTGGCACATTCCCAGCAACAGTCACAGGCATCCCGCACTGTGCCAGCCAGGCACCCGCGTGGCATCGGGCACTCCTCTGGCTGGCACTCAGTGCAGCCCTCCCCTTCCTCCAGCAGCCGTTGCCAGCCCCGCTGGAGGTAGTCAGAGGTGCTGGGAAAAGCCTGGCCCAGCTGGAGCAAAGCCCAGTGCAAGAAAAGCAAGGAAAGCACGAGGCAAGAGATGCTGAGGGGCTTGGCTTCAGACATCCTCATGGCAGCTCCTGTGTCCCAGTCCCACTGTCACTTGGATGGGGATTTCTGGCACTGCTCTGGTCTCCCTGTCTAGATCTGAGGAGCCATCCTGGCCTGTGAGGAGGGAGAAAGTATGTTACTGGTGCAGGGAGTGTCTCCCACTCCTTTGTCTCTTGGCTGGCTTGCTCTGAGCAGCAGCACTGCATAATGTGCAGGGGAAGGTTGATCCCAGCCCCACTCACTCCTAGCCCTGCAGTCACAGCCTTTGAACCCTACCCTGGGGCTCCCCAGCCAGCTCCTGCCCTGAGACACTGAACATCTTTTGGAGAGATAGTGCTGATGACCCCAGCCCATCAGGTTTCATCCTTGATCCGTTGGCAGCCCAGCATAGCCTGGGAAGCCACAAGGCTGGCAGGGCACTGGACAGGGTGCTCAACAACATCATGGTGTAGCTCGTTCATACCCTGCTCCTGGTCTCCTGTCAGAAAGTTGCTCTCAAGCCCCTTTCTTTTCCCCATTGCTTTGTAAGAGTTACAAACCCTTTTTTCCTCCCTCAGCATCCATACAAGCACAATGGAGTGGCTGATCCTGCAGACAAGGTGCTCTTTCTGTGCTGGCGACAGCCAAGCCAGAAGGATGCTCCCAGTCACACCTGGCTTTTGTTCTCCTTCCCTCCCTGTGCTGTAACCCCTCTTTTTAAGCATCACCTACTCAAGCAGGGAAAAAAAACCCACCCAATCCCCAGAAGATTTTGTGTTCCTCTCATTTATCACACAGGCAACTGAGGCTGAGCATGGAGGAGCTCAGTGCACAGGTGAGCAACCACAGGACTGACAGCAGACCCAGTGTAGTCAGCCTGCACCAGCACAGCAGGGTCCCTGCCCTCAAACCCCAAGCCTGCATTACCTACTCCGGATAAGAAGAAGCTGATATACTCCGGGCTTCCCATCTGTCCTGGGGGAAAAACATGATAGAGCCTGTCCCCAGAGAGGGTGACAATGAACCAGATCCCTCTGCGAACATCCTTCCCTTGTTAATACCCTGGCTACCTTCCCTGAGATGGGATGAAATTATGGTCCTCCACCCCAGGGCGACTCAGCATAAGCGAGCGGGGCTGGGGAGGGGACCTAAGCAGACAAGCTGTCCCCTCCCCTCCGGCTGGGAACAGCGCCGAAGGGCAAGCTGCAGCTCCCCCAGCTACAGCCCCCACTCTCGGGGCTAACACAGCCCAGAGCTGGGGTGGGGATGGCCCGGATAGTGGGTTATACAGATGCATCCCCCGGATAACAAACCGTAAAGATCTGATCCGTTTACCAGAGACCACCAGGCACCCCAAGGGTGGAAAGGCGCAGAGGGTCCCAGCGCCGGAGCCCTCCCCCCACCCACCCTACCCCAGTCTGTACGGAGTAAGGCTCCATCCCCCGGTGCGTGTGGGGGGCCAGAGAAAGGGTGCGGGGGAATCGCAAAGTTGATCTCTGGCTCCTCACGTCTGGGGTGCAGGAAGAGCGCTGGGAAGAGGCACGACGTCCCTTGGGGTCCCCCAGGAGCCACCCCGCCATAAGCCGCCACTTACCGGAGACGCCGGTGCCGGGGGCCGCGGGTGCGCAGTGACCGAGGCGGCGGGGCTGCTGGCCCCCAGGGCTGCTGGCCCCCGGCCGCTCCAGCACCGCCGTGATGTCAGAGAAACGTGAATCCCCCCGCCCCTCTCCGGGCCCGCGGGCCGTCCCTGGACCGGGACATGGGCTGGCTGGCACCCCTTCCCTGCCGGGGTCCCGCCACGCACCACACCCCGGCCCCGGGGCTCTGCCGATCCGGTTCCCTGGCACCTCTCTGGCACCGGCACGTCCCGCTGGAATCACCCCCCTGTGTGGGGGACCTGGGCTAATACTCCGCCCCATCCAGGAGCATCCAGGGCAGGAACGGTCTGGGGTTCCCTCCTTTGCAGTCCAACTGGCAGTAGTCCTTGGGGACAAGTGTATGGAAGAAGTGGGCACGGCTAAGGAAGTGGTCAAAAGCATCTCTCAACCTGTAATTTGGTTGGGAAACATCGACTGAAAACTTGAGCAGCTGCTGTAAGTAAATGGGGGGATAACTCCCGGGGGATGTCTGCACTTACCCCACACCAGGAACCACGTGTGAAGGGGATATTGGGGTGTAAACCATGGCGTTCCCCTGGCTGAAGCTATTGGGAGCAATGGTGGGGTTGCTCCATGCCACAGCAGTGCAAAACCCACTTGCATGGGGCTGGGGCTCCAGACCTCCTCAGCAAGCTGCCTAGCTGCTCCCTGCCTCAGTTTCCCTCTAGAACTGGCTCCGAGGAGTAGAGCAGTCAGCACGCCTTTGCAGCACAAGCACACACTGTGAATTTGCAACTTGCTCCAGATGCCATGCCAGGGGGATCACACAGCCTGCTCCTCTCCAGGCAAGGAATTTGTGGGATTTAGTTCCCCTATGAAGCTTAAGCAAATCAGGACCCCTCTGAGGATCTGGTTTCCTTCACCATGCTGCAAAAAATCTGCTTTTGCTTTCCAACACCCTCCTGCAAATTCATTCCGGGTTCCTGGTCTTTTGCTCGGTCACGTTGTGAATCCAGCCATGTCTAACGATGGAAAATGTGGCAGGCTTCAGCCCCCTCAAATCTGTCTCTGCTGGCCAAACTCCCCTCTCCAGCCCCCTGCTGCAGAGTGGGGTTTCCTGCCAGTTCTGCCTTCAGCCTCACATCCCACTCCCCTTCTGTGGCCCCCAGCCCCTCGGCTCACGGCTGCCTTCCCCCCCAGCTCCTCTTGTCCAGCCTATTGATTTCAGTCCCCACATGCCACAAGTTTTCAGGTCCAGCATCCACGAGTTGTTGAGCAGCTGGGGCTGCAGCTGTTTTAGGAGCAGGGAAAAAATCGGGAAGGGCTGAGGTTTTCCTACACGCAGCTCCAGAGCTGGGTCAGAGCCCGAGCAGAGATGAGACAGACTGTAATTGGCCCAGAAAGGAGTGCTGAGCCTCCTAGGCTATCCCTGCCATAACGCACTTCCCGCTTTGGGACGAAGCACTGCCTGCACTTTCAGGCATTCCTGCACCAAATACACCCTCACTTGCCCCTGCTCCACACAGGGGGCAAAGCAGTGAAGCAAGCCTGGTCCTGTATGCTACCTCCTGCTCACAAAGCTCCTGACCAGCACAGAAACAGAGCCAGCACTTAAATCCCAGGCACTGCTGAAAACGGACCATCAGTGTTTCAGGTTGTGTCTTTTGCCTCGGCTAGAGGGAACAGGCCCTATTGCTGCTGTCCTTTCCCACACATGGTTCCTTCTCCCATATGCCATGGCTCAAATACTTGGTGTGTTTTATCTTCATGGCATTATCATGACCTTTGGGTGGCTGAATTCACCTGAGCATCACTGCAGCATCAGCTAGTAACAGGGGAGAACCCCTGGCCAAAGCTGAAATGCAAACACAGATTTGAGCAGGAACAGCTCCAGTTCTGGAGCAACACAACCCAGCCTCAGAAAGCCAAGGGCAGCTTAACTCAGCTCAACAAGATGAAGCTCAAACATGGCAGTTAATTAAACCTCCTGCTTAATGAGACTGTTGAATGTGTTAATAAACAGTAGCAGCTATGAATGAGGGGTGGAAGATCTAAACTGTGCTTAACAAGCAGCTCTGCTCAATCACACCTGAACTCAATCAACACAGCTGCGGCTGCAAATGGGGTTTGTGGCTTGTATTGCTTGACAACTTTGTGGGGAAAAGGGTGATCACAGCACTTCATGGCCCGGCATTTGGGTAAATTGCATTCCTGGCTCCCTACCAGGGCTGGCTAGTTATCTCCTTTTTCTGAACCCAGGGAAGCTCCTGCAACTGGGCTTTGAAGGCTCAGGGTAAAGCACTTAAACCTCCTCCTCCCTGGTGGGTTGCTCCTCATCACTTTTTTCTCATGCTGTGATGGTCCCATAGAAGCCAGGAGTCCATGGGTGCTCCTGGCAGGCCCACATTCTTGGCATCCCTCCAGAGCTCTCCTATTAGAATAAAACACATCTTATGCCTTCAGGGGTACCACACTGCTCCTGGCCCCACTGAGCCCCCACTGCTATGAGCTGACCCCCCAGACACCCCAAAGCAATCTGGGGTTTATGGCAGATGAGGCCAAAGGGAAAAACATACCCTGGAAAAAAGTCTTTGGCCACCAAGTAACTCAATGTATGTCATGTCAGGCAGGGCTGGTGAGCAATATTGGGGCTGGGCTAGTGGGGTTGAGAATGTGGGTTATGTCACAGCAGAAGCAAATGTCACCAGAGATGCTGGGACAGAATGCTGCCAGCACACTGCCTGGGACTGTGAGGGTCCCGTTTTGATAATAAACTGTGTCTTTCTCATTTCACATCAAATACACTGTTTCCTGCTGTCTGACAGACTGAAACAACCCAGTTCTGGCCAGCCCGCAGCAAGGCTGAGCGGTTCTCAAGGGATACCAGCCACATTCCAGGGATCCACTGTGTGGACAGGGCATGGGCAGCAGGCAGGTCCCCCCCCGCTTTCGTTCCAGGCCAAACCCGCTCTAGGAAGCAGCCAGGCTCAGGTTTCTCCAGGCTTTTCCAGACCAAATTCCTCTGAAGAACTAACCCGTCAGCAAATTCTTGGGGAAGCGGTTGCAGCTGTGTGCAGGGTCCGCCGGCCCCGAGGCGCGATGACCGAATGGTAAGGGACACCCCGGTGCCCAGTCTGTCCGGGGTTCAGCGGCTCAGCTCCATCCTAGCAGCAATCCTGCCGTTTCCTGCGGTTTTTCCACCAGCCCCGTCCAAGCGCAAGTCTAATAATCTGGGGGCAGGAACCGAAAAGATGGCGGGGGCTGCGTTCCCGGGGTGTCCCCGCACTGGCACCGTAAGTGCCAGCTTTGACACTCCGGTGCCGGGTGAGAGCGGGTTCCAGCTCCCCGTGACCCGGCCGGCTCCTCGCACACCCCGACCCCGCAGCACACAGGGTCCCCCTGCGGTCACCCCCGGCTCGGGGGTGCGGGCGGCGCTGCGGGGTCTCTGCTGCCACCTCCAGGGCACTGCTGGCCTGGTCCCCGGGCCCTTGAGGTGACGCTCACCCTGTACCTGCGGGCTGCAGAACCGGGAGTAATGCATGGACACTTCAGCCCCACCACCCTTATCTTCCTGCACTCTGAATGTTCCACTGTCAGCCGAGCCTGGGAGCCCTCACCGCGATGTGATGTCCTGAGGGGCTTGGGCACATCTTCCTGTGCTGGTGGGATCCTCTGTTCAGCCTGCCCGAGTGCTCAGGGCTGAATGCCCCCGCCCCAGACGGAGTGGGTGCTCCAGAGGGTGCTGCCAGCTCAGTGGCACCGCGCCCGCTGTCGCCTTTGTTACCCTCCCTTTCCGCATCTTCCAGAAGCGCCAGAAGGGCTGGGACACAGCCAGGGAAGGTGACCTGCTGCCAGCACCCCGGTACCCCCTGCCACTGGGGAGGGGGAGCCTGCCCGCTCCCCCCTGCAAGAGGCTGCCCATTTCCAGGCGTCATTAAATAGCAATTAGCTGGAAATTAAGCTGAGAACAAGTATTGATTAGCTCATTAAGGCTGGGGGAGCCGGCTGAGGCGGTAGGAATTGCTGCTGCTCGCCCTCATTATGGGCAAGGTTAAAGCATGTGGTCGGACAGTTCATTTAAAATGCCAGGGACCAATCGATGTCCCCAGCCCAGCACCCCCAGCACCCCTGGGGACATCCAGCTGCTGTCTTTCTGGGACTGGCCCTTGACCTCTGTGATGAGCCATCTCAGAAATTGGCTAAGCATCTTTGCTCCCCTGCATCCACTGCTGCATGCTGGGTTCCCCTGCAGAGGCAGCAGTGTCCCTTTTGGGCTTGTTAGCCCCCCAAAACTGACTGGCTGAGTGAGTCTCCTCTCCCCCAGTCAGGAGAAACCATGGGGACAGGTTCCCCCTAGCCCAGTGGAGTGGCTGAGTCTGCACTGCTGCTGGCTCCAGGAGAGAACAGACACCGTGGCTGGTTTGCAGGGCAGCACCCCAGACCTGCAACACTCCAGAACTGAGGTTTTCATGTCTCTGTCTTGTGGTGCCAGCTTGTGCAGGTATGAGATAGACCAATGGGGACCTCAAGGATGTAATGAAAGCAGGTAACAGATGAAAGACACTCAGTGGGTCTGTGTGGCTGAGTACTGCCACACCACATTGCCCTGTATCCCAGCTTCACAGCTCTTGGGGTGATCCCGGACTCGGTGCAGCCAGACCCATTCAGCCAGACCCAGATACCCCGAGCATCTGTGTCTCTGGTCCCATGTCCCTCCCGTTTCCAAATCTGCCTCTTGTGGCCACCAGCAGCTCAGGGTCAGCTCCCAGCCAGCACATACAAGAAGGGTGCCCCTGCAAAGCCAAGTGGTGTGTGTGGGAGGAGGCAAGTGTCATCATTATTTTTGTTTTCTTTACACTGCTCTGGAAATATATTGTATTCTCAGATAATCCCGTTCAATTACACCACAATAAAACACATAATAAAAACGTAATTCATTTTTCCTGAGCACTCCATCTCCCTGTGTCTTGGCAAGCTATTAAAAATTTGTCTTCATTTTTCTGGCAAGAGCCTTGTACCTTTTCATCTTTAATTTATGAGAGCAGAATAGCTACTGACAAGCCCTTATTGCACGGCGAGGGGCTGCATTATTTATAAGCCGCCAATGGCTGGCTCAGGGGACATATTTGCAATATTCCAGGGCCGGGAGAAGGAGGGGGACAGATCCCTGATGTGCCTGTCCCAATCCACTCGCTTCCCCACCCTGGGCGGGTGCTTGGTGCAGGTGCTCTCCTGGCTGCCCCTCGAGGGGAGCAGCTCGAGCCTGGTCTCTGCCAGCCCCTGCCAGCTGTGGAAGCTGTGGCACAGGGTGGCTTTGAGCTGCCTGACCCTTATCTCACCACTGCTGTACCTGCCCATCTTGGCCTCTGCAGTGGTCTCACTCCTCTATCCTTCAGCATGGGGCAGTACAGAGCACGGTAGCCTCCATCCCTCCTCTCCCTGGATGGACACCTATTGCTCCTCCTGACTGCTCTGGTTGGACAGAAAGCCAAGGGGGAGGCAGCTGCTACCCACAGGCTTGCCAGGGTCCTGTGACAGCAGCGATGTGCTCTCCAATGTGCTCTCTGATAGTTGTGATAACATAGAAAGTGGGATAAAAATAGTCCTGCAGGGAAGGCACAGGAGCAGGGCCGGGATTGTCCTGTAAGCAGGCTGCAAGAGGGGGTGTGAGTGTGGGCAGAGCCAGGGTGACGCTCTGGCCTCTCCAAACCAGCAGCATCCAGGGCAGCAGCTTAGCAAAGCTCTCTGCGCAGCAGTGAGGTCCAAAGCCGACTGTACTAAAAAAAGCCCTCCTGACAGCTGGATAAGCTTAAACACGTGCCAGGCCAACCAGAGCTGCTGCAAAGGCAGCGGGCTGGACAGCAGAGAGCACAACCCAGCTCCAGGGGGTGCAGAGGCAACCCAAAAGGCAGCCTACCCCTCTCTCCTGCTCCCATCCTTACCCCAACAGTAGTCCCTTTCCACCATATACAAAGTAGCAAGCAGCACGTTTCTCTTTGCTGTTGGTTTTGTATAAACAATCTGCCTTTATTGTTCGGTATATATAGGTACATGATACGTATATCAAAAATATCTAGAGGAAACCACAGTGCACTTAAAGCTATTTGAGAAGGTCCACCTGAAAGCAAGCACTCCAGGAGGGGGCAGAGTAACCCCTCAGGGGAAGCCCAGCCCTGAACGCAGATGGCATTAAAATGAGAATAAAAACTAAGACTCTGCTGGGATTAAAATGTGCCATTTGCTCTGGGGATGGAAGCAGCAGAAAACCAGATTAAGTCCCCAGAGCAGCCTGGAGGAGAGCAGAAGGTGAGCTGGGAGCACACACTGGGTGAGCCCCCCACTCTGAGTTCAAGCCACTACGTGCAGTTGATCACTCATTCCCAGCTATTTTGGGTAGGGGGAGTTTTCTTCTCAAGGGCTGCTCTGCCATCCCCAGGCACCAGCTGCTGAACCACTGGGCACTGTAGGGTGCCTGCAGAGGTATTCTACCTTCAATTGCTGATTCTCTGCTGCCTCCTAAAGTGGAGGAGCACCACTTTCTTATTAATCCCACTTTTTTTTTACCTCCACCATAACTCACAAGGTCCCTGGTGTTGCTGCCTGCACTTCCCTGTGCACTGCACAGAGCTACAGGCACACACAGAGAGGAGGAGTGCACCAAGATACCAGTCAGGACGTCCCCAGAGCAGGGCATGGGGACAGGGTTTGTTGTGGTGCTGCATGGCTGCAGACACCCTGGGAAGCAGGGCTGAGCACCTGGGACTTACAGACACGCAACGGCCAAGGGAAAGCGGCGGCAGCCCCAAGGGGATCCAAAGGGCGAAGCTCAGCAATGCACTGGCCCAGCAGCTCCGTGGGGCACATCTCAGCCACCCAGGACCCTGCTCAGAGCCCTTTGTTGAAGTAGACAGTCTCCAGCCATGGATCTTTCTTCCGGATCTGATCTTGGACTTCAGGCTCCAGGCTGCTCACAGGCATTGAGCTGTAGAGGAAACACAGATAGAGAGGATGGAGGGGGTATACCCACCAGGGGCCCCAGGTTGGAAACTACCTTCTGCACCCCATGGGGATGCTGTCCCCATGGCCCAGCAGAGACCTTTGGGTCTGCACTGCTGCCTCTGCACAGAGATGTGTGTGTACAAGTTTAAGCCCCTGACTGCTTGAAGAAGCAAAAAAATCTCTTGGGAGTCAGAGAGCACCCCCATCCCACACAAGAGCAACACGTACAGGCAAAGTGCCTGTCTGTACCTTTTCTGTGGGAAGAGTGCGCAGCACAACGGGGTGGCAAACACCAAACTGCAAGAGAAAGACATGGAAAGGTGAAGCTGAGCTGCATAAATCACCCAACACCCACCCGTGGCCTGATCCCAGAGCAGCACTGAGGCAGCCCGGAGCTGTGCAGGGTGTTCAGCTAGGAAAGGGCTACAGACAAGCTCCAGTCCCTGCATTTGGCTCTTGAGGTGGGGTAAAGTCTGTCCCCCAGTGATGTGGGGGAACATCAATGCTGAGCAGGAGCCCATGGCAGGCTTGAGAGACACCAAGATGAAGCAAAACAACTCCTGGCCCCAGCACCTCATATTCCATCCCATCTGCCTGGGGTGCCACTAGCTTGGCCAAGCTCTGTACCCCCCTAAGAAACTCTGGGGCAGTTCTCCCCTGCCACTGCCAAGCAGGGTTCCCAGCAGCACTGTCCCATACACTTGGGCTTGGTCCGTGCCCAGGGCAGCAATGCCCATTAGTGGACAATGACTTACCAGAGTCCCACCAGGCCGACCTGCAGGGGAGCATTCAGGTACGGGTACCGCTGCCAGGGACAGGGAGAGGATGTGTGTCAGTGAAGTGGACAGGGTGGGAAGGTGTCTATTCCCCAAAAGGGTGCCAGCCTGAGGGGTGCCAACAATGTGCCAAGTTTGGTGAGTGTCCCTGTGCCCACCCGCCCATCCCAGGTTCACTGGTACCTTCAGGAAAGCTCTCTTCTCGAGCATGTTCATGATCACCGGTGGAATGGCTGAGGCAGGGAGGAAGGAAATGAGTTCCTGGTGCTCACAGCCCCCTGCCAGCAGTGGGACCCCATCCCATGCTGCCAGGGATCAGCTACAATCTCCCAGCATAGGTGGAGGAGGGGACACTCACCCATGGCCGGCGCTGCCATGCCAATGCGGGACACCACAACCTGGAAAATGGCCTTCTGGGCTGCTGCTGTGGATTCACCCAGGCGGTTCCCATTCTCATCCGTGACAGGGATCCCCACCTTGAGCTCTCTGCAGGGACAGAGCGGGTCAGGGGGCCACAGGGCACAATGGTGAGGGGATTGGGACACAGGACAGGGACAAGTCTTCAAGGGAGGTTGGCATCCTCCTGTACGCTATCCATTGGCTGCACAATAAATCAGAGGGTGTCTCAGCTGGACCCACATTCACATTTGGCAGCAGCCCTCAACAGGGCTGTACAAGGACCAATAACCCCCTTGGGCTGCAATCAGGTGCTTGTAACCTTCAAGCCAACCCCTCACTCTAAGGATCAACAAGGAAGTCCTTGCATTCCCCACCAGTGCCTATGAATCCTGAGGCAAGCCTGTCCCACTCCAGGGGCTCACCTCTGCCTCATCAGCGGGATGTTGATGCAGTTGGCAGCTGCCACGGCTGCAAAAGGCACGTACCGGCCGATGATGGCTGGCAAGTGCTGGGGGGAAAAGCAGGAGAACATCATGTAGAGGGTCTGGGGGCAGAGCTGGCTGTCTCCATCTTCCTGCAAGACCATGGGGCGTCCCAGCCCCACTGGGGGAAAAAATGTTTCCTCCTCCCCTGCAACTCTCAGTTGGTAAAAGCTGCATAGATCAAAGGGTCTGGGGATGTCCCAGGTCCCCTGTCAGAGGTGGACAGAGGCTGAGGGGTGAAAGAAGCCCGGAGATACATCCAGAGCAAGCCTGGAGGGACAGGCCATCTCCACAGCCATCACTGGGTAGACCAGCCGCCCTGTGTGGGCAACCTCAACAAATGCCTTCATTTTCTCCCCCATTCCAGGTGAATCCCCTGCTGAGCTCAGAGCTCAGGGAGATCCCATGGGGAGGGTCCACGTCTCCCAGTTGCAACGGCCAAGAGTCACCTTACCTTGGTGAGGGATTTGAGTCCCAGTGCTGTGACAACTGCCCCTGTGGTTGCACTAACATAGGCTGTCCCCAGCTGGCTGAAAGAGCAGGAAGTGACACCAGTAAGCCAGGCTCTTCCCATCCCAGTTGCCCCTCCAAAGGAAGGAACAGCATGCCCTTCAAGAGCACCAGGACACTTGGGTTCCTCTCTCAGCTCCACCACTAACCCTGACAGCCCCAATGGTGTCCACCTCTGCCTTCACCAGGTCCCCATTGTCCCATGTCACAGTTCCCTGCTATTCAAGGCACCGCCCTGGTGTTTTGGGTGCCTTGAGGACCTGGTCATAGAGATGCTTACCTAGGGGTGATGGGTGCATCTCCGCTCCGGTTGGTGTAGTTAACAATGGCATTGAAGGACTGGTTGACCCACTGCCAGAACAGCACAGCCGGTGTGGTCCTGCCAGACAGAGGGTGCTGGAGACACTGGGGGATGCCACTCATGCTCCTACAGCATGAGTACAAGCTGGGTATTGGGACACGTGTCCCCTCCTCACCCCAGAATCAGGAGGATCCCCCAGGCATCCTCTTGGTCCCAGGGCAAGGAAGGGACAGGTACCTGTAGAAGGTCAACATGCAACCAGTGATGGTCATGTTCATGGGGACCTGAGCAGACATGCGTCCCACAAGGATCATCTTCTCGCCCGTGTCGGGGTGGAAAGCTGAGTCATAGATGTACTTTGCCCGCCAAAGCTGGTCTTCTGTCAGCCCAGGTTGTACGGTGCCTGCCCTGCCAGGTAAGGGTAACACCTGTTGAAAGACCCTATGCCAGCACACGGCCTAACGGGTCCCCCACACCATTTGCGGAAGCTGGGAAATGCCTTTGGCACCAGCCAGGCAGTTTTGGGGGCTTTGACCAGGGGGGCCAGCATCACTTCTATTCCCAGTCCCAGGAATGGCTCCTGCCTGGAAGCAGTGCTGAAGGTAAGCCCATCCTCCCATTGGGTACCTGTAGTCCTCCACCACCCGTCGGGCTTCCTCCAGTGTAGCCCCTGAGAGCAGCAGGTTTCGGGGGTCGGTCACCATGAAGAAATGCTTGGCCCGGCCCTGAAAGGTGCTCTGGTCCCAGCGGGGCTCCCGGATGTTGATGGTGGCAGGCAAGGACGGTGGCATCTTCTGGCAGGACAGGGGATGACAGGATTACATGGGATATGGTGCCTGTGTATCCCCCCCACACCCTGCTGCAGCAGCTCTGGTGGTCCCCCAGCCTGGGGGGACAAGAGGTGAACAGGAAGCCCCTTTGTAGAGGAGCGCAGCAGCGACTCCTGAGCCCACCCAGCCCA
The DNA here is from genome assembly GCF_963662255.1 of Cinclus cinclus. Classification (NCBI taxonomy): domain Eukaryota; kingdom Metazoa; phylum Chordata; class Aves; order Passeriformes; family Cinclidae; genus Cinclus; species Cinclus cinclus. The sequence goes on along the minus strand of NC_085052.1, from coordinate 12,910,311 downwards.
TGAGGCAGTTTGCGGGTGGCGCGACCGGCAACGGGACCGCACCATGCAATATGTCAAAGAGAAACCCCCGACTTCGCTCGGGGGTTTGAGTCATGAGAGACCCCCCCAGCAGAGCACCCCGGTCACAGAGGAGGGGACAGGGACCCACCACGTGGCGGGGAGGCACAGCTGCTGCCAGCGCCGGGAGAACGGAATAAGGAAGGGCACTGGAAGGAGGAACGTCCCTCCCGGCAAAGCACCGACACACCCGCCACGGCTCTACTTCCACACCCGCCCTTCCCCGAGAGAAGCGGCGCTCTGCTCCCTTCCCTCCCGCGCCAAGCATCCCTCCCGCCACGCGTGACCCCCCCCCCCCCCCCGCGTGCATAGGGATCCGGGGCACCCCCCGCACTCACGGCTCCCGGGACAGCGCCCGCCGTATCCCCGCCGCCGCCGCAGCCACCGCCCCACTCCCGCCCCTGCGCGCGCTGACGTGCGGCCTCGTCACGGGTGGGCGGCCCCGCGCCGGGCGGGGCGGGGCGGGCGGCGCGCGGGGGGCGGCGGGGACCACGCGTGACCGGGGCCGGCGGCGGGGGGAGCGGTACGTGCCGAGCCACACGCGGCGCCCGTGGCCCTCCCGCGCCTGCGTGGGCGTGCCCGTGGGCGCGCACGCGCCCGCCCGTGACCGCGCGCGTGTGCTCGCGCTTCGGCGGTTCCGCTCGCTCGGGTGCTCGCGTGCGCGTGTGTTCGCACGTGGGTGTTCACGTGCGCGTGTTCCGCGCGTCCCCGTGTCAGCCGCGCGCTTGTCCCCGGGGTCTCGATGCCCCCGCCACGCGCGCGCCCGTGTCCGTAGCGCCGCGCTCGCACGCGCCGCGTCGGCGTCCACGCGTGTCGCGGTTGTTGCGCCGGAGCGCGCGGGGGCCGCGCCCCCGCGGTCGTGGGTGCCGGCTCGCGCGCAGGGCGGTGCGTGCCGGACCGCGCGTGTGTGAGCGGGGCCGCGCCACTCGTGTGCGGCGCTCCGTGGGTGTCCGCGAGCGCGCGCAAGGGCACGAACGCGCATGCCGTGGACGTGCGGGTGCATGGGGTGTGTGTGCATGTGGGTGCGTGTCCCCACCCCGGCCGTGCCCGCCCAGCCCCTCACCCCGGCATCGTCGGGGGGAGGCGCCCCGGGGCGGCCCCCCCGCGCCGGCCCCCGCCCCCGCCGCCCGTCCGCAGCCCCCCCGCAGTCCCCGCGGCCGCCGCGCATCACCTGAAACCGCCGCGGTGTCGGGTTCGCGCTGGCGGCGCCGGGCCCCGCCGGGAGGTCGCGGCCGGCCCGGGCTGGAGGCGATGCCCCCCGGGAAGGGGGACACGGGGGGATACCGGCTCGCATCACCGGAGTGAGCGAAGCGGGGAGACGGGACACCCCCCTCCCCTGCCCGTGCCTCAGTTTCCCCTGCGTGCCCTCGGGATGCTCTGCGCTAAGGGAGGAGGTCAGGGGGGACACCACATCCCTCGCCACACGCGGCCTCGCGAGGGGACGCGCCCCCGGACCCCCTCGCGGGGGACACCCACGGGACTGACCCCCCTTCCCCGCCAGCTGCAAGGCCAGCCCCGGCCGCTCTCGATTGACAGCTCCCGTGCCCGATGGCCTCTCCGGTCCCACGGGGAAAGCCAATCCCCGCGGCCGGGCGGGCAGGAGGCGGTGCTGCCCCCCGGCCTCGCCTTCCCCCCCGCGCTGCTGCCAGGTGTCTCTTTCGCAGGTGGCACCATGGGGACAGGTGAGGAGGGCACGGGGCGGAGGGGAGGGAGGGACGGCTGTAGGGGGTCCCCTGCGCCCCTTCGGGGAGGGGACACCCGCATCTGGTGCTGGTGGGGGGTAAATGGGTGGGCGCTGTAGGGGGCTGGCAGCGGCGCGGATACCGGCGTGTCCCCGGAGCCGAGGCCATCACTTATTTATTGAGGTCAGGCTGGGGCGAGAGGGGAATGAAGGGTTGGGGGAGGGCACCGTGGTGGCGTTTCACCCACACCTGGAAAATCCCGGCGGGAAAAGCCTTGGGGGCTGGCGCACCCATCTCCAGCCACATGGCATTGAGAATTCAGAGGGGCTCCAGGAAGGATGGAGAATGGCCAAAAGCATCAGGCCCTGATCTCTAGTACAAAGCTGATGTCCCCGTGTCCCCTCTCTGGAGCCTTTCCGGATTTACACTGTCAGGTAAAGCCCCTTTGCATCCCCTGTTCCGGATTTACACTGCCAGGGAGAGCTCTTTCTCACTCCAGCATCCTTACCCCAGGGCAGGGCAGCATGTGCCCACACCCCCATGGTAGTAACCAGGAGCTATGTGACAGTTTGATTCTTGGGACACTGTAGGACAGGAAGGGATCAGGCTGGAGAGGGGAGGGTCACAAAGCTTCTTATCCCTTTAGGCTGGGCTGCTGCGCCTGGGACGTGTCTTGCCAGTGGCGAGTACCCAGGCCAGCTGCCCCCAGCATTGCACTGCTAAAAAAGAGCGGTGCCCAAGCCCGGGCATGTGCTGCTGGACTATGCCATGTCCCCCGCTGGCTGACGGGCAGCTCTGGCCCTGTGAGGACACAGCCAGCCCTGAGCCAGACGCCGGGACACCGGAGTGCCCAGCACCACCATGGCCCAGGACTGGGACGCGCTGCTGTCAGGGATGACGACAGGCAGCCGGTCACGGAGCTCCAGCAGCGAAGCCAGCCTGGCTCCCCACTACCTCCTCAGCAAGCAGAGCCGCCTGCTAAATGGGACCACCCGAAGCAGCCGTGCCGCCTCCCCCATGGGTCGTGTCATCCTCATCAATGCCCCCATTGAAGGTGCGTGGGGTGTCCCAGCCCCCTGCCCATGCCCATGGCCAGGAGGGCCCCAGTGGCTGAATTCCCTGGGTCTAGAGGCAGGGAGGGCTGCCCTGGGCCTGGAGGTGTTCCCAGCAAGAGAGACACCCCTTGTCATTGCTCACACGCAGCATGTGTGTGACTTATCTGCTCCCCTGTCCCCACAGCCAGCAGCAACGAGAGTGATGTCATCAATGCCATCACAGTAGAGAAGAGCGTGGACGGCAAACTGGGCTTCAGCGTCCGTGGTGGCTCTGAGCATGGGTTGGGCATCTTTGTCAGCAAAGTGGAGGAGGGGAGCACTGCTGGTAAGAGGGTCAGGGTGAGGGACACCAATGAAGATAGGCACATGCCAGCAAGAGCCTCTCAAGGAGCTCCCTGTGACATGGGGTCACAGCAACAATGCCACCCTTCATGGTGGAAAGCCACCATTTGCTCCCTGCTGCCTTTGGCCATGAGATTTTGCAGGCTTCCTAAAGTGAAGCGACACAGGAGTAGACAGCCTTGTGCCAATGACTCTTGAGTTCCATGTCCAAGCCACAGGAAGGTCACAAGCCACTCAGTGTAATTGTCAGGCACCCCTGCCTCTGTTCCCAAGGGGTTCACATCAGGTTGAGGAGGCATTGAGGGAGGGGATGTCAAGCAAGAGCATCAGCACCAGGTCAGGTGCCCAGATGAGCCATGTGTCTCTTGTAGAGCAGGCTGGGTTGTGTGTTGGTGACAAGATCACAGAGGTGAACAGTGTGAGTCTGGAGAACATCACGATGAGCAGCGCTGTCAAGGTCCTCACCGGCAACAACCGCCTCCGCATGGTGGTCCGGCGGATGGGCCGTGTGCCAGGAATCAAGTTCTCCAAGGAGAAGACAGCGTGGTGAGCAGGGCATCTCCCACACCAGCACCCCAAACCCCAACCCTATGGAGGGTGTGTTTGGGGAGGTTGGTGAGAGATTCTGGGCAACAGGGAGGACGGCTGGGGGACCCAAGGGTGGAGTGGCATCAGAAGTCTCTGGCAAAGGTGGGGAGAGACCAGGGTGGGATACAGGATGGGATAGGAAGGTCTGGAGCAGGTAGGGTGGGTGCAAACCCCATCCTAAACATCCCTCATCCCCATCACTCTCCTCCACTGGGTGCCACCAATGGTCCCATCCCGCTGGGCGACAAGAGCCAAATCCCTGAGACCACCTACACTGTACCCATGCTCCAGGGTGGACGTGGTGAACAGGCGCCTGGTAGTAGAGAAAAGCGGCTCAACACCATCAGAGAGCGGCTCCGAGGACGGGCTGCGGCGCATCGTCCACCTCTACACCACCTCCGATGACTACTGCCTGGGCTTCAACATCCGTGGTGGCAAAGAGTTCGGCCTCGGCATCTATGTCTCCAAGTATGGCTCCCATGGGGCATGAAGAGGTTGTGACACCCCAATCTCTGTTGTGCCCATGCTGGGGCTCGGCCTCTCCTCTCTGGCTGAGTGCTTCTACTCTCAGAAGACTGAGGGCATTACCACCATGGGTGCTGAGCCAAGTGGAGGCGTGGGGCAGGAGCAGAACTCCACCAAGGGCTTGGCCCCATCCTGCCCCCTCTGCTTCCCTAGGGTGGACCCCGGAGGGCTGGCAGAGCAAAACGGCATTCGGGTGGGAGACCAAGTCCTTGCAGCCAATGGAGTCAAGTTTGAAGACATAAGCCATAGCAAGGCAGTGGAAGTGCTCAAGGGGCAGACCCACATCATGCTAACAATCAAGGTACCCACGCCCTGCCCCATGGACCCTCGAGTGAGGCAGGGGTTGGCATGTCCCTTCACTGGCACTGCCCCTGCTCAGCCCAGTGCCAGAGGCTGGTGCAGCTGCTGGCTGGTTGGGTTTCAGGCAGGTGGGAGGCGGGGATACATTATTCATGGTTGGCACCAGATCGAGTTCGCCGGGACAGCCAGCACTCACTGACCCCCTTGTCCTCTCCCCCTGTGCCTAGGAGACAGGCCGGTTCCCTGCCTACAAGGAGTTGGTGGCCGAGTACTGCTGGCTCAGTCGCTGTAAGGGCAGTGCTGCGTGGGTACTGGCAGGGGTGCTGGGCTGGGGCGGGGGGGGAGCTGGGACTCCCATGCGCGTGATGTCTGACCATTGTAGGGGGGGAGAAGGTGTGCATGCCACGGAGTCCCAAGGCCTTGGAGGGAGCAGGGAGCTCCTTGTGCCACTGTTAGCATACCCACAGGCCTTGCAAGGACTTGCAAGGTCCCACCTGTTTCCCATCCTTGCAGAAGGCATGAAGAGCCCTCTGCCATGGCCAGCAACCTTGTTTTCCCTGTGACCCCACAGCATTCTACATGTTCACTTTCTTGGAGAGGATGTGACAAATCCCTATGCAATGGCCAGCAGCCCACTGGTCCACATGGTCCTGTGGGTTTCCCACATCTGCTGGTTTTGGGAGGGATATGGAGCTCTAGGTGGCTCGCAGTGTGTCGCAGTGTGTCCCTGCTGTGCCTTTGCAGTGACCAACGGGCAGCTGCAACAGCTGGGTCAGACCTCGGAAACCAGCTCCTCCATCTCGTCCTACTCCTCGGGGCCAGCACCAGGGGCGGTGAATGGACTGGGGGCAGCTGCCCCAGTGGCCCCAGCCCGCACCGTGGATGTGGCCATCTCCACAGAGGATGGGCCACGGCGGGGATGGGTGCGGGAACGTGCCGAGCGGGCCATGCAGACCGAGCCAGCCACCGAGGGGCTACCAGAGACACGGCGCACAGTGCGGCCCCCCGAGCTGCTGCGGGACACGGCCATCCGGGGCCAGGGCACCCGCGAGACCCCCGGCACCCACCCACGCCGGACCTTCACCCACTCACCCAAGACAGCGCTTCTGCTGGCACTGAGCCGGCCACGGCAGCCCATTACACGCTCCCAGAGTGACCTCACTGTCGCCGGTAGGGCACTGGGGAAAAGCCCCACACATGGGACTCAACCCTGGCTGAAGTCCCCTTCCAACTCTGTATGCCCTGGGAGTCCCACAGCTCAGGCCCTGCCCCATGTAGAGAGCCTGTCCCCCACTCAAGCATCCTTTATTCCCTGGCATACATGGATACCTGGCCTCCCACTCCTGGTTTCCTATAGCAAACATCTTGGTCCCTACCCTGGCATCCTATAGCCCTTATGGCCCCCTGGCCACCAGTCCTGGGTATCCTATAACCCCACACAGACCAAACTCTGTCCTTGGGGTTTGCCAGGCACCCCAAAGCCCAGCCCCATGGCCCTTGGTGATCCACTGCACCCCACAGAAGGACTCTTTTCCAGTCAGTGTTTTCCAGTAACCCCTCCAATCCCCCCAAGTTCCCTGCCTCTAGACAAGATTTGGGGTGGCATTCCCTCGCCTCTCCCCTCTAATACCCTCTTCTCTCTGTCCACAGAGGAGAAGCGGAAGAAGGAGAAGCCAGAAGGACAAGGGGCACGGGGGGCTCCTCCAGGACTGCACCGCTCCAAGACCCTTGTCAACCTCTTTTTCAAGGGGGGCCGTGCCACCAGCCAGAGCTGGGCCCCCCCCAGCCAGGAGGCCCCTGGCTCTGATCGCCGGGCACGCACCAAGTCCCCAGGGCGCTCTGATGGGGACAGAGGTATCAGCCTGGGTGACAGGGCAGAGAGGGACTCGACCTGGGACTGTTCCCCCTTCTACGGTCTTGTTGTGGCACCCCTGGCATGAAGGGGGCAGAGGGAGGGGTTCCCCATGCATGCAGTTTTGACAATGGGCAGTGATGCTGCTGTCTGCCCTGGGCACTCACCACTCTCCATCTCCCTTGCAGTAGGCGCTGTGCAGAAGTGTGTCATCAGGAGCTTGAAGCGGGGTAACGGGAGTGCCCGTGTGCCTGGGGGGGTGTGGGGCAGGCTCTGCATGCATCTGGCCCTGAGCTGCTTGTGTCTGTCCCGTTCTGGTGTGGAGTGAGCTGCTGGGGTAGGGGGGATGGGGAACTCTTTGGGCTGGCTGGAGCAGTCCTTGCCCCGCTGGCCACCTCTCCTTGTCGTGCCTCCCCAGAGAAAAGCCGGCGCGCCAGCATCCTGGGCCCCATGGGCATTGCCACCCTGCAGCCCAACGGCAGCGACCCTGAGGCCCGGCTCCTGCACATCCAGGATACTGCTGCACGTCTCCTCAGTCCCGATGAGGTGACAGCCGTGCTCCGCCACTGCTCCCGGGTATGCACCGAAGGCAGGGTGCAGACAGAGCACAGACAGGGTGGCGCTGCCACCCTGGGCTCGTCCCTGGAAAGCTCCTGCATCCTAGGGGCATGGTGAGCACTCTGTGCCCATGCTTAACTCTGGGATGTAAACCAAGGAACAGCTAAGGGGGCATCCATCCACTGATCCCCCTCCTGTGCCCACAGTACCTGCATGAGGGCAGTGTGGAGGATTTGGTGCGGCCACTATTGGCCATCTTGGACCGGCCTGAGAAGGTCCTGTTGCTGCGGGACGTGAGGCAAGTGCTGCTAGGAAATACCTGGGAACCCAAATATTGCCCATCCTGGTGTGATTGAAGTAGAGCTCATGCATGTTCCTCAGCCCTGATCACACTCCACCTCAGAGGCTGCTACAACCTGTCCCCACTTTTTTGCCTTGGCAGGAGTGTGGTGGCCCCTACAGACCTGGGCAGGTTTGACAGCATGGTGATGCCTCTGGAGCTGGAAGCCTTTGATGCCCTAAAGAGCCGTTCAGGTAGATCCCAGCCCCCCCAGGGACCTTTACTGGAGGCAGGTAGTGGTACTGGTAGTTCTAGGCTGGGTGGGTGCAGCTCAGGAGGTGACTGGGGGTTCTCCCTGACTGCAGTGCGCTCACCTGCCCTCCGCCCAGCCCACCATGACGTCCCCCCCAAGAGACACCTCATCACACCAGTGCCTGGTAAGTGCTCCCTGTAGGGTCTGCCTGGGAGTTTTTGGGAGGAGAAAGGGAGCTGGGATACCCAAGTGCTGGGGCCCCCAGGGAAGAAGGCATCTGGTATACCTGGGTACTGGGAGCAGCACAATCTGTGGATCTTGGGTGCTGGGGTTCTTGGGGAGGAGGACATGGAGAGACATGGCTTGCAGAAAACTGGGGTGTCTTGGGGTCCCTAGATGAGGAAGATCTGTGGCCCTAGGTGGCAAAGAACCCAGGGCTTTGGGGTATTCATGGGAGGCTGGCATGGCAGGAGTCACAGGGAAGAGGGTTGTGGGTCCCTGGGGAGATCCCTGAGCCCCTCTCATTGCAGACTATCGAGGCGGATTCCTGCTGAAGCCAGCTGGGACCCCAGCGCCAGAGGAAGCTGGGGAGCAGCAGGCGAGCCCAGCCCGTCCAAGAGCCTCCCCCAGCCCCCGCCGGCCTCACCCCCGCACCTACACTCCACTCCCCGACGTGCCAGTGGATGCCTATGCCTCTGCCAGCCAGCCCCTGCCCACCCTTGGCCCTAGGTCCCCCAACTGGCTGCTGGCTGAACACCCCCCTGGCAAGGGGCATGGGCACTCTCGCAGCCCCCAGGCCACCTGGCGCAAGGAACCCCCCAGGTCAGCGCCCAACAGAGAAACCGAAATACTGGGAAAGCCCCAGCGGGCATGGCCCCCTCTTGTCCCTCTCTTTGGGGGGCCAGGGGGTGAGGCAAGGGCTGGGGCAGCCACCAATGGCCCTGAAGATGCTGGCAGGGAGGAAGACGAGGAGGAGGAAGAGTATCATCTGCTCACCGTCACCCTCTCCAAGCTGAAGCACTCGCTGGGTGGGTGGCACATGGATGGGACTCCAAGGGTGGGGTGAGGACTCTTCTGACACCAGCATCAGTGGGATGGGTGGTAGCCCCTTAGCAAGGGGCAAATCCCAGAGCATTCCTCCAAAATAATAATGGGGGGGAAGAGCTGTCCCTGCCCAGTCCCTCATCTCTGTAGGACCTACCAAAATACGGCAACACAGGGGTGCAGCTCCCCAGGGAAAGGTGGTGCCATGCTTGGGAGTGGGTGGGGGTCCCAGCCTACCCAAGTGTGAGGGTGTCATGGCTCCCTTGCAGGGATCAGCATCTCTGGTGGTATTGAGTCAAGGGCACAGCCAGTGGTGAAGATTGAGAAGATCTTCCCTGGTGGAGCTGCCTTCCTCAGTGGTATCCTCAAGGTACGGGGGTCCCAGTATATGCCAGGGGGTGGGCAGACATCCAGACACTCCCACCCCTGGTGCCAGTGGCTTGCTGGCAGTCCCCTGACAGCCCAAAAGTAGCTGCTCTTCACTCTGTGGCCTTGCCTTCTGGGATCCAGGCTGGGCAGGAGCTGGTGTCGGTGGACGGGGAGAGCCTGCAGAATGTCACGCACCAGAGGGCTGTGGACATCATTCGCCAGGCCTACCGTAATAAAGCCAAGGAGCCCATGGAGCTGGTGGTGCGGGTGCCTGGACCACCACCGGAGTGATACTGCACCTCCCATTTGATGAGCCATTATGTGTTCCAGAGGAGCCAGATGGCTCATTCCTGCACTGAGATGTGGCTGGTCTCAGTGCAGACAGAGGGTATGAGGGCCAGATCTGCCCCAAGGGCATGGAGCAGCTGTCCCCTGCAGGACCCAAGGGAGGGCAGTACTGGCAACACAGGGGAAGGACAAGTGGTCCCTGACCCTGCTCTGGACACGCAGAGTCCTGAAAAAAACACAGCCAGGGGCTTGTTTTTAATTGCTGTTTCCAGGTGGTACACTGATGAGCCAGACTCTGAGAATGAGACATGACTGAAATAAAGTATAAAAATCCCCCCCTGGAGCCGGGGGTGACCAAGCCACAGCTGGGCACAGCCAGACTCTTCCTTTGGTTTGACCCCCCCTGGGTGCCCATCAGGGCTCCCCACCTCTGCCTATCCCCAGGTGTGTCCCCAGGGTGTCCCCAGCTGGCACATGGAGCACCACACCCCTCTCCCCTGGCAGGCTGGGCATCACAGAGGCATGGGCTTTTTTGGGGGGGAAACAGAGGGATGCTGGGGGCAAGAGCATGGGAAAGGCACTGAGGGCAAGCTGCCCTGTGGCAGGGGTGAGGGGGGCACAGACTGGTGAGGTGTGAGCTGGGAGAGGGTGATATGTTTTGGTAGGTCCTATAAAAATAGAGTTATTTAAAATGGCACAGAAACAAATTCCCTGACAAACACACAAAGGGGCATGAGGGAGGCTGGCATGGGCAGAGACAGGGCACATGCCAAGTGACTGGGTGACAGTGCCAGCAGGGATGAGAGGGAGGGGATGAGTCAGCCCTCCCCCTGCCCAAGGTGACCCTGGCTGAAGCCAGTGCGGCTAATCCCCAGGAGCTAAGAGGATCAGCAGAAACCAGTTCCGGGCGGCCCCAAGGCCAGGACTCAGAACCCACCTGACCCCACATTTCACAGGCACCCCTCACTGTGGGGACTGATACACCCTTGCCCCAAGATCTCAACACTGGGGAGGGGGCAGCACCTGTGTTCTACCCTACCCCTTCACAGTGGCAGCAGTTTTCAGAGCTGGGGGAGAGCAGGGGCCACCCACATCCCCACGGCTCCCAAAATCATAGGGGTTGGAGGCCCCTTCAGCCCTCCAAGCATGGGGCAAGGGTAGGCAGCATCTCAGATCTCGGTGGCTGTTATCTCCTCAAATGGTGGGTCAGGTGGATCACAGGGCTCAGGCAGGGGGTCCTCGCCCTGAAGCCGGAGCTGCTGGAGCCGCTGCTCGAGCCGCCGGTTGCGCCGGTACATCTGGATGTAGCTGTACTGCAGCTGCTTCTGGTAGCGGATGACCCGCTCCTTCTCGCCCTGCCACGTGCCACGTTCTTGCTCGAAGGCATCCCGCTGCTCTTGCCCACGCCGTCGCTCCAGGGCCACCTCCGCACGCAGCCGCTCCAGCTGCCGCCGCAGCCCCACACTGCCCCGGAGATCCTCGCTGGCTGAGGGGCATCCTTCACCAGGTGGGGGGCAACCTTCAGCGGTGCCTGGTGGGCATCGCCCACGGGCAGCTTCCCGCAGCCCCATCACCTCCTGCTCGAGCCGGCTGGCTTTGGCACGGAAGAGGTCGGCCTCGCTCTTGCGGCGCTGCAGTTCATTGGCGCAGACCTCCAGCTCCAGTGCCTTGAGGCGGGCAGCCTCCTGCAGCCCCTGCGCCCGCCGCTCGCCTGCCTGCAGCTGCGCCCGTGCCTCCCGCAGCTGACCCCGCAGCCCCAGCAGCTCAGCGCCCCGCTGCGCCAGCTCTGCCTGCGCTTCCTTCAGCTGCTGCTTCAGCAGAGAGATCTCCCCCGACTTCTGGCACACCTGTGGGGACGACGGGGTTCAGATGTTGGTCAGGACCCCCCAGCCACAACCTGCACCCCCTTACATGCCTGGCGCTGCTGGGTGACTCACCTCCCACTTGGTCTCCTCCAGCCGGGGTGCCAACTCGGTGCGCTCCCGCTGGAAGGAGGCACAGCGATGCTCCAGCAGCTCATGCTCCTGCAGCAGCTGGGTCAAGTCCTCCTGCAGCTGTTTCTTCTCCTGCTGCAGCTGCAGCACCTGGAGCTGCAGGACCTGCTGCCCTCGATGTGCTGCATGGGCCGCCTGCCGCGCCTGGGCTGCACAGCGCTGCCGCAGCCCCTCCAGCTCCTGCTCACACCGACGCTGCTTCTCCTCAAACACCTGGGCCAGGGGATGCACAGGTGCTGGGAGGGTAGCACGGTACCCTCCCACTTCACCTGCCACCTCCAAGATCAGCATCACAAGGAGAGGGCAGCACATCTCACCCAGATGGAGGAAGAGTCCAGGAAGAGTGTGATGTGGTGGTACACACCTCCTCATGCTCACCTATCCTTCCACATGATTGGGCCCCCTGTGTTAGCACCCCCAAAGCCTATAGGGCTCCTCCAGCTCCATCACAAGCAGGGAGAAGCCACAGGTCCCAGGCTCATTCAAAAAAGGGCACCCCAAGATAAGGCACCCCAGTCTGTACAACTGGCCCCATGGGCCATACAGGGCTCCCCCTACATGGACCACCCAACAGGTGGGAAAAACCCACATACCCAGACCTACAGGAAGAAGTATCCCCCTTCAAGGGTCTGTAATGGGTCCCCAAAGTGAGTCCCTACTCCCAACAAGAGGGTATGTCCACACCTGTCTCCAGGGAGAGAGAGAGGTAGAGGACATGCAGACACCAGGGACATACCTGGCAGATGGCCACCTCATTTTCATCCAGGCTGTCACGCAGGAGCCGTAGCTCGGCCTCCCTCTCCCGCAGCTTGTCCTCCAGCTCCCGCACGAGCATGGCCTCCTCTCCAGGCAGCGGAGAGCGCCCGCAGGAGCCACTCTCCGAGGAAGGCCGGCCCCGGCCACTCAGTGAGCCCGTGCTCTTGCTGGAGGATGAGCGCCCGCTGTCCGAGTTGGAGGGACGGCAGCTCCCCAGAGGGTCGAGGGGGCCATGAGGGGTGGTTGGCAGGGCACCCACCTCTGGGTGCTGGCTGCAGCCCGTGCTGTAGGTGGGCAGGCTGGAGAGGGAGTTGCGCCCTGAGTCTGAGAGGGTGCTGGCACGGCAGCTCAGAGAGCCAGGCTTCTCAGCACCCAGCAAGTGGGTGAGATTCACCTGGCTCTCCGAGAGTCCCAGGCGCGTGCCTGGCTGGGCATTCCGAAGCTTCGATACCACTGGCTTGAAGGCCATGGGGCGGATCAGGGTCTTCTCCACATTCTGCCAGGAAAAGAGGGGAGAGTGAGGGGTTGGGGAGGACCCATTAGCCCCAAAAAGGGCTGCCTAAGAATGTTACAGTGGGTGCCCCCAGCCTGATGCCTTCACAGCCCAAAGGAGACAGAGGCCAGTCACCACCCACTCCATCGCCTTTCCATGCGTGTCCAGGTGAGCTCCCCAAACACCCTTGGCATGATTAAGAGCACAGGGATTGCCACTTCCCCAGGGACACCAGAAATGTGGCCATATGACGCCATTTCACATAACTGAGCCAACAGCCCCAGTGTGGCACAAGGTGTAAAATCAAGACTGCAGCACACACCCACCCACCATGCTGCTGCCCCCCCCCCCCCACCTCTTCCAGCTTGCCAGAGACAGGTACAAGCTTGGGGGGTGGACCCTGAAGGTGATCACTTGGTGCTTGGTCATCACGGAGATCATCTGAGTCGCTACAGGCGCTGGCAGGAGAGGAGGCATCAAGCCAGTCACTGCAGAAGCCCCCATTGGCGTATGAGTGGGTGACACCGGGCACAGACACACGGGGCTCCTCAGGAGTGGCCCGGAGTAGCCCCTCCTGCTTGCAGAAGGAGGCAGTGGAGGGGTCCCCATCACTTGTGCAGTCGTGGTGAGGCCGGACGGGCAGGAGGCTGCCCACGCTGCCCATGGTGGCAGGGGGTGAGCAGGTGGTGGTGTGGAGCTGTGTGGCCCCCTCAGCAGCAGTCTCAAGGGGCACTGGCAGCGTCTGCACGATGGCCATGGCAGGGGGGCCCCCGGTGGGCAGGGGCGCCTGGGAAGCCTGCGGGCAAGGGAGACAGGGTATTAGCCATGGACACTGACAACAGTGCCCCACCATCCACCCAACTGGGCACAGGGCCATCCCCAGGTCCCCAGTCACCATACCCAATCTTATAGGTGAAGGTTGGCCCCAGGACAGAAGGAGATGCCAAAAGAACCAGACCAAAACCAGCATTAGGTGGGGGGAGTGGTACTAGCAAAACCCAAGTTGGCCTCAGTACCCCAATGGAGCAGCCTGGGGCTGTCAGGGGCTGTGGGGTGCTGGTGGCATTGTAGGGCAGTGGCGATGCAGTCCTGCCTCATGCCGTGCCCTGGTGTGACCCTGCCATGGGAAGTGTGCCAGGACTGGAGGCGAATCCCGAGAGGCCTGCAGAGAGCTGGCTCACAGGCAACCTGCCCGCCTGTCTGCCCCATGGGCATCTACCAGTGCAGCCTCACGGAGAGCTGAGGACAGCCCCACACACCAGGGTCAGCCACCTCCTCTGCCCCACAGCCCCCAGCTCTCAGCAGTGACACCACAGAGCCTGCTTTCCACCTCAAACCATCCACAGTGGGGCACAGGTTTCCCTGGAGAGGGCTACTATGGGGGAAGCTGCCAGGTGGGCACCAGGCTCTTTCCCGGCCCCAACACACGGAGGCTTGTTCCCTCCCCCTCCAGCTGGGGGGGCTCTGCCGGTCTCTGCTGTGACTCCCCCTGCCCCAAACCCACACCATACGCCCGCGTGACGGGCGCCAGCCGACGGGCCGGATCCATCCCCGGCTGCCTCATCGCATCTCGCACATGGCTGCCGCTGGCACAGGGCGCGGGCGGGGGGGTGGCGCTGCCCGCACGGTCTCGCCCGACGAGCTGTCACCTGAAATCAATCCGCCTGCCAGAGCCCGGGGAGGGGCGAGCAGGGGAGAGATGCCGGCGAACCAGCCCCCCCCGCCACCGTCACCCCCACCGGCACGTGCCATCCCCAGGCACCGTGACCTCACACCGTGCTCGAGATACCCTTTGGTGGGCAGGTGGGGGATCCCCCCCTCCACAGCTCCGCTCACCTCGCCAGCCGCTGCCCATCCGTCCGGTCCTCTCGGGCCCCCGCACCGTGAACAGGGCTCCGCCGGCCCCTGAAGCGGGAAGGAGGAAGAGGAGAGTGTCAGGGGGCTGAAGGGTGGCAGGGTCCCCCGTGCTCCCCGCTGCCCCCTCCCCTCCAAGTCCCCTAGCCGGCAGGGCCAAGGCAGGTGGTGCCAGCGTGGCACTGAGGGTGGCAGGGGAGCCCGGCGGCGGGTGCGCTGCTCCTGGCACTCAGGGTGGGCTGCGGTCACCCCGGGAAGTGTGGTGGGGACAAGAGCCCGCCACTGGGGACCTGCTGCTGCCAGAGGAACAGGAATCAGGGATCAGGAACAACGAAGGGACATCTAATGTGTGTCGTCCCCCCCCCCCCCGCCCAGCCAGTCAAGACACAGTACCCCACCCCAGCTAAACTCCCCCAGGATGGATGTGCAGGTCAAGGGGACGGACAGCCCTGGGGACAGGGGGTCCCTGCACAGCCCGGAGGGGACACGGTCACTGCTGGGGCCGCGCCAGGCAGGCGGTGGGAACAGACTCCATCTTCTCCCTCCCCCCAGCCCCCGGCCTGCCGAGAGGGTCCCACCGCCGCCCGCGGAGGGAGGGAGTGCCCAGTCCGGCCTCCAGCCACCCAGTAAAACCAGTCACCAACTGGGGTGGCGTCACTTACAGCCACTCCGGCCGGAACACAGCGTTGCCGGATCCCACCGTTCCGACCCCTAAATGGCAAGGGAACACTAGGTCCCTGCTCGGACAGATCCCACCCTGAGCTGCTGTGGGTATTCCGGGGCATCGGGGACCCCCGTGCCTCGACGGTATCGCAGGGCCACTCCAGGGCAGGGGGAATCAGGGCCAGCCCCCGTCCCTCCCCACGTATCCAGCACATGTGGGACGGACACCATCCATGCCCGGCTGTGCCCCTCTCCAGGCCCCCGGCATCCTGAGGTTCCCTCGATGATGCTGCCCCCCTTGCCCCCTAGCGTCCCCCCCCGCCCTCCCACCCACCCACCTTCCGCTGCCCCACCAAGCCCCAGAGCGCCAAGCCTGTCCCACGGTGCTTCCACCCATCCCAACCCCACAGCACCCTGAACTGCCCCCATGGTGCCCGAGGGCCCCACTGCCCTACAGCTCCCCCACACTGCCCTAAACCATCCCCAAAGTTCCCCACGACACCCCTAAAATGCTTCACGGCGCTCCTGGGCCTCTACTGCACTACACCGTCCCTAAAGTGCTCCTAAACCACCCCAAAGTGCTCCAAAACATCCTCAAAGTGCCCCACAGCAGCCTAGGCCTGCTCTGCCCCATAGCTCGCCCCTGAAGTGCCCCGCGACCCCCTCAACTACCACACTGAGTCCCTGGGCCTCTGCATTCGCAGGACCGTCCCGAAGTGTCCCTGAAATATCCCCAAAGCACCGCACGGAGCTCCAGGGCCGCCGCTGCCCCCCCAGCCCCCGGACTCTCCCCAAATGGGCCGTGGGGGACCCGGCCCCACAACACTCCAAGCACCGGCAGCTCCCCCAAAGCACCCTGCCACCCAACTCCCCGGAGCGCCCCCGCGCCCCGCCGGCGCCGCGGGACCCCCGGGCGCCCCCGGCCCGGCCCCCGCACTCACCGCGGCCCCGCCGCCGCCTCCCGCTCCGCGCCGCGCCCCGGCCCCGCCCCGAACAGGCCCCGCCCCTCACAGCCACGCCCCCCCCGCGAGGCCGCCCCCGCGCGAGGCCACGCCCCCCGGGCAGGGGCCGGGGCCGGGACACGGGGGGCACTCCCGCCCGGTACATTCCCAGTCACGGCCATTCCGAGGGATTCCCGGAGCTCATCCCCTTCTCTCCCCCAGCCAAGCTCCTCGTCTCAGGGCTCTGCAGCCCCAAAGTGTCCCTAACCCTCTGAGATGAAAAACCCTCTAGATTACGCCCCCTTCGGAATTATTTGGCGAGCCCAGCACCCTGCTACGGGGCCTGTGGACCTCTGCCCCGCTTGACATCACCCTCCAGCCTTTAGTGGAGACCCAAACTGGGGACAAAAGGAGAATAAAATAAACCCTCAAAAAACCACCTGCTCCCCAGGGTCTGGGATCAGCCAAGGCCCCCGCCCCCCCCCCCCCCCCACAGGCTCAGGCTTCTTTACCCCCTCTGGGACCCATGGAGGGGTTGGTGGGAGATGGGGCACTGAACTATCCCACTGCCTTATTTCCACTTTAGAGCCCCATGACAGCACTTCGCCTGAACTAGACTGGCTAAAATGGAAGCCAGTTAGATGGAGGGGACCCTTGGGTTGAGGGGCAAAACCCGTAGCCCCCACCCACACCACCATGTGAACTCTGACCCAACTCCACTCCCCCCTGCCTTACCTCTGTTTCCCCAGAACCCTCCTCTGCCACCACCCTCGTCCTACCTGTGGGTGCTCACACCTGCACTGACAGCACTCAAGGGTGCTCTCCAGGCAAGCTGGTGCACCCCGGAAACCCGGGGCTGGGTGTGTACCATCTGCCTGCTCTGGGCCCTCATTATGGCTCAGGTTGAAACTATTCCCAGCATGGAGGCTGGTAATAATTCAGTGTGCCAGGGCTGGGGCAGGATGCTCAGCACAGCAGGGACATCATCAGGGGGCCATGTCCTCCCTGGCCAGGGTACCCTACCCAGACCCAGGGCACTCCAGTCACAGAGACAGAAAAGGCACTCATATTTATGCTTTATTAAAACTAGAAAGGGAAAAAAAAAAATCAAAGGGATTAGACCAAGATCCAGCCATGGACACTTCCTACCATGGCAAGGATTAGTCAGGTCACAGTATTTGCTGCCCTCAGCCCTGAGGGCAGGGGGGATCGCAGTGCCCCACCCCCAAACCCAGCAGAGCAAGGCAGGACTGTTCCCTACATGGTTTTATTGCTGGTGATGCCCCCCAGAGAAAGGGGCTTGGGAGACCCTGAGCAAAGGGAGCTAGGTCAGGTGTCAGCTGAGTGGGTAGAACCAGCAAGTTCCATGTAACACCTGCTCCCACCCCAGAACATGAGCCATCCACAGTCTCCCACACTTTCCTTCACCATCTTTTCCTTGCTGGCTGCATCCCATGCAGGATTGAGCCCACAGACCCCATTTGTGACAGGGGGGTTTCTATGTGTCCCTTTGCATAGCTGTCCCCACAATCCCCCCCACCTAGCCACAGCTCAGGATTTCAGCTCCATTTCAGACACAATTTAACAACCTGCTCCACGTCCAGAGATACCAAAGTCCTCAACCTGCAGATCAGCCTCACCATCATCCATCTTACTCTGTGCCTCCACTCCTCCCACGTTCCCAGCACTCAGCACCAACACAGAGCAGCCAGTGCTTGTCAAAGCACCTTTCCCAGCCACTCTTTGTTAGCATGAGACCACTCCTCCTCTCATGGTGGCTCCCCATCTCAGAGACACTGTGCTGGTGGTCAAAAGGTTTGTTCATGCAGGAGAAAGGGCCACAGAGGTTCATGGGAGATGCTTCCAGGGAAGAGGAGCTGGCATATTCCAGCCTTGGGCTGCCAGACCTGGTATCTATTCCTCCAGATGAACTGAGGATGAGATCTCCTGGGCTCATGGCTTCTTGGAGGCTCCTGAGCCTCCCTCCACGATTTTGTTGGCTGAAATCTCCTTCTCCTCCTTCACTTTCTTCAGCCTGACCTTGCTTTTGGAAGACGAGAAGGAGAGCGAGGCCTTGCTGAACTCCAGTGGGAAGATACCCACGTCCCCGTCAAAGCGATTCTTGGACACCTGCAGGTAGCGCTTCCCTGGCCCTGTCACCAGCTTACGGTCCTGCAGGATGAGGACGTTGTCGGCCTCCTGGCTGGCCTGGGGAGAAGAAAACATCTCCAGGAGGGTGCCAGGAATGCTGCCAGAGTGACAGACCTCAGAGATGCTCAAAAACACTTGCCCAGCTCCTTTAAACTCTATTACAGGACACCCCAGGCCACAGCAACTCCAGCATTTCCCCAGCACCAACCCCTTGTGTTCCTCTGGAACATCTAGTGACACACCAGGTACATCCTGCACCACAGCCCACCCCGGGGAAATGGGATCATAGGAGGGCTGTGCATAGAAAGCACCTCCTGCCCACTACTGCAGGTCTGGTCAGCATCACAGAATAGTGGTCACTTGAGAATACTCAAGAGAGCCCATCCCCACACCCTCCCTAACTCCCACTTTAATTATGTCCTACTACATTCCACTCAGTCAGTATTAATTAACTGCACCTAAAGCCCCAACAGAGCTTTAGCTGACAATGGGTTTGCTCTCTGCCTGCATCAGGACTCTGGGAGATGTCCCACACCTTGTAAGTCTCCAGTGATGATCCAGGGTGCTGATGGCAGCCCAGCATGTACTAGCTCCTTTCTGGGAATACACAGTGCCAAAGGGTCAGGAAGAGCTACCCTGGCCCAGCTCACCTTGGCAGAACCGAAGATGGAGGCTGTCTGCAGCTCTTTCTCATCATCCTCTTTGCGAGGATGGATGATCAGGGTGATGTGGCACGTGTTGTCTGTGGCAAACTTGCGGAAGGCACCAACGATGTAGTCCTGGGCAGCAAGCCTGCCACAGCAGCAAGAATGGGGTCAGGGGGTGGCATTGCACAGTGGCAGGGGGCAGCAAGGTGTTGATCCCCACAGCAGAAACCACCCAGGAACATGAGGCAAACAAGCCCACACAGGAAGAGGGATGTGGCATGGCAAGGATGGCTGGTAACCTGCTCACCCCTTCCCACCTCTTCCTCCCTAGGGCACTAGTTGCCCTTTAATGAAACAGGGTGGCCAGACAGGAGTAAAGGCGACACCCTGTGTCGGTCCCCAGTTCCTGGCATGACACCTGACAGGGACAACTCCAGCCATGAGTGTGGCAGAGGAAGGGTCAGACTGGTGAAGGGTACCTGTCCACAGAGAAGTGCTCGTGTCCCATCATGAACTGGAGATTGTCAACGATCACGTGGGTGATGTCATACATGTAGACTGCATGCTGCATGGTGTCAATCACTGTCCTGAGCAGGGGAGATCAGGATCAGCTCCAGCAATCAGTGGAGGTAGGGATGGGAAGCTGAGCCAGGCAAAGGGATGCAGAGAAAGGCTGGGTCCTGATGGGACCTGGGCACATCCCACCTCAGCATCTCCCCCACTGTATAACAGCCCATCCCCCAAGTAAAGATAGTTGGGATCAGAAGGACTCAGCTGCTGCCCACACAGTCCCATTGCCCTGCAATGCCCCCAGCCCACAGGGATCCTCAGGGCATATAGGGATGCATACAGGTGCCACAGTGCCTGATGAATAAAAGGAGATGGAGCTGCCTGTCCTCCCTCTTCAGCCAACAACAGCACTGCAGGTAAGCAGGGTGTGAAGGGACATGTCCTGCCATGGGCACGGGCTGGCTTCAGAGCAGCAGAGGGTCAAGTCCCCTCCTTCAACCCCACCCCAGAGAGTGTCTGTGAGAGTCCCCGTGACAGGAGGAACACAGGTGGTTGGCCACACAGTCCCCACACACCAACCCTGGGACTTGAACAGTATCAAATCTCCTGCCAGCCCCAAATCTGTGACTCACTGCGGGGGAAGAGCCCCAGCTCCCCAAGGCCCTGCAGCACATGCCGTGAGGGGTAAATGCCACTGGGAATGGAGGTGCAGGACCATACTTGATGTTCTGCTGGCCATGGAAGGTCATGAAGTAGAGCGGGAGCTCCTCGAAGCGATCAGCCCACTCATCGTACAGTTCCAGCTGGTCCTCCAGGCGCCGACCAGCAAACTGCGTCAGCATGATTTTGGCCAGGCGGACGTTGTTGATCTCAAAGCTGCCCCACAGCGTGCACACGCCCTGCATGCACAGGTCCAGTGCATACTCACTGATAAACGTGGTCTTCCCACTGCCCGTTGGGCCTGGTACAAGGACAACAACAGGAGAATTAGCTGGGAGAGATGATCTGACCCATCCTGATTGTGCTGGGAGGGTTGTTTGGAGGTGGAAGCGCCAGGGAGCAGGGTAACAGAAGCCCATCTGCAAAACTCACAGCATAAACAGACTTCTTGTGCCACACTACACACCTGGGTGCTTGGGCATGGCCTTCCACAGCTCATGGGTCCCCACAGGTCCCAGTGACCGGGGTGAGCACAGGGAGGGCTCAGGGTGGCAGGTGGGAGCAGGGGTAAGGGACAGCCCAGGACTTCCTACACTGCCCCAGGCAGGGAGCCCTTCACCACATTGGCATGTACGGTCCCACCGACCTGAGGAATGCACCCCAGCCTCTCACACACTTGCAAGACAGGCTTAGCAAAAGCCTTGAGCGGAAAGAGACCTGAAAGATTCGTGAAGCACCACTCCCAGGAGGGTGAAGCCACCAAAGACCCCTTTTCTCACCTTGTCCACCAGTCATTGTGCCGATTACCTGTGAAGATGGTGAGCTCCCCTCTGCGGTGCCCTTTGAGGAGCTTGTTGAGCTCGGGGAAACGTGTCCACTTGACGCCAGACACCTGCTCAGTGTTGACCAGCTCCCCGAACACCTCCTCACGCAGCTGCCGGAAGGAGATGATGGATTTGTGGCTAGCCAGCAGGGCAGAACGCAGGATTTTTGTGACGTTCAGGCCCTGGTTCAGAGCCTCCAAGGGTCGGGGTTGCAGGCTGCCAGGGCGCACCAGAGAGCAGCGCTTGAGGCTCAGCTTGCGAGCAAAGAGCTTGGCAGCTTCCCAGGAGCGCAAGTCCTCGCCGAGCCACAGCGTGATGCGCTTGAACTGCTCCAGGTAGGGGAGAAGGGTGGGAGGCAGACAGCTGGCCCCCCGAGGCAGGGCCACGCTGGCCACTCCTGCAGCTTGGTGCAAGGCCAGGGCATCCAGCTCCCACCCAGTTAAGACCAGTTCTGTGTCTCGGCGGCCAATCAGGGACAGCCCAAAAAGATTGCGATAGGACTCGAAGCGGGGTAAAGTCTCTTCCACGTAAGTTATCGTGCCCCCCTTTTTCTCCACCCTCACGAGCTTCAGGCCCTTCAGGGTCGCATCTTGAGGGCTAAACCAGGGGAAAACGAGAGACCTGGCAGTCCTCAGATAACGCACACCGAAGCGCTTTAAGGTGGTATCTGACACCTGGGAGATACCAAACAAAGCCTTGGTCTCCTTGGTTTCCTTCTCATCCAGCAGCTCCCAGAGCGGCAGAGCCCGTTCCCAGATGCAGCGGGCATCCTCGCGAGCCTGTCGCATTTCCTCCTCCATCTCCTCCGAGCTGGCAGGGGGAATAGGGGTAATGCCACGGTGCCGCATTTCCACGTTAGCCTGGAAGTCCTGCCAGGTGCCCTCGGCCAGAGTGGCTGTGCACAGGAAACTGCCCGTGGTTTTGTCAATGAAAAGCGTGAACGGGGCATTGGCGGACAGCGGCTGGTCTCCGCGGTCGCCGGTGAAGAGACTAGGGGTGTGCAGGCAGCTGTACCCATCGTGGAAGGGGATCTCCTGCGCCCGCAGATACTGCCGGATCTCGGTGATGGAGACGGAGGGCGCGGGCCCGTCGGGGGAGGGCAGCACGTCCTTCTTGTAGCGCCGCTGGCCGAGGCGGCCCGGCGCCCCGGGGCTCATCGAGGCTCCTTTGCTCCTGGCCCCCCCGCACAGCAGCGGCAGGAGGCGGCTGGCGGCTCTGCCGGGCCTCAGCGGCACCAGCGCCATCCTGACCGCCCTGGCACCCGCCCGCGCTGCCGCCGCTCCGCATGGGCGGCTCCCCCGCGGCCCCCGGCCCCGCAGAGCCGCTCAGGCCGCAGCCCCCACGTGGGTCCGCACGGACACCGCCATCGCCCGTCCCGCTCCCGGCGCGTCACTTCCCGGCGGGGCCGGGGCCGCCCCGTCCCGCCCCTCCCGCCGGTTCCGGCTCCGGGTGAGCGCGCAGCCATGACGGGCCGCGGGTCGCCCAGCCGGTTCCTGACCGCCGTGCTGCACAACGGCGTGGGCCGCTACGTGCGGCAGCTCCAGCGCCTGCAGCTCCTCTTCAGCCCCACCGCGGCCGACGCCCGCGGCGCCAGGTACCGCCGGAGGCACCGCCCGACTGCGGGGATGGGGCGGGGGGAGCCTGGTGACCCCTTAACTGGCAGGCCGAGTCTTCCCGTGCGCCTGTCAGCGTGGGGAAGGGACAGTGCTGCTGTCCCTGATCACACGGCAGCGGCGGGGTGGGACCCCCAACCTCCTGCGAGAGGAGGCAGGAGCTGGAAGGCGGCACCGGGGGCATCACCCCAAATTCTGCGCTGTGACCCCTCCCGTGGGCCCGGCACGGGCGGACGGCGACCCTAGTCCAGCGGCTGGGGCCGTTCGTCCCTTCTCTGGCCCGGCTAGGGCTGAGGGTCCCCTCTGGCCCCCAGGCAGTTCGTGGAGGAGGCGGCACAGGACTTCGCCCGGCAGCACCCCGATGTCGTCCTTTACGTGAGCCCCCACTCGGGCCCGGGCCCGGCCCCGGTGCTGCGGGCCGAGTACTGTGAGTGCTGGGGGTTTTGGGGAGGGGACGGGGACCGGGGTCTCCCTGCCCCGGCTCTATAGTACCTCTGCCCGGTGCAGATGGTGGTGGGGCAGCTGCTGTGGGATGGGGGAGCCGCAGCTGCCCCGCGGAGGGAGCAGCATGGGGGGAATCCCGGCCTGACCCCCTCGCTCTGCTGCAGTGAACGGGACGGTGCGGGAGGAGCTCATCGCCAGCAAGACGAGTGAGGAGATCGTGCAGCTGGCCACCAAGCTGGCCAACCAGTCCGGCCTGGACATCATCCGCATCCGCAAGCCCTTCCACACTGACAACCCCAGTGTCCAGGGCCAGTGGCATCCCCTCACCAATAAACCCTCCATCCTCACTGTCCAGGGCCCACGCCTGCAGCCCCAGTAAAGCCTCCTCCACCCCACATCTCTGCATCCATTTCTCCTGCCTTTAGAGGGACACTACTACACCGCGTCCAGACAGAGCCATTTTTATTGCTGGGGGGAATGTGGTGCTGTGCATGACGAGTGCTAGACACAGAGTGATGCCCCTTCTTGGGGGGGGTTGGGAGTGGTCTTGGGGGTGGCTCACGCCCCCTTCTTGCAGCAAAAACAAGGGCAGGGGCAGGGTGGCAGAGTGTGCAACTCTTGCCTTTTCCTAGTAAGCCTCACTCTCCTGGAATAGGAGACCTGAGCTGTAGCTCATGAGGGACCCTGGGGGTTGTCACCCATCTCTCTTGTCTCCCCTGCAGGGCTGAGCCCTTGGCAATGTCCTGATCATGGAGGTACAATAAAGGAACATGGGAGAGGATGTGGACACCCGTAGGTCTGTCCCTCCCCAGCTTCTCCAGCGTCACCACACTGTCACTGGAGCATGAGATGCTTTTGTCACCCCCATGTCAGGTTCCCCCAGGAGGTGGCAGAAGCAGAAACAGTTGGGAGTATTTAGCGACCATGGCTGCTCCTGGAAAGTGCCATGAAGACGACGAGAAGGCTCCAGAGGGAGGCAAGCCCTTGTCCAAGGTTCTTCCTCACTGTGTGAGGACACTTGCCTGCCCACGTGTTTTCCCACGGGTGACAGGGCTGTGCCTGAACCCCAGTTCACCAATAGCACTGCACAGGAGGGCAGAAACACTTTGTGCTTGGAGCTACAGGGCCACTGCAGACATCGGGGGCATGTGGATGGTTCACCGGTCCCTTGTCATGCTGTAGGGCACAGTGGTGGCTGCCAGTCCTGCTGCCAGTGCATCTTGCTGCTGCTGCTGCATCCAGTGCCCTGGGGAAAGGGAGCAGAGCCGTGTCATGGTTGGAGGCCCTGGGGGTACCACCTCCCTAGGGTACCCAGCCCCATATTTCACCTGTGGCCTCTTCGCCAGCTGCTCCAGGGTATTCAGGACATCAGCTTCTTGCCCTATCTCTTGTCCCTCGCCAAACCATCCTCTCCCAGAGAGGAGACCCTGAGGGGGCAGACATGGGACAGCGGGCAGGGGCTGGAAGCCACCGAGACCACCTCTCACAATGTGAGATGTGTCCAGAGCGCCTCTCCTGCCCGAGGGCTGGCAGCTGGGGAAAAACTTGCCAGCCCTACATCGGGAAGGGATCCTGTGCCCTGTGAGAGGCACAGGCACAGTATGTCAGCCCTCAGCCCCCCTTCATGTTCTTCACCCACCTCTCAGCAGCTATTCAGCTCCTCTGTGCCAAGGGACGCCCAGCAGGGCTGGCCAAGTCCACACATCCACAACAGCGTCTCTCTCCCACCTGGATGAACAGACAAAAACTCTCCCTCCCCATAGTGTCCACCTTCAGCCAGGTGCCAGCTCCTTTCTCCAGCTCGTGGCCACCGTCAGTGAGTTTTTATATATAAATAGAGCTCCAAATTTAAATAGATACTTTTTCCTTTTTTTTTCTGTACAGCAAGTTCTCAAAAGTGAGTGAAAAGGTAAAGGAATGAAAAGCTGGGCCCGGCCCAGCTCTGCCATCAAGGAGGTAGTTTTGCCTGAGTCTTGTAACACTGCTGGCAGAGGGTGGGAGAAGGGGCTGGAGGGGAGGAGGGTCCCACTGGCAGGACCCCCCTCCCCAGCCCCTACACAGAGCTCTCGTCCAGCTTTTCCACCAGTTGCGTGTGTTTTCGCTTCTCCAGAATTTTGCTGAGCTCCTCAGTGAAAGATGCACTGTAGAGTGGAGAGGCCAGTGGCTCCTCCTGCTGCTGCAGCAACATGTAGCTGTTGCCATTCATCTTGCGGAGGACACTGGGCAGAGCCCCCACGCCATTGGTGAGCTCAGCTGGCAGCGGGGGTGGCAGTGGGGGTACGGCAACCGGCAGCTCTTTGACTGGGGAGGTAGCAGCTGTGGGTGCCTCGCCAGGGATGATCCGCAGGCAGCCATCGGGGTAAGTGAGGTCTTCCTCCTCCTCCTCCCGGGGGCCCTTGCGCAGGCAGTTGGCTGAGACAGTCTGCAGCTCCACGCTGGCTGGCCGTGGCTCCCCTAGCACATACTTGCCCTTGCGCTTCTCCAGGCAGGACATGTACAGGAGGATGGTGCTGAGCACAGTGCAGAGCACCACCAAGGTGACGATGGTGGAAATGTAAGCCACCTTCATGTCATTGGTCGCCTGGCTGGCAGCGTGGGGTGATGGGGCAGCTGTAGGGCTGCGGGGCAGCTCGGGCAGCACGGTGAGGCTGTAGGTAGCCAACAGTGTCCGGAGCCCCTGCTCCTCCCCGTAGCAGCGGTACTCGCCACTGTGCTGGGGCAGCGTGCTCATCACCAGCAGCCCATCCACCCCCACACGCAGCCGGTCCTGCCCCATGCCCTGCACTTCGCTGCCGTTCAGCAGCCACACGGCTCGGGCCAGGTTGGAGCGCTGGTCGCAGGGCAGCAGCACATCATCCCCCTGCAGCACCGTCCGATTCTTCCAGGGCAGGGAGCCTGTGGGGATACGCACTGCTTTGCACCTCTCTCAGACATTCTAAAGGATGCTGGACACCAGCATCCTCATGGTCCTGAGAGGCAGCAGACACTCACCTCGTCCAAAGATGCTCCAGCATCCCTTGTTGCCACTTTGAATGTCCTGCACCAGCCCTGTGCTGCAAAGCATGGGCGGCTCAGCCATACAGCCTTGGCTGAGCCCACCCTTACAGGGGTCATGGCCACCAGGAGACCCACTGTCACATGCCAGACCTTTGAGGTTGGCTCTGGGGTGACTGTGCCACGGGGTCACATGAAACCGCATGGGATGGGGCAAGTGAAAGGTTCACGGGGACCCATCTGGGGACGGGCAACCCATCCCTACCTGTCTCTGGTGGCGATGGTGCGGCATGCCCTGCCGTCCCAGACACAGTAGGGGTCCCGGGCAAGGATGCAGTCATAGCAGGAGGCGTACCTGCTGCAGGAGGCCAGGGGCACCTGCACGATCCCACTGGCTGCCCCTACATACAGGCTCCTCTGTGGGGGAAAAGGCTGGCTCAGTATAGATCTGGCATGATGCTGTTGGGCTGTGGAGTGCCCCATGGTGCCCAGAGATCCACCCCCCAGCCCCACAGCAGAGCTCTCCCTTCATGGCTGTGCATGAGAAGGGCCCCCAGCTCCCAGTCAGTGCTGATGGCCAGGCTAGTTCGTTTCCCCAGGCTACCCTCTTGGGCTCCAGCACACATCCCGGGCTGGGGTGACCCAGGAGTCATGTCACCCTAAACAGCACAATGGCAGCTTCACAGCTCAAGCATGCCATGTGTGTGGTGTCCCCCTACTTGTTCCACCCCTCACCTGGATATGGGAGATCACCAGGCTCTCCACAGGCTGCAGGTCCCTGAACACCTGCACCTCCTCCACAATGTGGATGCCAGAGTTCACCACCACAGCCTTGTGGATCCAGCCATCCCCTGGAGAGCAGAGCAGGGAATTCAGGAGGGAATGTGAAGTGTGCCCTTTGCCCAGCAGAGGCCTGTCAAACTCATCTCACACTCACCTGTCCCCATGAAGAGCACATCATAGGAGCGGCCATCCAGGGCCATCACCCTGTCTACAGCCAGCTGGCTGTACACCACGTTCTTCTTCACCAGGAGCGGCTCCCCGCCAGCTGGCTTCACCTCCTCAAACATGAGCGGGTGCAGCTTGACAAAGTCCAGGACACTGTTGGGCAGGTCCTGTGAGGAGTTGTAGCCCTTCCTGCGGGAGTGGTCTGTGATGCACTGCCCAGGGAAAACAGGGGTCAGAGAGGAAGGTGGCTGCCCCATGCCCCCCTGCTCTGCACTCCTAGGCACTCACAGAGCCAGGCCGGGGCTCGGGCACTGCACCGTCGTAGCGGGACCATTTGTGAGCCCAGTCCTGGTACTCCATGTAGGGGCCCTCAAAGGCACGCTGCACTGCCGAGATGTTGTAGCGGCACACAGCCGAGGCCTCCATGGTCCTCCTGAGGAGCAGAACCTCACCTAAGCCTAGGCAGATACATGGGTACTCCCAACCAGCGCACCCCCAGGTGCTCAGCATCTGCCTGCACATCCCCTTGAGCATCACTGGCTCCCCTGGTGCTGCAGACTCATTTTGGCCGCTGGCCCACTCACCACTGTGTTGAGAGTGTGAAGGTGGCATAGAAGACAGTGCTGGCCCAGCCACCCCCATCCAGGCTGCAGACACTGCGCAGCACCTCATAGTAGGGGATGTAGCAGACCAGGCGTGCCTTCATAAAGGACGTCCACTTGCGCTGCAGAATCTTCTTCCCCCCCACATCACTCTGGGAGGGTGCAAAGAGCATTTCTGAGGGTGTTAATTCCCCTCCGCCTGTGCCTCAGTCTTTGCACAGGTGGAGGTTTGCTGCCCCCGCCCCAACAGGAGCAGTGCTGGGCTCTCTGTGGCTGGGAACATGCCTACCTTGCAGACACGGGCCACCCGGGCCACTCGGGCCGCCTGACTCTTGTCAAAGAAGGACGTGGTCTCCTCTCCTGCCCGCTCCATGAAGAAGTAGTAGATTTTATCGTCATCACCCACAGGGCTGTCCTTGCTCTCCCGGACCAGCACAGAGGTCACAAACTCAGCGTCTGGGGACACGGAGCAAGAGGTGGTGATTAGAGACCAACACAGAAGGGGGAATCCCTCCCTGCCTAAGTTCCTTCTCATAGCCAACCACACAGGACTCCAGAGCCACACCCAACACCTGGTCCACAATCTCCAGGGCAATGCACAGTGTCCCACAGCCAGTAACGCCAGCCACAGGACAGGGGTGGGATAGTGACATCTCACCATTCAGCCAGTGCAGCGGGGACTCCTCTGTTTTCAGTGGCCGCTGGTGCAGGTTCCTCCGAATGTCAGGGAGGCTCCGAAACTCGTAGCGTGTTGCTGTGTACAAGCCTCCATCTGTACAGGGCAGGTGTCCATCAGCATGGCCCTGCAGCCTGAGGACAGCCCCACAGCATCCCCATGCCCCAGGCAGACAAGTGGGGAGAGGACCAAGTCCTGATCTGCTAAGTCCTCTGCACATGGAACTCACGTAGCTGGCACCCCAACTGGGTGTTGGGGATGGGGCCATGGTCAGTGGCCACATGTCCCCACCAG
This sequence comes from Cinclus cinclus, assembly GCF_963662255.1. NCBI lineage: Eukaryota > Metazoa > Chordata > Aves > Passeriformes > Cinclidae > Cinclus > Cinclus cinclus. The sequence continues at coordinate 12,882,054 of NC_085052.1, read as the reverse complement.
CCCTGGAAAGGTGCTGCTTACCCACAATGAGGCCGGTGTAGCCACGGGCAGGGTCATATGGGCATTTCTCCTTGCCTTCCTCAAAGTGGGACGGCAACATGAACCTGTTGGCATCCTTGAGGGGGACAGGGAATCAGGTTAGACAGGAGGGAATAGACCCACCTCACCTGCCAGCCTCAGGCTCTCTGCACAGGCTGCTGGCAGGGATGAAGTGATGCCCACAGCCATCCCGTTGTCCAAGTAAGACAACCCCCCCCCCCAGCACCCCCCAGCTGGTCAGAGACCACACAGCCAGCCATAGCCCCCAGCCAAGATTGGGTAGAGAGCTCTGGTAGGAAGGGGAGCCCCAGCTAGGCATTGCAAGAGCACTGGGCAAGAGCCAAACAATGCAGCCAATATTCCCAGAGAGTGCCCAGTCGGCAGATGTTGCTCAGTCAGCCTGGGGTCCCCTCAGGTGCTGTCCATGTCATAGCAGGAGTTACTTTCTTTGGGTTTTGTAGTTCAAAGCATGTCAAATAATGACAGGGCCCTTCCAGCTTGGCAGCTCCTCCCCCCAGCTTCCAGTGTGTGCGATGGCCAAACCGGACCAGCAGCACAGCCATGGGAACAGGCACAGCCTCTCCAGGGCTCCCTGGCCACACTGCAGACATGGTCTCAGGGCCCCTTTTCCCCCCAGCTCAGGAGGGGAGGTCGGCAAATGGCAATTGAGTGTCCGTTGACTCAAGGAACCACTGAAAGAGGGTGAAAGTCCCACTGCCAGTAAAACAAGGCTGGTCTTGGACACTCTGCCATGAGTCACAACCATGTGGGGACTCTCAGACTGGCACAGGAAATTCCTGAGGAGGGGCTGCTGAGTCAGTCCTGCCCCTGTCACCCTTCCCTGGGCATGCATATCACCTGCCACTCTGCAGCCCCTCCTCTGGGGGGGAATTCTGCAACAGTAGGCACTGGAAGCCAGGTCCAGGGCTGGTGCATCCCATCCTGCTGAGCCCACATGTGTCCCCAATGGCATTGGTCCAACCCCAGCCCTCTTGTTTGGGGTCAGAGTACAACCCCAGCGCTGGGGTGTGGACTTAAGGCATCCGCATTATGGTGGCCACATCCTTAAATCTACTCACCTCAGCCTGGGAGTCACTCACCCCCACCATGAGCCAGGGAGGGGCAGGGACAGTGGTAGAAAGGGAGTGGGGCTGTGGGTTGAGGTGGTGGGAGAGGACAGGGGCTGCAGCTCTCCAGGGTGACACAGTGGCAGGGGATAGGTGGCAGCTGTGGGTGAGCCGTACTCACGATGGCAGCACAGAGCGGGTGGAAGGCGTAGGTCCCACAGGCATAGAGGTGGGTGCTGTTCAGCCGCTGCAGGAACCGCACATGATTGAAGCACTCGGTCTGCAGAGGGGGAGCCCAGGCATTAAAAGCTGGGGAAAGGGGGGACAGCCCCTCCCTGGCACCCACCCAGCGGCTCTACCTTGTTGTTTTTGCCCTTTTGCAGGCAGTCCATCTGCTTCTCTGGGGAGGCTTCCCAGTGGATCTGCAAGGGGAAGAGAGACTGCTACTGCGTGACCCCCATTGCTGCATGGTCCCCCTGTCACTGCAAGTTCCAGCTTTCATCAGAGCCATCAGAGACGATAAAATCCCTATTTATTTAGGGAGGGATAGTTGCTCAGAGCACAAGACAGCACCCTGCACACATCCCACCAGCCTGGGGTAAGAGTGGTCCCACACCCCAACCAATGGGCAGACCTCCCAGAGCGCTGCAGGAGCCTGGAGGATTTTGGGATACCCTTCCCTGGGAGAGCAAAAAAGTGTGATTCCCTCCCAGCCCCTCATTCTGCTGGGGTGTCCCTAAAGCAGACAGCTCTGAGCTTGGGGATGTCTCCCATCGCTGTCCCCATGCTGCCTGCCTGGAGAGAAGGACCAGGTGTCCACAGGGGACCTTGAGACAGACTTGGAGACATCACCTCCAGGCAAGACCTGAGACGGTGAGGAGGAGGTTGAGCAGGGATAGAGAGGCCATGATTTGGATGGAGACTGGACAGCGTGGGACAGGAGAGAACAACCAGGGGCAGAGGCCGGGCTCACCGTGTGGTGGGAGCCGTCGGCCACGTCACTGGAGTTGAGGGCGAAGATGGCTCCCCTGGCGCCCACGTAGAGGATGCCCCGGTCGTCCTCCAGCAGCAGGGTGCTGTAGTTGAGGGTGTGCGCGTTGAAGCGCCGGACTCCTGACAGCTCTGCAAAGGGAACAGGGGGCTGAAGGGGACCCCGGGGCAGGCACAGCGCGAGCCACTGGGAAAAAAACAAGAAAATGGAGCTGGACGTGGGTGGGATGGCTCTTACTGAGGTTATCAGGCAGACAGTGCTGGGTGACAGCAGGAGGAAAGGAAGGGAGGAGGTTTGGTAAAAGGCAAAAGGCACTAATTTGGCTCAGGCTCACAGAGGGAATTTCTCTACACTAATTAAAGCACAGTTCAGGGGTGGGAGCTGCAATGACTGTGCTGGGCACGGACCTACCATGTTGTTTGGGAAATTGCTGAAGAAAGCAGAAACATGCCAGCAGTGTCCCTGGCTCTGAACTGAGCCCAGCCAGCCCAAAGGGAAGGATAAAAAAAACATAACTAAAACTATCATACAAGGGGAGTGATTTTGCAGTATGACTGAGTGCTCCTGCCCACCAAGCCAATGAAACCATCCAATTTGGGGTGCTGAGAAGTGCAAGGTAGGACTCAGCCCTAGCCAGAGGGATCAGCAGGAAGTGAAAATTCTATGAGGCACAGGACCCTGTAGGCAGCTGGAAAAGGAATGAATCCCTGCCCTTCCCAAAAAAGAGGCATTGCCTAGTGAGAAAAGGGCACCTCAGCTGCTAATGAAACTCTCCCACCATCGATTGCTGAGCTGAGCCTCACTAATGAGGTCAGTGATGCCATGTGGATCCCCAAAGGACAAGGACACTGCTGGGCTCTCTGACACCACAGAGGCTGCAGGTCAAGAGCCCAGTGGCAATCAGAGAAAATAATGGAATAAAGTTTCCTGCAGACTATTTGGGCCATGAGATCCCAGCCCAGGTGTGATGCCCAGCTCAGGACATCCTCCAGTGGCTGCTGGGCAGGGCCAGGGGTTGGTCAGGGCTGGGTCCCTGTACATCCTTGTCCCCCTCTGGCTTTTGAGGAGATGATTTTGCCAGGCTTGCTTCTTTGGGGCACCCAATACCAGACAGCCATGTGAGCTCTGATTTCTGGAGCCCAGGGCATCAGAGGCCCCCGTGTAGCCACCCCCCCATACTAAGCCCCCTGCTCCAGGGGAGTGGCAAAGACTAGATGCAGTCACAATGCACCAAGGCCAGTGACAGCAAAATCCCAAACCTCACTCCCAGCACCAGGACCCACACCCCCTTACCATCAAAGGTGACTGTCATCCTGGGGGTGGCATCCAGGTCGGTGGCAGAGTGCCGTGATGGGTAGCCCAGGGCTGCTGCTGCCATGAAGAGAGTTGTCAGGAGATGTGCTGGACCTCCACTCATCTTCCTGCTCCCTTGGCAAGGGCAGCTGCCTCAGCTGCCGCCGCCGGGCCGGTGCAGCCAATCCTTGGCACGGTCTCTCCAGCACTCTGGGACAGGGCTGGCCACCAAACCCTCCTGAAACACAGAGCACTGTGTCAGACACTCCTGCTGTCCCAGCACCTCACAAGCAAGCAGGCAGGAGCCAGCTGCATACATACATGGATGCTTTACCCAGGACAGCTTCAGACCAGGGATGGCTTCAGGGAAAAACAAACCCTCATTTGCTAAAGAGGAAACTAAGGCAGAGCACAAGGCATGGAGCCTGCAGCCATCACAGAGCATTGAGGGGAGTTTGAACACAGTGACCTTCTGCAGAATCCCCCCAGGTCAGCAACCGTTCTGTCACAGCAGAGAGTTGCTTGCTGAGCACTTGGGTCAGCTGCTTGGAGGTACATTTTCCTCCAAGTCTTCTCTGGGTTCATCCCTCATTCACTCCCAGCCTTCTGCTCCTGCAGATGCCCCTGACTGAAAGTTACGGTTCAGAAGAGCCAGCTGATCCCCCATCGCATTTCATGCCCAAAAAGCAGACACATTTTTCCCTCAAAAGCAGAAAAACGGGCTCAGAGCCAAGCCCCTCTGAGTCTCTTGGCACACTTGGGTATCTCAAGACCCACTCCCCAGAGTGGCTGCAGCAAGAATGGCAGCAGTGAGAGTCTTGGGGAGCCCAAATCCTGTCCTCCTCAAAAGCCCAGTTGACCATGTCCTGCTGTGCAAGATACTTGCCCCCAGTTTTGCCCCCCCTGAAATTCTGAGACTCCAGAGGACTAAGGTATTGGGAAGGATGCTTCAGGCATGCAGGGATGTAAGGTGAAGGAAAGTCCATACAGGAACTGCTTGAAATCTTCAGCAAGTCTTTTCAAGCAGAAACAATTTCCCCCCCACCCCCAGTGTTTTTCCACGAGATTTCAGTTTCTTTCATCCTAAGCTTCCTTGAAGCTCTACATCTACTTTGGCTCTCACTTTCATGCATTCAAACCCTCACAAATAACCTCCACCTCTACCAGCTGCACTGAGCAAAGCCACTAGCTTATCTTGCAGGAATTCAGGAGGTACAAGATGACGGGGTATCTCCGAGCCAGAGAGCTGCCCCTAAGTAACCAGCACCTATGTATTTGCTTAGAGGTTTATAAATATATATATATATATATACATTCACATATATATATATAAAATACCTGACCCTGTAGAGAAGTTGCTCAAACATGCTCACTGCAGACAATTTCCCTGAAGCAAATACTTTGCAGAGTCCCAGGAAGAGGGGAGGTAAAAAGTGAAAAGGGCTTTGGGACTGAAAAGGAGAAGTGAAGGGCTGGATGCGGATTCAGCCATACTTCTGGAGCTTGCATCAGTGTTGGTTCCTTCAACAGGTTTCAGACACAAACCTCACACCTGCACTGGCTGCTGCCCTAGAGCATTCCGGGAACGAGGCAGATGGGAAATGTTTCTCCCTGCTACCCCACTGTTCCCCAGGCTCCAGACCAGCACAGAGCATTCAAGAGCATCCAACCCTGGGTGCAGGCAGGGTGCTGCATGCAGGGCTGAGTTCCTTGAGGAGCAGATCCCAGAGCAGGCTCACTCCACGTCACTCCTGTTGCCAGGACAAGCCCCATACAGACAGAGGGTCTGGCCATGAATGGCAGCACAGCGATGCAAGGCAGGTGAGTGCAGATGGACATCAAGAAGAAAGAATTTGCTTTGGTGGTACCATGTCAAGCATGAGACAAACCCACCAAGCTTTGGGCAAAGCAAGTGGTGGGATCACACCTGGAGCACCAAAGCACCCCGGCCAGCCCTATGCTGACAGATCTCCATCCTGCCAGTGGGAGCAGGCCCACTCTGGAAGTTACAGGGAGACTTTTCCCCAGGCTTCCACGTCGGGACATGAGTCTGGAATCGTGCACAAGCCACAAGAGCTGCAGCGCCTGGGATGGAAAAGCAGAGTGGAGGAGAAACCTCCTTACGACAAGGCAAACAAAGATCTCTCATAAATGAGTAACAGCCCTGCATGCTGCTGGGCGTCCTCACCTTATCTCCCCTGCACAAACAAGCCCTGAACTTTGCCTGAGGCTTGGCTCCTGCCGTGCCGGGGACCCGAGCCGAGCCGAGCCGAACCGGGAGTGCGGGCGGGCAGGGCGGCAGGGATGGTGTTTATCACAGGGCCGGCGGGGCTGCGAGCCAGCCCCCACTAACATTTAGCCATCATCCACACCGAGCCAGTACAGGGGGAAAACAAAAATAAATCAAACTTCAGATGAGGTTGTGCAGGGCTCCTGGCTGGGCAGAGGGGAGCAGCCTCCCATGCTGTCAGGGCTGGGCTCTTCTGCTTTTTCCTGGGAAGCTACACCCATTTCCAAGGGCTCCTTTGCCCAAGATCAGATGTAACTTTGTCCTAAAGAACACTTAATCAGTTACGCTGTAAAAGCCAGTTAATATTTTACTCGATGAGGGCTGTTCCAAACTTCCCTATTTTTTTTTTTTATTTTTTTTTTATTCCTATGGTGGGGAGAAAAAGCAAGAAGGAACTGAAACAATCCTTGGCTCCTGTCAGGTCAATACCCTGGTCTGCAGCCACACCAAATACCTCCAAACCCATCACTTCCCCCTTGTCAGGGCGCAAGTTCTAAGCTCAGGGTGAAGCTGAAGGCTCAGGCAGGAAGCAGAGGAGGTCTTGATCTGTGGGACCCACCTCTAGAGCTGGAGGTAGGTGGATTACATGAGTCCAGCACTTCAATGAGAAGTGGAAAAAAGCTGGGAATGGGAACACCGCGAAGTTTTCTCTGTGGGAGGGAAACAAAAAGGGGATAGGAAGAGGCTGAAAAGCAGCAGCTCCAATGAAACTAGAGAAAAACGGCCTAGAAAAGCCCACCCCATCCCCAGGAGTGAGTTTCCAAGTCCCTGGGAACCTCACCTACTTTCCAGCACGAGGAGGGCTGACATAGGACCTGATAGTCCAGCCTCAGCTCCCACAGCAGCCAGCGACGCTGAAGAAGCAGGATGGTGGATGCAGGACCCAGTCACAGAGCTGACGGACACTCCGAGAGGGGCAAAGCCAGGAACCAGCTGCTCTACTCACAATGTGTAACATCCACAGAGGTAGAAGCCCACCCCTCCTACCACTGGCTATCAGTGCTCCTATGGGCTTCAGCCACAGCTCCCAGCATCGGGCCAGACGCAGGTACGGTCTCTCACAAAGTGGGATGTGTCTGCTGGTCCCCGGGGAGTGCTGGAAAGCAGTGGGGCAGCAGAGGCATGCGGGCGTGGGTGAGCATGCAGGGGAGCGAGCGAGCCCCGGTCAGGTCTGACTGGGTTTACTGGGTCACGACGGAAGCTGTGTGAGCATGACTGTGCCAGCCTCAGCCTCCCACCGGCAGCCAGCCGGCACAGCACACCCAAACGGGCTGGCCCAGTCGGCACCTCCTTAAAATCCCCATGACCAGCGTCTCTGGAGGAACAAAAAACTTTTGACGAGTGAATTTCACATTCTCACCAACCCGGATCTGGCCAAAGAAACTGGCCAAAGAAATGAGCCAAAGCTGCCTCACACCTCAATACCCACTGCAACAGGACATTCTGTGGGCACAGGAGCCCCTTCCCACTGCCCCATGGTCCTCAAAGTCACAAGGCAGCAAAACCTGGGAGCACAAGCTGTTAGAAAGATGCAATGAAGGGACGCTGTGCTGTCTGTGAGGCTGGCAAACATTTAGAGACCACAGACAGGGTCTTACAGGCCCCCCATGGAGATTTCCTCATCAGCACAGCTAAAAATTATGCCAGCTTTTTAATTTTAAAGGAACTCAGGAGAAAGAATGGAAGTGGTGCGTGGGAGCAGCACTTCTCCAGCTTACCCTCAGCATCCATTCTGGATGGCAGGACAGATTTGCGGAGTGGGAGAAGACACTTCCCCATCTCACCCCTACCTAGATAGCTTGTAGTTGTATCACCAACATCTAGTAAAGCCTAAGCAGGCTCACAGAGTGGCTGCTGGACATTCCTCCTCTCTCATGGGCTTTTTGCCTTGGCATCAGACTACTACACGTAAGCACTGCCAGTTTCCCAGTGGGAGACAGGGATTTCCAATGGGTCTTCTCTGGGTTATGGAGCTGCAAAACAGCCTTAACAAAATTCCCATCAGGGACTGCACCAAAAGACAACAATTGCACTTTGCTTTTTTATGGCAGCCCAGACTGGGCACTCCAAACCCCCATGCAGTTCTGATTCCAGTCTACTCACTGGGGCCAAGCCTGGCACATCCCCGTGCAGCCAGTCACATTTCCACTGTCACTGAACTGTTCTACCCTCCAGAAGACCCACTCAAGTTCCCCTCAGGTTCAGCTGGAACAGCCCAACCCGTTGCCAGCACAGGCTGGGGGAAAGGCACCTGCCCCAGGGGATGAGGTGGGGAGAGCTCCCGGCTCCCAGGCGTGGGAACAGCCAATAAGTTATGGGAAAGGAGCCATCCAGGGATGGGAGACAAGCTTGGCCCCAGCCTGGATGTGAGCGCAATGCATTTTGGGCCCCCCTTCCCTGGAGGCGGCAGACCTCGGGTGGGAAATCCTGCGAGATGTGGGAAGAGGAGCCGGGATGGAGGTTGCCAGGCAACTTTAATTCAGCCCTTGACGAACTTCCAGCACTTTGCTTCTGCTGCAGAGCCCAACCAGCAAATGATAAAGCGTCAGATCCACCCCAAGCCTATAGTGTCCATCTGTCCATCCATTTGTTCTAGGAGTTTGCTCCTGGCCTCATGCCCAGATTGCCCTGCAAGGACATGGGTCCCCCGTGGCAGCACCCCCAAAGGCCCGCCCAAAACAAATCACTGTTCCTGGCACAGATTTGCAGGGGCAGGATTTGACCCGTGGGACTGGGCTGGCGCTGCTCCACAGATATTTCTCAACTGGACAGAATTTTTGTCAACAACACAAGAAAAAAAAAATGCAAACTTGCCAAATGCCCTCCAGGAAGAGGGGACCCGTGCTGGGACAGGGAGAGAAGGAGCACAGCGACCTCCTGGGAGCCCCTTCTTGGGTTTATTTTAGTTGCTTTCTTTAAACAAAACCATGCTTGACCCTGAGGTGCTTCAGTCAACACACACTAGAGCTTCCGCCATTCAGGAAGCAGATGTACTTCTCCTTTAACCAAATTTGGGATTTAGGCATAGAGAAGGGGATGAAGAGCTGCAACATCAGCTCTTTTTACAGAGTATCCTTCCCTGCTCCCAGTGCAAAGCCCCCACGCAGGGCACAGCCATCGTGGAGCCAGGGAGGCTCCTGCAGGCCATGGGAACAGGCTCCAAATTCCCACAACACAGTCCCCACCAGCCACCAGCAGAGCCCAGCACATCCCGCAGAGAAGAGCACCCAGCTCTGATCCCAGAAATGTCAAGGCAGGGAGGAGACCTGTGAAGTAGCAAAGTGATGGATGGGAGAGTGAGTAGGGACAGTTGGGGATGTGGGCCAGTTTAAGGGGCACAGTGCTGGAGGGAGCCAAACATCCTGGGAAAGACAAGCTGAGCAATCAACAATAAAACTAACAACAGCCCAGTTTCTAACAGATTTGCCTCCCTAGCACCATGCCTTCATGGCCACCCCCCTGCTGCATTCCTGTGGGGAATGCTGCCCACCCCACAAGGGGCAGGGATACATGGTGTTCCCCCTGCATGGCTGCAGGGATCAGGGTGTGTTAGCTTCTCCCAAGCTCCCGGTTTTCACTAATCTCACAAGAACTCGTTCCTCTCCTCCATCAGGTCAGGTCTGATGTGGAGCAGGAGGTTCAAAGGGGCTGACAGGCAGCAACAGAGCTCAGTACCAAGTCCCCATGAGATCTCTCTCCAGCCATTCCCATCCAAACCCACCCAAAAAACCTCTGACTGAGAAAACAAGGAAAGCTGCTCTGCCCTGTGCTATGGCTGCCAGGCACAGGGACAGCTCTGCTCCAGCTGCTCATGTCACGACACAAGCAGACAGCAAGAGGACAGTGCCCACGACAACAGAACAGATCACTCCTCCACTGCCCACCCTAATGGAAAACCCAGCAACACCGTCTGTTAGTTAGAAACAGTTCCTTGCCTGGATCCAGAGGCCTGGCCAGGAGATGGCCTAGAAGGGTGCACGTAGGGGAGGCTGAAAGACAAACCCTTGCAGTTCAGTGGTTGGACCAAAAGCACCAAGGAATGCCACCGCCAGCCCAGAACCCCTGGACAGAGCAGCAACCCCCCCCCTCACAGGCACAATTCCTCACATGCTGGAGGCCATTTGCTCTTGTAGGACAGCAGTGAGGACAGAGCCCCTTCCCTCTCACACAGCAAATCTCCCCCTTGGAAACACCACAGCAGCAGCCCTGAGTTGACCCCACAGCCTGGGAGCACCTTAAGTACAGCACGGAATCGTGCAACAACTGGGAAGTGAAACCGGATGGTGCCGAGACTTGGCGACCTCGCTCTGACTTCACCCTCCAATGCAGGACATGGGGGAGGCAGAGTGCAGCCATCGAGCCCTGGGATATGGGATGCAGATCCCTGGGGCTCCCACCTCCTCCATCATTAGGGTGAGACAAGCTTAGTGCTAGCAACATCACCTCCAAACCCCAACATGTCCCATCCTTTTTTCATTTGCAGCATGACAAGCTTCACCGCTGGCCGGCAGCCCCTCGGCAGAGGGGCTCGACAAACGAGCAGACAGACAGCCCTCCACATCACAGCAAATTCTCCCAGCAAGGGGGCGTCTGCATGCGAGTGGCTCAGCACTGGATGTGATCTGCAATTCAGCCTTCAAAGGCTTTGTGGCTGAAGCACATTGTCTCCTCAGCAGAAGCAGCAAAGTAATTGTAGAATTAAATTCCCAAGAACAATTAGAAAGAAAACAAGAAAAAAAATCCCAACCCTAAATGTAAAAGGACATCTCAAAGCCAGCAGATTTCAGGGCTTTTTAAAGCATCTGAATCCATTTGCCCGTCCCTGTGGCTGCACTGTGTTTCATTTCACTGGGCTCATACAATGCAAGACACGAAATTAACTTGGGTGTTTGTTTAGAGCCGGTTTGTCTTCCAGTTACTTTCCAAACCCAGGTTTGAGTTTCAAAGATGTTTCTTGGCAATGCCTGGGGTTCTCACCATCGGGAGGGTGCGGGGCTTTCCCAAGGGGAAAGAGAGGCTCAGAAATCACACGCAACCTGGGGTCCCCTTGGAAGCAGGGGAAGAGAGGTGGAACACAACCCAACTTGTCTGTAGTGAACATGGGGCTTCCTGCTGCAAGCCTGTTCCTCTCCCTTTTATTTATTCCAAAGATAAACTGTTTTCTTTACCAAAGTCCAGCAAAACCAGATGACGGAAGCAGTTTTATGGCTTCCATTTTCAACATCTTCTTGTTTCTTTTGCCTTCCCTCCAACAAAACTTCAGTTTGGGGTCAAACCCAATTTTGATATTCCATTTTGTGTTCAAAACTGCACAGCACAAAGCAGTAACATCTGGCCTTTCCCACAGTTGTTTGCATACCGCCAACTTTGCTGCCCCAAAATCAGATCCCCACATTATTTACATGGGCTGGGCTTTGCAACAGGCAAACAGTCACCCTCCATCAGGTAACAGAGGTGGGATTGTACGTGGAACGATCTTTTAAACAACAAGAAAAGCAGAACCAGAGCAAATCCTAAATCACAAAGCTGTATCCTGGCCCCCACACCAGTTTCCTGGTGCCTGAAACCCTCAGCCTCCTTCATCTCTGAACAGCAGAGCTCAGGCCCCAGGAGGAAAGAGGGGGTGGATTTGGTGATGACCTTGCTATGGCAGAGCCCTCATGCTTGTAAATCACAAGGAGCAGGTGGCACAGCCAGTCAGGGAGGAATGGAGAGGGCAGCATTTCCTCCTGAAACACCAGCCAGGTAGGGAGCTCTCACCTTTGAATAGGAACAGGGACCCACCCAGCACCACTATCAGGGGGATACATAAAATGTCTGGGGGCATCACTCCTCCCCTCTAAGAGGCTGCAGGTCCCCAGGACAGGCCCCCTCTCACAAAACCACCCATCACATGAGCTGCTTCCCAACAAGTCTCGTCAAGATGCCAAGCAGAGAGCCGGCAGGCAAGTGCAGGGAAATTCCCCGCAGGCGGCCAGGCGAGGTTGGCACCACGTCTCCACTGCACCCAGCGCTGCCCTCCTGCACGGGGTGCCCACAGAGGCCCCCTCACCAGTCTTGGTAAGCACACCTGGATGCTTTTTCCCGGCACATGACCTGCTAGATTTTCTGAATAAACCTCCCAGCTCCGCTGCATTCCTGGTGGGTAAAGTGGTGAAATGTTCAAATAGATGTTGGAAAAGGTGGGGGGGGGGGAGGGGGGGAGAAGAACAAAGCCTCATCTGCAGGAGCTGAAAGGGTAGTTGGGATTTGGGTTTTTTTTTTCCCTCAGGTTGCAACACAAAAGCAAAGTCCTGATAGGGATCTCTCCTGCTGGGGGCAGCTCCCTGCCCCTCATCCCTCTGGGCAGAGCAAGCCTGGCCAAACCTAGATGAAGCACAGACCTGTCCCGCAGGGCACAGACGCAGCATCTGCGGCTGCCATGGTCTCCCAGCCCAGCTTTGGGGCTCAGGTGGGGGGGCCCCAACCAGCGCCTGCCGCAGAGGGAAGCAAAGCAGCCGGAGCCTGCAGTGGCAGGCCAACTAGCACCAAAAATGCCGCTGTTGTTATTAATAATTTCCCTGCATCTGAGCAGAACTGCACTCCTCATTCATTTTGGGAAGCCTCTCTGTCTTAGGAGACTGGCTTTTTTGGCAGTCAAAGAGCCTTTTCGTGGTTCCCCCTCCCACTTCATGCTCTTGGTTTAAAGGCCAGGCACAAGTCACTGGCACACCTGGACACTGATTGAGAGAGCAAAGAGAGCCCCAAATTCCAGTGCTGCAGGCACTTTCTACCTTTGGATTGGCACGAAGATGCAGAGAAACCCCCAGCACCGCCTGGTCTGCTTTGCCTAGAGGCCATCTGCAGCCCCCACAGCAATACATCCCAAAGAGATTAATCTCGACGAGTCAAGGCTCAGACAAGCCACGTTCTATGACCACCCCCTCATTTCCGATGGAGAGGGGGGCAGGAATTGCACTGCACCACCTGCATCGGTTTAGTATCTCATCCCAGCCATCTGAAACACCAGCTGACCCCAGGTAGCGCTCAGCTTTCCCAAACACCACCATCAGTTCTCATCCTTACAGACCCCTGATCCCCCCAGTCTACTGGGGAAGGAATGAGCTGTATCCACCCCTCCCTGCCCACATCTGGTGCCCTGTCTGTCCTCAACTCCTATCTCTGTGTTCCCTCACACCCCCAGCATGTTCCCGCATCACTCCGACCCAGGTCCCCTAGATCCACCTCAACCCACACCCCAAACCTGTCCCCAAAGAAAGCTCCTGCACTGCCATGAACCCCTCTCCACGCTGCTTCCAAGGTTCTGCCCTCTTGTTTCCCCGAAGACTATTCCCTAGATTTCAACCACAGCAGGTCAGAGCCCTGCTCCTCTTTCTCCGGACCTTTCCTGTGAACGGCACCCACACCCAGTACTCCAGATCCTCCCTGTGGACTCAGCACCCGGGTCCAGCACCCGAGCAGACACAAACAGCATTCCAAATCCTGCTTGTGGACCCGGACCAAGACCCGCCACTCCAGATCCAACAACCCAAGCCTGCCCGTGGATTCAGTACCCGGATCCAGCACCCCTAATCCTGCCTGCGGACTCAGCAGCTGGGATCCAGCACCCCAAACCCTGCCTGCATACCCGACCCTGAGGCAGCACCCCAGGACCCACCAAGCGATTCAACACCCGCACCCAGCGCTCCAGACCCTGTCCGTGGGCTGAGCACCCAGCCCCAACCGTGCGCACGCAGCTCCCGCACCCAGCCGCACGACCCAGCTTCCCGGCTCCTGCCTAAGGACGCGGCGCCCAAACCCCGCACCCTCCCGGCCTGCGGACCCGCACTCGCCCCGGCTCGGCTGGCGCTGCCCGCGTCCCCTCGGTACTTGCCTGGTGCGGTGGCGTAGCAAGGAAGGGCAGGCTCGGCTCGGCAGCGCAGCCCCGGCTGTGCGCGGCCCCGCCGTGCCGGACCGAGCAGCGCCGAGCCTCGCACTGCCCCCTGTCGGCATCGCAACCCGGCCCGGGAGGAGGAGGAGGAGGAGGAGGAGAGCAGGGCCGTCCCTGCCTGCTTTGCGTGAAGCAGGTGGCAGCATGTCCCCCGGCAGAGTCGCGGCAGGCAGGGACGGTCAGACCCCAACACGTAGAGTGGGCCAGGGGCTCACTGAGCACAGGAGATTTGGGTGATGTAGACCCCAAAAGGGCCGCGTGAATGCTCTTTGCAAAGTCAGGGAGGCAAAGGGCTGATATTGTGGACTTGGGACTGTGAAAAAGCGTGACTGAACACGGATAAGTGTCATCCTCCTCTGCCAGCACAGAAAGCACAAGCTACCAGTACCATCACACCATAGTCTCCAGTCAGAGCCACCAGTGTCAGTACAGTACAGCTCCCCACCATGCCATGGTGCTCACTAAGGTTTCTTTCTCCACAGTCACTGCAGCATCCTGCACTGCGTGCCTGAGTCAGGCACTGTGCCCCATCTTCTCTCTGCTCTCAGCACATCTCACCATTCACACATGGCGGAAGCTTGTTTGGAAACACAAGCAGGTAATGGTTTCTCTGGGGCCCTGTGTGGAGCCTTTTTATCCTGGGTGGCTCCTGCAGCTCCTCCCCCTCTGAAGGAGCTGCCAGGTCCAGGCCTGTGTTTGCTTTCCTTTCATAAGCTTCCAGCACCTGGCCAGCCCTCCCTCCTCACCCCTCACAGCAGCAGCAGGCCTCCCAAAAGCAAAACTCTGAGCCAACACTGTGCGTAATCAGCAGGTTGGATCTAGGGCAGTTGGAAATCAGCTGGAGGTGGGGAAATGCTGTACCTGTGTACGCTGGATTACAGCTATCTCAGAGCTGGCAGGGTGGCCGGGTGATGCCAGCCCATGGTTACAAAGCCATGTGGTGCCCAGTCCCAGTACCAGCACCCCTGGATGCCAGTTCATACCCTCCACTCCACCCCAACCCCACACCCTGCAGACCTAAAGCCAGACCCACAGGATGCATAGGGTTGAGCAGGTTGTGCTGCAGTTTCTCAGCATTGTCTGGGGATGAGGGTCAGCTCTAATTGAGATTCCACCACCTTCTGGATTTTTAGGGTCAGTAAAGACAGCAGGATGGCAGGGGTGTTCCTGTGGGGAGCCTGACTAACATGCCAATCTCAAGGCCTCTGACTGCCAGGATCCTACCTCCTACAAACACTGTAGGTGGGAGGGAGGGTAGCAAAGGTTTGAATCCCCCCAGTCCTTGCTCACCAATGGGTCTCAGCTGAGGAGGGACTCATCTTAGTGCCCTTGATGACAGGTGGCTCTGTCACCCTTGCACACACTCCCCAAGCAGCCACCACTGCCTCTCCCAGCATGATATCCCAAGACCCATTCCTTGTCCCCACTCTCAGAGAAGATGCTACCCACCTCCTCAAGCACTCCCTGCCTTCCTGCCCTTGCCTCCTGTGTGCTCCAGAGGCTAATTACCATTTCCTCCTGTCCTTAGGCAAAACCCCAGCGCCTCCTCCATGCCTCACTTCGCCTCAGCCCTCTGCCCACCCTGCGGAAGTGGGAGGCCCACACACTGGGAGCCAGGCAGGGATGTTCTTGGCCAGCCTGTCTTACCTATATATGGAGTGTTCAGGTGCTGCAAGGCACCTTACCTCCCGTTCCCTACCTTAGCAGAGGCATGGCTGGAGCCTGTGGGGCCAGTTATGGGGAGAACTGGACCATGAGCCTGGAGGAAGGGGGTGCCAGGGCTGGGACAGAGCTTCCTAAAACTTCCCTTTATCCAGGGCACTGTGCCCATCCCATCCTGCAACAGCACTCCCTGCCTCCCACATGGCTGGAAGCCGAACCCAGCACAAATTGGAGCTTCGTTAGCTGCTGGCCTTGCAGTAGGATAATTAGTGCGTGAGTGCAGAGCAAGCCGAACCTGGCGCGACCAGCACTGTGCTTTTACAGGCCCGAGCTTGCGAGGCTTTAATTAATTAACACGAGTCATTGGCAGCTGGAAACAGATCTATTTTCAGAGCTCTGCCTGCTCTGCTGCCCCCATGAGATTAACTGAAGGAATTTAGGGCTCCATGAGTTTGAAGGCCAGGGCCTTCCTCTTCTTTGCATGGTTTTCCCAAGAGTCAGAGTGGATTCCAGGCAGTGGGAGCCCAAACAGACCCAACCCTTTCCTGTACTTGCATCCCTTATATCCACAGATTGGTTCTGCCAGGCAGGGAGGTCTGGCTCCTGCTTCAACCATAGCCCAGAGCCAGGAAGGTGCTGGAAGAGGAATTTCCTATTGGGGCAGATCTAGAATCATATAATCATTAAGGCTGGAAGTGATCTCCAAGATCATTGAGTCCAACCTTTGACCAAACAATGCCTGGTAAACAAAACCACAGCACTAAGTGCTGTGTCTAATTGATTCCTGGACATCTTCAGGGATGATGACCCCACCACTTCCCTGGCAGTCAATTCCAATACTTAACTACACTCACAGAGAATAAATTCTTCATGACGTCCACCTCGAACTTCTGCTGGTGCAGCTTGAGGCCACTTCTTCTTGTCCGATCGCTTGTTTCTTGGGAGAAGAGACTGACCCTCAACTTGCTACAACCTCCCTTCAGGCAACTGTAGAGTGACACAGTCTCTCCAAAACATCCTTTTCTCCAGGTTAAACAACCCCAGCTCCATCATCTGATTCTCATAGGATTTACAGTGCAAAGCAGGAGACCCTTTGAGTCATGACATGGTGCCTCAGGAAACCACCCCCCCCCCCAAAAAAAAAAAAAAACATGCCAAATTTTATCTGTAATACTCTTTCCCTGTTACTCCAAACAGCTTTTGGGAAAGGAAATGCTTTTGTGCCCTCATCACCAGCTCAGAGACTGGTTACTGTTTTTTTTCTTCTTCTTGTCACTTAAATACTGTGTCCCAGAGAGAGAGGACCACACAGACCAGGCTCTGCTATGTCACAGCCCCATCTATACATGGGCCAGCTACCCAGCACAGCACAGCCCCACCACTCCAGCACATGGCAAAACCAGGTAGATGCCAACAGCCAGCATTTTCAGGTTCACCTGTTTCTGCCACACAACTCTACCCGTGGTGGTGAGCAGAAAAGCTCACAGACAGCCCCTTTCACTCCTCAGATGCCCAGGGAGCCAGGGCAAAGCCATGGCAGCTCTCGTGTTTCACTTGGCACCGCACCCCCATCCAAGCTAGCATCCTAAATGATGCGAGGAATTATAACAGGGCCACGACACCGTGAAATATTGATGGGATTAGCGCGGATCAGCTCTCCCAGCACACATGCTATGCTCACCCCGAGCCTGGGAGACGGCGACCTGCACGCACTCAGGTTGCAGCTCAGTGCCTGGGATGGCAGCGCTGCCGGGTGCTCCCTGCCAGAGACACTTCCCCAGCCACCGCCAGCCTGCAGCCTTCCTGGAGGGACACGCAGACCTCCTCAGAGCACACAACGACATGATTTAAGGTGTTTAATGCATGACACTGCTCTGCCTCAAGGTCTGCTGGGGATGAACCATTGTCTTGTAGCTTGGCACCAATTGTCACCCTGGGCCCTGAGGGACACTCACCCTATGTGGAGTCCCAAAACATGCCAGCCCCCAGCCTACAGTCCTCTTGCCCTCTCTCAGGCTTATCCTGCACAGCCAAGACCTTAGTGGATGTCCCACACACAGGGTTGTCCAGGGCAACTATGAGAAGATCCCCACACTCCTCACTGCTGTATCTCCCCTCTCCCACTACTGGGTACCAGGTTTGGTGAGACAGAGGATTTCACTATGGATCATAGAGGTGTAAGTACAAACAACTTAGCAGGATCAAATAACAGCCAGGATTAAATTAGAAATACACTGGCAGGGTACACACCATGGGAGTAGCGTGTCACAAAGGGTTCTGTTTTGGTATTACAGCACTAACAGGGAATTAGTGCCTATCAAACCCATGGGGTTGACCAGGATTCCCAGACCTTGGTAGGAAACTGCTTCCTAAGGCAGGCTTGGCTTCTCCTCAGCAGTACCTGTCTTCCCTTTGCCCCAGGTAAGAAAAGTGAGATAAAACTCCAGATCTGGGATTTGGTTTGCCAGCCTCTGTGGTCCAAGAGGCAGCAGGTATCCAACCATTTCAAGCTCCTCTCCAGTCTGGTTTAAAAGCCAGCTGGGAGTTACAAAATCATGGTGCTCCAGCCACTGGGGCTTTATGAAACCCACAAAGGAGTTGTGAAACTCAGGATGAGGCCATGCCAGCCCACACCGCAGCGAGAGGCTTGTTATAAAGTCAAAACCACCATCAAAAAAAACGGGTACTTTCCCCTTTTGACATGAGAAAGTAACAAGAAAAACAGTCTTTCTCCAGGCCCTTCCATCCCTCAGTTCCGTTGTGAGACCTGCACTGCTGCTTTACCTGCCTCCATGGAAAAAAAAGCCCAGTGGGGAGCACACCAGCCCCACACCATGGGCGAGTCTCACTGCTCCAACACCCACCACCTTATCAGTCTCCTTTGCCCACCACAGGAGCAGCCTGCCCAGATTCCAGGCCGGCAGAGCTGTGTGAAGCAGAGGAACAGAAAAGACCCCATCGTGTTGCCTGGAGTCCGACAGCAGCACTTGGGGCTTCCCAGCAGCTGAGTACACACTCACCAGGTTTGGCTTTGTTTCTTGAGAGCGTCATGGACTCGTCAAGCCAAGCGTGATGCTTGACAGATTAGCCCCAGGAAAAAAAATATTCCAGTGGGCACAGAGCATGAAAGGCTTGGGAGCCTCTTCCCTTCAAGTCATCGAGCAAAATTTCCAAACCACTGTTTCTTCAGGCTGAGAGCCAGCGGGGAAAATTACAATTGCAGAAGAATTCGTCTGAGAAAGTTATAAGGAGATGGAAGAAGGCAGGGGCAGACCAGAAGAGCCAGCCTGTGCTGCAGCCCCTCCAGCCCAAGGCTCAGCTTCAGGGAGGGATGGGGCTTTTCCCCCTCAGCTCAGTACAACATAGAGTTGCTGCCTCGACTTCCTGCAAGATCACATGCTGCATTTCTCCTCCCATAAATGCTTGGCAGTGGAAATTGGGATGTTCTGCCCAAGGCCATTTGTTGATGAAGGCTGCCAGGTGCCGGCAGCCCCAGCCGCAGAGCCAAGCACCGTGCCAGGGCAGATTTTCTCAAGGGAGAAGCAGCTGAGTCACAGCAGCCTCAGATCCGTTCCCACAAGCCCGGCTGCAAGAGACGCACGGGAGTTCATGGAGGACAGGCGCTCACACAGGGAGCTGGCAGGTTTGGTTCGCTTGTCTGCAAAGCTCTCTAAGCCAGCGGAAAGCATCTCTCTGGCTCAGGATCTGTCGGCAGCGTGCCCTCAGGGAAGGGCTGGTGAGACTGCGGGAGGGCAGGGTCCTGACCTGCCTTTCAACCAGGCAGAGCTGCTTTGGGATGCTCCTGCAGCACTGGGAGTTCCATTAGAAAATGGAATTTTGAAGCTCATTGTGGGGTCTTGTCCCAGCTCTAGGGCAGGAGCAGGAAAAAGGTGGCTGCAGGCAGGGAAGAGACAGAGGCACAGCTCCAGGAGAAGTGACTTACTGGGCTGATTGTGTCCAACCCCTCTGCCCATCATCCCAGCTCTCCCAGTAAAAGCAGGCAGGCTCCAGCCTGGCCAGGGAGAACAGGGGTGTCTCTGTTTCTGCAGTGGGGCACACACCCCTATGTTTTCCCCTGCATGGCAGGTCAGGTCCCTGCCACACACTACCTAGTGCAGTAACACAAATACTTGGGGTTGCATGAAGGAATGGGATAAGACTAGTGGCTATTAAAAGCTGCCCTTTTAGGTGAGCCAACCTGCACCCCCTCCCCCAGGAGCTAAAGCCAGGAAGGTGTTATGGCCCCCAGCAACCACCCTCTGGGCCAAGCCACCAGACAGGATCCAAGTCCCCATGGCTTCACCTTTTTGCTCTTTGTGTCACTATGCCCAACCAACCTCTCTCCCAGCCGTGCCTCCTCCAGCCAAATGCTTGGATGACCCATGGGCATCCTACCCCTCTTTCCCAGGCATCAAACCCCTACACTGCTGTCTCTGCCACCAAAGAAGAAACAACCCCAGCAGTGCAATAAATAACCCCCCCACAGCAGAGCACTGGCAAGCAGAGCCAGGCACATCCATCACTCGCAGTTTTTCTTCAGCTCTGACACTTTGATAGGGGCGAGGGGGTGGGAAAGGAAAGTAGCTTCCAAAATTTATGAGCTAAGATTTAAAAATACAGTCTCCCAGAAGCACTGCAAAGCCCCGAGATGGTGAAGGCAAATGGCTTAGAAGTTGCCTTTAGAAACAAATGCAAAAGCTGTGCCTGCCTTGGAAAGAGGGATTTGAGAGACCTGCATGGCTGATGTCACAAACCATGTCCCCAGTGGGATCATCGTGCAAGTCACAGCTCTCCGTGCCATGCATTACAAGTAAAGTGAAAGGTAGAGGTAACAAATGATGGGTTAAAATCCCTCCAGCCCAACAGTAATGTCACCTTCAGTGCAGACAGGATTTGGACTGTCACCTTCAATCTCCCAGAGTTTCTCCTCTACAACCCTGACCTTCCACTGGTACATGCATAACCAGCTTTCCAGCTGTTTTGGAAACAGATCCCCTTTATGCAAAGAAAAGAGCTTGTAGCTGTAAATTTAGCTGAAAACATCTCTACCACAGGGAATCACGTATCAAATAATAAAGCCAAATTAATATCAGGAAGAGCAACCACAATATTTGAGTCCTTGGTCTTTACAGATGGACTGTCCCTCAGCAGGGTGCTACAGAATGAACAGCTGAAAAACATTACCCAGTCATTAAAAACATCTAAAAGTAATTTAGCCTGAGTGACAACGATGCTCAAAGCAAGTTGTTTGTCTGCAGAGATAAAATGAGCTATTTCAAGCTTGCTTTTTGTTGTAGTTTTCTGTTAAAGTCAGAAAGGACTGAAAAACGCTGAGCTGACAGCCTTGCCAGCAGAGCCCTGGTGCTGTGGGGAGCATCACCATGAGCTGCTCTGATCCCCCCTGCCATCACTCTCCTGTATTCCCTGGGAGGATGCTCAGAATGGTCCAGGAAGATGGTCCCCAGGGCCACCACAACATCTCTGCTGCATTACAGTGCCATTTAGGATGATGGTTTTGCTATGGAAACGTCTCCCTCCTAACAACAGATCTGTCAAGCACGTGTCCCAAAAGCAGACCAGCATTCATTACATGGTAATTTTTGCTTCCCTATGATGGAGGCCAGGGACTTATCGTGCCCATACTTTTCCTAAACAAACAAACAAAAAAACACCTCCAAAACAACAACAAAAAAACCCAAAACCAAGCAACGCAAATATCTGGGTTTGCCCATCAGCCCAGTGTTCCTCTAAAATTTTCTTGTAAGCATATATTTGGTGGGCTCTTTGGGCACACAGAGCACTTCAAATGCCCAGTGTTAAATATTTCAGGTGAAACATAACTCTTCTAAGTGCAGCCAGCCTTACTCTGGAGCTCCAATTCAATGAAATTTCCCAGCAGCCTTCAGGAATTGATTTGCTTCTTACTGGTACCTTCTCTCTGTGCTGTTCAACTGAGTTAATGTATTCCAAAACCTGATTTTTTTTCCCCCTCTCCCTACATAATCAGATTTTTGGAGACTGCAGTGAGATGCCTTACAAGCAGTTTTTGTCCTTAGGTGTTTTCTGAGCAGGCTGCATCCATCACGTCCTGGTGCTTTAGCACATCTCTGTATGAACAGTTCATTCGAAAGTCAGATGAATTCCTTTGATTCATGTTTCTGCATATCCATACAGCTAATTTACCTTTATTAAAATAAAAAAAAAAAAAAAGGAAAGAGGAGCTATTAAGAAGGACAGTGTCAAAGCCAGCAGATTGAGTGCTGGAGGGCTGGGTTAATGAGCTGCGTGGCTGCTGCCCAAGTGCCCAGGCTGGCTGGAGCCAGGAGCTGCTGCCCCAGCAGGGCTGACTCAGTCCTTCACTGGACAGACACAGGCTGGAGGGCCCTGCACCCCCTTTTGGAGTAGTCCTTATGCTTTGGTTAACCTCACTTGCTCCAGTCTTCTCCCTGGTATTTTCCAGGGGAGGGGCCCTGCATGCATTCAGCAGGGCCTTGTGATTTGGGGAGAAAGTGAAACACGAATATGGATAAATGGAATTGCCCTCACATCTCACAGGAACTGTTCAGTCCCATGGGCTGGATAAGCATGCTGCTCCCCTGCTGCCTGTGCCATCAAGGTCACTGAGCTGTGCCCTGGCAAGGACACTTCCAAGGAGAGGGAGCAGGGATTTGCAAGATGCTCATCATGATCATTTATTCTTGTCATTTCTGACCCTCAGGGTAGGAAGAACATCAGAGCACTGCAGGCACAAAACAACAAGCTTTGTAGGTCATATCAGCGTGTAAAGTACCATTAGGAACCACAGCACGAAGCATGAATAATACTTCCTTTATTCCATCATATACCTCAACGCCCTTTAAATAAATGTAAATGTTTTTTGTGGATGAGGTTTGTATGAGATGCCTGCTCGGGGACTCAGGGCTGAAATGGAGCTGGAGCAGTAATTTTGCTCTCTCCCCTGACAAGTCAGAGTGTCTGCAGCACTATCTGATAGGCTTAGTGACAGTCCAAGCCAACCCAGGCAAAAGAGCCAGAAGAACACTGTAAATCTTCCTCGCAGAGATTTATGCTCTGCCCATTAAACCAGAACCACAAAACACATGTCCTTCCATGCTACCCTCCTCTCTCTGAAGGACACCAAGGCAGGAAAAAACTCTGAAGGACTTCAAGCCTGGAAAGGGACATTCAAGAGTCAATCTCATAATTTCTGAAAAGCCACCAATAGCCAGCCTCGAAAGCTTGAATCCTAAAATCCTTTCAGCAAATTATGACTTCGATTGCTAAAAATGATCAGATAATGCACAGGCAGAGAGAGATGCGCAGTGAGTCATCGCCTCCCCAAGCACTTGAACTCCCTCTGGTCTCAGCCGGAGTGGGGTGAGGTTGCCCCCAAGAGGCAAACCTGACAAAGCAAGTAGAGAGGGAAAATGCTGAATTGTGCTCTAGAGGTACTGCATAGGAAGGATTTTTTTTAAAAAAATCTCCTTATCTGCTCTTATTTGTACTTCTCCATAGCTACAAACATCTATGGATGTTGTGGGAGGGGAGAGGAAGGAGGTCAACTCTGGCATGTGGTTGGCTGTGTTCTGCTGGAGTTCCTGAACCACACAACTCGTTTTCCTAGTCTCACTCACAGGGTCATTAGAAAGATCAAAAAATGTCACAGAGTTTTCTTCAGCCAAATGAAACATTTGATCCCGTATACCTCACCAGGCTCCTTCAGAGCAATGGCTGGCACCACCTTCAACAGCAACTTCTGTCTCAGGAGTGGATGAAGAGACACAATGCTGGACAAGACAGACAGTTTGGAAACCGTGAGATGACATGAAATCCCTCAGCTGTTCATGCAAAGCATACAGGCAGTAACACCACACTGGACCAAATCCTAGCACCTTGCAGGGGGTGAAGGAACAGCACTGACATCTGGGATATCTCCCCAGCACATGCTCCTACCTCCAGGGATCAGCAGCCTGAAGCTTTCTCAGCCAGGGAGAACCGCTTTCATTTTACAGACGCCTGCTGTATTTTTCTGCCATAAAACGCTTTTTGAACCTCTAGGCTTTTAGCATCCACAACATCCTGAGGCAAGCAGATCCCCAGCTCCTGTCTCCTTTTGTTTGCTTTGAGCTTTCCTGCTAATAAAAGAACTATGGAGTCTGAAGTCATATTACAGAGCACCATTGAATAGCTTCTCCGTATTTTCCCCTTTTCAGGCCATTTGATTGTTGAGTTCTCCATCTTAGTTTCTAACATTAAAACTATTTCAGAGCGATGCAGCCGACTTAGGGCCACTGCAATTTCTTCCTGTCCTTTACACACACACACACAGAGACTCCCTCACAAAGGGCTAAACCTGTGACATAACCACAGATTTAACCATTCCTGCAGCCACTTTTCAAGAGGACACAGTTTAAACACCCAAGCAGAGATGCACCCAGGGTACTCACTGCTCCTGCACCAGGCTCCTCGTGGGTCCCCCTGTCCTGCTCAGCCGGAGAACATTCCTGCATCCCCAGCAAGAGCTGCTGCCGCAGCACCTCAGCTCACTGTCAGCTCCAAACTGGAAGCGTCATCTCCAAAATTACTGTTGCGCTGCCTCCTGCCAGACTCTTAATTAGAGGAAGGCTGACACAGTTTCTCAGCAAACGGCGATCGCATACTGCGGGAAAAAAACAGAATGAGGGCAAGAGGAAAAATGGGCTAATCAGAGAAAATCAACTGGAGGGAAAAACACATTGCGCTGTGTAAACCTTACCATAACAATGCTGGAGCACAAAATACTGGGGGAAAAGAAAATGGGTTAGCACACAGGGGAGGCAGGCAGTGCTTCACAAAGGTGTAGGAGAGGTGATGTGCAGTGCAGCATCTCAGCATCCTCTCCTGGCAGGCCTCTCCCCACAGCCTGGTTAGGGCAAAGGGGACACGCTTAGTTTCCAGAGTGCAGATCAGTGTGTCTGAGAGCCTGAACGATGCTGGCTGTGGAGCCCATAGCTGCTCTGCATGATTTATGCTGCCTTTATAAAAGCCTGCAGTGTGAATAAAGCATGAAACTGAATGCCTTGCCCTTCTCTCCCCACCACTGCCCCTAGCAGCTTGAAGCTATTGTTTTCTATTTCAGCTGCAGCCTGGCGGTCAGTCCAGAGAGGAAAGGGATGCTCTGCTCCAGCATCTGCTCTGAGAGCCAGGAGTTTTCATGAAGCCTCGGGAGAAGAGAGCCTAAAACCCAGAGGCAAAGCCCCGGAGC
The DNA here is from genome assembly GCF_963662255.1 of Cinclus cinclus. Taxonomy (NCBI): domain Eukaryota; kingdom Metazoa; phylum Chordata; class Aves; order Passeriformes; family Cinclidae; genus Cinclus; species Cinclus cinclus. The sequence goes on along the minus strand of NC_085052.1, from coordinate 12,857,538 downwards.
CTCGGTGCCAAGCCCCAGCTCACAGCGCTCACTGCTCGGCTGAAGGACTCACCCCGTAGCACAAAAACACAAATTACACAAAACCAGCACAAATCCATTTACCCTTTCTGCTTCTCTCTGCGAGAGGAAAGGAGCATGGCTCTCCCGGCTTCAGGCAGCCTCAGCCGCAAATACAAACCCAAAGGGAAGCGCCGGGACAAGAGTGTGTGAAAATGGCCCCTTTTTCCACCCCTACACACCATACGGGCCAAGCCTGCCTTGAAAAGCTTTAGGTTTCCCTCCAGGCTCATGGCAAAGGCGCTTTGATGACAAGGAAGGGAACAATTCCAGTGGAGTTTCCATTCCTTCCCCTGTGACCTCCATCCAGGGAACTGGGAGGAGGCAGGAAAGCTCAAGGAGGTGAAACATTAGCAACAGCTCACCACCCAGAGACAAGGGAGGCATTCAAAAAGTATAATGTACCCGACCGCCACTTAAAAGCAGCCTGGAAGTATAGGACTGGCTTTCTCTGAAGAGATCAAAAATAGCAAGACGGGAAGATGCGAATATTATTCTTCTCTCACCACCCAGCCTTGCTTTTGATACCAGATAAAATGCTCCCTTTCAAATTCCTGACTGCAAAGGCGAGGAAGTGCTAGCTGAAAAAAGCATCATCAGGCAGAACTAAAAGCTTCCCCGCAAAAAGAAGCCCTTCGAGGAATTTACTTTTCCTAGGATCCTTCCCACCAGCAGCCCACGCCATTCCCCAGCACTGAAAGCCCTTTTCAACACGTGATAAGAAGGGGCCCTGCCAGTAAAGCTGGCAAAATATCCACAAGGCAAAACATGAAGGTATTTCACAGCCTAGGGGGAACATGGGGGAAACGACAATTAAAAGAATTCTGATAAACCACAAGGAATAAGCTAAATCCACTAATGTTTGCCTGACTTCTTTCTGGGCAGGTCCTTTGCAACTCCTCAGCAGCTACTTAGGCTCCTAGAAGCTCATCAAGCCTCTTCTCTGCTCAGAGTCAGCTAGTCCCAGGAGCCTTTTCTCTCTTTCTGGATGCAGAAAGAAGCATTAATACACCAGTGGAAACAGCTGCCCCTCTGGCAGAGAGTGGTGTTTCCCACTGGGAAACTTTGGGCAAGAAGTAATTTTCCAAAAGCTCACAAACCCAAGGAATAAGACCCCAGAAAAATTAGGAGGGTCATCTCCAGCAGAAACCTTTCTGATTTGCCCTTCTCAGTAAAACAACAAGTCACACAACCAACACAAACCAGCGGAAGACAAACTAACAAAAAACCAAAACACAAAGCCCAAGCCAGGGATACTGCACTATACATACAGTTCTCCTGGGAAAGAAAACAAATGGAAAACAAATATTAATACCGTAGTTCCAGTATTCCTGCTAGTGACAGAATGAGCAGAGGAACCCAACTACCTGGAAGTACTTGCCTGCATCTCCACAGCAGCACAGTTGCTGTTGCAGTCCCCATGCCCAAATGTTGGCCCCCAGCACCCAGGACTGGTGCTGGACAGTGCTGAGCACAGACACCTCTAATGGAGACAGACCTGGCTTCTGTGCTCAGAAAACCAGCACTGCAGCATCCATTACTCCGTATTAAAAGTCTTTTTCCACACTGAAATCCTGCCTCTAAAATGCCTTTGCCACAATCTAACCAGATGCTCCACCAATAATAACACACTTCAGGTGTTCCAGTCACCTGCTTTTCCCAAAGACATCCTCAGCTAAATCATCAGCTTTGGGGACTTCAGAGAGTTCCTGAAGCTGCTGCATCAATGAAGTGTCCTACTGACCTTCACCAGACCTACCTGCAAGTCATTAATCACTTCTGAAATCCCAATCCATTACCAAGTTCCACACAGGAACAGTGAGAACAGAAGATGCACAAATAGTTTCACTGCCAGGTTTCTTCAACTTTAAAACCAGAAGTACTTGGGTTATTTTAAGCCATAGAGGCTTGTCAGGAGGGGAAAAAAAAAAAAAAAAAAAAAAAAGACAAGGAGCTACAAACATGCATTTTATAACCAGACTTTAATTTTTTTTCTGTTATAACTGCAATAAAGTGCACCTACTTCCACCTGAAGTGTGATAATCAGGCTCTTGATATAGCCAACACAGTATCAAAAGATAGAGCTCAGTGCAAAATGCTTGTCTGAAGACATCCAAAGCAGTTAAGACCTTTAGTGTGCAAACAGCCTTTTCCAATGCATGTAAGTCCTGGCTGAGGGATAGTGAATGAGTTGGCAAAACACAAGGACAGCAGGTTTGCTATTTCACTGCCAGGATCCCCTTGTAAAGACCATGTAGCAAATGCTTGAGAATAATCTTTGTAAGGATTCTGATGAGCACCAACTTAACCCACATCTAGATGTCAGCATTTGGGGAATTACTCCTCAGTTACAAAACAGATGGAAAAGAAGTCCAGACCAAGCAGGAATGGGGGAAAGAGGGAAAGTGCTAGAACAGGCATTAAGCATTAAAACACAGGACTGGCTGAGCTGAGAATGATTTCAAGACTGTATCCATCTATAATGAGAAAATCAGCTGTAAACCCAAGAATTGCAAAATGTGCCATAAGAATAAAATAGGACCTGCAGTCTTTTTTTTTTTTCTTTTTTTTTTTTTTTTGGGAAAACACGGCCCATTTTGTCCAGGGACATTTAACTAGAAAGGAGTGTCTGGTTTTATTTTTTCCATTGTTCTGTTAAATGAAAGCAAATATCAAAGTGGCTATTTTGTATGGAAAAACCCTCAGCAGTTTCAGCATGCTTTAAACTGCAGTACAAATTCATCTAAACCCCTCCCCTTTTCTTGTTCAAAATATACAGGCCAGCAATGTCACCTTTACACAGTAAGAAAATATATACACATTAACTACAGTAAACATTCAGTATTTTTTACCTTTATACAATATTAGTGAAAAAAATAAAAACATTAATAAAATTACATACAATATATTCAGAGTAAACAAGTGTTACAAGAGGGAAGGCAGATAAGCTATCAAAGAGCAAAAGATGACATGGACATAATGTAACACTTGAAAAGAAAAAAAAACCATTTTGTATGGATTTGCAAATCTAATAGATTTCCTCTAAGATATGTCCATTGTATAGCAGTTCCTTTATATGTAATACACACAATTATATTCAAAGGTTTTTGTGGTTGGCAGGGTTTTTAAGCCTTATTTTACATTCTTATCATAGAGAATTTAATACAAGACAGGGTAATCTACAAGAATTAAAACAGCATTATAAAACACACACGATGTTATTAAAAATCTCACCTACTATGGGAATCCCCATTGGTGCTTCTACCCAACACCTTAACTTTTTCTTCCTATATACACCCATCCTACAGACAAACCACAGTGTAATATTTAAGTGGTAGCATTTGTACAGAGAGCACAAAAGAAGATCACACCTTCCTCTGATTATTTCATAAATAGCTCCTGGAGCTTTGAGAACATATTTTGTGTGCAGCAGGACTTCACACCAAGGAATTCGGCCATCATATGGCTTTCACAGTCTTTGCAAAGGTGAGCCAAATGCTGTTCTCTAATCTCCACTGAGATGATATTTTATTCTACATTTTAAGAAGGTGCAACTTCTGTATTCTGTATTTTTAAGAGACAGTGGATGTTGATACCAATTCTGCTTTGCAGATTACCATGATTCAGCCCACATCTGAACCACTTCCTCACCTGCTCACAACAGGGGAGGTCTAACACTCCTTCTGAACTCACATTTCATGTCACAGGGCAGTTCCTTCCCAGCCAAGCTAAAGCAATGCTTGCAGGTACCCACTGGCAAGAAAATATATACGTACTGTTTTCAAATATGTCTTGTGATTAACAAGGGAAACAATAAGACTCCCCTCAGCTTTCAACATGGTAAAGTATTTCTAGCCAGTTCTGACAGGGCTATAGGAACAGCTGGGTTTTTTTTCAGTTTATTCATTTCAATTTTTCAGAAGTAGAGCACTTGTAGCAAAAAAAGTTAGTCAAATCAGATTCTCATGTGTTGAGTGCTTGTCTGAATCAAACTCAAGTTCTAACTTGGATGACTGATTTCTTCTATTCCAAACAAGGTGGAACTCCATTCATTCTACATCCTCCTTGATTTCAGTTTCTGTTACTTTCCCTTAACTAGGCAAGAGGTCATGAATCTGGCTCCCAGAAGTCATGCAGTTTTCCCTAAAGAATAAAAACAAATTAGTATACAAGTCAGAAATCTGGTGTCAGAAGAAATTACTGGAGTAGGCAAGTGCTTAGCTTGGGAGCACCACAATGTGCTGGAAAAAGTCCCTGGAATTTTATTCTAAACACTTGACAGTTTCCCATATGTGAATCAACCCCAAACATCTCTGAAAAAACAACACTAAAAGAGCACCTCATTATCAACTTTCATTAATTGCTAATTAGATTCTGCAGCCATGTGTTACATGTGTCACTCCCTGCTCTACAACATGAAATATCACACACACTACACACAACTTTTTTTTTCCCCCCACACTGTTGGGAGCAACCAATAGTCTTTACAAATGATTAATTACACAATTTTTAACTGCAATCAATACTAGACATACAACTTAAATTTTATGTAAATGATACTCTGCATTACTGGAAAGCTAAGCTTTTCCAAGAGAGATAGCTTTATGTTCCAAGACAGGAAACTCAGACAGTTGGTCTGATCATATTACAACAGAAACCTTACAAGCCAAAGGCTGGAAGAAAGAGCTCTGAACTTTAGAGTATCAGTAGAAATTATCCACCTATTCTACCAAGACCAGCTAGGTGTCACAAAGGCAAACGTTTCTGAGACTTATCATGGCATTATTTACTACTGTGTACTTTTACAAACATGAGAGGCTTTGCCTAATGGTGGCATGAAATTTGACACATTCAAAAGGGGAGGAGTTGTTGAGAGCCCTTAAACACATGTGAATAAAGCCCTGGACTCAAGTCTCAAAGACACATGATGCCAGACCACAGCAGGATGTGCCTCACTGCATTCCTGCCCCAGTGTCCTTTTAGAAGCATCTGCTAATACCTGTAATCAGAGACAGGACCTGTGACTCCACTCAGGCCTGGGGTTTCAGTGTATTACACACACCTTTACAAAAACAGCACTTTAAACAACAGAGAGGAGATCCTGTTTTACTGAAGCCAGCAAGGTTAAGAATTTTAATTAAAATACCTTCTAACATATCTAAGTGTACTCCACAGCCATGGCATTTATGTAGAAAAATCAAATCTCTCTTGAAAAGAATATGCCATTTTCAAGTGCTAAAAAACGAGTTAAATGCACCTTGCAATGTGGGAAGAGAGAAAACTGTTTCACTACAGTACCTGAGTAAGCCGAGTGGTTTGTATCACATCCTGCCATTTCCCATATATCCTAGCAGCCACGCCTTTTACCTGCAAATTCACACTGATTAATTTAGCCATTTATGGTAAAGACAAAATAATACCCTGTGTTCCCTGACACAGCTTCCAACTCAAAAAAAACCCCAGATAAGCCAACATACAAGGGTTACTGTAAAGGAACAATTTTATTGTCACAAAGTATCATCACCTCAACTTCAGATCCCTGTAACTTATGACTCTGAATGTAAAGTCATGCACTCCACAAATGCATTAGAGGCACATGACTCCTCAGGTTAAATGTCTGGAATCACCATGCAAACCTCTGGCCTCCCAACACCACCTCATCCCTGGGAAATGAGGTTTGTCACACAAGTCTGATTGTACTTAGAACAGGTGCAACTGCAGCCACAAAAGCCAATAATGCAGCACTGACTGCTTCTGAAACAAATTCCTTGTACATATAACACTGCTTTTTCATAACCAGTCACAAGCAGGTGTTTAATCCGAAGCCATTCACACTGAGATCTGCTTTATATGCTGTGTTAAGACCCAGCACAGTGGCATCCTCTACAAGTTACTGCAGTATTACACAAATGAAGCAATGGAGAAAACCAGAGTAAAATTTTCCCCTCTCAGTGCAAAGGCAAATAGAAACAGAAGGGAAAGCAACCAGAGATACAACACTCCAAGGCAAGAGTAATTAACTTGTTAAAAGGACCCATGCTCCACTAATCTGTGTGAGTAAGAAAAGAAGAATGTTTTTGAGGTAAGGAAGCACACAACTGCAAATGTTATTTAAAGCCAAGGTTTTTCAAAGCTGGGGCTGGTCACTTTATCACTGAACTGACTTGGTTTGTTACAACAGCATGCAAAGCATGAAGGTCACAAAACTAGGACTACCAGTAGTAAGGCTCACACAACAAAGCAAACAAAAGGCGGCTTGATGCTACATCACATAGACAGCTGGCTTAAATCCAAAGCATTTTTAATCAATTCATTCATTTGAAAAATAAAATGGAGACTCGTGCAAGACAGGCAACTTTTTCAGTCCTCTGTGTCCTGCTCTTACAATTGGAGTCAGCTACCAGTGTTTGCCACAAAGAGAAACAGAGCAACTCTATGGGCCTAAACGGGGAGATGCCTGGCTAAAGGGAAGATCAGTCACATTTTAGAGCTGTTAGGAGTCCCACTGTTAGCATAAGGAATATTTTCAGTGAATTAAAATGGGCATGTATTTATCCCCATGCAAAGACATGATACAGACAGAAAAAAGAGGAAAAAACTCCCAAGCCCATGAGGAACTCCTAGAATTTCCAGAGCTGAGATGAGGGAACAATATGCATCAGAAACGTTAAAAACCACTCCAAAACCAAGACAAAACAGAAAAAAAAAAATAAGTTTTGCATCTTACCTTAGACCGATAAAACATTCTTGCATCTTCCCTAATAGGACCTTTCACATGCTTATCTAAGGCACGACAAAGCTTCAGTAAGTGTTGCTAAATAAAGACAAAAGTGTACAGTTATTAAATCTGCATGTCAAAACTACAGGCTTTATTCAATTATTAGATCAGTTTTAAAATTACGTGCTTCAGTTTGAATTTTTCTCAGAAATACAGAGTTAAGAAAGAGAAAAGAACGAAAACAAGATCACATCTCAAGATCCTCTATCTGTTGCTGGCATGCTCCTGGTAAGCCAGGTCTAACTTTTTAAAAGCAGCTTCAAAGTATAGCAGAGCTATACAACACAAATTCTAAAGTTCCTACTAACTAATTTGCAAATCCTTTATGCCCCCAAAACAGCAAACACAGTGCAGTGCCATTCACATCTTTTATCAGCAAATAAAAAGTTCTGAAGTTACAATAGCTGAAAATAACCTTTTCAGTAATGATGACTCAGGTAATTTCTTTTGTAGGAACTGGCTGAGCAGTTAAAATATATCCAAGGTTTTATGCGCTGATCTTTAATTTTCTCTAAGTTTCTGATTACTTTAATAAGACAGTTTTGCACTTCATGATCTCCTGATAATGACTCCCAAGGTGTTTCACATTCTGTAAATTTCTTCATAAAATTCCTGCTTTCAATCTCTCACTGAACAGCTGCCAAGAGGCTCCACTCTGCAGAACAGGTGAGACATGCTGAAATTCTATTTATGAACACTTGCTAGCGTCTCGATGCCACCACAATTTATCCCCTCTAACTGGAAGAGGGGCAGAAATGAAATAGTTAAGATTGATTTTACACATGTCTAGCCTGCACAATATTCAGCCACACCCCTCTCACCACTTGAGGGCTAACAGGTCAGTGAATAGTAATTTCTTAACGAAGAAAGATTGAGACATTAAAGAAACAATTGAAAATATCAAGTTCTCCACAAATCTAAGTAATATACTGAGACACTTAAGCATCCAGATGTGGCCAAATGTTCCTGGTTTATGTGTCTCAAACAATTCCTATTACAGATTTCTTAAAAGCCAAGAGTTACTGCACAGGGCAGAAGGTTTACAGAAACACCTTGCAGCAAGCAACACCCAGCAAATGATTACAGAAATCTGAACAGAAATACTGAAAGGCTAAGTAGAAAGTATTACTTAGCAGATGTTCACATAACATGGCACACAGGAACTACCACTACAGAAAAGAGCTACAGTCCTTGTTTTCACTTGCTGCACTCCAGGGCAACTGAAACATGCTTGAAAATATTTCACTGGATATTTTTAAAGTGGCTTTCTCCTAGACTGAAAAATTTAAATCTTATTTCCCAAGGTGATAGAATAATTTCACTTAGAATGTCTGTGTTAAGCTTATCTCCAGATACTTTCTGAGAAAGATTAACACAACAAATGCCTGCTTTTTCACAGACTTCTGTTTGGAGGTAGTTCCATTCACAGAAACACAGAAGAGAGTTTTCTCTCCAGTAAACACATGGGAGTTCTGCATTTACCTTGTCCAGAACAAAAGCTTCCCCCAGTGCTATTACGCACTGGTACTCCTTCATCACATGATAGGTCTTACCAAAACAGACTAAATGTGCATGATAAACAATATTTTAAAATCTAAAGGTCTAGCCACTAAAGTTACTTACCCTTTGACTAGAATTTACAACATCAAGGAAACTGGCTTCACTGACTAGATGAAGTAGGACATAGATTAGGTAGTACACCTAGAGAGAAATCAAATGAGCTCTAGCAGTCAAAGCACCATTATAACTCTTCACATCTAGAAATGGAACCATCTCTGCTTTCTGGAATAAATCCTCCAACAGCCAGACCAATGGACAAATATATCAACATATCTGCCTAAATAACTAATTTGAATCAGTAGACTCTCATATCAGAAACAATTTAAACCAGTAGTGTACTGTTTTGAATAACTTAAGTAACCCATAAAAATGTGGTTTTAATACCTGAAAATGAAATTCAGCACCTGGCTTGATTTTCCCCATCATCTAACCCCAGATAAAACACTTGCTAAGAGATTCCATGATAACCACTCAAATAACCAAACCAGTATTCAGTTTTCAGATGGATGGAAATAGTAAATCTTTTAACACTTCTTTGAGAGAAGAGATTAAGAAAAGATTCATAAATCTTTTTCTGAAGCCTGCAGGTGAAGGTTTGGCTCAGCACCAAACAGTTTTCACTAATTACATCAGAAGGGAGGGAAGATTGTCCTCTGATCACAGAAGCAGAGACTCAAGACTTCCCCATGACTCAGAAAATCTGACCATTTCCCAGTTTGCAAACCAAACCAATACAGGTTCCTCCACATGTTCCTTTCCTTCCTCCATGACTATAACCAAAATTAATAACATTCTAAAGATGAACAATAACAAAACAGTGTATTTACACTTCCTCACACAGAACCATCAAAAAGTGAAATAAACATTCCCCAAGTGGTATAAATACATAATACTATATGTAATTTTATTAAAAGCATAAATAAACATAAGCAAAAAAGCTCTATTGGCTATATACCTCGTGTTCTAGTTCTGCATTAACTTCATCTTTATGTTCCTCCTGTCCTTTTCTCATCTCTGTCATCTTCTTCAGTAGATAAGAAGGTTTCATACACACCAGAAAGTGATGCAAAAGAAACATCTACAGACACAAGCATTAACAAAGTGGACTGATTTACTAACAACAGAAAATCAGAAACTGGGTTCCACTACAATATTAGTTGTCCATTGAAGCAAGAACAGAAAAGGGTATTTTAATTAAAAATGAAGTTTTTGTGCTTGAAGTAAATTTGACTATTTGCAGAATTAAGTGTATATGTCCTCAATAAAAGACTAAACCTACGAAAGCAGTGTGTCTCCACATAATTACAAAAGCAAGACTCAAAGAAGTGTAGACCTCTTTCCTATGTCTACAATTAATGTTTAGGCATAAAAATATTACACATGTGCAAATACACTTTTAATACTAATCTAAGCAGAAAATTATGAATTGGTCATTTGGAAAAGTTCTTGAAAACAGGCTTACAATATTAAAACATAAAACACAAGCATAAAATATCTATGTTTTCTAAACTTCCAAATTCTACAAAGACAACACATGTAAGCAGTACCTGCTCGTCACTGTCATCAGGTATTTCTATATGTCTTTTATGAAGAAATTTTGCAATTATCACTAGGCTAAGCCGTCTTTTTACTTCCCTGAAAAACAATTTAAAAATTATTTCCCATAGAATTTCTCAAACCCACAGTTTCTACAAAGTATGTGAAGCTATTCATGTCTTCCCTAGACATAAACTTGCTTGCAACTATTAAACTGGATTTTCTGAATATAGGTGCTATACCAACCAATAAGTAGGAACAGAAGTGGAACAGAAGTACCCTTAATCTCATTGAAGCTCAGCTTCTGCACAAGTAAACAATGCTACATACTTGTCTCCAAGCCTGAAGTTAATGACCCAACTAATTCCGCTTGCTCAGTTGTGTTATAACTTACTCACCACAAAGATACAGAACTCAGGACAATGCTTAGAAACAGACATTACCCAAAGAAAATTTAAATTTCGGTCACTCAGACAAGAATTAGGGTGATGGATGTCAGAACCTAAAGCTAAGCCTTTCTTTGCTACAGGGTACCAAGAACCCACAGCCCAGAAACTACATAAAAGATTTAACAATCTTTGTTCACAGCAGAGGTGATCAGGAAGCCATACATACACACCGAGAATCGCACATACCTCTGTAACATATGAGAAAACAAATCCTTTTGTTTTTCTGTCATGTAACAAATATTGCATTTTTCTGACTGAGTTTAAACCAGCTGTTAATGATGCTATGTATTTCTGATATTGGTGTCATTACCGTCCACGAGCAGTCAAGCTGGGCACAAGCTGAACAAGCCACAGGAGGTTATGGTGATTACTGGAGAGTTCACTCACTGCCAGGCACAGCTCAGGCATCTTTAAAAGAACAACAAAACATCCTGCTACTGAAGAATGGCTGTTTGCTTTATTTGCAAAGGAGCACTCATCTACTCCCTAGAAACACAGGCAGCATAAGTGATAAAAGGAACTGATCTAACAAGAGATGACGTACATAACATTTCTGCGCTGCACCAGGAGGTGAGTCTGCAAAATACAATTTTTAAGTGGGGTAATTGAGATCAGAATGTTTTTAATGACATCTTAGCAGCACAGTGCAATCATTTCTCCATTCTTTCAGAATGCCATTTTAAGCATAGAGGTATTTTAGCACACAGTCTTAAGATAAACTCTTGTAGAAGAGGATGGGAAACTCAATATCATGCAATAAAAACCCCCTCAGTATACCCACCCACTTCCTAAATCTCACACAAACACAAAGCTTTGAATTTTTCACATTATACATACTATTATTGAAATTTCTGCATTACATTTTCAGCCAGTACTTTTCTGATATATCAGAAAAGAAAGAAAAAGAAAACTTCAACACGGAAGTTGCAGTTTTCACAAATCCACAAATCCAGTACAATAAATTTAGGAAGTTACCTTGGTATCCCAGTCTTTTATACTCATCAGAAGCTTTACAAAAAGGCACTGAAAATCTACCACAAAATGTCGTTTCAACTGTTTCTCCAAGCTTATTTTAAATAGCAATACAAGCAGCAGCCATATTTCTTGGTCTGTATATCCATCTTGAATTATTGATGTACAGAAAACTAGAAACTTTAAAAGAAATACAGAGCATTATCACATGGGTAATATTATTTAATATTATCACATGGGTAATATTATTTAATACAAAATAATATTTTACCTTACTTTGAAGCATGATGACAACTTAAGTTTTCCACCCTCACATTAAAATGTAACTCGGTAATGTTCTGTTTTGGCAACACTTGTGCACTAACATCCCCATCCTTCAGTAACAGCACCCCTTTTTTTAATACCTGCTGAAGACTCGTTTTTTTGAGCAATGGCAATATTCCCTAGGCACTACTAGAGCAAGAAAGATCTTTCCTTACTACATAGATAATCCTCCTTTAACTGAAGGAAAGGCCAAAAGATTTTCTAAATACTCTAATAACACTGAAAACTGAAATCAGTGGATAGTTTCTTCTATGTGAGGGAACAAAGATGCTCTATAAAGTGCCACAGCACAGTAAAAGGGAGGCAGCAAAACTCTGCAGCTGTGACTGAAACCAATGGAAGTCAAGAAACTAAAGTCTGCAAAATGCTTGCAATAAACTCTGCTGAATGTGAAGCTGAAGTCTCAGGATAGCATCTACTCAAACACATGCTCAGGAGTAGACTGCAAAACCTTTCCTCCCTCCCAAAAGAAAACACACACACAAAAAGAAATCCAACACACAAAAATCCTTGTTCTTTTCTCACCTTAATCACATTAATTAAATTGTTTTCAAGTAGACTGGGGAACGCTGGACTGGCTACATCTCCTCTTGGCCATTGTTGACTCACTGTTTCTTGCACCTGTCTTCTAACAGAAGAAACACAATCTGAGCAAAAAATTAACAATTCAAAAGCCCACAAAGGCTTACTGATATCAAACTGAAGAAAAAAAAAGTCCTGCATGCATCAAAATGCCTTCAAATCAAAATAATGCTCAGTTACAGAGCATCTAACACACTCATCTAACTCAACTCATAGCCAATTATTTTGCCCAGCTATTTACCCAGTATTCCTGCAAACCTTCGTTAGGAAGATGCAGGACAAAGGGCAATGCTCTGGTTTGCTGAATCATTACCTAGAAAGCATTACTTGAATTTTAGGGTTATTTATTCTAAGACCTGAGCCAAGAACTTACAGAGTATGGAAAACGAAATAAAGAACCACCTGCTGATTCTACATTCTAAGCACAAGACTTGCTTTCACAGGATTTAGGCAAAAAAAATATCAAAAGGAAAACACTTACAAAATATCATGCTCATTGAAGGGGGGTTGAAGATGTTGCAATGGAAAGAGTGATCTGAACTCAATACCCATATTGACAAAAACAGCTGATATATCAGCTATTGAAGGAATCCATGGTTTAAATTGTTGATCACTGATGGAAGCTACAAATAAAAAATGTAGAATGGATTAGTTTAAACTTAGTTCTTAGCATTAATTCCTTTTAAGGGAAACAAATAAGCTTCGCAGTTTCCATCAATTCCAGCAGCTCATCTCAGAGGAGTCAGTACATTAAACAGTTAAGTTTATTTTCAGAACAAGGAGGGAGGAAAAAAGTCTAATACAGTATTTTACACTAGGGAAATATCTTGCCTACATAGCAGGTCAATTACTTTCAAGTTCCACCCATTTTCTGTCATAGCTCTCTTTCATCTTGAACAGCAGAACAAGCAACAAGGCAATGTTTTTGTCTAAGAGAGCACATAAATTACTGCCTCTGTAGGTAAAGGTAAGAGGGTGTTATCACAATGGGACTGGAAGAGAAGCTAAATACGATTTGAGAACAGCAAAGTTTCTAGAACAGAGGTGGTAAACAAAGAACTCCCAGACTTAATTGTTTGAATGCTCATTATTTTAAGCTGTTCATTCAGAATCAAGCCTAATTCCAGAAAGACACAAAATAAAATAGGCTACATTCCCTCTGATATCAGCTCTGATTTCAAACAAGAATGAAAATACCGGGTACAATTCGGACAGACTGAGCAAATACTTCAAGAGAACTACATTACTTTAACAATGTTAACTGGTATTCTTAAATGAATGGCACTTTTGATGGATCTGAACAAAGACATGGGGAACATACAAAGGAACTTGTAGTGGAGAAATATTTGAGTACAGACAAAGGAAGACAAAACACAGAAGAAATTAGCAGCACTGTGGGCTGAAGCAGATCCTTCAAAGTGTTTCTGTGCAGGTGTATGATTCGCTTCACTTTTGTCATTTATCTGGAAAGTAAATCATGAAGTGCTACATACTGGGGATGACAATGTAAAAAAGATCTTGTAGTCCTTAAGATACTAATGTCCGCATAATCCAAAGTAAAAGGTGGAAAGGAGGACAAAATTTTGAGTAGACTGAGCTTCTCTTCAGGTCAACTCTATTTGTGAAATACCAGGAGTGAGTTTAAAAGGCCCTGTACTGGATACTCTGGAGGTATGTGCCAGGACCACATACCATGATACAGGCTGTACACACTCCGTGAAGGTCAGCCCCAGGCATTTCTGCATTACATTAGTAAAACTAGAGCCTAAATTCAAGCCAAAAATCACCAAACTGTGCCTTTTACTGCCTCACTTTTCTAATCAGAAGAGAGAAGTGCTTTGATTGAGGTGGTCAGTTTTCCATCCCTCAAATACTTACAGTTTTTTAGTGTTAACTCCATCAATCTACCTAAGATCTGGGTGGAAACACAATGGTCAGGATGAATAGACATCATCTGTAAAGAGAGAAGAAGCTACGCATCAAAAACCAAGCTGCATGATGACATCAGTTTTCTTTTAATTAGGAAAAAACCCCCAGATCAAACCACAACAAAAACAACACCAAACTTCCCAGCAGAGTAAAATGAGTAACAGATTAAAAAGCAAACAAACAAAAAACCTAACCCCACAGACTCTAAAGCAATGAAATGAAAACAGAACACTTAGAATATTGATTATTTCAAACAGTGCAAATATTATATGAACACTTTAGAATTATTTACAGTATCAGAATGCTGTAACCCCATGTAGGTTTATTTCATTAGGGTTAAGCAATAGAAAGTATCACATACCCCTTTTGAACCCATTTGCATCTGTGATCAAATTGAGCTCCCTTAGCAGAAGTGGAGGCAATAGAGTTAACTAAATCCTTTCCAGTCATAGACAAGTTGGACACATGCAATACTAAACCCAAACAAGGAATTCTTAGTTTTTCACATAACTCTTAACTACAAAAAACATGACTATGAAGTACAGTTCAGGTTTCTTGGAGCACTTCACCGGCACAACAAAACAATTCTGTTTCCCCCCCCCAAGTGCTGGACAGTTTCCTGCTCACTCTGTAAGTGATCTCATTTGGCTCACACTTCTTCCTCATTAGAGGAAAATCAGAGCTCACAGAAAGGGGGAAAGCAATCTTTTAACTGTCTGGAGGGAAGGACGTGGAAGAGAAAATGTTTGGCTTTCAGCAAATATAGAAAGCCAGTCAACAGACTGAAGCTGCAATTTTCCAGGTGGTCTAGATTTCTTTTTTGTTTCAGGTGCAGTTAGAATGTGGAAATTAATAACAGAATGGAGCCTGCAGGGGGGCATTTTTGTGATTAACAGCACTCTGTAAATTCCTGGTGATTCAGACACTGACACATCTTGAGAGTCACCAGACTTCCTTTGAAAATGACTCCAGACTTCTTCCTGAGCCATAAGGTACCTTTTCCAAATGAAAACTATCTGATAATGCTGGTATCACTGATGATTTAGAAAATGATATATGTAGAAAATGATACTTTTTCACACTGCAGCATGTATTGTTTTTCTAAGGGTGAAAGGAAATAAGATTAGCATTTGCTCATGATTTGGCCCACAGCACCTCTCCTCATCTACTGTGTCTTTTTTCTATGCAATAGAATATATGAACATGGAAAGGGCCATGCAGCTTTGCATTTACTCAGTGTGGAGAAAAGGTTCTCCATTGTTTTACCCCTAGTGACAATTAAAATATTTCAGACTAGGGAGCAAATCAGAACTCAGGGTTAAAAATATCTGATTTGAAAGTTGTTAATGGAACAGATTCACAAACTTCTTCAACTGGCTTCCAGGAAAAATATTATACATGCACAGAGTTATTAGAACTGCATGAATAGCACAGGCTTACCTGGAACAGCCACTTTAGAATTGGTATGGGACACAATGTAGTACGGTAAGCAGAACTTAGAACACCATTAACAACTAAAAAAAGCTGCTGTGTTTGACCAGAACTGTAAGAGGAAAATGGGGGCAAGGAAAGAGGATAAAAATCAATTAGTGGTTGCATCATCACTTACACAAGTTTCACAAAAGCTTCCTCACCCTTCAGATCATCATCAACAGCAAAAAAAGATCTGAATAGGCATAACAGATATTCTCATGCTATTACTTATATAAGATGTCTTAGCAATCAAACCTTGATTTCTAATAGCAATCAAATTTACAAATGTAATTTAGAACAACTATCTTTCTCTCTATAAAGCCATACTATACAGTCTGGAAACATCCATATTATTAGGGAATAATAGTTTCAAATAAGCATTGATTTACACTGTTGCACTACGAACCATTATGCCTGACTACACAGACAGCCTGCTGTGCCCAACGAGACTATTAACTAAGATGTTTAACTATCCAATTACCTTTATCAACACTTACAGAATAAGAGGAAACAACATTGTTTTCAAAATTTTTTAAATTCCCTTTTAAATAAAGGGTCTGGAGGCAAACTAATGCAATTAAAACCCCACAGCCTAACCTCACTGTACAGATTGGTGGGTGCAAACAGTAGCTGTTGGAAGAACAGAAAGCGTGCCAGTGCTATTACTGAATTATTGTAGCTTTGGTCACTAGGATGAGTTCAGTTGGTCAGAACAGGGTGCTGATAACACCAACTTCATGGGCTCAGATCCCATATGGGCCACTCACTTAAGAGTTGGACTTGATGATCCTTGTGGGTCCCTTCCAACTCAGGATATTCTATTATTCTTCTTTAGAAAGTTAGGGATGTCATAAGCAGCTGAATTCAAGATAACAAGTTTCCCACATACCCTTCTTTAGTCTCCTCTAGTCTCTCTATCTACTAAATCAGGTAACTCTGTGAAGAGATGTGTGTTCTAACTCCTACATATACTCTCTACCTGCCTGACTGGTATGACCTTCATGTGGCAACTGGGCAGCCAAGTACATGCCAGCTGCACCAACTGGGCTGAATGCATAAAAGCAATTAAATCATAATTGCCTTCTGCAAGGGATGATCAGTTTAATTCGCATTCCTCCAGTCACTGATTTACAAGATTCTTTTGAAGCTCATACCCTTGTGATCTCCAAAACATATTAATAGAAAGGCCTGAAGCCAAAGGAGTATCACAAACACCACTTCCTCAAGAGATTAAAAGTCCCTCTTCCTCCTCTTCACACCCACAACTGCACATACACAGTACATAAAATCCTTTAAGAGTAACTGAAATCTCTCAGTTCTTCTGATGCATGTTTGGAATAAAATACCAATTGAAATAACCAGATTTTTTTCAAGATTTACACTTGTGGCATTAGGCAATTATTTGTCCATCTATTTGTAATGCAACAGCCTTGCAAATATAGAGCTGTGGATTACAGAGCAGTTGTTTATGTACCCACCAACAAGCTGGTGGCTCAGTGACTGAATCTAACAGATGTCAGAGATCCTGACCCTCTGCAATCCTCATTAGATGGAGCCTCAAGTGCCAAGCCCATGCAGGATGGCCCATCCAAAAGTCTTCCAGCAGACACAATGTAACACTAGAAGGTCACAAATAGGTAACCACGAAGGTCTTTCAGTCTGCACATAGTTAAGCTTGTGCTCATTATAACATTTAACTTCTGCATTTGTCTCCCATGAACTAGTAAGGTTATCAACAATAGCCCAATGTGGTAGAAATAGGGAAGAGGCCAGAACAGCTGTGTTTCCTCATATGTCATTTAAGAGGTTTTTCAAGAATTCCAGAGGAGGAAATTCAAATTACAATCTACTGGTCTGTAAAGCTCACTCAGAAAGGAAAATTTCAGGGAAAGGGAGTCAGTCTTGCCTATTTACTAAGACAAAGCTCATTTTCATGCAAAGATTAAACAGTACCTTAAACCTGCTAAAAATAAAAAGAAATTTGTACAAGTAAACACAGCAAAGTGAAGAGCATATTCTTACTTAAGAAGCAGATATTCTACATGATTTTGAGGGATGAAATGAAAATTCCTCAAGTCAAGGTCACGTTGAGTGAAGATTTTCCCAGCAGCTGATAAATCAAATAAATCTTCTCCAGGGTGTTTGTCAGGTATGACATAAGTTACTACTGAAAATCTCTTTATAAATGCCCTGTAAAATTCAAAATAGTTTTTATTAATTCAAACACTGAGAAGTTATTTGCTGCTTGAGAAAGTTATTTGCAGGTGATGAACACAATGGTCTTATGTGTAAACTGAATTGTTAGAATACAGTTGCACCTAAGGAAATCTACTCAACCCCAAAAAATGTTAAAATTGTTCTCACTAAACATATTAACAATTGTTGGAAACAGAGAGGTTAGGGAAAAAAAGGCTAGAAAAGCAGAGATCAAGATTTAATTGGTTTTGGAGTTGCAAGGACCTGTGTTCTTCCAAGAGATCATCTCCACTGGCATTGTCCTCATTTTCTCCATCTGAAGCATTGTCCTCCCTTTCTATGTCTTCCTGTAGCAGTTTCTCTATTTCCTGTAAGCTGAAATAACAGTGGCAGCAGAGCATATCATCACCATTTAATATTTACAACAAAATCAATAAAATCCAAGCTCTGGAGTCAGAAGCCAGGCAAAACCATGTGAGACATTACATCTTTGTAAAACCCAAGCATCTTGCTATTCCAAGACACAAAGTGAATATGTTTCCCATAACCTAATGAATTTCCAACAACACAATCAATCACTGGTTTGTCAGACACAAACACTCAACCAACTTCTGATAAAGTGTTTCTAACTGCACAAAACTTTCAGTCTTGTGGCTAAATGTTTACATTTTTCTAAGCATCAAACAAGTATTTTATTTTATAAACATTATTAATTACAGGAGTATCTGCTACTCCATGGGCAGTCAGCCCATAGTTACCAAGGTCAAATTCTTTAATCAAAAAACTTACTCACATAAGCAGTTAAACACATATTCCCATCACCAACATTTGCCATTAACACATAAACCACATTTCACTTCCTACCCAAAAGATCTCTTCTAAGAATACTTATCAGTTCTGTTCAGTGACCTGTGCAACTACTCAGACACCAATAGCCTGCAAAATTTGGCAACCAAAACTGAGCTACAAATAGCTTTGAAAAAACTAGTACAGTCAGTCTACATAAATATTTCTATTTCATGCCTGACCAGCAGCTGCTAGCTGGCTCAGTGACCTAAAACAAAGGCATCAGTAAATTTAGTCTGGCTCTTCAAGGGTAAAGGGATGCATCACAAATCATTCCTTTTTGCTTGGAAGGAGCCTGTCATTCAGCTTTTACCATTTAAGCAACACTTGTAGGTCCTGTCAGTTCAGTTGTATATTGGTGGCATCAGCAGCCAAAGCTTAGCTTGCTGCTCATCAAACTCCATCAGTTTTGGGGAGACAAGGTAAATTCATGCTTCTACAACACCATCCCACATTTTTCAAACCACCTTTAAGAAACAAACCTTCTAGATTCTTCTTTCTCCTTCAAGAGATGATCTAGGCTGTTCACATATGACACCTTGCTTGTAACAGGAGTCTTAGAAAGCTGTAAGTGAAAAACATTTAAAACAAAATAAGCCATCAATTCATTATTCAAAAATCAAAACAGAAACCTCTTCCAATTTCCATGATATTTTACATGCAGCTATAAACCTAAAGGAGACCCTGCAAAAGATGAGTATCAGTTTAGGTTTCTCAGTCCCTTGACAATTTTACATAATGGTCAAATCTCTCTCAATGGCTAATTCAGAAATAATTGTTTCACAGTGGATCTGAACACTGAAGCAATTCTCTGCATGTCTGGGGCTGACCTTCAGCTAGCCTTCACAAAGAACATTACCATCAGAAGCCTTTCACCTCACAACTTTATTATTATCATCCACTGAGACCCTGGGAATCCCCATTCTTATGCATGGGACAAGAATCTCCAAAAATTGGTCAGTTTTTTTTTTTTTTTTTTACTTTCAGAGTCCCTAGAGGGCAAAACTTCAGTGTCTGTTAAATCACCTCTAAATTAATCAAGCAAAACAAAACTTACAATCAAAATCCCAATACAAAACCAAATTAAGGAGCTAATAAACAGAACAACACACCAAGTTTTAACAAATTTTGTAGTGTCTTTTTTCATTCAGCTTGCAGCAGACAACAGATTTGAAGTCTTTCATGGCCATGATTCCATTCTTTGGACAAGCACAGCTCTTCTGACACCACCCTGCTATTCAGTCAACTTTTGAACTTAATAACAAGCAGCATGTCTGTGTGGAAAATCTTGTAGGAAAGCTTAAGACTTCTTAGCTTATTTTGATTACTATGTGTCAAATAACTGTTGAACAACCAAGTAATCAAAATTTTATTCCAATGTACACATATGCCCCTTCTTACAAGAGAAGAACGTGGGTATATACAGAAATCACGGTCATGGAAAAGCTGGGACTGTTCTTAACAGTTTTGTCTTACTTGGCCATTAATTATATCAGGGACAGACCAGCCATATGTTGTGGTCATACACATCCCACAAGCATTTGATCTAGGCTGTGTGTGTTTATCAGGCTTAACCATTAATCAGGTAGTCACGGTGGCTGAGATTGTGAAATACTTATGAAACCACACAAGCCTGATCTATAACACTCTTGATTACAGAATCATAAGAATAAATTAAATAATTATGGCTACTCAACATTTGCCCATGGAGATCATAATTCTGTCAACAAATAAATCCCATCAGAAACTGAAAAGCACAAGGAGAGGGGAAGGCAGAAGAGAGAATTTATACAGGTATTCTGCTGTTTGCTTTCCACTCTAGGAACCAGTGATGGGCTGACCCCAGCCAGCAGCTAAGCACCACACAGCTTGGTCATTTCCCCAGACAGTGGTGCAGGGCAGTGAAAAGAAAAGCAAGAAAAGCAAAGACAAGAGAATTCATGGGTTAAGATAACAGTCTAATAAGGGAAAAAGCGTAAGCGAGAAAACAAAGCAATTCAAAGGCAGTCACTCAGCACCTCTGACAAGCACAAGGATGCCCAGCTACACCTGAGCAATGGCTACATGCCAGACCAACTCCCCCCACTCACTTTTCTGATTGCTGAGCATGACATTATGTGGCATGGAATATACCCCTTTGGTCACCCAAGGTCTGCTTTCCAGGCTCTGGTCCCTCCCAGCTTTTTGTCCACTCTATGGGGGCAGCATGGAAAGAAGACAAAGCCTTGATGCTGTACAAGTACTGCTCCACAATAGGTAGATAACTGGTCTATTACCAACACATGGTTTTGTCTGAAATACACACCACCATACAGCTGTTATAAAAAAAAATTAATTCCAACCCAGTCAGGCTCAGTACAAAAATCTTTGTTTAAATACAGCCATTTCCAACATGTACCAACTGTCAGGAATGCCACAAAAAGACCTATTGCAGGACCTTCCCTATTAAAACATTATTTTACAACAGAAATTCAAAATCACTACCTATTTGACAAGCTCTTATTGAACAAATGAGCTAGTTTTTAAAAACATAGACCAATTCATCATCATAATATCCTGTACATGGGGATTCAAAGATGTCATCTATCCCTAGCGATCAGAATTCATTCAGCTTTTTGAAATCCTAAAACACTTCCAATTTCCATGAAATACAACCCCAAAGAAAACACCACACTTAGCCATACACAGATCTCTGACAATCACAGACTGTGTCAAGGATATATGAGGAGTCTAGCACACAGATCTCTGAATGTCTACATCAATTTCCTCCAGTTAACTTCAGCTCATAAAAACCTTACCTGACTAAGAAAACAAAAACATTAGCCTGCACACATCTTCTAAATGTAACCTCCTAACTTTAGGGGGGGAAAAAGCAAAAACAGAACTCCTAAAAACAACCAGAAGGCATAGAGCTTAATCCATCTGGCTACACAAACCATCTTTCAGCCTTTCCCAGGACAAGCACAGTAATAAGCACATCCCTGCTCCAACTACATTATAACTCTACAGCAGCACAGGAACCTTAAGCCAAGTAAACAGCTCTGCAGGCAAACAATTCTGAATTATCATGCATTATGAACAAGGGAGAAAAATAAAATAAAAATACAACATAACAGAGCTGATTATCAGCTATTTCATTACACTCTGCTGTAGCTTGAATGGGCATAATGAGAACCAGCAAGAGGTGGCTGAGTGTCAGTGCAGAATACATTTTTGACTAAAATCAATGTAAAGTAACTATCACCAATAAGTCACACACATCCTAACTGCTGCTAGCAAGAGTTCCACTGGCACCACTTACACAAAAATTGAGTCTACAAGGTTTACTCCATTTTTGCAGAAGTTGCGCCCTGCATGGTAATGGAATACGTAGTAGAAGACTACTGGACATCTCAGCTGCTGGAACAGCTTATTTGTTTATAAAACTGAGCTAAATAGCAGAAATTAGTTCTCTAGCAGACCTTATAAGCTGGTGTC
The DNA here is from genome assembly GCF_963662255.1 of Cinclus cinclus. Lineage (NCBI taxonomy): Eukaryota > Metazoa > Chordata > Aves > Passeriformes > Cinclidae > Cinclus > Cinclus cinclus. The sequence continues at coordinate 12,835,359 of NC_085052.1, read as the reverse complement.
TGTATACACCAGATGGAACACATGAGGTTGGAGGCAATTTGATTTGAGTATGAGATGTCTCCCTTCACCTGAGCCTCTATGAGTGTTTTGCTGGTATATACCTACTACATAAAATTTCATTCTCCTAAAATTTGAAACATGGGGTAATAACTTATCACCCACTGGGCCTTGCACTGTGCTAAAACCTATATTATTTTTCTTGCAAATAACATCCATAAAAGAATACTTAAAGGAATGTGCTTTCTTGGTTTTTAGCCAACTTACATGAAGGTTCAGTAGTGGAGTTATGGTGTCCTGAGAAACAGTGTCAAAAGAGTCTTCCAGGGTTCTTGTCTGTGGTTTGAGACTTGAACTGAGCATTTTTTGCAGTGGCATTAATACTACTTCATCATCATCTAGAATGGATTCCAAAATGTCATCTTCACTCTCAGAGCTGCTTTGCCATTTTCTGTTCAGCTTAGACTTGTGTGTAAAGTTCCTTTTAACTTCTAGTTCTCCTGAAGTTTGTGAAGACTTGTGGCCACTGTCCATGAAAGACTCTTTCACAGGCAAAGAAGGGGGAACACTTTTACCATTCTCTGGTGACAGTGCATGTTTCCCAGAGATTTCCATTCTACAAGAATCAGGAGTATTTTCAGAAATCTCATGGATTGTATTTGAAAAACTGTTGCTGGGTTGAATACTGTATCCTTTATTCCGTTCATGTCTTTCTGGTCTTTTATCTTGCTCTTTCTTAACATCCAATACCTGAGATAAGCCAGCAACCTGGAGGGGGGATTTTGTGCCTTTTGTTTGTGTTAAGTGGTGGGGAGAAGGCAACACAGTACTTTTTTCCTGAGAAAAAGGAAGGGACTCATTCAAGGAAAAGCACGAGTTAGCCAGCTGCAATTGATTCTCTTTGGTATCCACAACAGAAATGTGGTTATTTTTAGCAGGACTGTGTGTAGAATACAAAGATGACAAACCTACAGTGGAGAAATTATTTTTCTCCTTTTCATTGCTTGAGTTGAAGAATTCCTCTGAAAGAGTCAAATGTATAGACTGGGTAGCAGGTTCCTTGAGTTGTAGAACATCATCATGAGGAGACTTTAAAAAGATATTTTTTACAAAGTCACACCTATTTTTGGATCTTGAAGGTGATCTACTAAAAGCAGGGTCATTCACTTCAGATTGATCTGAAGTATCTACATCCACACTCACGGCAGTATGTTTTCTTTTCACAGGAGAGTCTCTTGGTTTGGATAGCCCAAAGGACACCCTGAAGACATGTGAAGGAACAGCTGGGCTCTTTGGTGCACCAGAGGCCATTTCAGAGGATGTTCTAAATGCATGTGGAGAAGATGCCTCATGTTCTAAAATTTGTGTTAGCCTTGGTTGAGATGGGTCATCTGTGAAGAGTTGGAGAAAAACATAAAAAATCATTATCATGTTTAAAAAAATCAAAATAGTAAAAATAATAGTTAAAAACCCCAAACTTGTAACAGCTTTCCATTTAAAAAATTAACATATATTTTAAAGTCAACTAGGACTAGAGCAACAAAGAGTCTGATAGGTTTCCACAGCCACAGACTCCCACTTTTTTTTTTTAAAGTTTATCTTCCTACTGACCTACCTCAAGCTTCTTAGATTCCATTCCACCATCCATAGAACAAAATTATGTGGTTAAAAGAGCCAAAAGCAACAAAAACACCAGCCCAACTTTAGTGGTTGATTCATCAAGAATATTCTTTCTGGATTAAGCTGAAAGGCACAATTTATTAGCCACCACAGAAAATGTGGATTATCCAAAGTGCAACAGAAACCATAAAATAATCTGAGATCAAGAACAATGAAATATCACAAATTCTAATTAAATTACAATCAATGTGTTTTACAATGAAATCATAAATTACTTTTAAAACTCTTCAACCTTGCCATATATTAGAAATAACATTGACTATTCAGCAGCAATTACTGTTTTAGGAAAAGAAAAGAGAAAACAATTTCAAGGGAAAATAAAGCCATTAAAAAGAGACATGAAGCAATGAATTTGAGTAATTAATTCTATATTAACAGCAATACTCGTACCTGAGGCAATTTCCCTTGAACCAAAAGGCATTTTTCTTATAGGGCATCCATTTCCCTAAAAATAAAGACAGAGGGAGAAAAAAAAGTTAACTGTATACTTTTTAAAAACCAGTGTTGAATCCAGCACAGACATAGTTCCATACACCCCCAGAAATAAGTTAATAGACCTCATTTCAAGACAAATTTAAAACACAGCTGCAAAGATCTCTCCAGAACCCAAATTATATATTTTTTCTTTAGACTAAAAGTGACCTGTAATTAAATACTACACTTTAATAGGACCACTCTCATCTCTATCTAAATACTGTGCCTTAAATGCATAAATCTGAACTGCTATTTTAACTGCAACTTCTAAATAGTGGAAATTTTTCTGCTCCCTAAGCCACATTGTCAGAAAACACATTATTTATAGATTATAAGGCATTTAAGATAAAGGCATCCTTTTCCACAAAATACAATTTCTACTGCATTCCCATTCTTGCATCTAGCCCAGAATACTTCCCCTGCTTTTAAGACAGGATTTTTCACTGATTGTGAAATGATTAAGAACCAGCTTACCCAAGCATGACCTCAAATTTACAAAGGAATAGCAAAAGAACAGAAACTTCTGTCACATTTGTAAAAGGCAGCACCAAGAATCTGAACCTATTGTGTAAAATTAACATAATCTAAAATTTTAGGAAGTCATATGCACAATGGGTCAGTGATTTCCACCTCTAATAACTCTTAAAACCTGATGCAAAACATTTGCTCCTTAGAACAGCTTCACATGATGTGGCTTTTGAAATTGAAACAATTTCTGCTTCTCCCATTCCCTTTCTCTGCAGAGAGCTTCCAGTGACAACCTAAATGCAGAATCAGTAGGAGAACAGGGCAGTGGAGAAATCTGGCTTGAGCATAGAAATGTGGTGCTCACACAGTGCTATTTCTAGCCCAGGCTTTTCAAGTATCAGCTTCTGGACATGAAACTCATTTGTCAGACTCTGAGCTGGAGCCTGTGAGATCCCTACAGCCATTCCTCTCTACTCAACTATTTCCATAAGACAATGGTGCTCTCCTTACACCCAGACACTTCTCATTTCTCCCCTGTTCTGGCTAGGCAGTCTTCTCCTTTTTGGTCAAGGACTGCATGAGAGACCCTGCAGTAACCAGGAGTTTCTGAATCACAGCTTTTGGGCACAACGAGCCCAGCACACTCTGACATTCTCTGACATGTTTACATTGTCCTTTTTCTCAATTCTTTTCCAAAAATCACCTACCACAGGACTTACTTGGTGGTCGGTCTGGCATCTTTTTCTTCTGACCTTCTTTGGAGAAGATGAATTCCTTTCAAAACCTTCAGCGCATAAAACTGAGAGTCCCACTCCTTCATCTCTTACATTTCCTTTGTCTGGTGAGGACAGCATAGTTCTGTCTTTATGGCCACGGTCTAGGAGAGAAAAGACCAATTATTCACTGAAATTATATTGGAAGAAAAAAAAAACAAAACAACAAACCTTATTACAGTGTACTGATATTTTCTCTCCCTCTCACATGTATTCAAAAATTAATTAACCATTATGTTTTGCTAATGCCATGCAAACTATCACATGACCTATGATGCAGCTTCAGTTGTCATAAACAATCTGGTTTAATCATGAGACATAACTTGAAATAATTACATCACTATTACATCACTGAAAATTGATATTTTCAGTAACATTATTAGAAAAAATTTAAATGTGCTCATTTTGACATATTTGGTAAGCTATACTCATTATGTTGCTGCTCCAATATGGAATGAGGACTCATTCTGCACACTTAGATAATTAAAATTCATATAAATGTCTTCCATTTAAAAAAACACATATTTACCTTGACTTAAAACTGGTTTGAAGAACTCCGTAATCATCTGGTTTCTGAAAACACAATTTTTTCGATTTAAAAGAACAATACTTAAATGGCCATTTCGTTTATGCTATACAATTAAAACATTTTAGATTAGTCCTACAGATTCGCTTTAATGCCAGTAGATTCTGTTTCTGATAAACAGGCAAAGCATCATCACCCTCTTCACCTTCTAGCCTTCACTCTGCTTGGCTAATGATGTTAACCTATCAGTTTCCTCACTCAAACTGTTTTCTTTATAATCCCAGTAAATCTTAACCAGCCTTCCACCTTAAACTACATTTTCCTGAATGGAACTGACCTCACCTGCACATTATGTGATGACATTACGTCATTTAACAACCTTCCCATGTCCACCAGCACTCTGAGCTGCTAATTCCAGCATCTCACCTGGTTCCAACAGAGACAGCAGCCTACAGCCACCTACAAGACAATTATTAGCTTTAAATCAGGGTTTTTTTTTCCTCTGGCAAGAATATCTGGGACATGAGAACACCAAGGCATTCTGCACTGAAGAATACAGTGTCTAAAAATGGGCAAATTGGCTGAAAAACATGTAATTTGAACAACAAAATACATGACAATCTGTGAACTCTGCATCTTCTTTTTCCACACAGTTTGCTAATGACTCGTAGGCTATGCATGCTTCAGAACAGTCTCCAAGTTCAAAACATTGATGTGAGAAAAATTGTTCACAGTGTTGCAACACCAGCAGAGGTGGTTTCCATGTTTTGTTGCCTTCCTTACCTTCCAAGATGAAGGTGCATTATTACTGCCTGAGCAACAGTAATAACCATTGCAAATCCCGCTTACTCTGGAATCTAAACTAACATATTCAAGTATCTATACCTGACTGTGTCCCCACAGACTCAGTAGCCATTTTTGAAGTTTAGGCCAGAAGAATCCACTGCTTACTTGTACAAAATGAATTTGGATTTAATTTTAAATCTTTCTTTAATCTTGCAACCATCACTTTTCTGTTTCCTGACACTGCTTTTGCATGTTTAGGACCTACAGAAATACAAAAAGCTGTTTATAATGCATTAATACTTCTTAAATCAGGATACTAGCAAGCACTGATATTTGAAGGTACTGCAACTCTGTGAAAAGTCAGCTATAATCACAATCTGTGAGTGCACAAAACTGGGTTTGGCTTGCCAAAGAAAGCAGAGAAACTTCTTGTCAAAGACTGGCTGCCTCAAGCTTGTCCCAGCTCAGTTTGACACAGGCCAAAACATGAGTGCTCTTCCCACATGCTACAGCAACAGCGTTCAATTTTTGACACCAGGTTCTCAACTCCATCAGACAGGTTTACTGGCACAAATAAGTTACCTGGTGGTAGCCTCAGATGGTGCCTCCAAAAAGGAGCCACAGACAGAAATCCCTGGGCTATCTGAACTACCCAGCAGTCCAGACCAATAGTGATTTTAGGGTTTGGGGTCTTGTGAGTCTTCACTGGTTCACTGTTTTGCTACCCAGTGGTGCTCTGTGGATGTATTCACACCCTCTTAGGCTGTTTCAGGGGCAATTCCAGTTGGTTCTAGGGTCCATGTTGTAATATGGTTGTTACTGTTTGCGTACCACAATTTATGTGCTGTCCACTCCAGCTATTAATTTTAAAGTAATATCTAAGCCATTAACATTGTCTAGTATAACAACTGTTACTGTTCAGGTTGTTAGCTCCAGGTTTTGCTACAATCTATCTTTGACTTACTCAACAGAGCCTTGTAGTTCAAGTAAAGTTCAACTTACAGCTGAACAACTCTTACTACTTCTGTCACTCAGCTACTTTCAAATAAGAGAAAACTTTCAGCACACAGGATCCCCATATTTCAATTCAGCAGAACCAGACTTAAATGCAGTTTTATTCACCATAACTGCTGCTGACCAATTTGTTTTTCTGCCCTAGACCTCCTCAAACTCCACACTAGCCTCACCTGCTCACAGCAAAGCCCTCTTCACCTCACATTCCTCAGGACACACCCAGTGCTTGCTTGGACTGCTCTTAAACTGTGAAATCATCCACTGCCCACAGCTTCCCACACTGTATCCTTCCAAACCCTTCCTATTTTCCTAACTAAGCAACTGTACTTCTTTCCTCCCTGTTAAAGCCCCACCTGCACATGAAGCACTGCTGGCAGACCACATCTCCAGTTACCACCCAAATTCCTCTCTGCACCTAAATCTTGAAGACAAACTGTGACAGACAGAAATGTTAGAGATCATTAACTCAAACAACATTGCTGAGGCCCACGTTTGCCCCCCCCAATGGAAGAGAAGGAGAGGGGTTTTGCGTGTGGTGTTGAAGCCTCTGATGTGCCTAAGATGGCAGAGGGTGGGATCCCACCACTGGAGGATGACCACGACAAAACAAGCTGGGGCTTGAGCCAGATAAGGGAGAATGCCAATAAGGTACAGACCCTGCAAAGGTGGGAAAATGCTTTTTATCACACCAATGTCCTCCCTTACACAACCAGTTCAGGTGTAAAACAACAACCCACACACACAGGGGGGGAGGTATTGGGATATTTACACTTAGGCCTGAAGGTATTTATTTATCCTTTCTGATAAGGCATAATGTGAGAAAACATGCTGTGAGAAACACCAGTCTAAGATGGGGTCATAAACCATCAAAGACCCCCAAAGTGCCCCCAGACTCACTTCTGGGGCCTCACAACACACCGTGTTAAATTCAACCCCTCCAAGGGAGGTACCTGGATATTGCCACCTGAACATCTGACCCACTGAACTCTACATTTTGAGGATGTCCTCCATCCCTGACTGATGAAAATTGCATGCATCACTTTGACTAGCAGACATCAGAATTGCAAAAATTAAGTCTCATCACTGGATCAGTCATGGTGATATCTTTCTGCAACCTACTTTTATCCTTGCTTTTCCTTTATTGTCCTTATATATTTTCCTAAGTGGTATTTTCCTACTTTCATACTGTCACATTACTAGAGATAATAAATGAAATACCTACATATGTCATTTCCATTGCAATCAAATTATTCTAAAACAAACCCTGCGTGTGTATATATAAAACCACCAGGTATTCAGTGTTCTTTCTCTCTAATCTGTCCCAAGGGACCTATTAATAGGAACTTCAGTTACTCTGGCCTTCGGGGGCAACTTGTAACAAAACCAAAAACAAGGCCTTCTGCTACCTCTGTCCTTGTTTCCACAGCCACTGATTCCAAATGACAGCTTATGTCCTCCCTAGATCAGTCTTTTTTGCTGTCTTTTATTACAAATCTAAGAGTTTTGTAACAAAACTTCTGCTTGTTCCATAATTAAACAAAATCTTGTACAAAATAACAGGGAATGAAGGCACTTCTCCCACATGTTTAATCTGAATGAAGAGATGTCAAGTGGTTTATCTTAAGACTGCTTGTTTGAAAGTCCTTATCCACCAATATTTTCTCCTTTGCATTTGTAACTCTTTTTGGAGTGCAATAGCGAGGAACTGTCCAGCCAAGATTCTTTATTGTGTCTCAGACAAGGAAGTGTACTAGAAACTTCAGACAAAAAGCAAAGACTGGAGGGAAAAAAATGTAATACAGTCCAAGAAAGAATGTGAAAAAAGAACTGGGCCAGCCAACCTGCTTCTCACATACATATAAGAGTACAGAGAGAAATGTGATTTTCTGTATGAACGGGGCATAACCAGTTTCACAGGAGAAGCTCCATTCTTTAGTAGGAGGTTAATGTGTTTCACTCTTGCTAACAAAAAAACCACAGTTATTTACTGTATCTTTCTCAACAACTACACAGCCATGGCTAACACTTATCAGCAATACATATAAATTCAGCAAGACCATTTATCCCAAATAAAAATTATCACACCATATTTTATGAAATCTCAGCTTGAGTGAGACACCAGGGAGACCACTAAAAATAAAAAATCACCTATAAATACACTATCTCACACAACAAAAGAAAACAGCTACACAGCCAGGAGATGAACCTAACAGACCTTCCAGGCATTTCAACAGGGCACAGCCTGCATGGAAGAGGGAAGGAGGAAATACTTTCATTTGTCTTAAGAAACTACCCCTTGAGCATTTGGCAAAAGCAGTTAAGTGTTTACAGTCATACTCATGATTATCCCTAGCTGGATAAAAACCACCCTTTAAAAAAGTTGCATTGGAAACACTTGCAAGAATGCAAAGATAGCAAATTCACATTACATAGGAATAAACTACAAAAAGCTACTATATCTTTGGTGACATAGACAATCTTGAAAAGCTCTGTAGAAAGAAAAAAAAAAAAACAAGAAAAAAAGACAAACAGCCAAAACAGAAACTCACACAGAAAAATTCAATGGCAATGAAACCAAAATTGAAGTTTCGCTTCACTTTCTTGGACTAAAAGTAAGATTGCAAAAGTGAACTTTTACCCTGTCCCTTTCGTTCAAACGACAGCACTATAAAAACAGAGGATCTGAACAAAATAAGGTTCTACTAGTAGCACAAGAAAGTTATCACTTGTCTCATTCCGCAAGAAACACCTCGGCAGCCTGTGACAAACCTCGAATCCTTGGCAGAATTTGAATTTCTAGGTAGCAGACAAGTTTGCCAAGTGTAAAAACCCCGTCAGTGAGTGCCAGCGTTTTTACCGGGCAGTGTCCTCCGGCACCGTTAGCTCACGTCCCGGCCGGAGCAGGTTCGGAACCCGAACCGACAGCCGAGGTTCTCGGTTAGAGCCGAACCGCTGAAGCCGCTCGGTTCTACAGGAGGGCTGGGTAACGCCAGGGCAGGAGCTGGGAGGGCACACGCACGGCGACTCCGGGATTTCGAAGGATGTGCTAGAAACGCCAACCAGAACTTAGCCGGACACTCCCTTTTAGACTCTTGGACTGTGCCAGACCCCTTGGCCAACGGACACCGGTACCAAATGCGGTTCCAATGGGGAGGCTCCGGCCGGGCGCCTCGGCGGCTGGAACATCGGGGAGGTCCCGGGGATGCCCCGGTAACCCCCGCCGAGCCGACCCCCACCACCCGCCCCGGGCAGCGCGGCGCACGCCGGCAGCCGGGGCGTCCCGCTAGCCGGACTCGGTGCCCTGCGACGACCGCGACCGCTCCTCTCCTCTCCCGCGCCCCGCCCGTACCTGCAGTCTTGGGCCGCCTCTCTGCCCGCGGCCGCCGGCGTAACATGGCGGCGGGACATGGCGAAGGGAGGGCCGGGAGAAGGCAGCCCCTCGCCGAGCGGTCGGGTCACGGCACGGGCGGCCCAGGGGGATCCGAGCAGCCAAAGGGAGCGGCCGTCCCCGGCAGCATCGCCAGGACCGGCGCTCGAACGCCCCGTACCGCCGGAACGCCCAGCACGGCCGCAGGTCACGGGCGGAAGCTAACGGGCACCGCTCTTCCCTTTTCAATGGGTTCAAACGCTGATTGGCTGAGCGGCTGCAGAGGTTACGTCTCCCATTGGATTTCTTCCGCCGGGGGCGGGACGGGAAGCGGGATCGTGGCTGTGATTGGCTGCTGGGGAGCGGAAGGCGGGAGCGCCCCTCGGCGTCCGAGGGAGGAAGGTTGTTTGGCGCCTTGGTCTCGTGCCGGCGCTGCCGCTCTCTGATTGCTGCGCTCGGGGAGGGCCCCGCCGCTCCCGGTGTCCCCTCGGTGTCCCGGGCGGGGACACTCCGGGGACACCGGACGATGGGGTTCGTCCACGAACAGAAGCGTCCTGTAAGGAAAGCGGCCGCAGACCGCCACTGAGCTGCAAGCCGTGCGTCTAGAAGAAGATCCGGGCTGCGCATCCATCTCCAGAGCCGTGAGACCAGGTGGGGAGGCTGAGAAGTTGGAATGGGAATAACTTCTCCAAAATCACCGCTAAACCCTGTGTCTTCCCGAACTCAGCCTGCTATGCCTGGGCTTCCCCCAGAAAAAGCATCCTGAGTGGAATCCCGTGACCTGCACCACCACCCGGGCAATCCGACCACCTTATCCAACATTTTGGATAAAATCTTGGACTAGGCAACCTGAAGGACCAGACCTGCCAGCTTAGAGAATGCCAGTACTGTTATCTGTAATATTCCGTGTAAATTCACATAGTCTGTTAAAACTAGCACTATCAAAAAGTTGCTTTAGCAGTTCAAAGCAGGCGCTGCACGGGTATGAGATATTCCCCTATATGTATGTATTGGGGTTTTTGTTGGAGGTTTTGTTTAGCACTTTGCCTAAGAGTGGAGGTGACCAAAGCCACTGTTTTCCAGATGTTTTTCTTGGATTCAGAAACACCAGGAGACAACTGACTCAAAGGAGTGACCCACCCTAGGTATCTTCTTTCATCCTCCCTTAGGCTGGCCTAGGGAAAGGCTGCAAAGCAGAAGTAACAGTAACACAGAAAAGGAAGCACAGGACAAAATAAGAAACTGTTTCTTGAACGCCTGAATATCTGAGTCTGCCCTGTACTAAGCACCCCACCTCCTTTCGTCATGCCCATGCTTTTGTTTTTCAAAGGCTTTGAGCTAAGTAATTCCTGATCTCTTAAATTCAGCCTCAAAATTGCAAAACGCTGGCTGCCATCACAACATGCACCTTGCTTCTTCCTTGCTTGAGCCCCTCCTACACAAATTCTGCCTTCAGCTGCTAGCTCTCTGCCCCAGGGACCACCTGTGACTGTTATGTTCCCTGGAGTGGATCTCACTGTTTGACAACGCGCTTCTAGACCCACTATGCACAACACCACAATAATGTTTATGCTGGGTGTAACTTCCTTGAGCAACAAATGAAGAACAGTTTGACTTGCCGTCATATAGATTTGCTTGAAAAGACAGTAGTGTATATGTGAAGTACCATTAATAAAGTGTTAAAGTTTCATGTCCAGTGTTATCTAGGAATTCCAGAAACATCGAAGGAGCAGATTAAATTGAAGTCCTACAAACATTTGCTTTGTCTTTCAAGTGTAATACTTTAACTGTGGAAATGGCAATAGATGTAGAGGCATTTCTATGGTTAATTCATCTGGAGTTGTAAAGAGTTCCTAAAAAACAACCAAGGAGTTGAATACAGAACAGCTTCGACAGAACATCCAATTCCAGCATTGATGATGGCCAGGAGATGCTGTTTATCATGGGAAGTAAGGATGGATTTCTGAAGTAGCAGAGGACTGTGAAACTCTCCTATAACTGTAAATACAAGAATAAAAGCAAACACAAGCAGTGAGGCTGCAAAAGGAAGATTTTGCTAAGGAACCACAGGGAGTGGCAGGTAAGGGCAGAGACCAGTATTGTCATAAGCTACCCCCTTGAGATTAAGTGTTGTAAATTGATTTTTCCCCGATACAGGACCAAGTCTGTGTGGAAGCGAAACAACCAATATTTATTTGCATACCTTTTATTAAGTTGTTGTAGTCAATTTACTAATAGCAGGTCATTATGCAGACAGTAAATTCAGTTATTCTATCAAGATTCACACACATGCCACCACTCATTGTTACCTAGTAGGGAAGGAAAAGCTGACCACAGTGGTTTTCATGGATACACACTGATGTGCCATTGGCTTCAGGGTCAATGCTCAGAAAGAGAAAGGAAATGTTTAAAGATTTTGATTGTTTCTTCTGAGAGAACATGGATACTGAAAAAGTTGTGGAACTGATGGAAGGGATAAAACCCAGTTTCATGTGGAAGTGTTCTGATATAGGCAGCCATTATTCTTTGTGCTGCACCTGTAAAGGGAACTGCTGAGCGCTATGCAGGTTGGGGGGGTTAAGTAGAAAAAACACTTATTTTGAAACCAGAATAATAATGTTGTCTTTAGACTTAGGCTGGTTTCCTCTGACTGAATCATATACCTGAGAAGAAAGCCAGAAGCACAGCAGCACCTCACATGAACATGTCTGAGCCAAGCCTGTGTAAACTCATCAGGTTTACATCAGTACTCTTCCAGGCACTTCCACACTCGCTTCCTGGCTGGTGTTGCCTCAGCTGCTCTTTGTTCCCTTCATCACCAGTTTGCCCTGTGATTTTGACACAGCCACAAATTACAGTAGAGTTCATATACAGACATTTCTTGGTATTCCTGGTTTCCTTTCCTTCCATCTTTCTAGAGAATCTCTCCCTTTATCACTAATTCCCACATGTTATCTGATCAGATACTCCCTGCTGTGTGTTGCAGGAACCAATTTACACCTCCCTTACCAAGCAGACACTGATACCTTGACATGCAGCTCATGGAGCAGAAGACTAACATTTCCTTTAGCTAAACATCTGGAGAGAACATTTATGGTACCACTTTCAATTGCAATAACTGTTTAGTCAACAGAGAGGGTTTGTATCTCAAGGTTGTAAAGTATTTGTGCTTTTCAGAGGGTGCTTCACCCAGGGAATTGTAATGTGGAACTCAACTAGCACACTAATTCCTTTTTTTTTTTACTGGACAAAAAGCTGGCAGCGCTGCACTGATATGTCAAGGGGACACAGTGTGTAGAAAATATCTGTCTGTACATAATAATTCTACTACGTTAATATACATTTATTATTCAGTGCATAGTTTGCACACTATAACACTAATGATTCTTCTGGCATGTATACCCATTCCCACAACCATTTTCATGGAAAACTTCAAATCAGTCTAGGTCAGTTAAATTCCATCTTTTCTATTCCCTGCATTTTATTTATTCAAGTATTTCAAAGTTGTGAGTTCCAGGTCTCTCAATACTCAAAGTTTCATTGGCAATAGCCATGTAACCACCACACACACACACACACACACACACACACACACACACACACACACACACACACACACAATCACACTCACACACAAAATTCCTTTGTCATGACTTCAAGGAAAAGTCTGGTTTATAGCTTAAGCAAATTAAAAGTGGAAATAGCCTTCACCTGTGGCTTCTTCAGCAGACATTCATGATAACATTCACCAAAGCTAATTCCTGTCCTTGATGCTCCCTTTCTATGGAGTCTGTTTCTGGGTAAACTTCCTGTTAATCGCTGATTGTTTCTGTAAAGATTAATCATTCTTGACACAAAGGTCAAATACAAAAAGAAAATATGAGAGACAATCCACTGCTAGCAGGCAATTAAAAGGGCTTTCCTTCAGCAGCCTATCACTGCTTCTCTGGCTTTTTCTCCACAACATGAACATGTTGCTTTCTGCATAACAAGCAACAGAAATTTTAGTTGATAGGTACAATCAGCTAATCAAGTTGCTAGACTTCTCTCATTTTCTTCCACTTACATGTTATGCTGTGACCAAGCTCTTTCAAATATATTTATTTTGTAAAGATTGAGAGTATTCCTGAATCAGGAATATTATAATTTTTTCACAATCAGAGTTCTGATGAAGATAGGGACTGCTCAGCCTTCAGAATAATTAACAGAGACATGCCTGCTGGGACAGGGGAATAAGAGTCACAGCCTCCATCAGAGGTAAGCAGACAGGACATGTGATGTCTGGCCAAAATGAGAAAACACTGTTATATTTCAAAAGCTAGACATGCAATCACTCAGTAAAACCCCTTACACTGACTTTCTACTCTCCTTAATCTAAGTTCCATGTCTGTGAGTGAACAAATGGAAGGCTATATATCAAAAGTGGCATGCACTAGCAAATCTTCTTTAAAGGGCTTTTTATTTCATAGCCAGAGAAGTCTGTAGGACCAGCCAATTCACCTAGAAGCCAGGGAGCCCCACAGCTGTCACTTCAAAGGAAAAGGCATGATCACAGCTTGATGAGAGGGGAACAGGCTTTGTTAAAGCAGAAGAGAGTTAGATGTTAATAGGAAAAGTTGTTGCCACCTTGTCCAAGACTTACAGAGGAAGATTCTTAGGGAGACAAATGCACTGCAATAACTTGGACTTCTTAAGTGACATTCTAAAAATTGGTTCAAACCAGCTCAAAAACTACATCTAGCATCATCAAGAGGAACCCAAAATATGGAGCAAGGATTTGAAAGCCAGCATCACATCCTTAGTGTTATGCAAGTGATCCTCATGGGTTTTGACACGTGTCTTGAAATCCACAAGCATGAGGGTGTGGAAACATGAGTAAAACATGTGACAATGCATGAGGAAAACTAAACTTCCCTTTTCATTAAAATTCATATTGAATCTGGTTACATTAATTTTTTACAGGCATGGGGCAGTAAGTGCAGCACACATCTCATCTTTCCAGAGCCTTGTATGCTTTAGAACAACCTCACAGTCTAGCACTTCAGCCAGCTTCCCCATCCTGGCCCATATCAGATAGCAGGGATGAGTTGTAGGCTCTTCCTTGAATATCTAAAGCCAAATCACTGCTAGAAATACACAAAACTGGACAGCACAGGGTGTTGGCCAGAACCATTTCCACTTAAAAAAGAGCAAGTATTGCTACAGCACACCACTAATTGCTTTCCTCTGAATTCCCTGGAGAAATTCAAAGCTTTTCAGAAGAACAAAGTGCAAACCCTTTCACCATACTCCCACAGGAGTCCCACTACAGAAGAAATATCTATTCCTATACCCACAAGATAAACTTCTTTTCACACAGGAGGAAGAGGGGGTTCCCCCCTCCATACAGTTCTGATTTGACATGACCTGCAGATCATTTCTGGCAGAGCTGTTGCTGAACAGTCACTCTCCATCTGACAGTCTTGTACTGCATTGTGTTAACTCGCTGCAATACTTTGTGTCATTCTTCAGTGCATTCCTAAGACTATTCCTCAAGATAACTTTTAACCTTGACTCTGTTTTCCAGTGCTCACCATCCCTCCCAAATTCACAGTTTAACAAATGTACTCCACAAACATAGTTTTAGGCCACTCTGTGGACTTTGGATGAAACATTTGAATGCCCTTGAACACTGGACAGGCTTCTGGAAAAAATTAGCCAATAAATCCTGTTCTTCTGGCAACGTACCCTCAGTAACTCACCTTAAGTACGAGTGAGCACAGGAGAGGTAGAAATAGCCAGGAACTAGTGCAATTTAGGTGCACAAACTGGTACAAAAAACTCTCATGTCAATTTTGCAGGATACGTAAGTCAAGATAGGCAGAGGCACCTAAATTTGAATGGCACATACACAAATGGGCAATTATATCTTGCCAAATTCTGTTCCACAGGGTCACACTGTTAGGAATTTCTGACCTTGTAGCTTGGAGGTGGTTTCAGGTGTACTTATGCCAGTTGGAGTCATACTTCGTAGTGATTATGTGTAAATACACTGTAGTGACCAAGTCACCAGGTAATCAGGCAGCAAGATGCAGCACAGCATTCAAAGAAAGAAACCTGCTTTTTGAAAATGTTAGATTAGAAGGACATAATGACAACTGAGTTAAATTGATAAATCAAATAGTAGAAGAACATAAGCATGCTTAAATCTGAAGTGACACCTGCCAGGGAGAAAATTGAGAAGTACGAAGGAGGCAACACCCTTTATGCCAGTAATTCTCCCACTATTGAATATTATCACTAGATGTACATACATTCAGTATCCCCATCTTGGCTAAAAAGGAGAGATGGTTCTCCCCATTCTCTACTTCATGTTTTCATCATTCTGAGCATTGCTAAAGCAGGCTTTCTCCACTAGAGCTTCCTGCTTACAATCAAACCTTCCAGAGTGATGCTGCAGAGCAGCCCTGGGACACCCTTAGGCATTTTTCTCGGTGTCTTACTTGTCACTTAAAGATGAACTGTTGACTCTGGCATCTACATAAACACCCTGTGATAATCCAGAGGTCAAGCCCTGAGCTAAGATAAACTGGCACAGTTTTAAAATAATCATTGGGAAATATGAGTGGCCTTCCAAAACACCCATTGGCATTTTAATCCATAGAAACTTCATTTGTAGGTACAAGGTCAGTATTTGCAACAGGTTAGCTCTGTCTGATTATCTGAATATAATCTCTGATAAAGAAATGGTTTGGAGCTCAGCTATGCCTTTAATTTTATATTGTGCGACAGCCACAGTTTATAATTACCTTGTAATTATTAACATTTATTTGCCTTGTTTATATTAAAAAAAACCTCTTTAAAATTTGTTTTCACATAATAGCGTAGAAGAAATTGAGATTTTTTTTAAATACACAAAACATGACACAGCATGAACTCAACTAGAAAGCATTTCTTCTGTTGAAACTGAGATGGTAGGGTTGAGTCACACAAAGCATGAATGGTTTACAGCTTTATTAAATGGGCCACAAAAATGTAAAGGTTATAACTTGGCAAGTATCCTACACTTCCCTCAAGTGTGTCTAAGTAATTTCCTTTCATTTCTTCTTAGGGAAGAGTTTAACTTGTAACAAGAAGACTATAATCAATCCAATCAATTAGTTTCATCCATTTTCCTTATCAGTCACAGCTTGTGCAAGACAGGTCATTGCTCTGTGCCCTGTGCTAAAGGCCACCACTTCCTCAGCTCTCCTTCCTGGTACTGTAAGCACACCTTCCTCATTTCCGTCAAAGTAATTTTTGCTGGTTTATTAAATAGATTATTTGCTAATCCAGATTATTTTGAATGAGATGAGCAGGTGTGTGTAGAAGCAAAATCTTCCTGCATTTTCCCACCAATAGCTGCAGCTCATATGTGCTTTCAATTAACTGAGTTTCTGGAAGTTAATTGACCTTTGCCTTAGCTGGGTTGATCCTGCAAGAAGCATTTATCTCAAATGGTCTGTCCATGCTCCCTCTTTCTGTCAGCCAAACCCTTCAAGAGGATCAGGGTATACATTTGTAGTACATGCTTACTTTTCCTATATTTCTGCCCTCAGAGTGAGCAGCTGTGGCTTTTCAAAGGCAAGGAAGCAATACCATCTTCTTGAGAGGCAAGGAAAGCATTTTTCACTTTCATACACTCAAAAAAGCTCATTATCATCTGTAACTGTTCTGTTATTGTTTGCAACCTTATGCAACCCTACACACAAGGCTGGTTGTGCTTGGCACTGGTCAAACACAGTGGCCTTTTGCTTTTCTTTTAAGTTGGGGACTGGAAAAGCATCCCTGAGCAAAAGTCTTTGGTGGCAGTTTGGTCCCTGAAAGTGGGCTCTGCTGCAAAAACATCCTCCCTGGGACTCTTCCAGGCTCCTCTTCACCATGCTGGGCTTAGCACCACACCACCAGACATCTTTACAGCCTTGTGGTGAGCAGACTGAAAACTCCAAATAACCCCAAGGCAACAAAAGGTTTCTATATTTCAACAGAACCAATTTCCTACCCTGCTGCACTACAGCAGGCAGAAGGCACAAGCCAGCTAAGAGGGAAGAATGGGATTTGCTTTTCCCTAGTAGCAATAGCACTAAATCTCAGCCTTCTGCAAAACCAAGACAAATTGAAGAGATTTAATTACCACACCCCACATTCCAAAAAGAAAGCAGGTACTGTTCTAGAGGGCATTTTGATTTATTCCTGATATCTATAACAGGAACTAATGTTTAGCATCAGAAACCAGACAGACTGAAATGAAAAACAAGAAACAGGAAAAGAGTGGCAGTGGTTAACTAGTAGAACAAACTATCAGGGGAAATGTTGGTTTTCTCATTTCCCAATATCTTCAGATCTGTCTTTTTTGGAAAAAATATGTACTTTAGTTCATCATAAATCAGGGGGCTGATGTCAAGAGAAACAGGAAGAAATTGCAAGGCCTGTGAAAGATGGGAGGTCACTCAATGGGGTCTAATGGTCTCTGCCTGTTCTGCAGAGCTGAACTCCAGAACAGGAAATAGATGATTTCTTTTGCATCCACACGCACACACATCCTGCACCCGCAGAGTTCCCACAGGCAGCTGCAATTTAGTTCCACACGGGGTGTTCCCCTGCTGACCACTGCACCCACGCTGCTGCTTGTTCAGAGCCACGTGCCTGCTCGTGTCACATGCAATTCCCAGCCCTTCTGGTTTTCTCATTCCAGGGCATGAAACAAATTCAGGTCCTTCTCCCTTCTGCTCTACTCAAGCAAACGTCCTAGACAAAACAGATCTTGGGTGTCCTACACACATTATCTATCTTTACTATCCCATTATCCCTTTTAGGACAATACAAGTTTTATGTAGTTTCTTCTATACTTCGACAGTCAGATTAGACAAGGAACGTACAAATACCTGTCACTTTTTGGGGCCCCACTTAGATCACCAGACCAACAATGTTTTGTTCAGCAGACAAATACTGTCTTTGCCTCTTGTTTCCCACTAGAATCAGTAAGGTGCTTTTACAAAGCAAATCCTGACTAGTAACTCCCACACCCCTCTGATCACTCAGCTGCTGGGACAAGGCAAACAACGGGCAGCACAGCACACACAGGCAACTTGGGAAAGGTCTGAACAGCCTTTTGGTAAACCTGCATTTTGTTTTCTGAATTCCAGCATACCTAACATCCACATTCCTCTACAGCCCCAAGTAGCAATATTTCCAGCTCCAGTTGAGCTTCCATTATACTTGAATGTTATCAGTCTCTTTGGGATCACAGTATTTTTCAAGATATCTTAGCAAAATACCCTCATCACAAAAATTGTTATAACTTCATCCACTTCAATTATTGCATACAAATTCAGGCAATAAATCTGAGTTTTTACCTAGAAAAATCAAATGCCTTCTGTACTAAAGGGCAATTGTGTCTCATATCACTTCCATTACCTTTATATCTGTTAGTCCATCTCCCAGAAAATTTGGTATTGGGAAAAGGTTTGTGCTTGCAGAATCTCTGCACATCTTCTGCCCACCAGAATCAGTATTGCTGAGTAAATGTGGTCACCATGTCATAGGCAAACAGAGGTCAGGTACTTCTATAAAGCCACATCACAATTCATCTACCAAGCAGTAAAAAAATACCAGTCTTAAATATCTCCCACTTGACCCCGTAACGTTCCCTGGAGTCTCCCAGCAGGAGCAACTGGAGCATGTTGATATTTACCTAATCTCCCAAGCAAGTACTGGCTTTCTCCTTCCTTATCTTTACACTTTATCACTGCTCTGAGCAATGCCTGCAGACATTCCCTCATCCCCACATATTCCTGCAGTTCTTTATTCACACTCCATTTATACCAGACTTCTGGGGACAAAATCAGTGATTTTTTTTCTTTTCCCTCCCACCCTGGTGGTTATTACAAGGTAGGATGAGGCAGGACTCAGCCTGATGAGCTCATATGGAGACCATCTCTGACAAATGCCTTCCTTCCACATGATTTTCACCTTTGAGGACAGGGGTTTTACTTTATCCACCTCTGTTAGTGCACAAACACCTGCAGAGTGCATCAGTTCATGCTGTCCCTGCTGTATACTTGAGGACAGACCCTGTCTCTCGTGAGGGACCTGAATATTTATCCTCGTGCTATTTGCAAAACATTTAAATTATACATGTTCCTTTTCTGGATTAAGTATAGGTGGCACATTCATTTTAGTAAAAAAAAAAGTGGTTTATTCCTCAAATTCATGTCACAGATGTCACACCATGCTTAAGAGCCCCTTAGCATCCCTACATACCACCAGCCCCTAATGGAAACTGGCTTGTGATGGGCAATGCACCCAGAGCAAAGTGTTACAACATTGGGCAGGACATCTCTAGCTGGCCCACAATTGATAATGTGTTCTAGTATTAAGTAGAAGATGTTACATTAAAAACATAATACAAGCAAAATGTTATATTACTATGCAACTTGCTAGCAACTGCATGTGGTCACTCTCTCAAAGGTCTTGTGAGGCGTAGACAAACAGGAGGTAACCACTCTGCAACAACTCTTCCATAGTGGGGTTTCGATTCCCTTTCTGTGTGCAATTCAGAGACAGCCACATGTTTCTCATTCCAGGTCCCTCCTCTTCTTTTTCACTGGGCTCTTACATAATACTATTTTTTTTTTTGCCACTTACCTGCTTCATATTTTTCAATGGAATATACTCCCTAATCAACTGAAGTTTTTTCTCCCCTCTGAATTTTCCTCCTTGGTCCAGTATTGCCAACACACCCCTTGTGCAGATCTTTATTTGGGGTGGGAGGCAGTGATCTGCTCAATATTCCTGACAACTGGGTGGGCCAGCTTTTTGTGTTGTTGGAGGCCAGTTTCAATTCTGAATCCTTTTCCACATACCTCACAAATCCATCCCTCAGGAGGAATCTTTTCTGAATCCCTTTGTACCATGAGACATGTCAGGCAATACTGTCAAAGTTTTACCTTTGTCTTTCCGTGTTTGGCACAAAACCACAAACTTTCTCTTCCCATGCTAACTCTTGAAATGTTCAGTCAGTCGCAGGATCCATCCTGTCTGGTTCCCACAACATGGACATGATGGATTTTTGTGCAGGACCTTTACCACCAGTGCATCCTCCAGTGGGAGGTCAGTGGTGTCACACAGGGTAGGTGACACAGGCAGTGAAGGAATGAGCACCACAGCTCCCAGAGACAGGAGCCTCTTACCAGAAATTCCTCTCTCTTTTCCAGGCTGATGCTGATCCCCTGATAACTCTGTAGTTAGATATCTAGTACACCTGTGGATACCTGGCCAAACCCTCCCACCAGGGGGAAGAATGGTAACCATTGGTAGAATGGTAACTCTGTCTACCACCATGCTGGCCCCAAAGCAGGAGGGAATTTCTGCAGGGCAACAAAACAGCCAGAAACAGGCAAGAAAAATAAAGCAGTGGACATACATGATCACAAAAACAGTGCTCCAAAATTACTTTAGATGACTTAGAGTAAGAATGCCTTCATTTTACACCTTTCCAGTGTTGCTAGGCTCCCTAGAAATCTATGTTAGAAGGGAACCCAGTGGATCACCCAGACCTGAGGCAGGGTCAGCCATGCCTGCACCATCCCCAGCCACTCCTTACCTATGGGAAACAACCTGAGGAGCCCCTGTTTCTGCAAAGGACACAGCTTTCCTGGGAATAAGGGCTGTGCTGGAGGAACTTTCAGGGACTAAGGGAACTGGACAAGCTCATTACACACCCCCCAGCATCAAGCCCATGCACTACTTACTTCTTTTCACCTTGCAAGTTTACCCTGGCAGCAGCAGAGCTTGGGGAAAGCACAACTGAAATGAAGAAAAATCACAGCCTTGGCCGTGTAGTGGCAAACTGCCGTTCTTCAAAGTTATCTTCATCTCTCCCGGGCCACTGAGTCTGTCAGAAGTTAATCAGCATTTCCGGAGCAGGCTGTGCAGTGTGTGAGAGAGAGAGAGAGAGAGAGAGAGAGAGAGAGACGCATCTGGCAGCAAGGATGGGAGTGTGCAGCCCTCTAGTGCCCACTGACAGCCACGGTACTCCAACAGTGGCCATGTCCCTGCAGAGCTGCACAGCTTTCCACCTCTGCCCTGAGGACCTGTCACTCCTGAATCTGCTCCTGACAGGCAGCAGGTCACAGGCTTTGCACCCGGAGGCCCAGGGCACATTTAAAAAAAAAAAAAAGAAAATCCATCATTTTGTCTTTCAGCTGCTTTCAAGTATAGGGTCAACCCACAAGCTCTCTTTTCCTGTACCTTCTGCTGTTCCATCTCCTTCAGTCACGAATCTTCCCTCAGCATGCAGGGCTGTCATATCTGCCATACTGAAGGGTAACATTCCCATCAGGCCACTTTTTTTTCTGATCCCTGTAACTTAGCCACGAGTGCAGAACATTTCCCCTTGGACTGCAGCATGAGCTCTGACTTGGGATGCAAACCCACACTTCCTCAGGGTCTCTGCTACAGTGTCACAGCTACTGAGCTTGAACACCTTGCACATGATCCAGCTGCCCTGCTCTGGTACTAGTTCTAAATTAGGGCTCTGGCACTAGCACTACCCCAAAGGGACCAAAAGCTGGGCTGGTAGCCAAGGTGGCATCAGGGCTGCAGCCTCTGTGCCAGGTCAGCCCTTCGCCACCCACACAGCAGCTGTATCCACCCCTCCTTAGGGTCCCTGCTGTCTTTTAGAGACCTTCTCCCCTTGTATCACCGCTTATCTCCACCTTCTGTGCCTGGCAATTGTCTGAAGATCCCAGAGTACACCTCTGGGAGACACCACACCAAGCTGCTGGGTTTGCCTGCCGTGACCTTTATTTGCTGACCACTGGGCCCCTCGGTCTGCTCTTATTTACACTTCCCCTGCAAAGACAAACAATGACCGACCTTCTCGGGGGAACCCCCTAACCCAGAATGGGGCGCTCTGCCACGGATTTAATCCCTCTGTATCTGAAAGGAAGTTAGGACAAAAGTCTAAGCGCTGCAGGATAACTTAGAAACAGGTGCCCTGTCCCAGGATAAGGATCCCTCCAGAGGCAGCCTTAGCATCTATTCCCAGGACACCCAGTCTGCTCTCAGTCAGGTGCTCTCCCAGCAGCTTTGGCTTGTCCGGAAATCTTAAAAAGTCACAAATTTGTTGTGTTTTTCTTCCCCGCACGGATGATTCACTGCAGTTTTCTCTGTAAACAGTGGGTGGATCCCGGCTGGATTTCCGGGAGAAACACAGCACCGATTCCGGGCTCAGGGAGCAGCAGCTCCACACCTCTTTTTCCACATCCTCTCTATCCTTCCTGCAGCAAAGCACAAGTGCAGGAGCAAACCCTGTGGTTCACACACACCTGCAAAACGCTTATGGAGCGTGGAGGGAAAGGGGACCCCCAGTGTCCATTCAGCCGGGTCACTGGATGCAGGCGAACTGCTGGGCACTGAGCACCCATCACTGCCGGGTACAGAGCACCCATCACTGCGAGCACTGAGCACCCATCAGTGCCGGGTACTGAGCACCCATCACTGCAGGGCACTGAGCACCCATCACTGCCGGCTACAGAGCACCCATCACTGCGAGCACTGAGCACCCATCAGTGCCGGGTACTGAGCACCCATCACTGCAGGGCACTGAGCACCCATCACTGCCGGGTACAGAGCACCCATCACTGCAGGGCACTGAGCACCCATCACTGCCGGGTACAGAGCACCCATCACTGCGAGCACTGAGCACCCATCAGTGCCGGCTACTGAGCACCCATCACTGCAGGGCACTGAGCACCCATCAGTGCCGGGTACAGAGCACCCATCACTGCGAGCACTGAGCACCCATCACTGCCGGGTACAGAGCACCCATCACTGCAGGGCACTGAGCACCCATCAGTGCCGGGTACAGAGCACCCATCACTGCAGGGCACTGAGCACCCATCAGTGCCGGGTACAGAGCACCCATCACTGCGAGCACTGAGCACCCATCAGTGCCGGGTACAGAGCACCCATCACTGCAGGGCACTGAGCACCCATCACTGCCGGCTACAGAGCACCCATCACTGCGAGCACTGAGCACCCATCAGTGCCGGGTACAGAGCACCCATCACTGCAGGGCACTGAGCACCCATCACTGCCGGCTACAGAGCACCCATCACTGCGAGCACTGAGCACCCATCAGTGCCGGGTACAGAGCACCCATCACTGCAGGGCACTGAGCACCCATCACTGCCGGCTACAGAGCACCCATCACTGCGAGCACTGAGCACCCATCAGTGCCGGCTACTGAGCACCCATCACTGCAGGGCACTGAGCACCCATCACTGCCGGGTACTGAGCACCCATCACTGCGAGCACTGAGCACCCATCACTGCCGGGTACTGAGCACCCATCACTGCGAGCACTGAGCACCCATCACTGCCGGGTACAGAGCACCCATCACTGCGAGCACTGAGCACCCATCAGTGCCGGGTACAGAGCACCCATCACTGCGAGCACTGAGCACCCATCAGTGCCGGGTACTGAGCACCCATCACTGCAGGGCACTGAGCACCCCTCGCTGCCGGCACCTCTCGCCGCTCACTCAGCCTCTGCAGGCTCCCTTTCCCCCTAGCAGGAGCGCAGCCCCCCCGGGCAGTCTCATCACAGCCTCGGGCTGTCTGAGGACAGCTGGATGCTAAGAGTTAACTGGCTCGCCTCCCACTGTGCCCTAGCTGCAAGGCGAGACTAGCGTTTGCAGAGAGAAGTGCTGGCAAAGTTAATTTTTTTCTCCCTAGGGACTAATTGCAAGGCTAGCTGAAAGGAATTCCTTAGGGAAGAGCTGCCATTTCCCTAGGTGTTCCTCATCGCACATTTGTGGGCATGGAGTATTGTGGGAACCAGCATGATGCTTGAAAACTTCCCTTTACGTGTAATGCTGTCCCTAATCCAAAACCCCTCGGAAAACTCCATCTCCTCTCAGATGAGACCCGGAGCAGGTAGGAGCATCCCTGTTAGGAGGGTTGGTAGGGACTGGGGCGACCTACCCGTTGTCCCAGCGCAGGTGCAATCTCCTTCCTCCCTGTGCCCCAGCCCCGGGTGCTGCCTGGGGCTCTGGGAGCCCCGGGAAATTGCCGGGATTTTAACCACTAGAGGGAGAAAAGGGAGGCTGAACATGACCGAGATGGTGCACAGAGATCCAGCACTGTGCAATGAATCTCAGATCCAGACCCAGACACAGACACTGAATCTCACCCAGAGGTACCTCCCTGAGCTGGGACCCATCCCAGGACCCATCCTGCTCTAGCCGAACACAGCACCTAACTCTGGCAAAGGTCTTTTCAAGCAGGAACATGATTTTATGCATCAAGGGAATTTAAACCTTGAGAAAACATCAACCTGGGTGCAGAGCACAGGGAGAAGTTCCCACAAAATTATTCTGAAGGGAAATAAACACCAAGTTTTTAGACACCGTTTTGTGGAGCTTTCATTCCTGGAGAAGCTTTTTCCACCCTGTGACCTTATGGATGAATCCTCTGTCCCTGCCAGTTCCCACTACCAGTGGGTAACTCCAGCCTTGCCTCCTTTCCTCCAGCCCCTCTTTCACCCCTGCCAAGATCTTGAGCTTCTGCAGATGCTGGGTCAGCATTTGGGATGCTCTCAATCCTCCATCCTTCTTTGATGCTGCTCCTCTCCTAGTCTAAATCCCTAGCTAGAGTGGGCTGTCATCCCAAATCCTGACCATTTCCTAATGAAAGCTTGGTATGTGGACCAGCCCCAGTCTGACTTTTCAGGAGATGCTGAAAGGCAACACCCCACTTTGCCATTTCTGGGAAGAGGCTCTGCTTCCTTGCAGCCTTACTTGCCTTCATTCTCGCTTCTGCTTCATCAGCACAGCTTTCTTCCCCAGGGAAGCCTTCCTGCCTTCTGATGGAAATCTGCCAAAGTCGGCAGTGGATGCTGCCTGGCTTCTGGCTGAGTGTGACCAGCCAGGGAGGCTCCATCCTGGGGGGAGAGGATGTGGCCATTCCTGTAAGCCACCCCTGACACCCCACAAAGAAGTAGTGGGAAGGGGGTTTGGCTGGAATTTGTCCAGATGCAAATGCTTTCCAAGGAGTGACTCAGCCCTGTGGTTTTCCTCCCTGCCTTGCCAGCAGATTTGATTCCCAAATTGCTTCAAGGCTG
The DNA here is from genome assembly GCF_963662255.1 of Cinclus cinclus. Lineage (NCBI taxonomy): Eukaryota > Metazoa > Chordata > Aves > Passeriformes > Cinclidae > Cinclus > Cinclus cinclus. Next base: position 12,810,128 of record NC_085052.1, on the reverse strand, counting down.
CTGGAAGGCGGGGCTGCTGTGCCCAGTAGTGGGCCAAGGGGGCACCCCGGCCTCCTCCTGACCTCCTCTCCTCAGCCTTCCTCCATTTCCCAGACTTCAGCCCCAGCCACTCATTTTGCTTCCTCTGCAAAACTACATGGAAAAGGGGAAGGCTGCCAGTATCCGTGGACAAGGGCTGGAGGGGAAACAGGAACCTTGAGGGGAAAAAACATCCCAAAAAACTCCCTTTCCCCCTGGCCATGCTTCTTCTGGGGCTGCCAGCACTGAGGGGACCGGTTTATGCTGGCAGATCACACTTAGAATGCAGCTGCTTGGGGTATGTGCTGCTTTCAGCATCTCTTTGGGGGCAGAAGGAGTTGCTCCGGAGAGGTAAATGCTATCTCTGGTGGTCACACCAGCTGAACTTCTGTGAATTTCCCCTCTTCTTTTCCATTCATGAAATCTCACCAGATGTCTATCCATGTGGCCAGACAGCAGGATGTCTCAAAGGGTGCAAAAATATGACATAGGCTGAGAACAGACAAGCAGGTGGACGGGGAGTCCGAGCTCAGAGCAACACAGCCTGTTCAAAAGCCTGGCCGTGTACAAAAAGCCCTGCTGGGGAGAGAGGCACAGCAAATCCCCTTGGCAGGAAAATACCCACTGCTGGCCAGGCCTTTGCAGGGGGAGGTTTCTTACAGGGCATCATTGATGATTATAACCATTCTGAGCTCCTCTGCAGCCATGCAAATGCTCAGTGAAGGGAAGGAGTCCACACCACCATCTCCCAGGCTGTGAGGTCCAAGCACATCTGCAAGCACTGCAGGAGTTGTCACAGGACACTTGGTGTGATGGAGGCTGCACCTCTGCCCCTCCAGGCTCTCCCTGTGCAGACAGGGTTGGCATCACAAACAAAGGGGCTGAGAACAGGCTGAGCACCAGTCAGGCTGCCTGTCTTGCCACCCTGGCTCTGAGGCCACTGGTGTGGCCTCTCAAACCTGGTTTTGAGGATCAGGCTCTGTGGAAAAACCAAGACTGCTCAGCTCTTTCAGCAAGGGCATCTCTGTCTTCGTGTTGTCAGGAGAAAAAGCACCTGCTGAGCCCAAGCTGTCCCTTAACACCACATCCTTCTTCCCAAGGGCAAGGCTGAAAGATGTGGTTTCTCTCATGTATGCCATTTCTCAGAGGAGGAACAGGGGCTTGCAGGCAGTTTGCTGGCTTAGGGGAGAGGGAAAAGGAAAGACACACAAGGACCACTAAATCTCATAAAGCCTGATGTTTGTAGGTTTAAGTCTGGAGATGGACTGAGCCTCAGCTAAGGCTAAGTGTGTAAGGCTAAGGGATTAGCTCTGTGTTAGACATCTGTGAGTCTACACCTGAGAGAAACTGCCTGGGGAGGGGCAGCAGGTGCTGGCTGGGCATGACCCTGGATCTGGGCACTACTGTGGGCTTCTCTGCTAAAGGGCCAAACAGCCACTGTTGCATCCCAGCACCTCCAGCCGCAGCCTTCTTGCTGTGCACAGCCTGGGGCTGCATCCTAGAGCAGCCTCCCAGGAAGAGATTGAATGCCCCAGTAGGAGACCACCCCAGAAAACCATGAAAGCCCTTGTCCCACTCCAACCCCAGGGGCAGTGGCTGTCACTGGGACACTCCCGGTGGCTGCAGACATTTCACTGGTCCTCTTTCCAGTGTCCTGTTCCAGGGCAAGAAGCAGATGCATCAAGTTTCATTCAAAACCCCACAGTGCTGTGGGGCTCAGGCACTGGGAATACACACATCAACCCTTCCCTAAGGCTACATTCTGCTTTCAGCAGTTATACTATGACGTGTTCTAATTGCTGGCTTATTTCTGAGCACTAAACCACACCCTGATCCTGCTGCCTGGCTTTCTCTGCAGTCACAGGAGATCAAAGGTGGGGCATTTTAACCTAATTTCTTTGGATGGGTAGGAAAAGCCAGCTGGCCTCTCTTCCTTTGCCCCCTCCCCATAGCTGGAAGGTGGATTTTCTCCCCCCAGGGTGAAGTCCCAGCCTTACAGGGGCAGTTCCCCAGCCTCCTCTCCCATAGGACCCCCACAACAAGGGCAAACCTGGGCCCTCATGCCTAGCCATGCCCCCAGCCCAGGGACTGGGCCAGGCTGCTCCTCATTCTCACCTACTACCTTTGGCCAAAGGAGACCGGGGCAATCTGAAGAAGTGGGGACTAGGAACAGCATCAGGTCCCAGCTGTGCCAACGTCATGGGGAAGGGATGGGTTCCACATGACCCCAGAGACTGCTTCTGCTCACTCACCTCTGCCGACCAGACCTATAAAAACTGGGATTCAGGCAATCACTCTGACTCCAAGCACACTCTTCCTCCTCTTCCTCCCACAACCTGCCTTGTGGGAACTAGCAAATTTGTTCACCAGCAAACCTGTACACTCCCTTCCTCCCACCCTTGCAGGGTCTGAGATGCCCTGATGCCCATCCCCTTGGCATCAGCCTGCAGTGACTTCCCTGTTTGCCTTACTTGTGTCTCTCTCTTGCCTGCTTCTTTGCTTCTTTCCCTGTTCCCCAGTGTTTTTCCAGCTCAGGAGCTCACCAGACCCTTCCCAGCAGGCAGACACATACAGAGCATGTGAGGGACCCATGTGCCAAGGAGAGGAGTGCAAAGGAATGGTCAAACCAGCCATGATTCTGTGAAGGGGGATAACCCTTCTGGGGGCAACATTTGTCCTGAGGAAGGTATCAGGAGCAGTAGCCAGAGGGATATCCAAGGTCTGACCCCAGCAAGGACAAGCAATGCAGCCAGCACTAGGGAGGGATTTGGCCAGGCCCCATCCCTAATGGTGGATCCCTGATGCTGCAGTGCTGCCTTGGAAGAGTTGAGCAGGAAACAGGAAGGAGCAGGGAGATCTCCAGCCCTCCCTGTGGCACTAAAGAGCTGCCAAAAGTGATGGATGTGCAGAGGGAGTGCTGTGTGCTCATAACCTATGTCATGTTTGGGTGTGACTGTGGCAGGTGAGCAGGAGGACAGCCTCGCCTTGAGAAATCAGAGATATTTCAGGTCACGGATACACATGCCAAAGTTCCTGTCCAGTCCCTTGACAGAGCTAAGCAGCAGAGAGTGGAGGTCATCAAAGCTGAGGTGTGCAGCTGAACCACACTCGACCACCTGAAAATATACTGCAAGACCCTGAATTGGTGATGTTGCCTCCTTTGGGGGCTTACATTGATAAAACTGTGGCTCCAGCTTGGTCATCTCCATAACAGAGCCTTCCAGGTGCTTCGCTTCCCTTCATTCCAGAAACAGCATGGCAACTCCCAAAAGACAAAACCACTCTGTAAATTTTATCTGAACCTGCGGGGCAGCTGTCAAGCCTGGGCAGGGCGGCGCAGGCAGCTAGGCATGTGAGGCATCTTGCCATCCCCCATCAATGGATTTGCCAGTTTATTTCTGGGTTTGCTCACCGTGGCACAGAAGAAGCAGTGGTGCTCACCATTAGTTCAGTGACACAGCCAATTCTGGGACCCTAGATTTTCATTGCCACACTGCTGACAGAGGGGAACCCTGGGGGGCCTGATGTAGTTTCTGAGAAAAACAATGGTTGTGCATTTGGTGACACTGACAGAATAGAATGCTGGAGAATGGGACTTCAGGAAAAAGGAGTCCCACCAGGCATGTGTGCTCACCCACCAGAGCTGGCAGCAGCCAGTGGGGGCTACTTGCCTGGCCACAATGTCCCAGGGAACATCATCTATCAATGTCCCCAGAGAGGGCAGCCAGCTCCCTGTGGTGCCAATGGGCATGCCGCTGGATGAAACACTGGCTGCTGGATGGAATGCTGGCTAGCACATTCCCAGGCTCTTGGCAGCACCTGCTGCTGGAAGAGTTCTGCAGGCTGAGGATGGACACATTTCATCACAGGTGTCAGTGATGTGTATGTGACCCAAATTCTGGCACTGTCCCCACTTGCAGAGGCCCTGTGTTAAAGGAGGAACTGAATGGGCTTTGGTGGGGTGAAGCCAAGGTAAATCTGAGTCCTGGGGGGATTTTCACTCTCAAAGGAGGAGGATGAGCTGGTCAGGCAGCCACCCTTGAGCTTGTGCCAGGGAGGCAGCACTCAGGTGCCCCCTCCCCTCGACTAGGGAGGAAAATCTGCCTGACCCAAGAGGGTTATGGAGTGCTGGGCCACGAGCACAAGGCACTGCCAGCCATGCCGCAGTTTCCCGGGAAAGCGGCCCCCTCTGGCATCCGCCCCTTCCCGGGAAAGAGAGGCTGCTGGGGGCCGTGGTCCTGGCACGGGGATGCCGGTTGCTCCCTCCCACGGCTTCCCCTTTTCTGAGAAAGCCTGGAAACCAAAGGTGAAAGAAGTGGGTGGAAACTCCGCGCTGCCGTCCAGGAAGAGAAGTGAGTAAGTCGGCTGCAATATTTAACAGTGCCTCCGGCCCCGCCGCCCGCAGACCCGCCTCGACGGGAGCCGGAGCGGTCGGGTGAGTGCCGGGGTCAAGGGAGGGTGTGCTCCGGAGCAGGGGCACTGGTGTGGCTGGAAGGAGGGGATCTCTTGGCTGCTGCTCTCGCCGAGGAGCCGCAGCCCGGGCGCTGCTGAGGGCGGCTCTGCCCTGCCGAGCGGCGGGGACACGGTGACGTCTCTCGGCTGATGGCAGCGCACCCGCTCCCGGCTGCGGGGAGCGGGACAGGCGGTGTCAGCGCCGCGTGTGCGCACGAGCATCTTCCCTTCTATCCGTGGCTTTTTTGGTAACCTGCAAAACCGGACTCGTGCTTCTCACACTTTAAACGGCGGGGGACATGTTCTTGCAAACTTTCCGGGAAGACAAAGTGAAACTCCCTGGAATAATGCTCCGGCCACCATGTCAGCACAGTGCTGGTGGCTGTGCAGCACGCACAGGACTCCTCTGCTAAGGCCTAGGCACGTCCTAGCTAATCGGTACTCCCGGGATAATTATCGGGAAATGCCGGAAGGAAGGCGCTGCTGCCTTTTTTTTTTTAAAGACATAGAGCAATAAATCATTAACCTCTGTGCGCCGGAGCTGCCTGGGAGTCACGTCCCCTCCGGAGCAGTAGCTTGTGCTTTGTGCCTCCCCCAGGAGTGAGGGAGAGAGCAGCATGTCCCTGTACCCGCAGGAGCGAGGGAGTGCAGAGTGAAAGCCTGACAGAGCCGATGCCTCTGGCAGCTCAGGGCTGAACTGGTGCAGTGCCGCTCTCCAGTAGCGGGCTTGGCCATGAGCGAGCTTCTGCTTCTTTGTGTCCTCCCATAGCCTCCAGCGGGGTTTGCCAGGGGGAAATCTGCTCATGTGGCTGTTTCTGCTGTGCTCCACAGAGAAATCCCCACAGCAGCAGTATCCTTCTGGGCACCTGATTGTCTGCAGTGCCTCTTGACTCACCATCATTTTGGGCTGAGCTCAGGAGCCTTGAGGAGCTCTCAACCCTTCAGCCAAGGGTTCCTGCTCCAGGGTCAGGGGATGCAGTGGGGCTATGAAACCCCCACCTGCAAAGGTGGCAGCTGGTCTGATGCAATTCACCCTGGAGCTGAGCTGGGGCAATGGTCACCTGACAGTGCAGTGCTGCAGCCTGGCCCTGACACTGCCTCCAGAAAACCCAGGGTCAGGCCAGGGCAGGGGACCCTCACACCAGCAAAGTAGCCATCACCGAGGTGGCTCCCCCCTCTCCATTCATCCCTGCTCTCCCAGGTAATACCTGGCACTTCACTCCGGCATGGACCCCCTAGGGCAAGGGATAATACCAAATACACAGGGCCAAATCCAGCCCTGGCCCTGCCTGGATGAAGGAACACCCAGGACAAAGGAGCAAAGGCAGAGCATCTAGGATAGTGTGGATGCCATGCAATGGGGTAATATTGCTTGCAGGAGCAGCCAGGAATGAAATCAGAATTGGAGCTTGTCTGAGTTTGCATTTGAATAGCTTATTTCCCAGCTCATCCCCAGTGGGCTTTCCATTGCACTTAGATCAAACTGTTTCTGGTGCATCTGGCAATAGGGTGTCCCAGTTCCCCTGGGTAGGATGCCAAATGTATCACCTTGGGGAGGGTGGGGTACAGGGCACGGGGGAATCCATCAGATGGCTGCTGAGCTGTGCCCCTCAGCGCCAGCACCCACATCACCACCCTGAGCCATGGAGCAAGGGAAATAGAACCATCAGGGAGAGCCTGTTGGTGTTGACCCCCATTCTGCCCACCTGCCTGTCTACTTGAAACCCTTCCCTTTTCTTTGCAAATCAGCCCACGGAGGAAGAAGGCTTTTCCTTGGCCTGCACCTTTCAATTTCTGAAAGCAGTGGTTGCTTAGAGCAGCAGAAGGATGAAAGCAGATGGATGGCCCTTTTAATAGCAGACATCAGTCAAGAATGTGAGGTAAATGCCTCATAGAAGAGTTTTGGATCTTAAGAAATTAAATACAAAGGCTTTCTATGCACTCAAATAGCCAGGGATGGCAGGATAACCATCCCATGGGAATGAGATGAACAACAAGCAGCCCCAAAGCATCCCAACCCTACCAACCATTTCAGGCTAGCAGGTGCTTGCTTCCATGTGGCTGCAATGTCCCTGGTAGGCTGCCTTCCTGCCCACTCAATTGCACAGGTGGCTGCCTGCAGAGCAGGGGGAGGAGGAGGGAGATGAGAGTTTGAGGAGCTCAGAGCTATTGAGAACACTGTGGTTTGAAAACCAGCACAGTGCACAGCTGGGTCCCTGAACTGCCTCTCTGACCCTGACCACCTGCTGCAGGGTGGGGACGCTGGTGTAAGCTCTGCTTTACCCCGTCTCCCTCCATTGCTGCCTCTGTAGTACTTCTGCACATGGTCCTTGGGATACACCAGAGCTGGCACTTTCAGTCCAGGATTCCCCAGCTTTTGCAACAGGGTTTGGCTCCTTTGCACCATGCAGCAGGATGGTGAGTTCATGCTGCCCCATCTGAACTGTAATTCCCAGCGGAGGGATTAAAATAGAGCCCTGGGCCAGCAGTTGAGCAATTGCAGAGTTCACTGCTCGTGCAACAGTTGCTCAGTGCTTTCCCCATTGAAATATTTGCCCGTGCTCCAAAGTGGTGCGTGTCATTTCCCGTCTCTTCTGCTGACCCAAGGGCAGCTGTTCTGCACTGCTGGCATTCAGGCAAAGGGCTGGAATCCCCTCCTGGTGCTTACTCGTGCCTGAGCCACTGTCATCACAACTGTGCCAAACTATCGCTGAGCCAAGGAAAAGATTTTCAGCTATTAAGTCAGGCCCCAGGTTTGAAGGTGAACATCTACTGAGGGGTGAGGCTGCCTAAAGCTGCTGGCAGCATCAGCATCTTTGTGGATGCTCAGAGGGATCCCCATGTGTCCCTTGAGTCTGCACCTTAATGCATGAGAGCTTTGCAAACCAGACAGTGGGGGCAGTGGGAAGCAAAGCACATGTGTATAGTTGTGGGATGCACCAGCAAGTCCCAGGTTAACCCAGATGGAGACAAACCCCTCCCCAAATCTACTCTGAGCTATCTGGAAAAGGCTTTTCACTATTCATTTACACATAATAACCCTGTGTCCCTTCCCACTTTCAAATGGGCAGAAAGCCCCTGCACCCCATGGTCCACCAATGGTAGCACCAGCTGCATAAACCCTTGCACTCAATTGGCACCTCCTAGTTCCAGGGGTTCCTGTGGGCATTGGTTTCAATATGAATGGAGCATAGGGTCAGTGCCTAGGAGTGCTGGGCTCTTCCTACAGGACTGAGCATCCCCCTGGCACAGCTTGCCCCTTCTCAGACACACGCACTGAGGAAGAGCAGTTAAGACCAAAGGATGTGTGACATCTGCACAAAGCAAAGACGTAAGGGGATTCTCAATGCACCTGCCAATACCAGCCCCAGGTGGCAGAAATGGTGTTTCTCTTACAACTCTAGCAGGTTTGCAGAGTTCAGGGCTGACCTGAAACTTTGCAGTGACTCCAAATAACAGGTTATGTTGAAGCAGTGGAGGGGAAAAAATAAAAAAAAAAAAAAAGGCACCAGCTTCAGCAAAGTTTCCAAAGAAAGCTGTGTCTGTCTGTGCTGCTTCTGGGGTGAGGGGTGCCAGAGTCTTCTTGTGGCAGCTCCCAGTTGCAAAAATCTGTGTCAGCTCAGTGCCTGCCCTGTGTCAAAGACATGACGAGCTCTTTGCTATTTTTCCCCCCGTTGCAGATGGAGACACAGCTGGCTGGAGCCAGGGGAAGCTGACTCGCACTGGCTGCTTGGCTCTGAGAACTGAATTCCATAGGCGTTAAAGCCTCCAAAATGCCCTATGGATTCAGTTCTGCAGCTGGGCAGCAACTGAGCCTCAAACCTTCAGGAAGACAAGGCAACTGTGAGCTCTTCCTAGAACGAATATGTAAATCTTTGCTCCTGCACAGAGACCAGATAAGGGATGGAGAAGAGTTATGGCCACCATAGAAATACCTGCTATCAGAGAGCTACTAGACATTTGTGGCACATCTTCTCCCAAGGGAAAAATAAAATAAAAATCCTAACTAAAGAATGTTTTCTTCCGTCTGGAAGTGAAATGGCACTTGAGAAAATAAATACATTGCTGCCTCCTGATATACTGCATGCAATTGTGAACCTCTTCTAAAAATACACATTGTCAGAACAACAGCCTGGGTGTGCCCAGCAATCTCCTGTTAAGAGTCCAGGCAGCAAAACCAAACAAAACTTTAGAGAAGATACAGGACAGAAGGGTAAAATTAAGGGTTATGCCCTCTGTCTCCCTGGAGAGGGCTGCAGCAGAGACATTTATTTAGAGAAAGTATTTGTGTGCTCTACAGGCTCTGTTTTCACCCATTGATCACATACCTCTGGGAGAGCCTGGCTGTGCTTCTTGAGTTTTGGGGACATTTCCATCATCACATGGTGCCATGCTGCCACCAGTAACCTAACAGCTGGAAGAATGGAATTTAGGAAAAAATATTGTGCAAATCTTTGCAATTTATGTAGTATTTCAACATCACTGTATGGCAAACCCCATGCTCCTCACCTTGCCTAGAAGAGAGGTGCAAACCAGCTTCCAGGATTTCACCTAAAGCAGCCAGCATTCAGTTCTGACAGCTCAGCTGTGTCCCACAACAGTTCCAGGGGATGGGGAAGTAAGTCCTTCCCTCACTCCACTGAGGTGCTGCACCATTGCGCAAGGATCCAATGCATGAGCTTTGGGTTCACTGCCCAAAGGAGCTGCTGCTGCTGGAAGGACAGGGAGTGCACCACCAATATAAGGCTGATGCAGACATTTAACTGCACATCCCCGACTGGGCAGGACAGCTTGCTCAGCTAAGAAAGATTAAAAAAAACCTCAACAAACACCCAACCAATCCAGCAAGAACTGTTGCATTTTTCCTATACTAGGTAACCAAAAGCATAACTGATTAGCCAGCAGTCATTAATGGAGGCCTTTTCTAGCCCATTCAGCAAGTGCCACTGGCACTGTTTGCAACACAGCCAAGGAGCATCATTTTGGTCTAAGGTTTCTACAGCAGTTTTTCTGCTTCAGCCCTCCTGCAGCTTTGTCTGCCAGTAGTTAACACATTTCCAAGAAGCTATTCGCTTTATAGCAATTCAGAACAACCAAGGGCCTCCAAGTTCACTCTCTCAGTCTCCTTTGCTATGCAGATAGATAACATCCCATTCCCTCCCATGTGGGAGGTCAGGGGGAGACTAGGAAACTACAGGGGGACAGAAGGTCCCCTAATTCTTCTGTATACTTATGAAGTTCCTCCTGGTCCCTAGAGAAGCTGACAGAAAACAAACTAGGGGAAGGCAGGGTACTGCCAAGCATGACAAGCCACTATGGCTGGGCATGAAGCATGGCAGAAGCCATCCCTAACTTCACAAGAAGATACCAGATCTGATAGCAAGTTGATCACAAAAGAGACTGATATTAGGTAGTTAAGAATCAGAAATATAAGCATTCGCACTTGGGTTTTTTATTGTTTGTAGTAATTTAAAAGGTACAGAAGTTTGCCAGTAAGTCACACCCAGCCCCTCACAGCCCTCCGAGCTTTCAGCACAGATCTTCCAGTACAACCACCAAGCTATGGGAGTGCTGTGGTTCACACAACTCCAGCAACCTCATTGGAGAGCCAGCACTCTAACTAGAGCCAAGTCAGACACAGAGCAAGGCCTCAATAGCAGTTTCAATAAAGACAAGTGGCCAGGAATACTGAGCACCATGTTATCAAGTGTAAGAGGATGGGGACACCAGAGTGTAGGGAAGTGCTGCATACAGACCTCACATGGTGATAAAGCACAATGATATAGTTATAAACAGTGACAAGACAAACAGACAATTGCTCTTTAGAATGTTAAAGACCCCCTGTGTTCTCCAGGACCTGCACTGCCCTCAGCCCAAGGAAATTCAGTTTTTATCACCCCAGGAAGAGGACCAGTTACCAGGCCCTTCCCCTGGACAAGGTAGGAAGAGACCAAGGGCTGCAGTTTAGAGATCCCTCACCAAGCTGTGACCAGTCAATCAAACCACTGTAAATCAAATGTTAATTTCAAAACCAGGACCAATGAACTGATCCAAGAATCAAGTGCCATGTGGTTTCTTCACAGAATGGGCATTGTGCATCAAAAAAGGTAAATCTGCCATAAGATTGTGGAGAATGGAGAGCAATTAAAAGAAATCAACAGGAATGGTGGCATCCATTGCTTGTGTTACTTGCCAACCACACCAAAAAGAGCTGCCAACTGGCTCCCATGAGGGTACTGGCACATCAGTCCACTGCATATCTGAGTACCTCAGTGTCTCAGTTTCTTTTTCTTCTTACAGTTCCGGTCCTCACTGCTGTCATCTGCCTCACTGGCACTGGGGGACACAGCCCGCTGGATGACCTTTTTCTCTACTGCATATTCCTGGTCTTCTGTCTTGGGGTCCCCCTTGACCAAGAACTCTCCTTTCCGATAGGATATGGAAACATTAGTCCGGGGGTAGGTGCCATAAACCCTCCGGAGATCATCCTTTACAAATTCTGGGAGGTCTTTTCTTGGCCCAAACACCTTTCCAAGCTTCCCCCATTGAAGCTCCCCTCTCATTGTGAAGCCTTCAGGCCACGTGTCTCGATACGGATCTGACCTCTGGCAGGCAGCATAGGGATGGTAGTTGGCATAGGGATTGTAGAGAGGGATCGGGACCATGGGAGGGAAGTGCCAGGTGTGGTATGGATGGATGTAGGGGTTGGAGGCACCATAGAGATGATGATACTCCACCTGACCTCCCACATAGTCAGGGTAGCTGTTCCGGTCCACCACAAAGGTGATGGGTTGATTGTAGAAGCTGTGCATGCGGATGGGAGGGAACATCACAGAGCTGGACACGTCCGCTCTCCCAGGCCGCAGCGGTGGGTAGGTGTAGGCAGAAGGTGGGATCATGGCTGGGTAATATTCCCGTGGCACAAAGCTGGACTGGTACATTGTACAGGAGCCTGGGGTTTTACAGAGAAGACGCTTCTCTGGAGCAGTTGCTGAATCTCAAAAGCTGTGAGAACAGAAGAGGAAGAGAAACTATTTATATTAGTTATATACATTTCAGGCTGAATAAAGTGATACACTTAGCACTGTAAACACACCAACTAATTAACAATTAATACAAGGAGCTCCCCACAGCTTGCAGGGGCAGTAGCTTACCTCTAACAGGTGAGCCACATTGTCAGTGACAACCTGTTAGCTGCTCTGTAAGACACCATTTAACCTACACCTCTCAGAGTTAAAGATGAGAACAAGCTGACAAAGACCACTGAGGGCAGAAGAGTCAAGCTCATAGCCTCATGACTTGCGTCTGCAATGCTGGGAGGCAGCAAGACACTGCAAGAAGCTGAAGGCCCTTGACCAGGCACTAACATGGGGAAGGAAGGCACAAGGGAAAGAAACTAAGTAAGCAGGCAACAAAAGGAAAGAGGTAACAGCCCAACCCTGCTGCAGTCTTGTCAGCTGCCTCCTACCCAGACAAGGAAATCTTAAACAGATAAAAAGATCTTCAACTGTCCTTGACTGTCTCCCCATCCTCCCAAAGCTCTGCTTTTACTCTGATAAGCAAAAGAGCTGTACCTACTGTTTATTCCTAAAGCAAAATCCAAGCACATGTGATTTCCTCTAACAAGTTCTCATATATGGGTTTCTCTTTCTGGTCTCACTAGTTAAAGCATGCATTTACCTTGAGCAACTCTGACCTACCGCTGAATTTTCTCCTAGCCTGCCCTTGCCAGATATCCAAGCATCCTCCAGGGCATGAAGCAATGTCCTCCCATGACTCATTATCCTCTCCCCTAGGGTAGGAAAAGAAGCTGTATACAGCATAGGGCTGTTTTTTTTTTTTAATAAAGTTTGGTAACCGAGACAGGAAGAGACCATGCACAGAGCTAAAGACAGCAAACTAGATTTTTTCCATGGATCTAGTGGGCTCTTCTTGCTTCAACCCGAACTAGAGTTGCCTCACTCACAGGTGTTGACCAAGAACGAGATGAAAGTTCAGCTGTCCCCTAAGAGTTGCCTGACACAAGCAATTCTGGGTGCTACAAAATGAAGGTCTTTCTTTTTTATCAGCATTAGCTCCTCCTGTTCTTAGAGGTACATAATGTACACTAACTAGCTCAAGCCTATGTTTTGCCACGGGTTTAGGGCTGCAAGCCTTCACCCCACACAGGGAACTGCAGAACAGCCCTGGAACATTCGGTCAAGACCAGGCAGCACCCTTAAACAAGACTTGCAGCCTTGGAGACTAAGCCCATCATGACCTCAAATAGGAGGAAATAAAATAAATTTCATTACCTACTTGTCTTAACTTGCTCAGAACAACCACAAAAATCCCAAGGAGTGTTGTATGTCAGTGGCAGCATGAGGTGAGCACATGGAATAAGTGGTCTCATCTTGAAAAGCAGTCTCAGCACCTCTTTAAATAGCTCATGCATACATCCCTATTGAGATCCACACTTCTATGAAATGCTTGTATTTCAGAGAAAGTGGTCTGTGCAGAGTGTGTGCAGCTATTGCATCCATCATAAAAAAAAAGGCAAGCCCAGCTTACACCTTCTCTGCTGGGTCAGTGTGCTGCTCCATGCCAGTTCAGGACAACCCTGCAGATGCTGTTTGCATCTAGTTGATGACCAGCTCTTGCTCAAAAGCTTCTGTAGCACCCTACATTTTGGCTGTCAGCATCACTGCTCCCAGGTCTTCCTGGCAGATGCAAGGAGAAGGACTGACAGGCCATATAAATCACTCGGGGTGTATTACAAGGCAGCCTAAGCATAGCTACTAATTGCTTCGATTTTACTCTGAAGGAAGATAAGGGGAACAAGCTGGCAGCTCAGCATGGCAGGATGACCCACAAGAGGAAGCAAACTGAAGAGATAAAGGGGAACAAGATGAGGATTAAGCAGGACTAGAAGCACTTCAGGGCAGCAGTGTCACATGCCCCACCACAGAAACAACTACATTTCCCTGGGAGCAGATCACCCGGGAGGAGTGTGTTGACAGCCTACACAAGATTTCACAGCCCAGAGGAAGTTTGCAAACCTGCCAGGACAAGCCTTGACTGGATGGCCTCTGCCAGGCTCCACTGCACAGCTGCCTGGTGCTGCCCTGTCCCTGCCTGCTCCCGAGCGCAGAGCTCTCAGACCACCCAGGCACAGCCTTACCTGCACAGGCACAAGGCACCAACCCCCAGCTCCTGCCTTGAATGGCCCAGCACTGCTCTGAATGCTCAGGTGTGTTGCAACAAGGTTTTGGTATGCAGGAGGCACAGTGCTCCTGCCCTGCCCCTGCAGAGCTGCACCCTGGTGCTCCCGGGGCTGACAGTGCAGTTCACCCCGCCATTACACAATTGCCTATTGTTTGTACCCAACCTTCAGGCTGAGCTACAGCATGACAAATCTATGTGTGCAGGAGAAGAGGGCTTTGAGAACACCAGTACCAGCTTGCCTGATCAAGTCCCACACCTATCAGGAAGTAAAAGCAGACACTGATTCAGGGAAAACATGGTTTGCCAGGAAGGTGATCATTTGTCAGGCCACCTGATGGCTGGAAGGCATCAAAAGCCAGATGCTTAAGAAAACCAACTCCAAACGGTACCACTTGAGGGAGAAGCCCAATCCCTAGTTTCTTCTCCCCTTTCTCTTCTCAAGGAAACCTTCTAGCACCTCCCAGTACTTAAAAAGGGTCTCCAAGAAGAATTTGCCATGAGGCAAGGGAATTTTCACAAGGGCAAGCAGTGATAAGACTAGGAAAAATGGTTTTAAGCTGATGGAGAATGAATTCAAATTTTATATTACAAAGCAAAATTCTTAACTGCGAGAGTGGTGAGGCACTGGAGCAAGCTGTCCAGAGAAGCTGTGGATGTCTCTTCCCTGGAAGCATTCCAGATGAGGCTTGATGGGCCTCAGAGCTCTGGTCTCGTGGAAGGTGCCCCTGCCCATGGAAGAGAAGTTGGAACTGGATGATCTTTAAGTTCCTTCCAACTCAAACCATACTATGATCCACCTGTTCCTACTTCTCTTGTTTCTCCAGTACCAGCTGTCTTGGTCTTGGAAGTAAATACCTGACAGCCTCCAACTCTTCAGGAGCAGCTGAAGACCAGAAAGGGAGAGAGGATCATAGCTGATATGTCTCTTCAGACTACCATCCTCCTTTGCTTCACTTTCAAGCTCTGTTATACCTTGGTAAAAACAAATCACATCTGTTGCCCAGCACTTGAATGCCCTAAGCAGGAACAGGCAAATCGGTCCTTAAAGCCTGAGCTGAACTCTTCCAAATGCTTGCCTGCTCCTGAGAGCCACTAATATCCATCAATATGTGCCAGGTATTGCTGGCACAGGTGGCCTGGATGAGCAGACATCAGGCTGTGCCTGGAAGACAAGCCTCCCCAAGTCAGGGCACTGGGAGCAGCAGTTGACAGCAGGGAGCAACAAGAGACCAATACAGCAGGAAAGGCCTCAGCAAGAGACAAAGCCTCTCCTTCAAAGCCTTTCCAGCAGTTTTGACCTTGCTGAAAAAGGGTTCAAATCCCACTTGACTGGAGCCGGATGAAACACCAGGCACAATAGAAAGGAGAGAAAACTCCAAAGATTGTCACAGAAACTAACACAAGATCATCTTTGCTTGGTGAGAACATGATACTGCAGACTATCCCCAGGCTTGCCAGAGCTGACTCCAGCAATTCCCTTGCCCACTGCCCCTGTCATCTGGCAGGGCCTTTCCCTCCTCAAACATCTTAGTGCAGGTCAAGGGGACTGACACCACATCTCCCAAAGAAAGCCTGCCAAGTAAAGAATGCTTCACAGCAGCTGCCCCACACAGTTGCTATGGAGCAACCAAGCAATGTTTGCAATACAAAACTAGAGCAGACATTTGATAAGAGAATCTTTTGTTTCAGCCCTCTCTCTCAGTTACTACAGGTGATGAATCCACCACTAGTTAAAACAAAAATGCCCAAGTCTGGTAGGGCTTCCCTAGTATCTAAAGCAGCAGAAATTACCTGCTAAAAATACAAAGACCATAGCTTTTCTGAATATCTCCAGGCAGTAGAGCTTAACTATCACCTAGGCTAGCTTTGAATTTGGTGAGCTTTCTTTTCAGGTATTTGCGGAACACAAGAGCTACAGAAAACAGGGCAAAGTGTAAATATTCATTTCCATGCCAGACTACACATTCTATAGGAGAAAAATTAAAGTGAGCCTGACTATCATGGACAGGACCAACATGCAGGCGTACCACAATACCCAACATGTGAAATTTCATACAAGTATCTCACATATCTAGAGAGACTGGTTTCACCAAGTCTTCTGTCCAGCTGAAGCAGGATCCCTAAGTCAGGATGGTAGTTTGGATAGGTTTAAATACTTCCTCAGCGTACATACTGCAAGCTGTCTCAACTTTAGAGACATTGGGCTATCTAATTTACTGTAACTCTCAACCAAGACTATCCTTTCCCCATTCCATAGCCTGTGATCAGCTCCCATTAAACTACCCTTTCCTTTCCTTTGTTCTAGCATTCAAGCTTTCAGACTATTCTTTCTAGCTTTTCCCCTGAGCTCTTCCTCTCCTCACCCCACAAAAAACAAAAAACCACAGATCTCTTGCCATTACTCTGTAACAACTCCCAAGGGTACAGGGATGAACACTGCAAAAGCACCAACTTCCCCCAGCCAAGAGGATGAAGAAATTAGTTATTTCCAGTTAATCTCTCCATTTTGAGCAGAGTCTGCAAAGTTGTTGCCACCTGACAAAGCATTGGCAATGATTTTTTTTTAAATCCCAGAACTACAAGGACTGCTTAAAGTAAGATGTTAAAATGGAATGTTTTATTCAGACAAGGTTTGTCTTCCATCACTCTGGTGTCAGTCCCACACACTTAGCCAGCATCCTAGTAGCTGGAGATAGTGCATGGAAAAAGAACATGACAAAGCAGTTCCATATTTTTCCTTGTCACTTCTATCCCTTTATTGTCAACTTAAGGTCATGCTTGGTTTAAAGTCTTTTCAATAAAACTCATCCAGGAGAAGACTCCCAAATACTTCTTAGGGAGGTGGGAGAGCAGTTAAAAAAAAAAACCACAATAACTTTGAACCTCCACCACCAATACTGATCCTTAGGACTCAGTCACTTGGCTGCCTTCTTAAACAGGATGCTTTCTCTTAGCCAGACATGCCTGCCAGCAACACAGGAATTCAAGAAAAATGCAATAGCTCATTAAAAGCTGAGCCTTTTCAGCCCTTGTTTTTATCTAGAGGATCAGATTCCCATGTTAGTGCTGCTTAATAATAATTTGAATTTTTTAACACAAACCCACTCACCCCCCAAACAAAGTAGCACCACATTTTGCTACACTCTCCAAGAGTAAACCAACTCATACTGCACCAGCAAAGTACTCCAAGAAGTGTTAAATACTTGCACAAGGGGTTACCGCATCATGCTTAATTCAAGGTACCAGCAGACTGTAGTGATTAACAGCAATACAAATCAATGCTGTAGAGAACAGGCCTCCCCACATCTCTAACCCAGTCTGAGGCACTCCCCCAGCAATGCTGGGGCTCTGGTTCTGTTTCCCTTCACCCCACAGGAAGGGCCTTTCTATCAGGAATTACTTCACTGCCCAAATTCTTACAGCAGCCCAAGCCAACTGGAAAGATACAGCAAGCACAACTGATCTAAGAACTCCATGAACAATCCCTTCAGCTCAGCCAAGGAGGAGAATTTAGCTTCTGAAGCCAGAAGACACCAGTCTCACCCTGCTGCTACTAGTGCACCGCAAGGAAAAGGGCTTCAGCTGGCACTGGTAACTATGGAAATAGCAGCTAATGCATATTACAGTCAGTCACCCCATTTAGAGGTCCTTTGAAGAGGGAATAGATCCATTTCAACTATTCAAAGCAATGTTCCCAGAAAGCACTGAGGTTTAGTGTGGGTCTGTCATTTGTTTCTGAGGTCTGTGAAAAGTCCAGACTCTGTATGAAATCAAAACCTCAGGAAAAGGCCAAGTCATTGCAGAGCAAGTCTCTACTTGACAGCAGTTATCCAGAAACCATCCCCCTGCATAGCTCTGCTCAAATAGCAGTCAAAGTGCAACTCGCTAGTGACAGAGATTTGGAGCAGTCACTCCTACTCGGACTGCAGCTGCTGGGTAAAACAGCAGCTCTGGAGCAGCTGTGCCACCAAGAATAAAACATGACGAGTGTTACCATAGGATGACTGCATCAGCAGGGAAGGTTCTAGAAAACATCCCTGCCTGCTGCCATGGTGATCCTGTCACCTATTCAGCCTTCCCTTGGCTATATGTCTGCTGTAGAAGTATACATTTTGGATATACGCCACAGTTGATTTTTTTGACATGTTTCTCCTTTCAGCTTTGCCTAACTTGTATTATTAAAGCTTCCACCACCACCAGTCTCATCTTCCCAGTAATCACTACAGGCACTCATTGCATCAGATGTTTTCCTTATCTGAGGCTCAAATTTGTGTCTCATGCCTCAGTATCCCAATGTTTTTTTCTCATTTAAACCCTTTCCTAGGCACAGCTGTGTCTAGATGCTACTCTTTTTTCTTTAGTTAGGCATATTCTAATATATATTTCATAGTGTTCAGTCCTAAGGATCCCCTCCATGTTATAGAACAGCCTGCACAGACCTGCTCTTCCTCTTAACTCAAGAGTTCATCTGATATCCATCATCTCCATTCACACACGCTCTTCTTCAAAGAAAAATATCTCAGTTATCAGTTAGCTCAAGCTTCCATATTAGGAGGTCCTGGTTGAGCCCCCAGCTGTGACTTCTGCCCAGCTATTCCCCTTCATATTACAGTATTAAGAGAACAGACTCAGGGCACTAACTTCCATCAAGCACACCAATAAGTCAACTAAATGGCCAATAACCTCATTAATACAGCAGTAGCATCTCATGGCTATTTATATCACTTTGCACACAGCTATGAAGCTACTAATCAAGTCTTACAAACCACACATGATGCTGTTGAGTCACCCTTCCCTCCCACACCACTTAGCACCAAGATGCACATCTGCCCCACTTTGCTCTGCCCTCCCACAACAATTCTTTCCAACATAGACCTGATGTAGGGTCCAGCAAGTTGTTCAAGGAGCATCAATTCACACAGTCCTGTGAGCTTGAGTCCTCAGGCTTCATTATCACCCACAGACACCTGCAGTCCTTCAGTCAGCTGATCTTACCTTTGTGTCATTTTATACATTATTCTCTTATTTCAGGATCCACTTTTTCTGGCACATTCATGCTTCCCTTACCGCAGTCTCCTCCCAAACAACCAATCCACCCAGATTATTTCTTCCTCGGTTTTGCCACATCCATATTTAAGCCTTACAACTCCAATATCATTACCTTGGAAATCTCAGACTTACAGGATATTACTGATATGATGCAGGTGACCTTAAAAGGTTTTATCCTGCAAGAGCTGTTTCAGACACTCCATAATTATCTAGCTCCTTCTGGCTATATATTGTTTACTTTACATACTCCAAGACAATTTAATTCCAGCCTAAATTCCCATGCCCAGCTCCAGTTACCTACCAGCACTTCCTTATCTTACACACAAACAGTTCACATAGCAGAGCAGCATGTTTTGTACTTGCACAGCGCCCTGATTACAAGTCTTTGTCCTTGAAGTGCTCTTGGGAGAGTCTCCCAATATCCTGCAAAGGAGTTAACAGATAACCCAGCCCGGTTCTCCAGAGGGAATTTGTGCTCACAGTGGGTTTCCTCTGTTAACAAACACCAGTGTCACAGAAAGCTATTTGCATTTTTGCTCTTTAAATATGCTTAGATCCTATTCCCACATATCCTGCATAGAGGATTGATATGAAGTACAGAAGACATAGTCTTATGCACTTACACTAAATCTTCCCAGTGAATCAACACCCTAAACAGTAGGGCAGGAAAGATTAACCAGTCTTTGAGGCTGTATTACATACAACATACCTCTCTAGCATATAAGGGGGTTTTCTGTTACAACAGCAACACACATTGCATTTCTAGTGTAAATTCAAGCATCTGAGATAGAATTACCCATGGGAATACTACTCTTATTGCATCCCCAAGGCAGACAGCTGCAGCATCTGCTGTTCTACAACTTGGTTATAGCTTAAAAAAAATAACCAAAAACCAACTAACTTCTGTTAGGGTCTTTAGACAATACAGAACAAAGCTCACATATAACATTATTGATTTTTAAAAAATGGGAATCAAAAGAAAATATTATGTTTCCAGGAATACAATCACTCAAAGACCTGTCTATGTAATTTTTCAAAATTAAAGTGTTTAAAGTCTCTCATCATATGACAGTTACAATTTACATTAGTATCTTTCACAAGCAGGTGGTACTAGGAATGTTGCAGAGTAGAGCACTGGCATGAATCAATACTGTAACCAAGTTAATGCTACTATACACAGACTTACACCCAACTGAGCAAACAGCAGATGTGAAAGGGGCACCCACCTCAAAAGGGAGCTGTGTTTTTAAAAAGCCAGGCAAAATACAGTACACCTCAGTTGCACACTACTCTGCTCCTGCAAACATTTAAAGCAACATAAAACTGCAGAAACAGTGCAAAACAGCCCAGTCTGTAAGTGCAGAACACAGAGAGACATTTGCTTGGCAGAGACAGAGTCACATGCAGAAAAAAAGACAACCAAGAGAATTCCTCCACTCAACCAAGGAACAGTAGCATACACAACCCGATCTTAAGAAAGCAGGTTATATTTTACAGGCTCTTTTCCACTGAAATACCTTAAGGACACACAGAGAGTAAGGAGATGCCCTAAGATGCAGAAGTTTTTTTTTCCTGTGGTAACCAGGGCTGCAAAACTTGCCTAAACATGCCCTTATACTTAAAGACAGCAACAGGAAGCTCCTTCCTTCAGCAATTACGTTACATGCTCAGACAAGGACACACAACATAAATAAAGAAGCAACTAAAATCAGCACACAAAGCCAACATGGGAAAAAAAAAGAAAAAACAAAAAAAAACACCTTAAAAAAGCACTCACCAAAACTTCAGGTTCTTTTTCAGATCAGCAAAACTTAAATAACTATAACCTTTAAAACACCAGACTAGCTAATACAGAAGAACACCTCCCATTAAACAGCACAGACATAAACCCCCCCTATTTCCTTCCCTCTTAGTGCTACTCCCCCCCAAGCTCTTTCACTCACACTCAGCTACAGCTAAGCTGGTATTTATACTCACAGCTCATCCAGCTTGTAATTAGGTAAGAAGCCATATCAGTGGCTCCCATCAGCACTACCTTATTGTTAGCACCTGCACTGTGGTGGACCTTTATAGACAGAAATCTCCACAGGAATTTTAAATGGGTGACTCTGTCTGCAAGATCAGCTCATCATCACCCAGCACAACAGCAGCAGTAGTGCAGCTCCTTTGGGATGCTTAGTGATTCTGTGATCTTAAAGGTCTTTTCCAAACTGATTCTTTGATTAGTGCCTTATGCCTTGGTCTGCTGCAGGTGATCTCAATAGCTGAAGCTAAATACCTACAAATCACTCTTTAATTACAAACCATCTCGATTACAATTAGTTGTCTGGCTTTTAGGAATTTATAAAAATGACCTGCTTAAGGAGCTACTAGTCAGTGCAAAAACATTGGGAAATAATAGGGATACAGTAATACCTTTCTGTATTAGTATATATAGTATACTAATATATGGATATAGTAATTGTCTCTTGCCTCAATTTTTCCTGGTGAAATTCCCCCTGGTGTAATTTGAGAACAGCTGAATGGAAGCAACTGTTGTAGTGAGAGAGGGAAGGTGATGCATATGCTGAACACAGGAGTTGCTTCTTTGAGAGAAAGGGCCACAGAGAGGTCTTAAATGATAAAGGACAATGATAGTCCCTATTTTCTGAAATACACAGGATGAATGGAAATTAATCGTGGGAGAGAAATGTAATATCACTGATTACTGAGACCAGAGACAGGATATTTGCTGGATTACTGCCCCACCTGCCCAAGCAGCCTTGTATATATTTTTGTTTCCTCTATGTCATTCTTCAGCTTGGCACACGTTCTTTGGAGAAGAGGACACTCGGGGGACCTCATTGCTCTTTACAAATCCTGATAGGAGGTCGTAATGAAGTCGAGGCTGTTTTTTTCCACCGTGCCTACAGGGACAGAGGAAATGGCATCAGGATGGGACAACGGAGATTCAGGTTAAGTACCAGAATTTTTTTTTTTTTTTTTTCTCTGCTGTTTGAGTGACCAGGCATTGGAAATGGTGGAGTTGCCATCCCTGGAGGTTTTCAAGTGGCCTCCGTATCTAGCTCAGGGTGATATGGTTTAGCGGCTTAGGGGTAACAGTGGTGGCGCTTGACTGGGTAAACTTGAAGATCTCGTGCAGTATTGATGATTCCACGATGATTGCACGATTCCCTGACTCCAAGCGCTGGCGTCCCCAGCCAGGCCGCGTTTCCATGGCGACGGGCGGACGGACCATAGAGGTGGCGCCGGACTAGAGAGGCTCATGCGGCTGGGGGCGGGGATATGCAAATAAGGGAGCCCAGTGACCTCGCACGCGATGGCTGTTGGGAGGTGCCGGCGGCTTCACTTGCCAGGACGCAAAATGGCCGCGGGGCGGGGTGGGGTTGGGAGGGCGTGCATGCGCGGTTCCGTCGTGCGGCGGCGGAGCGGCGGGGGAGCACCGGTACCGGACGCAGGTAGGAGGCGCCGTAGGCGGCGGGCGAGCGTCTCTCCCGCCTGATCGCTGACCCCGGCTTGTCTCCCATCGTGTAGTGTGGCGGGGTCATGGGCCCCTTGCTCGCTCAGTAAGGTGCTTCGGGTAGGGTGGGAGAGACGCTACTCCCCCCCAGTGGGGGCGCCTTTGTGGGGAAGGGGGTTCCCCCCTTCCCTGCAGTGGTAGAGCCCTGGTGGATACTTCTCTCTGTTATCGTGGGTGGTCCCACTTTGGGCCGGGGGGTGCCGTCGCTCCTTGGTGTCAGTGCCCATGGGCGGGGGGCTCAGACCGGAGCCGGTGGGGGTCTGCCTCCAGCCAGGGAGAAGCGGCTCTGGCACTGCCCTCTTGTCCCGGACTGTGCCGCGGGTCTCTGGTGTCCCTGTTACGCCTTCCCCTCACCTAGCAGGTTTCAGCCCACCACCATGGAGCCCGCGGAAGAGCCTACCAAGGCATGGTGGCAATGCCTCTGGAGAACCCGTTCGAAAAGGATGGCAGTGCCTCTGCCCGGGCCCTTTCTCTACCGGGCCTCCCCTCAGTGTGGAGGGTCCCTGCGGATGGGATACGGGGGATGGCTGTGTAATAATAGCTGCGCTACCTGGGTGTGTCCAGAGTCAGGGTGTCCCCATCTCCAGCCTGGCTCCCTGTGTTGCTGTCCTGCACGTGGGACATCAGCAGCTGCAGCTGGGGTCCCAGTCAGTGGCGTGTGGCCTTGTGGCTGCAGCTGGGGCCATGCGGAGGGATAGTGGCTTCAGGAGGTTTGCACAGGTGAAGAGACTTTCCCCGAAACCGGGAGGTTGTGTAGCTAACTCCTGGTGGCTGTACTTTGCAGAGTGGTAGAAGTTGCTTTTCACCTGGAGTTTCCTATTAAGTGTTAACAAAGAACAAGCAGTATGTGTGCAGTAGTCCCATCTTGTAGCTTCTGTGAACCAACTCTTGGGGCTTGTTTTCAATGATTATTTCAAATTTACTTCTAGTTTTGTAATTTGAGGCCAGAGTTACCTGGCAATGGTTCCTATCCTAGTGCTGTGAGGTCCACTACAGGATTAGAGCTTATATCGACAGCAAATTATCAGGAACAAGTATTTTTAGTACTTCTGACACTCTTCCTTTACACTGTGAAACAATGAGTTCTTTAGACACAGGATGTTGCATGTTGTTAAGATAAAAGCCTTGCCAAGTTCCAAGGCTATGAGACCTGCCCAGTTATCTCTATATTAATAAACCTTGTGCTCTTCTTAGGGAATGAGATCTGATTGAACAAGATTGCTCAGCTGGAACGCAGCTCCATGCAAGCTACCAGCTGGTTCATGGTGTTAATTATGTGGCAGTTGTGTTTGCGTGTATGAACTTAGCAGGAGAGATGGAAGTACATGATTGCTTGTAATAAGAAGGGTATTACTTAATTTCATGATGCACAGTCATCAATGATTGTTGAATAGGTAAACAGTACTGGGAAATGCCCTCATAACCTCTTCCACTCATGTTTCCATGCCTGATCCAGGTGGTTTCAAAGATTTCATTGCTTCACTCATCAGACTCCAGGCTGCTGGAAGCCTGCTGTTGGGGTGTTCATGTTTCACACAGGACTGTGTTTAGTATTCCCTCAAGAGTCCTTGTTACTAAGGGATTATCCGAGGGTGTTAGGACTGTTTCAGGAAAAGTATGGAGTGGAGAAACTGAGAGCCTTGGAGCTATATTCATCTCTAAAAGGGTGTACAAGATCAAAGTTTAGACAGAGGAGCCTAAATTTTGTGAAGTGTATGTCTAGGAAAGAGCTTCTCCCGGGTTAGAAATATGATTTTGAGAGGTGGGTTGGTTTTTTTTGTTTAAATGGGGTTCTTTTGGTCTCATTCATTCAAATAGCTCTGTGGAAGGATTTCTCATTTTACTGACAGAGTTCTGCCAGAATCCAGATAGCTTTGTGGGGTGAGGACCCTCTGAGATGTCTTGTGTTGTGGAGGTGTACCATGTGTGAGAGGAAAGGAGTGTGCAAAATGGGCTCATCGCTGATGGATAACCCTGACCAGACAAGGACATCTATGACTATCGTTTGCAGGCTCTGGGAGGAACTGATGTGTCCAGCACCAGGCATTTTGCTGGGACAGGTCACAGGGCATCAGCTCTATCACAGGTGCAGTTCCAGCCCAGCTTCCTTGTGAATGGGGCTGGACCGCCAGCATCCCAGTCCTGTCTGGCTGTGACAAATGTCTATTGTGTTTTCTCTCAGGTGGTTTTTCCAGATGCTGGGTGGATTTATTGTGTGGCAGTTGCAGAGATGCAGAGCTGGTGTATTTGGCCCTCTGTTAGTAAGCCCCTCAAAACCCAGAATGTGCAGCAGAGGCAGTGTAGTGGCAGCTCAAGCAAGCACAGACATATCCTGAAGTAGTATTTGGGATATTCCAGCCTGTGTTACCCACACAGGGGAGAATGAATACAAGAGTCATCCTGATACTTCAGTCAGGTCTGCAGATGGCTGTTTCAGGTTGCTGAATGGTAACTTCAGCACATAAAAATCATCTGGCCCTGTTTAAAAGGCCAACTTGAGCCAAGATTCACATGTATGGCTCTGCTGCTGGCTCAGTACAAGTGGCTTCAGCTGTGGAAGGCTGGAGCTCAGCCTTGTTGTGATGCCAAAGCATTGCCGAATCACCATGGGACAGGAGAACTCATGAATCCAGCTGTGAGCTGGCTAGGAACTTGTAACAGATGTGTGAGCCCCAAGCTGTGGTGTGTTCCAGACACAGCTGTATGCCAGCACTCTCAAACAAAAGCAGTGCTTTCCTGGTAGCCAGTATTCCAACATCCTCCTCAGGAAGATAAGATCTGTGGACGTCACTGGCAGGAGCCAGATGTCAAATGTGGAGGAGGAAGTTTCTCAAATAAAGACTCATTACTTTTTAATTTATGAGCTTGTTGCTTTATGACTGTGTTAGAGGTTCAATGTGAATGAATGATAACTATTCCCTCCTGTAGCTCCTTTCCCCATTACTTCTTACAGCCTCATGTTGAAAAGTTCTGACATACTCATGAGTAATTCTCCATCCCAAGGAAAAGGTTATGAAAATACCAGTGTGACAATAACACAGAGCTTTGGGTGTAGAAGTAAAATCTGCTTTTTACAGACAACTGTGATTTGTTTCTTTTTAACTGAACACTTGCAGATGAGGAGGGAAAAAATAGCTATCAAATGACCTAATGACTGTCCTAGCAAAAGTGACATCACTTTCAAGTATCAACTGGCTGGAGAGGTTGCACATCTGTGAGGGGGTGATGAAGGGGCAGAAAGAAAGCAAGTGGAACTTTACTCTCTTTGAACAGTGCTGTAACATTTATATGACAAAATGAGGTGTCTCTGAAAGCTTCAACAGCTGTGGTTGGTGCAACATGTGCTCAGTGAAGCACCTTTTGGATGGGGGCAGCATGAAGTGCAGCACTAAGACCGAGGCTTGAGGGGCTCTGCTTTCACACAGGTTTTGGATAGCAAAGGCAAGCCCAGGATAAGAATCACCCTAGTGGGTCATGCTGTTGGTCTGTCTCTCCCCATATCCTGCCCCAGGTGGCAGCAGGAGATGCTGTTTAGAGGGAGGAGCACATGAGTCTCGACACCATTTGTGGCCTTTGCACTTGTCTAGCCCCAGCCTGCACAGCTTGTTTGAGGTGACTGAAGGGGATTTCCCTGCCTTGTTCGCTTTAGTAGCTGTTTTCCTTGAATTTGTCTAATCCTTTGAATCTGCTGCCCAAGTCTCTAATATCCTTTGGTAGTGAATGTCAGGTATTTACTACCTGTCAGGTAAAGAAATATTTTTTTGTGCTTTAAGCTAACTTCCTGCTAGTTACAATGAGTGTTCCCAGTTCTTGTGTCCTGACAGTTCCATGAGGGGGCCCAGTACTCCAGTATCTTCATCTGCTCTTCAATCAGTCCTCCACAGAAGGCTTTTGGTGAGAGACAGAGGACTTATCTCTGGGATAGTTGCCTTAACTCTCCCTTCTTCTTAACCTTTGTCTCTATGCATCGTGATTGCTTTCCAATTTTTGACCATACAAAATGAAATTTCCCCTTGAGGCTTGTCTGTCTTTAATTATGTCTGTAAAGGCTCATTGTCTGGCTGAATTCCCTTCCAAGCAGTATCTTCTGTTTTTCTGGCCATGACTTTTGGCCTGGCAGGGATGCAGAATGGTATCTGAGATCCACAAGGGCTCTGCAGTTGGATCCAGTTGAGGTCTAGTGCTTTGGCTGGGAGTGGAACCAAGGTGCAGTTTCAATCTAGTGATGTAATTGATTGGAACAAATGCTGTTCCTGCTCCTTCTGAACTAGTTATGTGGAATTCCTTGGCCTAGGGAGAGCAGATGGTTATTTTTACTTTTTGCTTTTCAAATATTGCCTAGAAGTGGTCAGACTCATGGCTTCAGGGAAATGCTGAATGGGACTGGTGTTTCATCAGGTTTCGTACCTAGACATTTATTCTTCTGCTTGATTTCCTGCTTGGACTTGCTGCAGCTGGTGTTGCAAGCCCAAGAGGCTGCTGTGGTGTGTAGATTCCATTTCTTATGTGTTTGGTATTATCCCACATTACCAAGCCCCCATGATGTGTCTGAGTTAGGTGAGTGCAGACCCTGGAGGGCTGAAGCAGGAGTGACACACAGCACTTTATCTTGCTTTTGACAGTGCTGAGATAACAACCTTGTTGTCACCCTTCACGTGTGTGTGCTGTGAAGAGGGCTTTTCCCCAGCATGGGCTGGAGGAGCTGACTTGTACTGATTTAAGAAACCCTTATGTTTCACATAAGTGCCTTGTGTTTTGCCTTGGTCTGTAGGAACTTAAGTGTGAGAGAGCTCAGCTTGTAAAGCACAAGAGAACATTTCTGGTCCCACCTCCTAGCCATGAGCTCCAGTCAGTGCAGGTGTGAGGAGTCCTCCTCTCACACTAAGCCCCTTGTGAATATACAGTGACTTGTTCTGGCTGCTGTGTTTACATGTTCTATTTCTGTGTATATTGCTGTCCAGACAAGCATCTTTATTTCAGATGATAGTCCTAAGATTTAGGCCACTCCAAGACAAACTGGACAACTGCTATGGCGCTTCTGGTCAGTTTTATTGCATGATGGCAGCAGTGCCTGCTGCAGTCGTGTTCTGGTCATGTCTCTACATGCCACAAAGCAGCAGCACTGCTCACCATAAATAACTTCTGTCTGAGCCAGCCCAGGTGCAGTCAGCTGTGACTGCCTGGGGAAAGCATTGTGCACGCGAGGTTACGTCACAGCTATTGTAATTTTTATTTGGGTAAAAATTTACATTAGTACCTAAAAATACCAGTGACTAGGTATGCTTTCTGAAGGCTGGTTTGTTGTTTGCAGCCTTCTAGCTTGATTCCTCCTGTGACCTTGCCTTTAAAGAGCTGGATTAATTGTCTACTTGCTGGATAACAAAGAACATTACAGGGTAAAGGACAGGGCAGGCTGCTCAGGAGGAGGCAGTCTACCCCCAGGAGCTCACAGCCTGGCTTCAGCTTAATGAAACAGCTTTAGTGCAGCAGACAGCTTCTAGTCTCTTAAATCCCCTCCAATCCACTTTGTAGCAGCTCCTCAAAACAATATTAATTCTGATCTCTGCAGACAAAAATTTACCAATTAACTTGATTCACCTTTTACTTAATTTAAGAAAATGAATTTGTTTTTGTTTTATTTTATTTATTTTTTCTCTTCTGCAGGAGCAGCAATGGATTGGCCCCAACAAAGATGTAGTAGGTGTTGGGAGAAGACATCTCACCTGAAATGGAGGTGATTGAAGGAACTGAACACTGACTGCACCAACATGGGGCTGCGACTGCTGGCTTGTGTTTTCCATTTGCCCACTGCAGTGATCTACGGGTCTCTGTCGCTCTTTGTTTCCATTTTGCACAACGTGTTCCTCCTGTACTATGTGGACACCTTTGTCTCTGTCTACAAGATTGATAAACTGTCCTTTTGGATAGGAGAGGTTAGTTCTTTTTCCACAAAGGCTTCTGTCCTCTTTAAGTAGGAAACTTTGAAACCAAGACTGCTTCTTGGTAGACATGTGAAAACTGTTAGTTATAACAGCAGTGTTCCATTTTGGAGAGGGAGCAAGGGAGCCTTCCAAGTGCTAACTTGGGCTTTTCACTTTTCCCCACTTACATAAAAATACAAGAAGCTGGGACAGAAAATGCAGAGACTTGGTTCTTAAGACTGTCTTTCCTCTGGGGACATTGGGGTGTTTCACAGGCAGTGAAAACCGCTGGCCGTACAGCCAGTTGCCTCAAACAGGGGCAGCGTACAGTGGTGATGGGGCAGGGAAGATGTGATGGGACAGTTCCTGCTGGTGGCTTACCGTGCCAGCTCAGCACTCCTTGCTTTGGCGACAGAACAGAGCTGTCCTGTGGTATGCTTCACTGTCCTGTTGTATGCTTCACTGTCCTGTTTTCTTTCCTAGACAGTGTTTCTGATCTGGAACAGCCTCAATGACCCTTTGTTTGGCTGGATGAGTGACCGAGTGTTCCTTAGCACACAGCAGTAAGTGAAGTTCTGCTTCCAGAAGAGTCTGGGAAGTTGTTTAGTGTCTGGGGAAGATGATGTCAAATTGTCACCTTTAAAATGATGGCATGGAACTCTTAAATATCTCCTCTTCATGGCATCTTTGAAGTTCAGTGCTCATAAATAGTTTCAGTACTTCACGGTATAGGGAAAGTCACACACACCTACTGGGTGGATGTGACCCTAACCCTTAACAGTCATGATAAGTGCAGAACCTAAAATAATGGGCATCTAAAATATCAAGCCCCTGCTGTATGAGCAGACCTCTTAATGGGGTGTTAGAGAATGTCTGTATGTGATTTGGGAGGCACAGGGGGGAAAAGTACAGTTATTTCCACATGGAATGCCTCAGACCAGTTGTTCCCAAACTCTGTAGGATGGGAACTGAGGCAAGACAGCTCTGTATTGTTGGCTATTGGCATTTCTCATGTATTTATGTCAACATTTTAACGAAAAACATGGTGTGGCTTCCTGCAACTAGTAAAAACTCATTAAAATAATTTACATTGTGCAAAGTGCAGACAGTAAAGCACTGTCAGGGAGAGAAATGCTCTGGAGAAGTAAAAATCCCTTTTCTTTTTGGCCTTCTTAAACCCATATTTTCAGTGTATTCACTATCAGCTGAGAAGGTATCTGATGTGGGTGGTTGTTACTTGAGCAAAAGCTGTATTTGTGTCTATGCCACTTGCATGACTTCCTTGGAGAGGAAGAATATGTGATCATGCAGGGTTTTGTCCAGGTACCTAAAATACTTTTTTTTTTTTTCTTTTGCAGGGCAGGAGCAGAGATTTCCTCCCCTGAAGTAGTTCTGAAGAGGCTCAGAGCACTAAGCCACAATGGCCCCCTCTTTGCCATTTCTTTCCTGGCTTTCTGGGTTGCCTGGGCTCATCCTGGTTTGCAGTTTCTCCTTTGCCTTTGCATGTATGACAGCTTTCTCACTATGGTTGACCTTCATCACAACGCCTTGCTTGCAGACCTGGCTGTTTCAGCGAAAGACAGGACTAGCCTCAACTTCTACTGCTCCCTCTTCAGTGCCATAGGCTCCCTGTCTGTCTTCATGTCCTATGCAGTATGGAACAAGGAGGACTTCTTTTCATTTCGCATATTTTGTGTCTTGCTGGCCCTCTGCTCCATTGTTGGTTTCACCCTGTCCACACAGCTGCTCCGCCAGCGGTTTCAGGCTGATGGAAAAGCGAAATGGGACCAGGAATCAACCCTGAAAGAGTAAGGGCCATGAATTCTCAGCAGGGACAAAGGCCTGGCATAAATCTGCTGCAAACAAAATGTGTGAGAAGATCCAGGATGAGGCAAAATTTGTTAATTATCTCTGGTTCTTGTCTATTGATACAGTTTTCAGGATCAGCTGTCACACTGGCTCCTCTGAAAATAGAACAAAA
Organism: Cinclus cinclus; assembly: GCF_963662255.1. NCBI lineage: Eukaryota > Metazoa > Chordata > Aves > Passeriformes > Cinclidae > Cinclus > Cinclus cinclus. The sequence goes on along the minus strand of NC_085052.1, from coordinate 12,779,983 downwards.
CTGTCTTGTGTGAACCCTAGTCCAAGCTGGAGGCAGAGGCCTAACCTGCTATATGGCCATCCAGTGTTTGGAACATGAAATGAGTTCATGTCTAGAGCATCCAGTGAAGCCTGTGAGTGGTAAAATGTCAGAAACAGCTTATGAAAGCATTCCTGCTTGAGTATGAGACCACATTGAAGCCCATGCCCTATGCAGCTGGACAAGTGAATGTCTCTCCCTGTTACTTATTTCAGCTGCCTGATAGTGGCTGGGCTGTTGGTAAGCCACACCAAGCTGATCCTCCCTGTTCAGCTCCTTCCTTGAGTTGCTTCACTTGTCATCTCTTCTTATGAGCTGCCAGCATTATGCTATAGTAGCAGCAGATCCTGATGTGATCTGCCAGGTGAGCTAACTGCGGGGACCTGGGAAAGGAACCTATGTGTAATGGCTTGGTTGATAAGAGAAGATTGCATTTCTGGACAGAAATGTGAATTTTGTGTTAAGGCAGATGTTCTTTGGGAGACCTGTTGCCTGTGGTTCTTACTAGCAATAAGCAATCACTGTAGACTCCACTGTTTTGATTGGTCCAGGAAGATGAAAGGTTAGGATGAGAGCTGAGGAGAGACAGCTCTGCATCTATACCGGGAGAGCTGGGGACTCTGTCTTGGTGTGAGGTATTTATGGTTGCTTTTTATCCTTCCTTTTCTTTTAGGCTGTACATTGAGAAACTCTCCGTCCCCCAGGAGAAGAGGATCACCCTGGCAGAATATCTCCAGCAGCTCTCCCGGCATCGCAACTTCCTCTGGTTTGTCTGCATGAATCTTGTCCAGGTAGGCACAGAAGTGACAGGCAGGAATTCAGAGGATGAGCACTACCTCTGGCTGTTTGAGATGGGTAATTCAGCAGTATGTGAGTTCCCCAGGAAGGACATAAATATTTCCAGCACCCATTTGCTCTTGGAGCCTCCTGTGCATGCTGGCTGACTCAGTAGCTGGTAGCCATTCTCCCTGCTTGTGACTGAGGATACTTCCTGAGCAAGCTGTGGGATGCTTCTTCCTCTCTCTGCAGCATAGGTTGGGTTATGGGGGCTGACTCTGTGCAGCTCATGTGGGGTGCAGAAGCACAGGGCCTGGCTCACAGCGGGGATGAGTTCAGGAGTGCTGTTTGCTGGTGCTGCTGTCAGCATAGTCTCCGTTTTCCTGAGGCTCACGTCACTGTTCTTGCTGTCCAGCTGGATCCATCTCCCAGCTGGCTTTTACCATTTCTGTTCTTCATCCTCTTCAGTGATGTCTACCAAATGCTGGCAGACTGCCCAGCTTTGTGTGCTGCAGTCATGGCTCCCTGGGGTTCTCTCAGTTCCCCTCAGGCAGGCTCTTGATGCTGGTCTGCATCTTTGTGTTCAAGCCTCAGTGCCTTACCAATGTCCTCCTATCCGCTGCCTCCTCCCTCCTGCCATGCCACTGTCTCCCCCAAAGCCTCGTGGTCATTGCTGTCACCTGCTGGCCCTGTCTGCCCCAGCAGCACTGTGCTGTACAGCTGGGCAGTGGGGCTGACTTCGGGCACAAAGTGGGCATGGCTGATGGCACTGAGCGCTGCAATCTCAGCCAGCAGTATCAGAAATGCCACAGCCAAGGTCTTGTGCTGCTGGAGTACGCCAGGCCTATCCTGCATGATCCTTTGGCATGGGGCTTCTAGGACAACAGAGCTCAGAGGGCTGTTAGCTTTTTCTGTTCTTTCTCACTGCTGTTCCTGCTGACCAGCTCGTCTGCATGCTGCCTTCACAGGTTTTTCACTGCCATTTTAACAGCAACTTCTTCCCTCTGTTCCTGGAGCACCTGCTGTCAGACCAGATCTCTGTCTCTACTGGATCCTTCCTGCTTGGTGAGTTTCAGGTGGGACTGGAGGGAGCAGCTGAGTTATGTAGGATCTGGCCCAAGTCTGGCTTTGCTCTTTTCAAACTCCATCTAGGGAGAGGTGTGCTCACATGCAGGACTCTGAGCTGTAAGATTCACACATGCATGCACCCCATGTTTCCCCGGACCTCTGAGTTGTCCTTCTTGGGCACAGAAGTAACTTGGAGCCTTTTCTAGTAAGGCCAAACCTGATGTGCTGGACACCAGACTCCAGAGAGGTATTGCTCTGAGCACTAGAGGCTGCAAATGTTCCCAGGATGCAGCAGAGAACACAGCCCTGAATTTTGTTCTTTCTGCAGCATATGGACCATTTCCAAGCTGCCACAGATATGTGGGCATTGGTCCTAGGGTTACCCTGGGAGGGTTCTGTACAGACTAGGTCTGGTCAGGCAGTCATGTCTCTCTCATTTCTGCTCCAGGGCTGAGTTGCAGCCTCTGCATGATACTAGGCAAGTCTTTTCTTCCTTCCTGTCTATGAGGTTGATGGAAGAAGGTCTCCCTCTGTAGGAAAGTGTGTGCTGTGCCACAAAGCCATGGAATAAATCTGCTGCAGCCTTCTGTAAATGCAGTGGAGCTACTCTGTATTGTCCTGCTGGCAACAGCCAACCAGCCTTGCTTTCTCTCTCAGTATAATGTCTGACGTCATGGTGGAAAGTGAAACTCCCTCAAGCTGTTCATGCCTCTGTCTCTGCTCAGGTGTTTCCTACATTGCCCCCCATCTCAATAATCTCTACTTCCTGTCACTCTGCCGCCGCTGTGGGGTTTATGCTGTAGTGCGAGGACTCTTCTTCCTGAAGCTGGCTCTGAGTGTTGTCATGCTCCTGGCAGGACCTGATCAGGTGTATCTGCTCTGCATCTTCATTGCCAGGTAGGCAAGCAGCAGTCACTTCCCCTGCCCTCTGCATCTTGGGAACCGAAATGAGTTGTCCCTGTTTTTGGAAGAGGAGTGGAAGACAGGGGACAGGATCATACATAAGCCATGTGGTTTCCAGCTCTGACAGCATATGGGACAGCTCACTGCAGAGTGAGAGAGAAAGTGATGTTCAGGAGGTCACAAACCTGTAGGGCTGGTGGCAGCCTTCACCTGCTTTTGCCAGCCAGCTGAGAGCTTCTCCTCTGCAGCCCTCAGTGTGTGCTGTGGGTGCCTGTGAGCCACAGGCCCAGTGTGTCCTGTCCCCAGGCCTGTCTGACCTGTGTAGCAGGTCAGGACTGATCTGAAGTGTCACTGCAGGGTACAAAGTCTTATTGATAGTGGTGTTCCTCTCCTGTAATCAGGGCTTCTGAAATTCTTATTTCAAGTATGGGAAGACCTTTTCACCCCGGCCGTTTTTTCTGATCTGTCACATTTTCCTGTAATTTCTTGATAGCCTTATTCAGTGCTTTGCCTGTTGTTCTGCAGCAACCGTGTGTTCACAGAAGGGACCTGTAAGTTACTCAACCTGGTGGTCACTGACTTGGTGGATGAGGACCTAGTCCTGAACCGTAGGAAGCAGGCAGCCTCAGCCCTGCTCTTTGGGATGGTGGCTCTGGTCACCAAGCCAGGCCAGACCTTCGCCCCTCTGATTGGCACCTGGCTGCTCTGTGCATACACAGGTAAGTGTATGGGGAAAGCAGTGGAGCAGGACAGGGCAGACCTTTGAGTTCAGTGTCTGGCACCTTGTGCTGTGCCCTGGGTGGGTGCAGACGGCTCTTCAGTTGCTAACCTGTGCCTGGTCTCTGCATCTCCATGGCTGGACACTCAGAGAACAGACAAAGGTTCATCCCCACTGCCACATTCTCACAAACTCTTCTCTGACACCAGGCTACGACATCTTCCAGCGCAACCCCCTGAGCAATGTGGTGAGTGCCCAGCCGAAGCCGGAGTCTGCCACAGCCTTGGAGCCAACTCTTCGCCAGGGCTGCTTTTACCTTCTGGTCTTTGTGCCCATCACGTGTGCCCTGCTGCAGCTCCTCAGCTGGTCACAATTCAGCCTGCATGGGAAGCGGCTGCAGGCAGTGAAGGCTCAGCGGCAGAGCCTGACACAAGGCCAAGCAGCAGAGGTCAAAACAATCTAAGGGTGCCTGAGCCCCCAGGATGCTGCTGGTTCCAGGCTGGTGCTGGAGGGCAGGCAAAGGGCAGGGATGGTGGACTGAGAGAGCCTGATGTTCATGGTTCAGCTGTGAAATGCTGTGATGCCAATGTTTACTCATTCCAGGTGGTGGTCACTGGGGAAGGCAGAGAGGTTCAGCATGTGAGGCACCTGAGATAGATCACTTGATCTCAGGAACAAGAACATTTTATCCCAGTCTGTCCCAGGGAGCAGAGAGTTGATAATTCCAGTGAAGAGGTGCTGGGTTACAGGTGCTAGAAACAGATGCATCCCCAGTGCACTTCTGAGCACTGGGCATAGCTCTGGGGAGCCACAGCTGGCCCAGCTGAGCAAGAGAAGACTGCACAGGGAGTCCTTCCTCACTAGAGTTGCAGTCTTGGCGAGTGGAGTGGGAGGCTCCTGAAGGACCAAGTGACTGAGGGAATGATTGCCAAACAGGGCCAGGGATGAGAGAACCTTGAAGGTCTTTCCCAGTAACTGGTAATACCCTCCCACTTGCAGTGCTGTGGTTCTTGGACCAAATCCACTCTTAAGCATTTGTTGTTGCCAGGACAATACCTTGCACAGCCAGGATCTGGTGGGTGTGCTGTTTTATGCTGAGGTTCTGTCCTCTCTGGCCTTGTAGAGGGAGTTGTTGCTGGCCTGGGAAAGGTGCTGGGCTTGAACTGAGTTCAGAGCCTTGAGCTGTATCATTTCACTGGGCATCCCATTGCATGTGTTTATCCCTCCTCTCCACAGCCCTTTCTACTCAGTGCTGTCATATAGCTGTACCATGAACCCCCTCCCATTCTGAGGAAGGTCAGGGAACCAACCCCTAATCCAGACACTGGAAGTGCCTCCGTGCCCAGGGCAATCCCAGCTGACCTTGTGAGGCAGCCTGGTGCCCCCCCCTCTTGCAGGAGAGCACAGCCTGGAGGAGACACCAGGTCTTGCTTTTGTGCCTTTGATTCCTCTTTGGAGCCTGTCTGACACAGTACTGGGCAGTCACAGGGTTGGGATTTTATCCCTGTGGGGAGGGGCTGACACCTCACCTCCTCTGTGCTTGAAACAGTGGAGTTAGATCATCTCACCTGGCTGCTGAGCCAGGGACCCAAGGAGACCAGCTTTGATCTCCCTGGTTTTGGCTGGGAGCAGATGGACAGGTACTCACCAACGGGGTCCTTGAGGCTAGGGAGTGACTCCTCAGTCCCTGTGCTGTGTTTGAGGGCAGGCAGGAGGGATGTGCCAAAACCTGTGCCTTGCCTGCTGTGCAAGGCAATGTTTGGAAGCTAATGTTCTTTGATGGATGTTCTGCAGGTTCCTTCTAGGGTCTCAGCCCACCAGCCTGCCACCTTGCCTCAGGACATGGCTGCCTTCTGTCTTGGACCAAGACATACCTTCTGTGAGGCTGCTATAGTTCTTAACAGTTCAATCATAAGTTATTTGTGCAACTTCTAACCAAGTTTGAGAATGATTCTCCATTTCATAAATTAAAGATGATCTTTTTCTGAATTGCTTAATGATTTTCTTCTAGCTAGTGGCTCTAGCCTGGCTGGGACAGCTCCTTCTACACAAAACTGCACTGTTTCGGCAGGGGATAGGGCATCACCTGCCTTTGAAGGGAGGTGTCATTTACCCCTGCTGCTTTGGAAGGCCCCAGAGTTAGGTCTGTCCTGTTCCTACACCAGTGGCTGCTGGGAACAAGATAGGATGGTCTAGCACTAGGCACTGTGCCACCTGTGAGCACAGCTGTACTCATTGCTCTCTCTGCAAACACCTGGGCTGGCACCAGCTCTTCTAACAGCAGTTATGAGACTCAGCCCCGGTTGTCGTGTTCCAGTCTTTTACCCGTCTGCAGTGACGGAAGTCTTAGGGATAACACATGTAAAGGAGAGTAGATTTGGACACCATGGCTGCAGGCCAGGAATCTCCTCCCACAAAAGCCAGGCCACAAATGCAATCCTGGACCAAAGATGGCATCTCCTTGCAGAGTCTGGCCAGCAACAATTCTGCACAGACAAGAGAACAAAAGTTACCTCCATAAAATTGTGAACTGGGGAAGAGGAGGCCAGGAGGCTTGAGTGTTGTATATGAATGACTTTATTTAAGTATGCTGGGCACCACCAGGCAACATGGTTTGGATAGTGTGCAAGGGAACAGTCAGGCAGACCAAATGAATGCTAGATTGGAGACAGCACCGTCTGCCCAGTCACTGCAGGTTACAAAATGGAGCACTGCTGCTGCAAGGCCAGCGGAGGGGCTGGGGGGAGGGAGAGCACTGCCTGGGGCACAGAGTAATGGAACCGAGAGGAATTTACGGGAATTCTCCTGTGTGCTGCAGCAAACCAGCAAGAACAGAACCAGTTTCCAAGCACAAGGCTGGGTATTGATGGCTCTTTTCTGACAGGCTCTTGCTTAAAAAACAACCTGGTCTGATGGGGGGAGGGGTACAAGGAGACTGGTCTCAGCTGGGAGCCCACCCCACCCACCTACCTACAGCTTCTCCAAGCCCATGGGTGAGCCCCAAGGACGTGGTTCCTGCAGTGGCAACTGGCTGCTGCTTACATTCATCGCAGCTGGGGCAGTGCATTGGCCCTTCCCTCACCTCTGTGGCAATCCTCCAGCTCTTATCCTGTCTCTGCACCTGAGAGTGACCCCAAGGTGATGTGTGGCAATGAAGGGAAAGGAGAGAAACAGCCACCAAGCAACTCCAGCTCCATTGCTACTGCCATGTTCTGCAGAAAAGTAATGGGAAAAAAAGACAGCACCAAATAATGCACAAGTAAAACCAGAATAGGGGCATGCCCCAACACAAGCTGGTCTGCAGGCTGCCCAGGGCTGTTAGAGCAGTACAAGCAAAGCAGCCACCAGCTGAGCAAAAAGGCACCACAGTGCAATGGAACACAGCCAGCAGAACAGCTTCCTGCTCACAAACCTGCCACTCACACCAACCTCCCAGTGCCCTTTACTGTCCTCTCCCTTGTGCATTCCCAGTGACTAGCAAGGCCCTGTGGAGCAGGGATGGGGTGGTGCTGCAGGGCTGGCCCTTCCGCTAAGTGTGGGTGCTGTGCACAGTGTGAACATCCATCAGCGGGCAGCTGGGCAAATAGGTGTTCAAAGAAGACCCAAAGCATAATTCCCAGGTGCTGTGGTCAGTTTTTGAGAGATCGTCAGACATTGCAATAAATAAAACAATTCTTACATTACAATGCACCTTCCCAATTGTTATTTTGCCCCAGAACAGATAAAATACACAAGAGTTATGCCTGGCTGTGAATACATGCTCCCTTTGCCCTGACACGGCAGGAAGGAGGGAAACAGCCTTGACTCTTACAAAGAACACGAGAAGTCAGCACTGTAAATCTTGGCAGGTTGAGGGGGAACACGCAAGTGCTTTCACGCCCATTCCGGGGTACTTGCTTCCAGAGGAGAAAAGGTATTTAAAACAAGGTACGAGAGAATAACCGTCTAGTACAATGATAGCTGATTAGATTTGCTTTGTTCTACTCCATGCAATACAAACTAAGTCCTATCGCAAACTTCTCCAGCTGTGGTGCAGACCCCACATCAGGTTAAGAAGTTACACACTCATACGCACACTCACACACCAAAACAGTGGGGGCATATGGACTTAACTGTTGAGAATGTGCTTTCTCTTAATAAAAAATATATTAAAAACAACTTCAAAAACCTACTGATGGCGAAGACACCACTGAAGAAGGAAGTAGCTCCGGGGCCTCAGCTATGTCTTTCCAGACAATCCAGGCATTGCAGTCAGGCTGACTAAAGCCTGCACGAGCAGTCTGCAGTGGTTGGCTCCCTTCTGGCTTGCCAGGCAGTTTCTATAAGCTGTTCCCTTTGTTTTTGCTTATTTGTTTTACAATAACAGATGTGACTGTGATACAGAAAATAAGGGACTGAAATGAAAAAGGAATGGGCCATTCCGGAGAAATTTAGATTGGTATTTTCTCCTTTCCATTAAAAAAAAAAAAAACACCCAAAAAAATACAAAAAAAAAAAAAAAACAAACAAAAAAAAAAAAAAAACACAAAAGAAAAAGTTAGTAGTACTAATACAACCCTCCTGCTGCTGTCGTCTTTGCTCAGTGACATCGGGGCATGCTGGCGCACACACACACACACAGGCAGCTCTCAGACACTCGGACTCAGAAAAGCGAGTTTAAGTGAGTCTTCGGAGGAGATTGAGGACAGGTCCCAGGGCTAGAAGGTTTTTCGGTGGATGGCACGAGCTCCATCTTCTTCATATTCCTTTTTCGAAACCCACATTTTCTTAAAGGTGTCCAGAGAGGCCAAGATAGAGCCACTACGGAGAGACAGGTATGTTATGGGTTAAAGGAAAATGCTGGGGGCACTCTTATAGTATCTCTGCAGAGATAGGCTGTTTCTATCTTGACACCTCCCCATGACAGAAAGGTGCCTAGGCTCAGTTACCCATGACAGACATGTTCTCTGGACAGTCACTCCCTCTCTCACTATCCTCAAAGGTGCCAGTGCTAGAGCCTGGCACCACCTGCCCCCTCCCACATGACCTGGTGACTACTGCTTCAAGAACATGCCAAGCATTGCCCAGCTGAGCAACACAACCCCCCTGACACACAGCACCAGTTGGGATAATAACCTGAGAGCTACCGGGCTGTGCCTCCCCAGCCCAATCCCACAGCAAAATGTGTTGCTGTGCAGTACATACCCAATCCACGTGGAATACAATCTCTCTTGAGGAGCCGATATCTGGGAGAAAGAGAGAATCAGTACCTTCCCACCTTCCAGTTCTGCTCTTCCCAACACAATGCCCACACTTCACTCCAGCTAACAGCTGACAAACACAAATGTGATCTCTCCCAACAGAAGGACACCTGACAGTCCCCACAAAACAGCCACTCTGGTCCAGAATCCGGGACAGGGGTCATGTCAGAGGAATCACCTTCTCAGTGATGAAACCAAACTGATTTTCATCACAACAGCATATGCTGCTGGGCATGTGAGTGTCTTAGGAAAGGAATTTCTGATTTGAAGTAAATAGCAGCTGCAGTCTAAGCAAGGTTCTTTTAAGGTCACAGAACAACACACTTGGTAAGTGACAAACACAAAAGAGATGGCTCTTACCCTTATTTTGACATCCTTCGGAGCTAGTTTCTTCACTTCACTCAACAGCCTGTCACCAAAGCCTACACAAGACAGAAAACATGTAGTGTGAGCACCTCAGCAAAATCCCAAGTTTGATCCACTAATGATATGGATGTATCCTATGTAGTCCTATTCAAATACCCCATTCCATATCCTAGAATCCTGTCTGGGGAGGCACAGAACCCAGACAGTGACATAACAGGATTTTGTCTCACTGAGACCTCAAATGCTGGCACAATGGGCTCTATTCCTCAACAGCAACCTCAGTCACGCAAACAAGATTTTTAGCTGGGACCTCCTCCTTCCCTAGACATTCCTCCTGTGTCCAGCCCATTTGTACAGGGGATTGAATGGGAAGACCAGGATCTATTTGGAGATGTCAACCAGTGGATAACAGACTGATGGGTGCTGGCAGAAGGTATCTTTAGGTAAATGGGTACCAACTGAGTCCTGAGGGGATGGGTTGAAACCTTTCTGCACACACATAGCTGAGACTCATGCAGGAACTAGGACCACTGAACTCTCACATATCAGAGACCTAAAGAAACCTTATAAAATAGAAGAGTCCTTCTTGGTATCTAGTCTCAGATATCGTGAGCTACAACAGCGGGAATGAACACAGCTATTCAGTCCTTCCACAGGCATTGACTGGAGGAAAACAGTAAAAGCCCTGCAAGTCCAGAAAGTGATGTATGAGGGCAGGTGTCTTGCATATGCAGTAGGATATGACTAGGACTCAGAAAATCAGGAAGTAAATGGCCTGAGAAAGCAGAATTTACACATCCCTCACCCCAGATGACAAGTTGGGTGATCTGGGTTATCTTCCCAGTTTCACATGAGAAAGAAGCAAGAGATCAGGTATGTCACAGCACACTTAAAGAGGAGAGGCAGAAACCTTTGAAAAGCGTGGAGCCTCCAGACAGCACAATGTTGGAGAACAGCGTTCGCCTCAGATCCATGTCTGACTTTTGAATGGCAAAAACGAGCACTTCATGAAGTCCTTCACATTCCTCCCCTATCAGGTCCGGCCGGAACAGGAGCTCTGGGGCTCGGAAACGGGCAGGGCCAATCTGCAAGAGAAGAAGTTAGGATAGAAGGAAGAGAACAGTGTGGCTTTGTTCACTACCTACAGATGGGCCTGCCTTTCTTAGGTGAAGCTTCAGAGTAATGAAGCTTCCTGGACATTCATGCTCCAATACTAGACCCCAAGTGAATGCCAATTTGGACTAGAGCTCCTACAAAGGGCACCATTTCCAATTTGCAGATGAAAGAGATGAAGAAACTTGCTCAGCCCTATACAGCAGGTCTGGCACAAAGGGAGCAAATCCCACCCTGGTAATGCAGGTAAAACCTGTATTTCCTCTCTTTCGACCATTCTATAGTGGGCTCAGTCTTCTAAGGAGTATTCCTAACTCTTCAAATCAACTGTTAATGCACAGGAGACAATTTTAAGCAGGATAAAAGGCACATATAAAACCACTGATGGATTTAGTGAGCTAAAACCTACCCACACTCCATACCTGATCTGCATAAAGTTTGTTAAATCAGAGCCTGCTTTCAAATAACTCAGAGTCCTCACTGTCAAGCTGCATCCCTATCCAGGACTTCCAGCAGAAGTTGTGAGGTTTCTAGTGAAGTTTTCTTTCCTTTAAAATTCTAGTGTCCAGTCAACAGCCTAGGATGAGTTATGGTCTTTTAAAATTATCTCCTCCCACCTAACACTGCATGACATTTCCCATCATTGGGGAACTTTTCTGGAAACTCTGTGCCCCTTGTGATTAATTCTCCAAGGGTAGTCCTTACAAACCTCAATAGTGCTTCCATCTGGCAGGTAGTATTGAGCCTTCTCAGTCTCCAGAGTCTCATCCTTCTGGGGGTTTATTGACAGGTAGCAGGCACGCTGGAGAGGAAACAGAGTCAGGGAGAGGGAGGTGAGAAGGATAAACCCAAATGCCTCTGATATAATGTTTTCTCACTAAAAATCAAAATCCATGTATCCCTTTGGGGAGACTGATTTCAACAGTATTATGTGCTGGAGAAAAGACCTTTAAGGCTCACAGCAGGTAAACCAGCTTGCAATATCCCACTTGTGATCCTTAGCTGCCATGGATTTTACTCCATGAAGGGTAAACAAGCACTAGTGAAAGATATGACCAGACCCTGAAAAACTGCAGCATAGGAAAATGTAAAACCAATTCTGGACCACCAGCCCATCTTCACCTCCATGTTAACAGCCTCTCTAATCACAGGGATTAATGTCATTTTGCCGGTAACTCTCCCAGAATATTGGACAGCTGAGGTTGCAAATGACCTCTGGATGTCATCTTGTCCACACAGGGTCCCCTAAAGCAGGATGTCTAGGACCATGACCAGATATTACCAAAGATGGAGACTCCACAACCCTCTAGACAAATTGTGCCAGCACTTGATCACGCTCACGCTGAAGAAATTTTATGTGCTTGAGTTTGTGCATCTTGTCCTGTCACTGGACATCACTAAAATGAGTCTGGCTCTGTTTTCTCTGCACCCTCTCTTCAGACATTTATATACACCAACAAGACTCTCCCCAAACATTTCTTGTGGCTCAACAGTCCAAGCTCTCCCTGCCTTTCCACATATAAGAGTCCTTTAATTGTCATAATGGCCCTGACTCTCTTACATAGATAATGGATTTAGTTGCGGAGCTAGGTAGGCTGGAATTTCCCACCAGATTTCACACGCCACAACTTCCCTTGAGAAGAAATCCCCTCTTGGACAAACACAGAAACTAAGCAGGACATCACCTCCTTGATGGTCTTGACAATCTCAAACTCAGAGGTTGTGTGGAAGTCATAGCCTTCCTTCCGGAGATAGAGACGCAGGAAGCGGGAGACATCCCGGCCAGCGATGTCAATCCGCATGATGGAGTGAGGCATGGCAAAGCCTTCATAGATGGGAACCGCGTGGGTGACGCCATCCCCAGAGTCCAGCACCACTCCTGTGGTCCTGCCAGTCGCATAGCTACCAAAGGGACAAAGGCTCAAGTCAGAACAAGCAACTCAAAGTGAGCCCAGGTAAGCAGCACATCCATGCTCAACTTTGGAAGCAGAGATTCCACACAAACAGGGTCTAAAAAAACCCTCAAAATGCAAGTTCTGTTTGCAGTTCAGAAATTCCTTGCCAATTCTTTATTACACAAATTGAGTTTCAGTTCTTGTGTGAAAAGGGGGTAAGTCAGACATCAGTGAGGTCTTCCACAGGCATTTTTGTAAAAGAATGGATTTCACGGAACATTCCACAAACACAAAGACAAAAGACACTTACAGGCTAAGCACAGCTTGCATGGAGATGAATAGTGCTGGCACATTGAAGGTCTCAAAAAACACCTCAGCAGCACGCTCTCTGTTCTTGCGCGGGTTTAGGGGTGCTTCTGTCAGCAGCACAGGATGCTGGGAAAGAGAAGAAGGAGCTGTGCTGCAGTAACCAGAAGGTAGTAGGGGTGTGTTCCTAAAAGTTTCTGCTTATTTATTCACTTCAGGAACCACTGGTCCAAGAGGACAGGTACAAACGAGTAATTTCAGCTGAGCTGTAAGAGACTGTGAATAACCTCTGTTAGGTTGGAAGACCAGCAAGGTTCTGGTCTAGTTATGAAGAATTGTTAGGAAATGTACTCTGTGAGTAACTGTGACCCATGAAGGACAAATAGGATGACTCTCAGTGACAAAAAATCAGCCAAACTACACAGACCTTAATAAAGGGTGAAGGCATATGGTCTTAGCACAAGCAGACAGAAATATTCCTACTCTGCAAACTAGATTGTTCTCAGACATTTAATCATTTTTTTGGTCAGATCCTTCCAGACCACAGGAATTATCCTTTCTCACTTCAAATCACGCCACTGCTGAGTGGATATGCCTGATGTGCAGGCAGAACAAGAAAAGTCAGAAACACTTGGCCTAAAGTAGAATCATTAGAGAGAGTATGAATAGCAAATGTGAAAGGCAGATTTTCAGTCAGGCCAGACCATCAGATCTGGAGAGGAATTCTGCTTGGATACTTCTTGTGCAGTATGTCCTGAGAGGTGAAAGAGCCTAATTTAGCAACAGACATACATTCAGAAAGAAGGGCAAAGGAAAAGTCACAAATCTTTCCCAGAGTTCTAAGGGTCCTGGTGCTACACAAGCACTGAATGATGCCTGTGCCTTTACACGATGTGGTCTCTCACCTCTTCTGAAAACGTCTGGAGTTGGTCTTTAGAATACACGTACTGCCAGATGCGCTCCATATCATTCCAGTCCTTCACGATGCCATGCTCCATCGGGTATCGGATTGCAAGAAGACCTCTGTGCTCCTGAGCAAACAGGAAGGACAAGAGAGCATCAGAGCTTCCAACAATCACACTTCTGAGCACTGTGACTTACTGTCAGACTCAACTTCATTTTTGATTCCACTAAAAGATAACTTATCTAGAGCATACAGGGAAAAACCTCAACACTCATCACAAACATCTCTCCTGGAGAAGCCAAGACTAGAGAAGGCCTTTTCTTACCAAGTAGGAATGTCTATGTCTGACATTTGCAAAGTATATTCCATCCTAACACTTAAAGTCAACACACAAGACACCTATTATATGGTATCTTTGTACTACCAGCTCAACCATGATATAAAACATAATAGGATGTTACTGGGGAATGCAGTTTTAAGGGCTCACAAGAAATGTAACCACACAACTGATTACATGCTGACAGAAGCAGGACTGTGGAGAGAAGCTTCCTGCCCACAGCAGGGAGATATACAGCAATTGAGTAGGATCCATTTCCCAGTCAAAAGTATATAACCACACGGAGCTAGAAGTAGCCTAAAAAGAAAAGAGAGGTATCGAAGGCCTTGGGAACTAGGTCTGTGGTCAGCAGATTGGCACAAGAATTTAATGAAGCTCCCCACTCCACCTTGGATACACATGCATTTGACAATCTGTTCTACTCTTCAGACCTACAGGATACTAAAGAACCACAGTCCAGCTGCCACATCCCCCCTTACAGCAGCACACTGAGAGATATGAACAAGTGCAGTGTACAGGTGTTCTTACCTCTGCCTTTGGACCAATGAAAATGTCCCCTTCTAAAGCACCAGCCATAACGCGAACGTGCTTTGGTCTGCCCACACTAGAACACAGATGAGAGTAAATGCTTCTACAAAGAGCTCAGATGCAGCCAAGGATTGCCTGCTTTGTGCTTCTCTCTATCCTAACCAGAACTTTCTCAGTGGGTAAGTCTGGGGGTGCTACCAGGTGCAGACAGACTCAAATTAGCTCTGGGCTAATTTCAGAAATCAGAGGTGAAAGGGACAGATTGTAAACAGTTCTGAACTGGTCCATAAACCAGCTGAGTCTGGCCATATTTTCACTGATTGTTCGAGACTCACCTGTTTCAACAGTGCCTGGGATGAACATGGCTAGACTGGGCAATTGTCTGAGGTGTTGGATCCACATGTGCTGCCTGACCTCAGGCAGACTTCTCAGATTAGACATTTGTGTCCCATACCCCACCATCCCATACAGAAAATATTGCTCAGAACAGTAAACTACTCACTAAAACCCCACCACATTGAAAATAAAAGCTAGTGACTATTCAGAGTTCCTGTTCCAGCAGTCTTCATCCTGGCAAAACTCTCAGAAAACTTACAAAGAAGTCTGGCAGGAATCAAGACATCATACCACATGCTGAAGAGTTCTTCACATGTCTTATCCCAAATTTTATTTTTTCCAGGTCATTTTCTTCATGTGTGCAGATTTAAAGGATCCTACAGCTTATCCTACAGCTTTGGTTGTGTGTTGAGCCTGACAAAGTGATGTCATCTTTTATGATGAGTGTGTGTGTGTGTGTGTGTGTCCCCAAAAATCTCAAAATATTTAACAGCAGAGCTCTCATCTCCCTGATACCTCTTTGGCAGCAGGCAGATAAGAGCAACTCATTTTTCCATTCATAAAACTGGGCAATTCTTCCCCCGTACATAACAAAGAATTGGTACACATTACTGAGAAGTTACTAAAATCAGCAGAATACTTACTAGTTAGGAAAGCAGTATTTTGGTATTTGATCGCCTGCAAAACCTGCTTTAATCACACCCGAGCCCTGTGAAAGCAACAGACAAATATGTCAATTATCACTCATTCCATCATCTTCACAAGTTTTAGAGGAGTTGCAAAGTACATCAGCACTGCCAGATCCTTTCCTTTCTACTAGGAATACAGCTCCACAGGGACTGGCCCTCCAGGCTGGATGGGGACATGAAGTGCCAGCTTGGCTACTGGAGGGAGTGACTGGCACCCTCTCTGGCAGTGACACATCTCACAGGGCACAACCATCCCATGCACCCTGGTACTGCTCTACCCACACCAAAACACTGCCTGTACAGATGAGTATTTTTCTAGCAAGGGCTACTGTGAAGGTTCCAGCAGGCTAAATCCACACTCCACGGGTGTCTATCAATATTAGATAACCTCGAGGGCAGGAGAACACTCCAGAAACCCCAGCAAGAGCAACTGAACTCTGCCAGCTTCAGGAGGCACTGGAAGAATGAAGGCTACAGGCCTCTCAGAAGGAGATTTGGAAAGGATGGAGGGTGGATAAAGTCAGAGAGGGAAGTAGCAAAGAACTGTGGGAAAAAGACTGGAAAAGAAACTAGGGAAAATATGATCAAGTATGGATGAACTAGCTAATGCTAAAGAGGCAGAAGTGTGGTCAGAAAAGACATTGGAAACCAACCCAGACTGTTGCCTGGAAAGGACAAAGGTGCTGGTTACACTGTAAGGGGATAGGCTGGGATCAGGAAGCACAGCTGACGGGATAGAGCTTGTTCAGAGGAGACAAAGAAGAGATGAGAGATGGCAGTCAGGAAGGCACAGATCCAAAGAGCCTTCTGCAACTTTCAAAGCAGCAAACACAGAGCAGGTAAAACCAGCCACAGCAAGGCCCTGGCAGGGAGTCAGTGCCAGGCATCTGGCCCCACAGCTCTCATCCCTGTCCGGAAGCATCCTGGGAACACCATCATCAATTTGGATCTGTGCTGGCTCCTTCCCTTCCTCCATTTCCTCTCCCTGCACAAGGGAATGACATCTTGAAACAATGAGCAGCTTGCAGGAACACCAAGGTTTTGCTAAGGAGAGGATTTTCATAGGATCTCATCCGATAAGCCATTTCACTGGTAATCCCAGACTATGATGGGCACAAGCTCTTCTGCAGAAAGAGGAGCAGTTCTGCTTAGCCCCATGGTAGGAGCCAAGTGTGTGCGAGCTTGCACTGAAAGCTGTGGCCTGTGAAGTGCCTTTTCACTCTCAAGGGCTCTGCAACAGGAATGCTCTGGTTTTGAGGCCAAAAACACATTTTGGTTACCCCACAGCATTTTAAAATGAGTAACAACACAGCTCCTCCATAGCTTTCCACTTCTCACCACCACTATATGGGTCAGCATCACCACTTTCACTTAGAGGCTGGGGCCAGATGAGTTGCTCAGGGCTCTGCCAGGCAAACCCTGGCTGCAGTGGCTTCCAACGCTGCCTTCCCAGTGCCAGAGGTTACCAGCCAGAGCAGGCTCAGCAGAAAGGAATGTGGGGCGGCCCCAGCCTCTCCCATTCACAGTCCAGCACTTTGCTGCCAAGACACTTCCATCAGCACTTTCAGCCGGGATGTCAGGCTCTGCATAGAGCGTGTGCACTCTGCCACCAGAGCTGGGATACTCCTGCCTCTAAACCACCAGAGTCAGATTTGCCAGGACACATCTGTAGGAGATGAATGTCAGGAATACTCTGCAAACCAGAAGTAGCTATTTATAAAGCATATGAAAGGTAGATTGCTTGAGTCCTTGTCTCCTGATAAACACCTGCAGCCAGGCTGGCTCCAGGAGCACACCCAAGCTGCCAACTGGGCAGGACTGACTACTTCCTTTTGGTAAGAGGGACTCAGCTCCAGTTGCATCCCAAGGTCTGCCCTAACTTATATCCGTGTGACAAAGTGGCTTGTGAAGTGTTAAAAAGACTTCCCTTCAGACAGGCACTCTTCTGGCTATTCTCTTCAAAGTGAAATAAGGAATAAACAAAACCCACTATTCTGATTTTTCTTACAATTCTCTACCTGGGAAAGAATATCATCCTGTGGCAAGTCTTGCAGAAAAATAATTGAACTAAAAGCAGTAACATAATGTAACCACATTAGAATATTGCACTTTGTGAATATTTTGTTTCAGGACAACAACACTACTCCTATTTTAACTTCGAGATTGAAACTTCCTTATGTCAGGCCAAAAATTACCCAGTGTGTCCTAGTGAAATTCCCAGCAAGTTATGTATTTTAAGATTTACATACTGAAGTTCAAAGTTAACCAAATGTGTTGGGAGTTCAGAACTCCAGCTTGGAATCAAAGATGAATTGCTGCTTTGAATGTGCCGGTGGGATGGGGCTTCAACACAATTGTGCTTCCAAGTGCCTGGGAATAAACCAAGAACAGCTGTTTGATATCTCTGCACTACAAAGACCTGACCGCACTTTCTGACCTATGCAATTTTTCTTGAAAACATTTTACTTCTTTGAACATATGTGTGCACTGAGTAAATCTGTTTATTATAGACCAGTTTGAGATTCCTATGCAATGAGAAGAAAATGTTTACATTTTGAAATAACTGATTCAGAAAGTTTAAAGACCTGTTTTTTCGGCTTTGTTTCAAATAAGGAAAACCACATGCATCTTCTCTTCAGCTAAAAACTCTGATTTATTAAAACTTGAAAAAATTAGAATTTATATACTTCCACCAGTAACTATCCTGTCTGGACTTTCATTCCATTTTGTTTGGCAAGGGTTTATCATTAATTTTTTAAATTTTAATCACAGCAAAAGAATAAAAGAAGAAAAATGACATGTAAAATGTAAAGGTCAAGGAAGATAAATCCATTAAAAATTCTCGTGTCTTGAAGGAACTGAACATACTTCATCCCTGAACATACCTCATCTACTAGCTCTGTAACTAGTTGGCTATGGATTCATTCATCTTGATGTACTTAGGGCTCCAATTTAAATGGAAATCACCAATCAATCTTCCATGCAGCACTTTCTATGGAGAGTGCACATTTCATATTGTAAAACTGGTTTTATTTGATACAGAATTTATAAGATCAAGAACAAATCAAAGACACAACAACCCTTGATGGCAGCTCAGCTGCATAAAATGCCACCACTTAGACTACAAAGCAAACAAGAGATAATTCCATGTTCCACTGAGGTCAAGGAATTTGCACTGACTTAGGCCACAGTTGGACTATTGACATGTGCATTATGTTGAGCAGGGCTCCCAGACCATTCAGAGAGAGCTTGTTGGACTGCAGATGGGAATACAACTCTTAAAAGTTTGACAGCGAAGAGAATAAAACTGCGCTGATGTACAGCTCCAACATCCCAGTGTACATTACAAAGCTCTCCCTGCTGAAAACATACAGCTAAGAGCAATGTGTGGTAAGAGTAACCTCTCTGTTAATTTTTTAGCTACAGAACTTCATGTCCTTTTAGAACACACTGAGACACCAGAGCAGGGCTGGGACTGGCTCTCACCAACTCAGTGTCTCACTTCCCCCTTCCCACACACAGGCACATGTGAGACAGGATAACATTCAGCCTTCAAAAGGTGCCTGCAGTTCTCTTAGGAAAAGCAGTAATGGAACAGCAGTGGGAAGAGTGGTACCTGCTCTGTGCAGCTCCACTTCCCGTCCTGCTTGAACTACAAAGAGTAGCAAAAATGCAGTGTCACCACAAGCCTCCTTGGCCCACAGCCTGCCAGTGTTCCAAGCAGATGTCACAACAACTGCTCCATTCTACTTCTTGTACAGGGAGGGGAATGGGGGAAGCTTGTTTAACGCAGCGGCAAGAATAAGAATTAGCTTTTGTAAGACCAGCTGATAAAATGAAAAAAGACACAATCAGCTGCTGGCACATGAACCCCTCTTCAGGTCTGAGGCAGCAGTGGCAGTCATTGCACTAAAAAATAAAAGGACATGCTGAAATTAAATATAGGCTGCTACTACACAAATAGCTTAACAAAGTCATCCTCACAGTGCCAGAACACCTAGAGATAACTTTAACATTTAGCTAATCACTCAACAAAGCAACAGGATCAGTGCTGATATAGTCTTCCTAAAAACAATCAACCTAACACATTTTTTAACATCTTCAATAAAGAAGATACATGTTTTTCTCAACATAGTCAATTTTACTGCTTACTCTCATTTTCTGTTAGATGCTTTCCTTCAATGTCTACCCCAAATCCCTCTGCTGTAAGATTCCAGGGAAATTAACAGAGCCAAAACTGTATGAGAGACCTCAAGCTGTAGAGAGGAATTTGGGATCCATAATAAAGAAGTCAGAAGAATAACGATTTTTATCTGAGAAGACCTACAATCATTCACCTTAAGTTAAAGCAATAGTTTGAGAAATGCCAGGCAAGGATACCAACATCATATGGCAAAAAGATTCAGCAGAAATTAAGCTTGTGCAGGAAGAATGGAGAACAGTACTGACCATTCAAAATAACAGAATCTCAATCACTGGCGATAGAGGTCAGAAGGGAGGAGCACGGGTTTGTGACTCAGTACACTGAAGGAGGCTCTGTCCAATATATGCCCTCCCACCCCTTCCTAGATTGTCCTTCCTCCTGGGAGGGCAGCATGGATGGGGCAAATCAGAACTGGACCCAGAAGTACCTCAAAGAGGCATGGAATCACTATCATTCATCTCCCACAGAGCTATTACACACACAGATGGAAGGTCTGCTTTGTGCTAATGAGCAGCATCAGCACACTGGAGCAGCCATCTGCAACATCACACTACGCTGATGCAACCCGGATTGGGCACAGATCCTTCAGCAGTGACATTCCAAGGCATGGGAATACTTGTGAGCATTGCCCTGGATGCACTGGAGAAGGGGCAGTACAAGGGGTGAAGGCTTCTCTCTTGCTGCGCCTGTGAGGGGTGCCTGGCTGGAGAGCTCCACGCCCTGCATGGGCCCAAGGCAGTGCCAGCACCCTCGAGCTTGCTGCGGGTCCATCCGCGGCCTGCCAGGTGCACACTGAAAACCTGGCCAAGGCCTGTCCCGGAGCATGCTGGGACTGTGGCCATGGCCTGGCCCAACACCCCCATTGTCCCCCCGGCACAAAGAGAGGCGGGGCGGGGCCGGGGGAAGCCCCGCCTGACTAACAGCGCCTACTGCCAATGAGCGCAGGTGCTCTGGCGACAGTCCCGCCCTGCTCCGGCAGGTAGCAGAGGGCTGCCCCGCTGACTGGCAGCTGTCCCAGCCAATGGGGGCGCGCCGCCCCTCCCAGCCAGAGGCAGCTCGGCGGCGGCGGGGGCTGCGCCCCCCAGTGCGGGGCAGCGGCCCCGCTGAGGGTGACTGCCATTCGCTTCAGCCAATCGCGACTCGCCGAGGCGCAGCGGCCCCGCCCCCCTAGGACGCCGTATGGCGCCGTGCGAGGGCCGGAGGCCGAGGTGGGGGGGGGGCGGTAGCGGGCGGGGCGCGGCCGCCCCGATGACAAAGGTATTGCGGGCCCTCCCTGCTCCCGGGACGCGCGGCCGCCCGCACTCACGTTGTCTATCACGACGGGCTGGTTCGCTATCACATCGTAGGACTCCATGGCGAGGACCCGCCGCAGCCGCCCGTGAGGGAGCAACAGCCCAGCCCTCGGCGGCACATGCGCAGAGCGGCGTCGCGGCGCCGCCTGGATGATGTATTCCCGCCGCCGCGGCGCCTGCCGGGAGCTATAGTCCAACGCTGCGCAGAGCCCAGCGGGAAGGTGCGCTGGGAGCGGGACATGTCGGGAGCTGTAGGCCGGTGCCGGGAAGGAGCCATGCTGGGAGCTGTAGGCCGGCGCAGGAGCGGGGCGTGCTGGGAGACGGAGTGAGGATAAAGGGAATCCTGCGGACGCATCCACGGCCGAGAAGCCGGTGGATGTTGCGGTCCTGGAGATAGCTGGGTACTTCCAGCAAAAACGCTACACCGCCATTGGCTGGTTTACTCTTAATAGATTTCCCCCCGCCTACTTTTATCTAATAGGAAAGGAGAAAAAGGTGAGCCCATTAACTTCTGTAGAGTTAACTTCTATGACTAAGGAAACCGTTTTATTGTCCCATAATTTCATGTGATCATCTTTACAAATTACTGATCATAATACATGTTTCCTCCACGAAATACCAGTTTCCCTCGATTTGTGAGGCATGAGAACCACGAAAGTGGTGTCAGTATAAAGAATACACATCATGAGCATTTCAGTATTGAACAATGAACATATTGTCATTTTCCATTGACTAAGTATTCAAAAAGCACTTGGAATAATCGATGACTGAAACTCTGGGTCCTGAAATTAATGAAAATGGACTTCAATGCCAATGAGCACACCTGAAGGCTTGACTCACCTGTCTTGTCTCACATCTCTCCTGTAGGCATGGACTTTTCTCCTGTAGTTCCTGCCTTTAGCCTTAGTAGATAAGTCTCATCCCAGATGTTTACCTTTAGCGACCTTCCCCATCCATCTGGTCTAAAAGAAGGAGTTTTTGTACAACAGGATTGAGAGGTTTAAATTAAGGCAAATGTTGTAACACTTCAGTGAATGCCAGGAGACACTAGTTATGGGTGTATTGAGCCAACACAGCCTTTCATACAGACTGCTACATTCACCTTCTCAGCTGACTGTAGCTGACTACTTTTTGTGGGTAGATGTCACAAAAAGGTATCACGGTAACGGGAGAAGTGAAATATTTTTCTTTGCGGAAAGCGAGGACACTGACTGCTCACCTCCTTTATCAGGGGATTGTCACTTGGCTGTCAGCTTGTCTGCTTCTTGACCATGTGTTCTCCCAAATGGTGTTGTGAATACTTTAGAATGAAACTCTCACCTATTTAAGTAAGAAATGTGAGCATGAGCACTCACCTTCTCCTCCGAGCACTCTATAGCTCGTTTTTAATATTTGCTGATTAACCTCCAGCAAAGGTGGGTAGGATTATTGCGCACACGCCATCCACAGGCACATACCTGGCTTTGCGTGACCACAGTCGTAGTTGCAACTCGGGAATGAGACAGATCGTCAGTGTGCTTCGTGCACAAGTCACAATCCGCTACCAGAGAGCCCTCAAACTTCACCTGTTGGCAGCTTCCAGCTGCCTCCAAGGGACCTACAGAGAAAGGGAACAAACGGGGGAGAGTAAAGATGCCTTGAACGCTGGAGGAGGTGTAAAGGCAGCGGTAACAAACTCCTCCTGTGCTCCCAGGCCTGACCAGGTTCGGCAGCTCCCGGGACCCGCTCCGAGTTCCCGCCACCGCCTCGCGCGGACATCGCCCCGCCCATCGTGGGGCCCCGCGCCGCCGCTAGGGGGCGCGTCCGCAACGTAATGTGGGGCGGGGGCAGAGGCGCGGCCGCCCTCCGGATAGCGAGTTTCCATTGGCTAGGCCGTTCTGTCACTCACACCGCCCATGCAGCTGGGCCCCGCCCCCTCCGCGCGAAGCCCCGCGCAGCGTCGCCATTGGTGAAGCTGGCCTGTCACTCACGCGGCCTGGCAGTAGGCCCCGCCCCTCCTCCCGCGGCCCCACGCAGCCGCTTGGGCCGGGCCGGGCTGGGCCGGGAGCGCCTGGTGGTAGCGGAGCGGGTTCGGAACCAACTGGGACCGGCCGGGACCAGCCACCTCCGGGACATGGAGGGCGTGCGTCCGGGCGGGGGCCCCCCCCCGGGCGGGCCGGGGTCCGGCTCAGGGTCTGGGTCCGGGTCTTTCCCGTCGCTGTTCCCGCCGGGGCTGCACGGTATCTACGGCGAGTGCCGACGCCTCTACCCCGACCAGCCCAACCCGCTCCAGGTCACCGCCATCCTCAAGTACTGGTGAGGCGGCCTGGAGGGGGCCGGGGTCCTGCATGGAGCTGGAGGGAGCAGTGGGGCCGGCGCCTTGTGTGGGATAGGAGAGTGTTTAGGAGGAGTAGTGGGACTGGGAGAGGTTTGGGAGAAGCACTAGGGCTGGGGGCGTTGCACGGGGTGAGGTGGAGGGGCTGGGGAGGGTTGCAGGAAGGGGAGAGGGACTGGGGCTTACGTCCTGAGTTAGGGGTGAGATGCAAGAGTTTAGCGGATATGCAGTGGGTCTGGGGATGGAGGCACTGGGGGTGCAGTTGGTTGCCTAGGGTGTGCGTTTGGAGGGGACAATGTGCTTGCAATAGGAGGAAGGTCTAGAGAGGTGTGCACTGAAGACAGGAGAGTGAATTGGAGTTTCTGGGGTGATTTGGAGGGTCCCTGAGTGAGGGGTAGCTGGTGAAGGCCCCAGCTGGGGCAGGCCTTACAAAAAGGGAGTGCATGTTACTCAGTGGAGGTATCTGAGGGTCCCACTGAGGGTCTGGAGTTTTCCCCGTGGGCAGGAGGCACGAGCTCCGTCTTCTGACCTGGAGCCCACGGTTCGAGCGTGGCGGCACTGACCAGAGCAAAGCCGTTGTTGCAGCCTCCAGGCCGGACACATGCTGTGTGTAGCCATGAAGCCCACGGGGCAGTGCCAGCTTCTCTTGGCCTTACGTAGCCATGTGTTATCACAGACTGTGAATCTGCTGCTCAGTGTCTCTGCTGACACAGTGTCTGACACCAGGAACAGCAGTTGTTTATGTGGAAGAGTGGCATGAAGGAAGTTCTTGGATGTTTAGCTATCAAGATAAGTGTCTACAGTCTAATCCCATGTGAAGAGGAGTTCCTTTTGCTTTTTGCTATCATTTAGCTGCTCAGCCCTTTCTTCTGGGGCTAAGGAACATGATCAAGTCACCCCCAAATGTTTGCTTTATGTGACATGGGCCAGTCCCTACCCCAGCACTTGAAAAAATTAGTAAATGCTCAACTTCTTTCTTTACAGTTCATTTCAACCTGTATGTCTTTATCTAATTAGAATCCTGAGCAACAGCAGAATAACATCCTCCCTGTGTGCTGCTCTGACAGACAAAGCTGTTGTTGTCCACAGAACTGTTGTTTTTACGTGATTCTAGCAAGAAGTTTGTCTGTTAGCCTTTATTGCCTAGGGGAGTATTGTATTAAAATGACATAATGGGCTGAGATAAGATGTTGCAAATCTGACACCTCAAAATATAAATAATTTCTTAGTCATCTTTGCACATCAGTGCTTTGGTGGTGGTCTGATCAGTCTGATTTTACACCTATGTCTAATCTTAGATACTCATAAAGCATTTCCAGTAATGTTAGCACTTCTTTTCTATCAACAGCTTAAAACATACAGTCTGTATTGATGTAGGATTTTTTGGAGGTTGAGGGAAATTTGGGTCTATAGTGAAGAATGGCAAAGACCCTTATTTGGGAAGAAGCCTTGTTGCTTAAGGGATTGATTAGGGTTTTGCTGCAATTGGAACTCTAACACTAAAAGAATTGCTGCTGGCAGGTTACAAGGAAGAAGTAATGTGAAGGCCTGTTTATCCTGGCATTTTCCACTTAGTGGTTCCTCCAGCTCCTAGCTCAGCCAGCACTGAGTGCTGAGAGCTTCTGTTGTAGAGGTGAGCTTTCCTACTGCTGTCTTGTGCAGGAAATGCTTGTGCGAGGTAAAGTATCCTCAGATGCCACAAGTTCGTTCTTTCTCTCCTGTTGTTGGGTGAAACTTGGAGCTTGGTTTTTTTAAATCTGGTGGAAGGAGTCCTGTCACAACTCTGCTAATCTGTCCTACTCTGCCTGGGCTGCCAACTATTAGCTGTTTCAGATTAGAAGAGGAAATTGCTGCACGAAGTTCCTGCCTTAGGAGAAATATTGTAACACTAATCAGCTTTTAATTATATGTATCAGTTTCTCTATGGTTAACAGCAATTTGTTGGGGTTTTTTTGTTCAGAGGGCTGAAGTTGTAGTCTTTGGCTTGTAGATCAGAGCAGATCCTAACTGCGTAATGTCGGAGAATCTGCAGAACTCCATGCCTGTTACATAAAGGGGTTTACCCATGTGGATTATTTAATGGAACTAATCTTTTAAAATGCTATTTGCCTATCTTGGGAGAGAGCTTGGGATTCAATCAGAACTTCTTGGAAGAATTTCTGTTTTTGTGAAGGCCATGCACCAAGATGGAGTTTCTGTTGATATCCAGTGTCCATTTTTATTATAAAATGTGGTAGAGTATCTCAAATTGAAATATCTTGTTGCATAGAATTGCTGGTGAAAAAATAGTATTAGTTCTTTTTTTTCTTTTTTTTTTTTTGTGATAGGTTTTGAAATAGGTATAATTTGGGCTCAACTACTGGGTTTTTATCACCTGTCTTAAATTTAGGCCATATCCTCAAAAACCTGTGCAGTGAGCTGTGGTCTTCGTCCTTTTGGGAATCACAGGCTACTTCTGAAGGGTTGTTGAAAGGCAGCTGTGAAAAGCAGTCCTATTTTCAGCTGCTGGAAAGTGGCTTCAAACAATACACTAACGGGGTGAATGAATTAGGAATTTTCCAATTTCTTTCCTCTCTGTGTTTTGCGATTCTCCTTCCACAGAAACTTCAGAGTGCTCTTAGCGTCAGGGTCCACAGAAACTTCAGAGTGCTCTTAGCATCAGGCAAAAGAAGACTCTTGAGTGTAGATGCAAATACAGGGTTTCCCCTGAGGCAGCCCTTCCTGCTCCTGAATGAGCACCATGAATAGAGAATGTAACAAATTTGTACTGTACCTCTGGCTTTGAAGTTGGGCTCTTCCTAATAATCTCCTCCAACGCTTCCAGCTCTTTGTGTGAGTGCATGTACTGATATGTAGATTGTGATACAAGGTCGAACCCTGCCGCGGTGGGGCGGCCGTGGGCGGGAGGATGTACCACAGCAGCATCTCTGATGATAGAGCAGTGAAACCTGCCACCGAAACTGGATGAATATCTGTGCTGACTAACCTTTGGTGAGCGTTATTGCCATGGCTATGTTACTGTGTGCTGCAGGTAGCTGGCTTAAAGCTCCTGCTGGATGCTTTTGCAGTTGCAGCAGTTTTGGGATAGGCTTGGATATGTGTTTTTAAAAGGTATGTGGCTTGGATATGTCATAATTATTCACTCCTGCAGGCTTTTAGTCTTCCAAACCTATTACATTTCTCAGTGAGTAAAGATGGTGTGACTGGCTCATTGAGCAACATG
Organism: Cinclus cinclus; assembly: GCF_963662255.1. Lineage (NCBI taxonomy): Eukaryota > Metazoa > Chordata > Aves > Passeriformes > Cinclidae > Cinclus > Cinclus cinclus. The sequence continues at coordinate 12,753,752 of NC_085052.1, read as the reverse complement.
TGAACCAGTTGGTAGTGAACTCTGGGCAGGATTGAGCTCAGCTCCTCCAGGCCACCTGGTACCACATTGCTGAGGCCACCTCTTGGGTAGTGCGGTGCTGCAGGTCTTGTTGTCTCCAAAGTTTGGCCTTTGAAAGCAAACACAGGATTGCTGGCAGGAGTGATGGAGAAGTGTCTGGCTTGCCTGGTGCTGCCCTAGGCAGGACTTGCCATCTGCATCAGACCTGACAAGTACATTTGGGTAGCCCTAAGGAAAAGCATGTACTCATAGACCAGTCTCTGTCCTGAAAAGGGCAGTGTAGAGGTTTGTCTTGCATCTTGTCAGTGTCAGAGTGCCTGTGCCAGTAATGTTTCAGCATTGATTGCTTGACTTCTGAAGTGTTATTAAACCCAGTTTGGAAGCAGGTTTTCTTCATGTAGGAGATGCTGGTTGCTTAGCAGTGATCCCTTCATTGCAAAGCCCACACAACTGCTCTGACCACTGACTAGTCTCTCACAGTGGTCAGTGCATGAAGCTCCCTCACTCTGGAGTCTTCCCAGTCCAGTAATAATTGTGTGTGGCTGCTGCTGTTCACTGCTGCTCATCAAGGGTAAGTGACCATCCTGGCTGGAATTGCTTCCCTCTGACTGCTTCCATCATGTATTCCTGGGGGGTTGAGCACTGGCCGGGACATAGGTGCCATGCTCTGAACCTGAATGGGTGCTTCGGGTAGAGATCTCAGCCTCCAGTGTGACCTGATGCCAGTGAAAGGGAACAGGTAAGGAAAGGGTATCAGAGGGGGCATGTTTTTTTCCTGAGTGTTTCAAACTACTGCTAGACTTTGAAAACAGGTTTTCTCAGGTGTCTACTGAAGATCAGACTCAGCTCCATCCTGGAGTCTGACGTACTCTCCCCCCGTTTGCTCACTAATTTGCCTTTTATGCCATGAAGGTGCCACTTCATACAAGAAGGCTGCATTGTTGTGATGTAGCCTTTGACAATGGACACCTGTGCCACTACTGGGGGTGAGCTGCTCATCCTCTCCGTCCTGCCTCAGTATCCTGGGCTGCATCCTTAACTGGCATGCTGGAGAAACTGCAACTGGTCTTAGTTACCGTGATGGCCTTGTATGATTTAAGAAGAGGAAGCTGTCCTAGGTAAAGTCAGTCATGTTAGACAACTGCTCCATTTTTTTTGCCAGCAGCAGTAGAAGCATGGCAGCACAGCACACCTGTGGAGAGGTGAAGGATGTTTTAATACACCAAGCTAATGTTCTGTTTTAATATACCAAGCTGATATGCTCTTTTCTACAGACTTGATAATGTTGGGCAACAGCAGGAGGGCAGAGGATTTAAAATAGTGTCTCACTGTCATTAGGGCTGGATCCATCTGTCCAGCCATGGACACTGCTTATGATGATACACAAACCCCCAGGACAAGTGAAGGAAGCACAGCCATGCCCTGCAACCTGCAGATGATTGTGTCAAGCTTTAAACAGACAATAGACATGACGGGAGTTGATGTGTAGAACGATTGGTTCCAGTGACTGGGGTTGTGTGAGTTTGGATTTTCTTGTTTGGAGCAGCTGAGAGTTTTACTTGTAGACACAGTGTGTTGTAGGCACAAAGTGGTTAAACAGCTGCTCAACTGTGCTGTAACTGTTTGTGGTAGGTGTTCTGTGATTGACAGGGCAAACAGCAAAACAGTCCAGTGTGTTCCTTCCTTCAGCAGGGAGTTGTCCTGTCTTTGCTCAGGCAGAGGTGATGTGAGTGGCAGGAGGATGTGCTGTGCTGTCTGCTGGCACAGGGCCTCAATTCCCTGTGCCTTGTAGCAGGAAGGGTGGCTGCAGGCTTTGGTGGTTGCTGCGTAGTGTAACTTGTCTGTGCTGCACAACTTTTGAGTTATGTTCTTTTAAGGAAGCCATTCTAATGCTGATGCAGGGGGTAGAGTGTTGCTTTTTACTCATTCTTGCTAGTTTTACTTAATCAATGTTTTTCTCCTCCACTGTTTGAACTATTTTGTCTGTGTTCAGAAGTATGGATTATTCTCCTCAAAACCTAGTAATTTCAAGATCTGCTTGAGGAATAGCATCACTTTCTGTGAGGTATGTGCCTCTGGACTGAATTAAGAGCTTGCACTGCAGATACAACCTTTGCTCTTTTAGTAGTAGAGTTTTTCAATTTTCTTTGGTTTTTTTGTGGAAGCTTTAATATGATTTTCCAGAGGTTTTTATGCTTTAATGTTAAAAACATTTTTAGCGCATTGTACGCATGTACTTTGTCTTCCTGTGCTCAAAGCTTTCTGGACTTTAACTAGCCTTTCTCCTCAATTTTTTTTCTCTGGTTTTTTTTTTTTTTTGAGGTAATTTGAATATTCTAAATTTTGTTTTAAACCAGGTCTTTGTACAACCTCTTCTAGCACCTGGGGAGACTTACCATTTGTTTTGAGTAAACTAAGTTACATAAGAATTTTTCTGTTTTTAATGCAGGTTGGGAGGACCTGACCCTCTGGACTATGTTAGCATGTACAGAAACCTGGGAAACCCAGCACTGAATGTTCCTGAGCATTGGCACTACGTCAGCTTTGGGTTAAGCGACTTGTATGGAGACAACAGAGTACATGAGTAAGTGTCATTTAAGTTCTGTAGCTGTGTGTTGTGTTTTGTGTTGTGTTTTGGGGGTGTGTAGGCAAAACCCTGTCCTGCTGCTCATATTATTTGAACAGCTGGTTTTCTGTTGAGAACACCCTAGCCTTGGTCTTAAAACAGATGACGTCTGTGTGTTCTTGTATGTAGAAGAAATTACATGTTCCCCTCTGCAGGCTTTGAATGCAGTATATTTCCTTTCAGTGTTGAGTGGGTTTTTGTTTAAATTTCTTTTAACTGGTTGGGAAATTTTCTTTTAACTGTTTGTCTTGTTGTGTTTTTCACACTCTTTAATCTGTTATGGTCGTATGCTTAAATCCTGACCCCTCCCTGTGCATGTTAAATGCCTTCCTCTGGAAAACTGCTGTAAGGGCATTTTTGCTGTTGCTGGCACAGCAGTGTTACTGTCAGCAGACTGCCACCCCAGTGGCTGTAACAGAAGCCTAAAACTCTAATTGTTTGACTGTCTTTTTTCCAGTAATTAAATTATTATCTTAGGTTGCTGGTATGGATGGTTTCTAGCAGGAACTTTGGATTAGACCAAGCAGGAAGCATGAGCTAACCCTATATTTGTCTTTTGTTAGCTGACCTTACTCCTTAACTCCAGTTAAAGTGGGTAGCAGTAGCCAAGCCATTTTGATTTTGGAGCTGTGAACGTAGCCTTTTAACCAGCCAGAAATGGCACAAAGTTTCTGCTGCTGCTATTTACCGAAATTATCTTTGCACTGTATTACAGTTGCAGTATACATGTCCTGATGAATAGTGCAGCAAAGGCTCCAGTTTGTTCACACAAGCTTTCTTCCTCTTGTATGTCTTGGTTACAATTCAGCCACCATTTTTTTTTCCATCAAAGTGCTTCTCTTGTAACAGCAGCAAATGGGCAGTTTGTTTAACTTTACCCCTTCCTCAAGACAGTTTCTTCTGTTTTTTTTCTCCTTGTGTTTGTGACTACAGAATCGTTTTCCAGAAAACAAGTCTGGAGTTTATACACGACCTTAATGTCGCAGATACCTGCCTCAGACATTTAACCAACACGTCTGCTAACAACAAAGCTACTATTAACAGAACTCAGTCGTTAGTTGCAAGGGCAGAGGAAAAGTAGGGCAAGTGAAAGAAATGAAGTTTAAGGCTTCCTTCCCTTGCTTCCACAGGAGATCTTAATGTGAACATGTAGGCCTTCACATGGTGCTTTTGTTTATAAATCAGGTGTATGTTTCCCTTCTCTCTGAGTGGCAGAAACAGCATTCCCCAGCTCCACAGCAATGTGTCACTTGCCCTGAGATGCTCAGTTGTCTGCAATCTGTCACCTTTATTTTGGCCTCATTCTTGGAGCTACAAAGCTTATTACTATTTGTCCTTTAGTAGCTTGGTTCTACCTTGTGTCCTAAAGTCTTAATGTACAATTATGCATGTGGTAGAGCTGTCAAGATCTACACATCTCTTTAACACTGAATGTGAAGTTACCAGCTGGTACGTAAGCACCGTAGGCTGGTTGAAGAAGATTTTCAAAGGAGCTGAGCACTTACCAGCAATTCTCTGGTAGAGAAGGGCAATTGCTGTTTGGTGAAACTGCTCTCGAAATTTGATTTCTGTGGGAGCTGCACATTACCAGCCTAGCACTAGGTGCACATTTGTAGGAGTGTGGTGGATTTTCCCATGCACTTGGGAGGTTCTTGTTCTCTGACAGGGACTTTAATAAAGCTTTATTTAAGAAAATATGTCTCTCTTTTGCTTGAAGGGCTTTGGGATTCTGCTGTCCCAGGCAAAGTGTGCTGTGGAATGGTTGGCAGGAGCATGGGGTGGCAGGGCAGTTGTTCCTTTAAAACCAGTGTGGCACTGAACTCTGCTCAATTGCCCTGGCCTCTGGAGACAGGAAAGAGTTTGTGGGTTTTTTTGGATTCCCAGCTGTCAATACAGAGTGCAGACATGGATGTGCTTGTGACAGTCATCAAGGTTCCCACAACAGGGATGTGCTTCCATAACCTTGCTGTCCATACTTTAGAAAGGGAAAGATAGAACACAGCCAAAGGTCTTGTTAATTGCCCAGTTTGGGCAATGTGTAGCTTATTTCTTGTGGACCTTTCATGGTAATACAGTATAGTCTAGAACAATTAAAATGCAGTATTAAATGAAAAGGACTTTTTGATTTTTTTGAGTGAACTAACACTGAATTGGAGGCCCCCGTATTTTTATTTATAATGGAATAGCAAACAGATGTAGCAAATAATGTGAAAATGTTGACTTTAATTTATATTTTTTAATAAGAACCTGAAAAGTCTGAAGTAGAGCTCTCCCAGTGCCTCCTTGTTGACAGATTTATTTTCAGTTAAAGCAGTGCTGTTTCCTGCTCTGCTTACGTATCAGCTATACTCTGCTTACAGAACCAGTCTGGTTTTAAGAATCTGTAGAATAAGATGGAAGAAATCTAGGAATTTCAAACAAGGAAACCTTTTTTGTTTAAAACCACTCAGTGTTTCATGGTATAATGGCAACCATGACACCAGCTGTGCTGGGCTGATAGCTTTAAAAATCCTAAATCATGATGTCATGACAGTGCTAGGGAACCACAGGCCTTTCAGTGGGATTTCATGCCAAGCTGGTTGCATGGAAATAAGTCTTTCCAGTCAAGAATGTTGCACAACTTGAGTGGCAGCAGAAATCCTTCCAGGATGTTTTTGCAAGTTATATTCAATTTTTAGCTTTTTCTATCTCCTTTCAAATAAAAACGAATGTGTAACTTCTCAAATCTATTCAGCGGGGTTAAAGTAGGGCCATTTTTTCAAACAGTTCTTGCATTCTGAAGAGATTCTGCACTGCAGTGGTGAGTGTTTGCAGCCTGCTGCCAGGAAACATGTGGCTAGTGCAGTTGTGGGAGAGGAGATGCTGAGTCCTGCACTTTTCTCCACCCCTTGCTGGCAGCAACTGCCTGTAGCGATGCCAGCAGCAAGGAATGTGTCCCTGTGTGTCTGCACAAAGCCAATGCCTCAGCTGGCAGCTGCAGGTTCGTGCTCTGATGCCAGACTGTCAACAAGGTCAAGGGACAGGTGCCTGATTGTTCCTGCAGTTTACAAACATTATGGTGACTTCTTCCTCAGTGGAGAACAGGTGCACGAGGAAGGCAGCATCAGCAGGGGTAGCTGGACTCAGACTCCATCAGTGGCAATGCCAGCTTCATCTGCTGCTGAGCATTGCCTTTGCAGCAGCCCTTGGGAGTCTCTGACCCAGGAGGCAACAGGCAGAAACTGATGCACAGGAAGTTCCACTTGCAGATGAGGAAGAACCTAATTACTGTGTGGGTGACCATGCACTGGACCAGATTGTCCAGAGAGGCTGTGAAGATACTAAAGAACTGTCTGGGGACAATCCTGTACCATGTGCTCTGGGTTTACCCTGCATGAACAGGAAGGTTGGAGCAGATGACACACTATGATCCCTTTCAACTTTACCCATTCTGTAATTCTGTGTTACTGTGGTGCCACAGTGTGTGCCAGCCCTGGACTGTGCTGGCACAGGTTTGCAGGGCTGTCCAGGGCCTATGAAGGAAAATGTGTTTTTCCCAGACTGGCTTTTGTCTTCAGTCTGCTCTGAACCAAGGCCAAGGTTGAATCTGCATTTAACTGTTCTGTAGTTTGAGTGCTCATCTTTTTTCTTAACGCTTTAAAGAAGTGCATGGAAAGTGAAAACCATGATGTGATAGAATTCCTGAACACCTTGAATAGTCTTATTTGTATTAAAATTTAAGGGTTATAATTCAGAGCTGAAATAGAAAGTCTTATTATGAATAGACTGAGATAAGATTTTTATTTGTGGTCTTCCCACATCCTGCTAAGTGGCATTCCAACTGTGTTTTGATGTTTACTACATCAGCTTCATACTTTCAAGGGTGGTGGGGTTTGGGGTTTTTTGTTTTTTTTTTTTTTTTTTTTTTTTTTTCCTGGCCCCTAGCCAGGATCTGAAGTGCAGCATCCCATTTGCATAAAACCAGAGAGATTACAGCTGCCTTCATCTCTATTACAGATGCAGGGTACCACCCACTGAGACAACAGGTTCCAACTTGCTGTGGTCCTTTTGATTTGTGCTGCTTTCCATTTGGATCAGGAGGGAGCAGTGCATGCCGGGATAACATGTTGTCTCTGTGGGTGGTGCCTCCCTATTAAAGGTGAGGGTAAGCATGAGCCTTTCAAGATCTTCAGTCCAGCTTGTGTTCTGCTTGCTTGTATAGATCCTCTGAATGACCTTAACTTGTAAAAGGGCAAGGATGCTTGTTAGAGCTGGAAGGAAGAAAAAGGAGTGCAAAACTGGATCAGGTAACCAATGCAAGGCTTGCAGAGGGGTGGATGTTTTCTGGAAGGCTTTTTCTGAGTATAAAAGGAGTTTGAAAAGAGTATTTAGAAAACAGCCTGGAAGTTGGAACGAGAGCTCTCTTTCTTTTGAGTGCATGCAGGCTTTTTATTTGAACCTGCATGAATGTAGGATGGAGTGGTGCTGACAGCTATCACTTTAGTGGCCTCTTAGTTGTGTAGCCTTTCATAAATTTAAAAGCTCACTGCCCTCAGCTTGCCAACCTTTAGCCTTAAATTTTGCTATTTAATGGGTCCCTAAGTGCTTTATAAACCACATGCCTGAAGCACTGCTGAAATATTACACCAAACTCCAAGGTAACTGTGAACGCTTTTGAAATGGTGGAGACTGACTCTGCCCCTCTTTGTTTTCATGATAAAACAGAGGGCCATTTGGAAGATAGTTAGAGAGAGGTGGTGGATCCATATTTCAGACAAGATTTGTAAAATTCAGCATGTCTACCTTGAAAGATGAAAGATTGCTGGAGGTGAAGTATCTGCCCCAGCTAAAGGGAATCACATGGAAGAGGATATTAGTGAGCATCAATTTAGGAAAGAGGTACAAGAAGTAGGACTTGGAGGAGAGAGGGTCCAAGGTGGGCACCCTACTCTGGATTTATTTTTTCTTCCCAGGTCTTGTTTGTCTATTAAAGACTGACCCCAAATATAATGCTTATTTTTATATTTGGTCTTCGGTCTGAGACAAAGGGGAGAGAGGATAGTTCATGGCAGAGTGCAAAGGGAGAGGCCATAGAATTTGTGAGTTCTGTGACAAGAAAAAAAAGTGTTTTCTTTCAATGATAGTTTGAGAATCTCAAACTATCAATTTTCTTTCAATGATAGTTTGAGTCAAGAGTTGGAAAGAGTAGTTTAGCTGCACAGCACAATAAAATCTGTCTTTTAATGGATTTGTCTTGTGATGAGACATTTTTTATACCTATACAAAGATGAGTTAGAATGAGCTTTTCTTAAAGTGAAGGTACTTTTAACAAGTCTCACCTGTGTGGTTTCTCTGGTGTCTGGAAATACAGGTGTGCTTCTAGTGAAACTTGCTTACTGGGAGCACCTGTAGATCCTTCTCTTCTGTCTGGCTGCTTGTTTTTGCATATTTTGCAGAAATGTGACATTTTGGGAACAGCTCTTCCTCTGAAGGACTGTATTGAATTTGACCAATGAGTTCAGACATTTTAAAGAAGCATATGCACAAGTGTGATCATGTAGGGTTCAACTGTCTATTTCCCAGGTAAAAAAAAATCCCAGTTAAAGCAAGCATCATGCCTATTTGTGTCCCACTGAGGGTGTCCCTCGAGTGACTGCTGTGCACCAGAACCCTCTAGGGCTTGTGTTTCATTGCTGGAGGCAGACCTCCCCTGAAGCTATGGTCACCGCAGGGAAATATGATTTTCCCTTCTCCAAGGCAGAGTGCACTTGGCTTCCAAATGTCATTTGCTGGAGGTAGTTAGTACCCTTAATGAAATGAAAGATGTAGGCCACCTACGGAGAGCAGCCTGCTTTGTGCTGTGGTCTATCTGTGTTTATGTGCAGGAGTTGTGGGACAAGACCACTCTTGAACTTTGCTAGATCTGGAATGTTTTTTGAAGCATTGAAGGAAATTAATTTAACTTTTACAGCACGGTAGTTGAATTTACAAGAAGGACTGTTTTCAATTAAACAAAAAAAAAAAAAAAGGGAAAAAGATTGGAAGAAGGTTTTGTGCTGACCATTGAAGGCAAACAGCACTTCCTGTTCAGTAGTATGCTTGCACTCCAGTGCTGCATCCTGGTAGGGTGAGCCTCTTGCTGCCATGCAGGAGAAGGGGCATGGTGCTCAAACTGGATGATTTTATGTGGTTTTTTTGCCAACAGAATTTCCACATTTATGATCTTGGCACATTGGAGAGAGATGTTTGGAGACATGGCTTCCTTACTCTGATCTCCCAGCTGGGTTAGTGCAGAATGGTGTGGGAGAGTTTTCAGGCTCTGCTCTCCCAGCAAGTTCAGCCTGCTGGGAAGAGAAGCGACTTGGGATCAAAACCAGGTCTTCTAGTGAAAGATTGCTTTATGTGATAAAGATCTATTTAAAATGTTTTAAAAATCAAGAAGTAAAAATAGTTGACTTTTTTTTCAGTGAGACATGAAGGTAAAAGTGTTTTTGAGTAGTGCAGCCATTCCAGCTGTGAGATCATTGACATTTTTTAATCCATTTGCTGCCTGGAATACAGATACTAACAAAATAAACAGTTGAAGAGATAGATACAAATGCTGTTATTCATACCTAATCCCTTTTTTTTTTTTTCTTCAATATGTTTTTTAGTGTTGGGAGCGTGCCTTTTTGACTAGTACTAGATAGTGCATGTTTCTTGATGAGGCAATGGCTACAATTGGTAACGGCAAGTTAGCACTGATAGTAAAGTTACCAATTTTACTTGAAATTTGAGCGATTGGTGTTTCTCTCTTCTAAGCTGGAAACTCCGTGGTGATGACCTAACTCAGCTGCCTCTCTACTGTCATCTCAGTTTTGAATCAAGGCCCAATAGGCAGTGACACCAGGCTAACAAAAGAGGGCTGCAAATCTTGGTGGTCTTCCATTCAGATGGTATTGCCTTCCTTGGACAAAGGGGTGAGTAGGGCTCCTGAGTGCCACTCTGCCTCTAGGGATGGTAAACAAGGAACGGATCGCTGGTGGGAGGCATTTTTTGATCACTTGACAAAGCTGGGTAGATGGGATACCACCTGACAAAGGGCAGAGGTTTAAAGGAAGATTTTGCAAGGGCTCTTAAGAACAAAAAGAAACAAAAATAGGCCAGAAAACTGTTTTTTTTCAGGATGTAAACAGGGTGGGTGGAGGTGAAGGGGGACTCAGCCATTCTTGAGGAGCTCTCATTTAAGCTCAGAGGATATAGAAAAGGGAAGGAGGGAAGAGTGCACAGATGGCTCATTGTTTTGTCTAGCTCAGCATTCTTGCACTGCTGAAGTGAAGGGCAATTGTTTTAAAATCCTTTTTGTGAAGAGTGCTCTTTGCTTTCCAGCTATTCCTGGTCCCTGAGATGCAAACTGTAAACCAGAGGGACTGATCTTAAATGCCCATTTGTTTTGGAGGGTCAGTCCATGGGGCTCTGGGCAGTTGCTGGGTTTCAAGGCATTGCTTCTGTAAAGGAATGGGGAGAAAAGAGTACTCCTGGGAAAAATGCACTGCAGCATTTGTGGAGGAGGCAAGAACAAATGGATGCGCATGGAGGCGCTGATGCAGACCAGTGTCTGGCCTGGGAGCCTTTGCCAAAGCTATGAAATGTAGCATGAAACTGGCACATACCTTACCTGCAATGATGTCTGATGTACAGTATAGTTGTCTTACAGTGTTTCACACTAATTTTTTAATATTTTTTTTTTGGTAGCAAATAATTAGTATAAAGAAATACTGCCGTTTCTATACTGTTATTCTTTCTACTGCTCCAGTTGCACTGGCACAGCTTCTTCCTCTCCTCCCCTGTAAATTGTTGTGGCCTTTCTGGAGCTGGGGCCTTTTTTGGCATAGTAGACAAAAATAAACCATAAAGGCAGCAGTTGTTATGAATAAGGCTCAACAGGGGAATTTTACCAGTAGAACTATAGCAATATAATTATACTGGTAGACTAGTTACAGTAAATTTCCTCATGAAGACAAGCCTTAAGTTGACATTTCCTAGCTAAGTTGAATCCATATGTATAACCTTATTATGCAAAAATAATATGTTTCTGGGCCTTGAATTCCTTTTTTACCCAGAAGAGTAGTATTAAGCAGAAAAGCAAAGAATTTAGTGTTCAGAGATAGATGGGAGATTTTCTCTAACAAGTGGTTGTGATGAGCTGTATGCTGACCTCTATGTTTTTACTGGGCAGGTTATTCCTCCAAAAGTGATCAGGAACATGAGGAGAGTGTTCCTGCTTACTGCACTAAAACGTAAGCAGTACTGAAATATGCTCTAAGTTGATATCTCTCTCCCAACCTTCGTCCTATTTGAAAGACAAACTGAGCCATTTTTCAGTTCCTATAACTTAAGTGATTTGACTGAAAGGCAAAACTATTTTGCCACTATTACAAATTTTGGGGGTAAGCCTGGGGCCACTGAAAGGATGGTGAGGGAATGACACTTTTTCCTCCTTTGTTTTATTTTTAAGAGGCAAAGATTTATTATATCCTTTTGGACACTGTCTTACAACAAATGGAGCTTGTGTAACATTCACAAACCCTAGAAGTTTCAAGTGCTTCAAAGGAAAGGTAGTCTTTCAGGAGAAGCTTAACCCTTAAAGGCAGATTAAACAAATATCAGTAGCAGACTTTTCATAGATGTCTCATTTCCCTTCTGGGAGTCTTTCACTTGTGGGAAGATGGTTTGTAAGGGTAGTGCAGAAGGCAATTTTCCTCAGTGAGTTACAGCTGTACTGATTACCAAGGAGTGGAAACAGCCTTGCCTGTCCAATGAGGATGGATCTTATAAAACAGTGGGTTAGCTGGCTATCAGGCAGTTGGAGTTGGAGAGCTAGAGTCTGCTGGAGTTTGAGATGGAGTCTGCTGGCTGTGAGGAGGAAGGGACATATGGTCATGCAAGGGTCAGACAAGGTAAGATGTGTGAGGGACAGATGGGGTTAGCCAGTCATGCAGAAGGAAACTTGTAGAGAGAGGGAGAGAAGGAGTCAATGCTGCGTGGAGCTGCTGTGAGGAGTCAGTACTTTGTGGAGTTGCCTGAGAGAAGTCCACTGAGAGAAGGCACAAAAAGTTTTTAATAAGGGACTGATAATGGTGCCAGTTGTGTCCGTCTTGACAACTGCAACATTCACTTAGCAGACCAGTGCTTCCTTTTCCCTGGAATTACAACTCAAGTTCCAAGGACCTTTCACTGACTGTTTAATTGATTAGGATCTCTCATTGTGCTCATCAGTATATTTTTAGGTGCACCCCTTGCAATGAAATGAGACTCTATTACTCTGTCAGTTTAAAGGCATTCCCCCTTGTCCTGTCACTTCACGCTGTTGTCAAAAGTCTTTCTCCAGCTCTCCAGCCCTTTGGGTACTGGAAGGCACTTTGAGGTCTCACTGGAACTTTCTTGTGTCCAGGCTGAATGGGCTCAACTCTCTCGGTCTGTCCCAAGTCCTCTGAGCATCTTCGTGGCCATCCTTAGGACTTGCTGGCACAGATTGATGTTATTTTTAGGCTGGGAGTCCCAGAGCTGGATGCAGCAGTCCAGGTGGGATTTCACAAGAGCAGAAGCACTTCCCTCAACCTGCTGGCCACACCTCGGGTAGTGCAGCCCAGGACACAGTTGTCTTCCTGGGCTGCAGGTGCACCTTCACATTGAGTATTTTGCCAACTAGCAATATGTGGGTACCTACAGCCTGCTTGCAAGCTGTAGGAATTCAGGCTCCTGAAAGCTCCCGAATACCTTTTATGCCCTGAGTTCATTCATTGCTGAGAACTTAATTGTATGACAGTCCTAAAAATGTGCTGAAGGATATGCTAAAGTTGCTTCTTGTGTGATTTTGCTTAATGTATGTTCTTTAGCCAGCAGGAAAGTAATGGGGGACACCAGTGTTTATATTCTAGTAACATATTGGAGTCCTAATCCTTGCCTGAGACTTTTAGGCAGTGCTGAAAAATACTAACTGGAGCTGTCAGTGGCTTTGAGGTTTTTTTCATATTCTTTCCACCCTCTCTTACTGCTTTTGAAAGGCACTTTTGTTATGTGAATTGGTTCCTCCTAGCAGCTGCAGAACTTTCCACTGTAGGAGCTAGGAAGGAGCCAACAGACACTGCAAGGAAAGTTGGTGTCCTTTTCCCGGCTGCTCACCAAGCACAGCAATACTGCCCTTCCCAGCCACGCTGGCTCAAACTAGCCTTTTGCTGATGTTCTCTTGCCTGGTGAGGTTACAGCTGAGCCCTTAAGTGAACTTATGGAGATCTGTTACTGTTCTCTGTCGATCAGAGCTAAGGATTCAGTTCCTATATGAAGTGGGATGCAAGTTTGTCTTCCCAGTCTGCTGTTGTGCAGTGACTATGTGCTTTGTTGGCCGAATCACCTCCAGCTCAGGTCAAGTGAGAGTGCTGTTCTTCTGGGCCTTGTAGAAATGAAGGATGAGTAGTTCTGAAGTGCAGCTTAAATAAGCAGCTTAAGTAAAATGTTGCAGATCTTGATAAGTTTTCTTTTTCATTAGTGCCTTCACTCTTGTTGTGTGAATGCAATAGTGAGCCCTGATTGTACTCTTAGCTTTTTTTTCCAGATCCTTTCAGCGGGCATTAAGATGATGCAAGTCTGCTGCAACTTCACAGGCTTTTGCAGTGTTTGCACTTTCTTTGCCAAGAAGCATGGCCTCACTTGTGGTGCTAGTTGTGGGGGTTCAGAACTTGCTCTCAACACCTCACCTGGGCTGGGACTGATTCTGCTGGCCATGAAGTGGGAAGCCAGAGCAGCTCTGTGGAGAAATGTGTGAGCCCTTGAGCTGAAACACATGGTCAGTAGTCTAGTTACTTGATTGCACATTGATTTGTTTATTTTTAATAAGTTGTTTGGGAAGTCATGAAGATGAAATTGTTTGGTTTTGTCAGTTTAGTTACAACTGTAATGGGAGAGTAAACCATCACCTACTGGTATAGCTACATCCGTGCACCATAAAACAGAAAATAAAATGTAAACTACCCTCTTGTGAACATCTTTTGCTGAAGTAGGGAGTGACATATCCCATGCAACCTCCTGTTTCATATTTAGTTTAGTCATTTCCCGTGTTCTGTATTCATCCATGCTGTGCAGAATGTGGAGTTGATTTCCCAGCTTTTGTGACCTTGATAGTTGGAGTATATAAGCATTTCCTATATGATGAGTGTGTCCCATTACTCTTTGAAGCAGGGGAGCTATCATTATTTACATCTGAGAATCAAATTCCTAAGTAACTTGTTGAGGAGGATGAGAAGTTTGTAGCAGACAGGAGTTTCAAACTTAGGTTACCTGGATGCTGTTTTAGCACTTCCACAGTATTCTGAAGTTTCCTGATGTAGTTTTAATGATGAGGCAGATCAATCCCTTTGGCACCGATGGAGCCTTTGCAACCTTTTGCCCTTCATCTACAAGCACTATCCCTACAGGTGTGACTGTATGTTGGCACTCTCCAGAATGAGACAATTATGCTTCCAAGCCTCTAGAGCTCAAAGGGATTAACCGCTTTGCTAAGCATGATCCTTCTTCCAGATCCTACTGCTTTCATAGCATGGACAGCAGAGCCTCAAAGCCTAGATTGCCTTAACTTGCAGTCCATCACATTAAAGTGATGACACAGAAAACTGATGGTGGTTTACTTTAACATACTGGGCTGGAGATAGCACAGTTCAGGAGCTGAGTGTGGGAACCACTTCTGCCAAGACGAGTTTAGCTCAAGCACTTGTGAATTACCAGCTGTGGGTCCTGCAAGCACAGTTCTGGATACAGAGTATCAGTAGCAGAAGTTCTTTCCTGTGTTCTTGGCCATGGTGCTTTGTAGGATCGCTGGGGTTGGAAGGAACCTCCAAAAGTTTCCAATTGATGCTTTCTCAGAGGGCTGATTTCCCTGGATCACATCCCTAGGTCCTATTCCAGAGTTTGATCACTATCTAGTGATGCTATATGAAACAGTTGTGTCTGCAGAATTACAAATAAGGTTGACTTGACTCCGTAGGTTTAGAGGAAGAAACAATTTATCTGTTGTATCAACATTTGTTATTTACAGACACAATTTTGTAAAAATGAAGTCTAAACTCTGAGTCTCCTGGTTTCAGGGACAAGATTGTAACTGGCTGAGTTTTGAAGAAGCTGAATAGTGAAATCAGTGTTGTGTATATGCGAGTGAAACTGTACCTTGTCTCTTCTTCCCCCTTTGCCCTGTAACAGCTCTTCCCTCATTGAATGGTAGCTCAGTGAAACACAGTTCTGTTTTTGTACTGGCCAGCACAAATCAATTCACAAGTTTTTATTCAGATCTATCTCAGTGTAAGCTTTCTAAGTGGATCCTACATGAGTATTTCAGAAAGCTGAGAAACGCCTCCAAATAACTGCAGAGTAAGCGCCTCTGCATCTGTTTGGATTCGGATGTTGGAATAAATCTCTAGAAACAATTTAACTTTCCAGAAGAGTTTTCCATTTGGTTGATGGCTTACACATTTGATATGATGTACTGCAAGAGCAAGCTCTTAGCAGCAGCTGCCATAGACTGGCATCTCTGAGCACTGTCACTTTCCAACCGTGATTTTACATGAACAGAAGTCTTTGAGCACGTGTTCATTTTATGTTTAATGTTATATTTGCCCTGCTTATGCATGAAGTTTTTTCTTAGATCAAGCTACAAAGGAGTCCAGTAAGATTGTGTGTGCAAGTTTGGGGTCGCAGGAGCTCATGGAATTTCCTGCTAAGCGCTCTGAAGAGATAACCATCTGACATCCAGATAACCACCCCCTGCTTCACCCAAGTGTTTTTATGTGAATGAATACTTTAAGTGTCAGGAAACAATCCAGGAGAATATGTGAGTAAGCAGGTAGGTTTTTGCTGAAATAACTCTTCTGGATACTTTTTAAGCCTTTTATATAAAGGGGTTGCTGTGCCTATTTTCTAATGGAATTGCTTCACAGGAACCTCCCAACATGCTGTCAGGGTTCTCAGATGTGAGTTTTATACTGTTTGACAGCTGCACTAAAAACAACCACTTCCTGTTAGGCAAGATGATGGAAGCACTAGGTAGGGTACCTTTTTTCCTTTTTTTTCTTCCCAGTTAAGCTTTGGAATCTGTGGGTCGTTTGCTAATGGTGGGTAGAAATTGTGCAATGCACCTGGAGCTTGAATTCAAAAGAATGGCTGTGTATAGTCTTGTTAAAGGCATTATCAACTCTTGCCTGATGTCCTTCCCAGGAGATAGAGACACTCAAGTGTTTAGCTCAGTGGCTGCTCAAGGCTTCTCCTTTGGTTTTGGACAGGAGACCACCTTCTGTGTTATTAGTGGGCAGTTAAAAGGGAAGTGATTTGCAGACATGTCTCAGGTGACTCAAGTAATTCTCAGGGAGGACCTATGAAGTCACTGGGTACCTTGATGCTTTTTGTGGTACCAGTCCTCTCTGTTGTTAATAGTAGTCTCTTTGCTACCTAATGGAAAAATCTTCTGGGGCAGGTATTAACTATTGAGGGTTGAACTCCAAAGTGCTTTGGTCTCATCAGACAGAGTGGTGGATACTGCCTGTCACCTTGGTTTGACCATCTCCTCAAAATTTGAAAAGATCCCGGGAAGCTGATCTGGAGTTCTGAAAACTCTGGATTGGCAATTACTGTGTTGGAAATTTTTTTGGTGGGTGGGATGTGGATTGTGGGTACAATTAAAATTGGTACTGATGTGAATAACAGCAGCTCTATCTGATGTCAGGTTTAGAAGTGTAGTGATACTGTATTTCTGCAGCCTTCAAAATGGTATCAGAGTAGCTCATTAGGAGCAGAACCAGGTAACTGTCCTTGTAGAAGTTGTGGAAAGATGCAATTAAGGAGTTGAAGTAAAAGGCATTTTAAGTGGCTTCACAAAAGTAGTGTTGAAGCAGCTGAAAATTGAGTCTGAGACAAGTCATTCCAGACTGCTGTGCTCTTGCTTCCCAGAAGAGACTCGGTTTATCTCTCTGAAGCTGTTGGGAGTGCAGCTGTGATTTCTGAAAGTGCAGCCCTAAGTCTCCCCAAACAGCCTTGAAAGGGCTTTCTTGTTGTTCTCAGGTTGAAATAATCATAGTGATTTCCCTATGTAAACTCCCTTTTCCAGGGATTGGTTCACCTAATATATTTATATGCACATACTCTTAAGCTCTCAAAAAAATAAACACCTAGTACACTTTGCTCCTTGTACCGAGCTGTGTAGCTTTCAAAAGCAGAATTGCAGAAATACTGCCATTTGCTCTGCAGTGAAGCAAACCTTCCCTTCGTCCTTGCAAAAGTGAGAATGAAAATGCTTTGGAAAATAGCTTTGATTTAAACTGAAAAGCCTCTGTTTTTCAGAGCTGCTTTTAAAGCAAAGGCTCTTTTGGCTTTTGATCCTCTTAAGCTGGGTTATTTGATGTGAAAAACACCCTGGGTACTCTACTGCAGAGGGGAGCAGCTTTTCAGTTCTCTGTGTGTGGCTTCAGGAGAGGGCCTGGCAGAACATGGGGTGGTGGGGGACTCAGGGCAGCCTGGTTGCACAGCTCTGTAAATAAAGGGGCCTCTATTTCTTTGTATTCTTTTGCTGGAATTAAATATCATGATCAGTGAAACTCTTACCTCATTAAAGGAACAAGCCAGGCTCCTCCAGCATATGTGCAGTGCTGCAGTGTGGTTTGTTCTGCAGAGCTGATTTGCTGAACAGATAAAGGGAGTTTTAACTTAAGAATGGCATGTAATGTATGACCTTGGCTTTTAAAAGGTTTATTTTTGTTCTTTTGACAAAATAAGGTTTTAATCTTAAATATGGGGCTGGATTTGACTTGGCAGATACCAGAGTCTTCTATTACTGCAGTAGCCATAATACAAAACTATCTGATCCGTGCCAATGAGCATGCAGCAAGCCAAGAATTTCTCCATCAGTGTTTATTTTTCTGAAAACTTACCCAGTTGCTTTGCAGTTGGGTTGGCTGAAAAGGTGATGTGCCCTTGTGTTGGAGGCAGCAAAGCAGTGGTGGGCACAATATAGTCCATGCTGACCCTTTATATTTAGCATCTTTAGTTTTGAGGCAAAATCCTTTCTTAGTGTTTAGAAGAAACTATCACTCAAAATCCAGGGTTCACCGGAACCAAGGCATAAAATAAACTGTGTGAAATATCCAGATCTGTTAGTACAGAAACTTAATATCATACTGCAGCTTTCAGTTTGTGTAGCTAGGGCCTGCAGGGATACAAAATACTAATTCTGAGGCTTTCTTTCTGCACACGTTCCATCTCAGATCATCATTTTACTGTAAAGCTGAGGTGCTTTTGGATTGCAGCTCTGCAAGCGTTTGACTGAAGAAATGACCTGTAAAGTACTTCATTGCTGAGGTGCTGAACTAAGCTCCAAAGCCCTTGTTCTAAATTGGCTGTAGTTTAAATTGGTTAACTTCAGATTTAAACCACTACTACCTCCACAAAAACAAACAAACAAACAAAAAAACCCAAAACAAACAAACAAAAAAAATAAAATAACACCCCCACCAAAACCCAAAACCAAACTCAAACAAAAAAGCAAACAAGAACACCCAACCAATCTAACCATGACCAGAAAACCCTACACCAAACCTACCATCTCGTTCCTCACCTCCCTAGCTCTCAGAGAAATCTGCCCCAAAGAGTGCCAGAATCTTGTTTCTGTAGATCAAAGGCTGTAATCAAAGTTTGTTGCCTCTGCATCTGGCACAGTTGTGTCAGGCTGACCTGCTGGGAATGCTTTCCAGTGGACAAGGGAGCAGGTTGGTGCAGGTACAGGTAGCAGAGAACGTGGGGAGGTCTGTGGAAGAGCTCATGGCTTCCCTGTGCTTTAGCAAGATTTCTTCCATCTGTGGGTTATTGTTACTCTTCCAGTCAGGGTGGTTTTTTTATTATTTTTTTTTTTTTTTTGAAATGAAGCTTGTTTGGTCTTTTTCTTCTGGAATTATTGTTAGAGTTTTTAGCTTGTTCATTGACAGACTGGATGAAGGTGGTTGATTTTCTAGAAGTTTTCCAGAAGTTTGGGGGAAATTTGGAGCTTTCAGGAACAAGCAAAATTTGAACGCCTGCAAGGTGCGGTGGGTTTTTTGTCCAGCTTCTTGTCATCCTCCTAAGAGAATGCTTAAGCAGTAGAGGCATACTCTAAAAGGAGGACACTGCCATGAGAACCTAGTGGAATGGAATATAGAGGAGTCTCTCTGTCCTTGTGAAAGATAAGCCATTTGTTCTGTCTTCCATTGGCACGTGTATATGGAGATCTTGGGTTTCTAACTGGGAAAAATCATTTCCCATGCTACTTGCTTCTCCACTAGCAGACTGGTGCATCCTTATCATCACAAATTTTGAAGCTGAGGCCAGTGTGAGCACTTGTACTAAAAAGGATATCCATAAGAAAAACCAAGCTGCATAAATTGGCTACTGGATACATCTCTGATTTTCCTAGACCAAGGGTCAGAAGCATGCTGAAATGTTGCAGGTCTGTGTAGCTCCTGAAGCTCGTGTCTGTCTCCATTCTCAGATACATCCCTCGAACATCATCCAGGAGCTCTGATCCTGGATTATGGTCCATTGTTGAATGAGAGAAATTTCATGGCAGTTGTTGAAACTACATTGAACTTACCTTCAAATACAAGACTCATTAAGAATAAAAGCAAAACCTTTGGGAAAAAGACTAACAAAATTACTATGCGAAATACACTCTGAATATTAATATTTCTTTCTATTAAAGGCCTGTCTAAATTAAGGATAAAGTATTTCCAATGTAGTCATGACTATTCAAAGCCACATGTGTCAGAATTTCCTCAAAACCAGATTGCTAAGCAAAAATTAAACACATCAAGTACTTTACTTTATAGACTGTTACCTCCAAACAGCTGCACAGTGCAGGTAAACCGCATGTTTTAAAATTTTCCCTGTATTTTCACCAGCTTGTGACCATTACCTGTTCAAAAACATTTAAGTCTCATCTAATCTAATAGATCTCTTACATGCAAATAAAAGTCTTCTGAGATTTAACTGGTAATTTGAGAATGTAAGCATTGTATGCTGCTGCATTTTCTGAGTGTTCTTTGAAAGATACATCTTGAATCTTTGGGGATTTTTTTTTTTATCTTAAAAGGGAAGTAGCTTAATGCTTGTTTCCCTAGCTTTTTAAATTTTTATTATTTACTTAGTAGTTCTGTGGTTCTCTGTTTAAGAGTCACACTACCATATGAACAAATCCATTTAAATAATGTTGCCTGTCAGCTTTACTGCTTTGTGACTACTGGTGTGTTGTTGTTCTCCTAAATACAAGTGTTGCTTTAGATTTGATGGATGCTCACCTAAAGGCTTCTGTTACTCAGTAACTTTCATATGGATCAATGTAAAGCATGTGTGGTCTTCTTTAAACAGTTATTTTTGGGAAGCAGAGAGCCAAGAGGTTAAAAAAAAATCCCACTTAACTCTATCTCATTGCATATTAGAAGTAAAGCTGTGTTGTTTCAGAACATGCCTTGAAAGGAGGAATTTCAATAGGGAGCCATCTTACTTTCCAAAAAAATTAACTGTGAAAGATCAGTTTGAAGGCTTTCTGTTAACTTTGATCTTTCTTAAAACTGACCTATTCATAATGTGTTTGTGTTTCTGATTTATGCTTTTCCCTGGAATCAGTTCTTGAAAACTATCCACTTTGAAGCATTTTTGTTTCACCTTTTAAGAAATATTTCTTTTTTCTTTTAGTAACTGATATATGAAACTAATAAAACAGTATTGGGTTACTGGCTGTTCAAGGTACAACTCTATTTGTGAGGCCATCACTGTGCTGTACCACAGCACAGTGAGGTAGATCTGCACGTGTGGTTACAGAACACGGCATTCACTGCACATCCAGATTCCACTCCCTGAATGGCTGGTTCTGTGAGGAGAACGCTCATCCTTCTTCCATGGTCCTCATCTTAAGTTCTGCTCTGGTTACAAGAAGTGTGTCATGTCTTTTTATTTTTCATTCCTTCCAGGTTTACAGGAACAGATGGACCGAGTGGTTTTGGCTTTGAGCTGACCTTCCGGCTGAAGAGAGAGACGGGGGAGTCGGCACCGCCCACCTGGCCAGCAGAGCTGATGCAAGGCTTGGCCAGATATGTCTTCCAGTCAGGTACCACAGGGTTAAATGCACAGCCTCACTTTTTCCTTCCCTAGTTCTGAAGGGCCACATCTGTTACACTGTGTGACACTTGTCTCATCAGGAGTCAGTCAGGTCTTGGGAACTGTCTTTGTGTGGGAACCCAAAAGAGTGTGTTCCTTCCTCCAGCCCAGCCTGCAGGGACAAAACCAATTGTTGTTCAGGTACTGCAAATCCCGAGTATTGAAAAGCTAAAGTGACACAACAGTCAGTAACTATAGGAAATCTGCCCCATTACTCTTTCCTGCGTAGTTGGGTTCACAGAATCTCAGAATGGACTAGATTGGAAAAGACCTTTGAGATCAAGTCCAATCTGTGCCTTGACATCTCATCAACTAAACCATGGCACTGAGTGCCATGTCCAGTATCTTCTCTCAGCAAGAAAAACACATCTGCTTATCCTGAATGGCTGAGGAGCAGCCATCTGATGTCGTCTCACTTCTCAGCAGAAGTGCCATAACTTCCAAAAACGTTGCAGCTCCATCACAGGCAAATCCCTTCCAGTGGTCCCTGCAGTCAAGCAGTAGCAATGCTTATGAACATGGAGTTGTTGAGATGTGAAAATGTAAAAATCGTAAGGAATGCTAAGGCTGGGAGGGCCAAGGTATTAACAGTTGTGAATCATTACTGTGGATGGTAAATTGCCAGAGAACTGGGAACCAGGGTGCCTACAAACCGTTCTCTTGCACTGTTCATAGTTTCATTTAGATCAATAGATTGAATGTTATTTTAGTGTCATCACATGTAAACCTGTGGAATGACTGATGGCTAATGTACTTGAAAGACACTTTCCAGCATCACAAGATCTGAATGAAAATATTTAAAGAACATTTTTTAACCTAATTTGAGGTCCTCTACAGGTAAAGTACCTTCTAAATCAATGATTATTGAATTTGTAGCTTTTGGTATCTCCTGTACTAGTTCATAAATTGCTCAGTAACTTCTGATTCTGCTGATGGTTTTCAGTCAGCTGGCTGAGTCACAAAGGGAAAAGGTCTGGGTTAAGAACAGGATTGCTCTGCTAACATCTGTAACAAATCTGAGGAACTGGCAATCATGTGGGTATTTTTCTAAATATTGGTGGACATAGTTCGGTGCCAACCCAGATTAATGCTTGTCTTTCTGTAACCTTTGCTGTGTGGCTGTCTTCCCTAGTTGCCATCAAAATTTTTTTTCACCTTTCTGTCTTGTTTTTTGCAACTGTTAAGCATCTAAATCTCTGTTACTGTCATTGTTTGAGATTCCCATCTTGCCTAAATTGCACTGCACAGCACCTTTATGATACTGACCATGCAGTGATGAATTCATACTTATGTTTTCTGTGCAATGAATTGCAGGGTTTGAAGAAAGATTTAAGTTTAAAGTCTCCCTCTTAGATATAAAGTCATATATGTGTTAACTTATACTAAATATCCTACATCCCATTTGGAACATTTTCAATTTCCTAGTCCAGACTACTTCTCATAGAAGTTGCTTGTTGGTCACTGTCTTTTCTTGGGTCTGCAGAATGAAATGGGATTTGAAAGGGTGCTTTAGGGCAGACTTCTTGGTGACTAAACTGGCAGTCAGGGCAGAGACTTCCCTTGTTTGGTTCCTGCAATAATGCAGTCCCATTTTTTGATGTCAAAGAACTGTTCTTAGAATGAAAAGAGTGGTTGTGCCCATGCTTATCAATCTGGCATGAGCCACCCTCCAGTATTATGTTCTGCTTATCCATGCTGGTTTTTATTTTATATCCACCATGACTCTTTAAAGGCACACTCAAACTCATGCTGATGGATTCTAGCCCCTCTGGGTGTTTAGTTTTCAGTTTGCCATATGAAAAACAACAGTGTATGAATCATAAATTTACTTTTTTGTTTGACTATTGGGTGTGAGCCAGTACCACACTCATCATACAGTGAGTGAACCACATGCTGGGTTACCTTAGGAAAAGCATGAGCAGCAGATAGAGGGAAGTTATCTCTTTGGCATGGCACTGGGAAGGTCTTGCTTAAGATATTTTTGTCCTATTTTGGGCCCTTAAGCGATATTGAAAAAATGGAGAATGATCAAGGTGGTCAGGGTTCTAGGGCATGTAATCCCTAGAAGAGAAGCTGAGGGAAGAGAAGCTGGAGGGACCAGAGCCAGTTTAGCCTGGGAAGAGAATGTGCAGGGTGATCTAATTGGAGCCTGCAGATGTAGGGAGAGTAGTTAAAAGATTGTGGGGTCAAGCCCTAGATAGTACATCAAAGGGCTACACTTCTGAATTGCAGTATGGGAGGCCCTGAAAAAGCTTCAAGAAAAACTTGCTCACAAGGAGAGTAGCAAAGGACAAGCAGTGGTTTATAACAGAGGTGCTGGAACTCCATTCCTGGAAATGTTCAGGACTTAGCTCAACAAAGGTAAGTTGGCCCTGTATCTAGCATTGGTGGTGACTCCACTTCAAATGGGGAGGCTGGACAAGAGACCTGCAAGTGCCCCTTAAAATATTACAGAAGTGTTGGATTTTGGGCAGTTTTTTCCATGCTGCTTCATGCTCTTCAGCAAGCAGCTGTGTGTTGTGACTGGCTGTCACCAACCGTTCCTTGCCTTGTTTAAAAGGAATCTGTATGCTGTTGCAACAAGTGAATAAGCTCTAGTTTTATTTTAGTACGAATTTGATTATCACATGTCTCTTCTTGAAAAGAATTTTCTCAGGCTAAAATCATCTGGTTAATAATAGACATAATGTTAATCCTGACAAGATGGTGCATTTATAAGTAAGACTTGTAATGGGGCCTACTTTATCATGTTTCTTCTTGATCTTTCAGGGCAATGCCAGTTGATCACAGCTAGATGCAGTAATTTTCTAATTAGTCAAAGATCTCTCGCTCCATTGGTCTGCAGAGTCCCGAGTACTTCTGCTGTATCTGACATGTCCTGCTTTGTTTTGTTGTAGTCCCATGAGCTGACTTCTCTCAGGATGGCAGTGTCCAGAGCAGTTCCTGTGTTCTCCTTATGTCACTCCTGGGTGATCAGGCACCCAGTTTTCAGCAGTGTTACTTTCTTTTCTGTCTAGTAGAGTTTCCCCCAGTTTGACATTCTCTCTGCAGAGCCAAGTGAGCTTCTGCTGTTTTTTCTTGTTCTTCTACAGGACTTCTCTGTTCAGATATTGAAACCGTTACACTGTGAAGTATTTGAAGGGTTGGTTCCTCTGAAGTCCTTGGGCATGAAGCAGGCTGTGGCATGACAGCATTGTTTTATGTGATGAAAGGTTTCTTTTTGCTCAGGTTCTTTCTGACTGCAGTGCTTAGAGCATTTGTCAAATGAAACTCTGATAAGTGTTGTTTAACTCTGGTGTATGTACCTTGATCTTGTCCTCGTCAGCTGTTTGAAAAGAAGAAAAATCTGTGGTGCTTCTTTAATACTCTGAAGTAGCCTTAAAAACATTTGATGAACCAAAACAACTTTAAAAAGCTTATGAGCCCACCCTGAACAAGAGGCAAGGAAAAAAATAAAATTGGCAGAAACATTTTGGATAGGCTCCCAGCACTTTCGCGTGTCAGAAAATTGTTTACTCTGAAAGCTGTACTGAGAGCTACATTCTTATCTCTTGATAAAAGCCAACTTTTTAGTTATCAGAGAGGTGCTCTCCTGAGTCCAGTTGAAGCTGGGGGAGAAAAAGTGTAGTTATACTCCTGCTGAGCCAGAGCATTTTCAGGTGGTAATGACTGAGTTGAATAGTTGAATATTCACCTAGCAGCTACTGCTGTCCTAAATATTATTCCTGTGTATTGCAATTGGAAAGCATGTCCCATTGCAAATGATGTATTTTTTTTAACAAACACTTTCAGGCAAATGAATGTTGCATTCCTTTGTTTCTCTCTCTCTCTCTCTCTCTCTCTCTTGCACTGTGGGCAGTGCTTTAGAAAAGCAATCTTCTGCACTGAATTTCAGACCTCTTTCAGCTTCGGCTTCTCTGTTCACTGTAAAAAGCACTTGGTGCTTTTCATTAAAGGGCAGTACTTGCCCTCCTTCAACAAAACCAAGCTTTCAAGTCTCAAAAAGTTTTATTTGTGGCTTTATCTGTTCTTAATTTTATTGCTGTTTGACCATAACCACAAATTACATCTCTGTTCATTTTAAAAAATCCCCAAACCTTGAAAATGAAACTTTGTACAATTCTATGACCTTAGCTTGTCATGGTTCATGGGTGTACTGCAGATATCTCATGGTAGAACAAATTTATACTTCAATTCAAATTAAAAGGAAGAAACACTCTTCCTACAGAAACCTTATCCAGAGCTTACTATAATTGTTAACTCTTTATGTACTACAGTATTAAGACCCTTGATCACTACAGGGGGGACTAAGGTTTGTGTTTTCCCAAAATTAAAATCTGCTTTTTTTTTTTTCCTCTTTAGAGTAAATTTATGTTGTTTTTAAGGGTCTGATATGTGTCATGAAGACAGTAAATTGACATAGCATTAAAACAAGTACGTGGTGTATGAGCTCTTGCTGCTTCCATGTTTTTAGCCTGAAAGAAAACATCTGCAGCTGTCACATACAGGTTTGGAGAAATTTTCATGAAAACTCATCATGCATAAAGCCTAAAGATAATGGTGTGGCATATGTCATGGTCATATTCTCCACAATGCGTGAGTTGTAGTGGGGAATGAGCCAGAAATATTAAGAGGATGTCCATTAATTGGAAGTTTGTAGGTTGGCTGAGCTTGATGACATTTACCCCAGAACATATCAGCATGGGCAGGCTGAGCCCCTGCTGGTTTATGGGAGACAAGTAGCATCATAGGACACTGGAAAATTGGCAAATGCTGTTCTTCACGTCCCATTTAAGAACCTGTATCAAACCCAACACAATCCCCCCAAAATGGGAAAAAAAAAAGTTTCTAATTGATCAGTCAGATTTCAGGTCTTAAGAAACAAACCATCCAAAAGTCATCCACAGAATAATGGATGTTCCAGCAGGGATTTATCAACAATAAATCAGAAGAAAGTAAGTTACAGGTACCATAGGCAGCAGTGAATGTTGGTTACCTTGATACTACTGAGACTTTTTACATTGTCCCCGCAAGTGTGTGAATGAGCTGAGGACATAAATGATCTTGGTAAAAGGTAAAGAAGGGGACTGCAATACTGGTTGGATATTTAGACTGAGTAATTGTCAGTGTGTTGTCATCAACCACAAACATGGGTAGAGCTGGGAAGTACTGGTGTGCACTAAGGGCAGGGAGGCACAACAGGTTGCAAGATTCTCTCCTGACACAGGAATAATACAGTGCAATCCACTGGGGGAAAGCAGCAGTTCTGAAAGGAGAAGAAAACTATTTGGAGTTACTATTACCAATGAGCTATGCCTAAACCAACACGCTCTTCATGCTGAGAGAATAGAAGTGAAATTATTCTGATGTATAAATAGAAGTGTTCTGTGTATTGCATGTGCTTGGGTCCTATACTGCAAGGGAGAGTGAGGACATTGTATTTCATTTTGGGCAAAAAGCTTCAAGTCACATGCATCCCAGTTAGAGGGAGACTACAGGAAAGCACTAAGAATGATCCAGAGATCCAGAAAATATGACCTGTGAAGGAATGATCAAAAGAGTTACATTTATTTAGTCTAGGGAGGAGAAAATGGAAGATGTGAGAACAGTCTTCAAATATGCAAAAGGTTGCTGTAAAGAATAAAGTAATAAATACATTTTTCATGAGCCTTCTAGGGATAGGAGAGACTAACAATTCTGTAATTTAACTACTAAAATTTCTACAAAATAGGCTTTAGGGTTTATAGGTTTTTAGGATTTATTAGGAGAGCTTCCAAAGGGGAAGTGCAGTGGTACTTTTGGATAGTGGCACATTCCGTATTGCTGCATATCTTTGAGAACAAGTCAAACTGTTCTTTCATGGATATTTTTCAGGTAGAGTTGATCCTTTAGGCAAAGGCAGAGTAGGAGCCTTCTCAGTCTCATTTATTATTATAAATATGTCATGAATGACTAAGTATTCTTTTCAGGTCTTCTAAAAGTGATTTTTTTTTTTTTTTATTCCATAAATATGCAATTTATCTTTTCTTGTAGTCTCCTGATGACTAGTGCACTGGAAGATATTTAAATGTGAGTTTGATGTCTCAACTAATTGAAAAGTTGAATTTTAATATTTTACCTTTGACTAGCCAGTAGTAGGAAGCTCTTTGCATCCTGGGTACTGCAAAACAGTAATAACAAAATGTGCAGTCAAAGAAAGTAAGGATACAAGATGCAACTTTTCAGTAGCAATTTTGTGTAGATTTCAGCTGAGTGCTTCAGAAGCAACTTCTATTAAATTTTCCTTAGAAAACTTATTACTTCTGAAAAGTGGATTGGACAGAACCAATTCCAGTAGGTACATGAGAAGTTACACATGTTGATAACAGCATATCAAAGCAACAACCAAACTGACTATAGCTGATTTAGTTTGTGGATTTTTTTTCCCCACAAACACCCCTTTGCACTGTTGTGGTGAAGGATCCCCTTTTCAGAGAAGAGGATATGGAATATATCTGTTATTTCTGTGAAACCTGTAGGAATTTAGTATCTGTGAGTTTCTGTCCTCTGTCATGATTCAAGTCCATGGATCAGTTTCTGAAAGTCTCCCCTGGAAAGAAGGATGGTCCTGTTGCATGAAAGTCACCAAGGCAGCACAGCTGCACAAGCCTTTGGCAGATAGGCTGAAAAGCAAGCCCAATATGAGGTACATGTAGCCTTCCTTAGTAATTTCTGACATGTGCTTTCTTCAGGTAGAAATTATTTTATGACAACTTGTCTCTAGTTTAAAGGACACACAATTCCTGCCATGTGCATGATATCCCAGTACATCGGTTTGGGGCCATCTCTCTGCTGCAGTTTCACCTTTGTTTAAACAAGGGTGATTATGGAAGTTGTGAAGGCTGCAGGTGTAGATGCACTCTTTTTATTTAGCAGTTTTCACCTGAATCAAGTTAGTTTAGTCTGAGTCATGGAGGTTTTTTGTGTTTGACAGGCACTATGACTCTGACACTGGAAGTGGGGCTCAGTGGGATTAAGGGATCTGGTGGGGGTCACAGACCTGCAGCCATTAGCCAGCAGATACCAACCACCAGGCCTCATCTTCACATCTCCTGTGGTCTAGAAAGCTTCAGTGTAGTAGCTTCAGTGACTCTTTGCTTGCCAACATGTTTTCAAACATTCTTGACACAGGACAATTTCTGTGTGTAAAAAGGAAAAAACCAAAACAAGCAACCAAACTCTAAACCTAAAACAAACTCCTTGCTTCCTTGAATACCAATGAAGCTTCTCTGGCTTGTTTGCTGTTTATTTCTTCCCAGGAGGATGACTAAAGCCAAATAAAATCTGCCAGTAATTCATACACATTTTTCCCTGACTGTGCCCTTATCTTTTTTTTTTTTTTTCCAGCCCCAGGCTGATTTATTATTCTCTTCTGGTTGCTATGGCTCTGTAAAATATATATATATTTTTTTTTCTATCATCTGTTTATAATATTGACCCGTTTCCAGTGTAGAGCTGGCCCTGTCTCCTCTCTAGTATTCCAGGATTTTAGATTAAAATTGTATGGAGATTAACTGCATTTTTTAGCTCTACAAAGAAGTATAAATCAACATCAATTTCAATTCAGCAGAACCTGTTATGCAGTGAACTCTGCTGTGTGAGTGCTGAAATTGTAGCACAGTAAATTGCTGTAGGTGAACAGGACTCAACCAAGTGTGCAGGGGCTGCGTGCCTTTATTCTGCGAAGGGGTATGGAAACATTAAGTCACTGGTTCCAATTTAACCCAAGTTTGTCATGGCCAAAAGCTCTCATCATATGATAGTTATTCAGCGGTCCATGAGAAATTGGTTGGGTTTTAGCCTAATTCCTCTTAGATGCTTCCCATAAAACAAGCTGTTCTGTGAGCAGCAGCTCAGATTGAGCCTCGTCCTTTGCGTTTTTGTGCACTGTGTCCTTCACTGCTGCAATAAATCCCCTTCTCCCATACTGCTGCCTTTGAGCTCACCTCCCCAATACTTCCCATCCCTCCCCCCATCTCCTAAGCCAGCCTTGTCACATCCCCTAGCTTCCAGCTGGGATGTACGTGCTGTGAGTGGTACCAAATGATGTGCTAGCTGATGAAACAAACCAGTTACTGGTGTGCAGAGTGGTTGGCTGAGGAGCTGGGCACGACAGGCAGCTGCCAAGCTCGTGCTTCAGTCCCTAACCTGTAGCTGGCTTCCTCTGGAGCTGGATGGCAGTGCTGAAGTTGTTGGCAGCAGACTTGCTAGATGTAACTCTTGTAAATTGTCTTGAAAGACATTGCAGCCAAGTGCTGGCTGAAGATAGACCTGGCCCTTTTTGCTCGCCATTGTAGATCTGGGTTCCCTTGGTTAAATTAATGCAGGTCCCCTCTGCAGGCTTGCAAGGCTTAATATTGTTTGGTCAGTTTGTATAACTGTTGGGACCTCCAGAATCCAATGCTTTTATTCTCACTTGTAAGGCAGGGATACACCCAGCTCTCTTTTGGGGGTGAGTGCAGAGGCACAGGCTTGCCAGTCCTTGGACAGCAGCTTTGCAGTGGCCTTGGCCATGGCTGAGGTGTCCCTGGCTGTGAACTAGCATGCAGCTGGTGGCCTGTCCTTCCTCTCTTGATCACACCGGTTTCAGGTGTGGCTGGTAAACTGGGAGAGGGCACAGAGAAGGGACACAGCTGTGAATGCCACCATGTGTGTGGTGTGCTTGTTCTTCCTGGCAGCACAAAGGGAGTTGCATGGCCTTAGATTTTGTGTGATTACATTGACTTGTCTTCCTGTTTCCAGTGGGAAGGGTGTTGCCCCTTTGTAATACTGGAGGCACCCCAGTGCCAGGCTCAGTCCTGCTTTTTGCCTTGGAGCACTGTCACTTCATCAGCCACTGATGGGATAAGCTGGCCATTTTTTTGCTGATTGTTATGGTTTTAGTGAGTAGCATCTTTCTGACCTTTGTTTGTGATTTTCTGGACCTTGGGCAACACTAGAGAATCTCTTCCCCGCACATTCAGCTGCAGTATAGAAAAGCCCCTGCAGCCCTTTGGCCAGGTTTGAAAATTTCAGGGTGATTTCCCAGGAACATGAGAGGAAGGGACCAGCACCACTGCTGAGTGACCTTGCCTTTCACTTCATTGGCACGGGTGTTGTGAAGCAGGCATGAGACTCCTCCCAGTCAGAAGTGCAGCAGTAGGAAAGCATGACTGAAATCCAGGAGTTTCCAAGGACACCTGTACTCTCATTTTACTTGGAGGATGAGAGGTCTAAGTCTTACGCTGTCATTAAGCTAGTTATATAGTATAAATTATTTTCTTCTCTACCTCCCTAACCTCCCACAGTTTGGGTTTTTTTTTCCCTCTCCTGCAGTTTCTCTGGATTCATGTGTTTTTCTGTGTCTTGATGTGGAAGTCACTGTTGTCTTTACAACTTCTAGTTCTTGGCTGGGAACAGGTCTCTGACCTTCTCCAGCCCCAAAGGATAGGTTCACACTAAGGCATGGAGAGACTTTGCCAGGAGCAGGGGCACAGAAAACCTTTGTTGCTTGTAAAAGACTTTGTTGAAATAGAAGGAAAGCTGTCTTCCCTTAGACTGCTTTACTGATTACACAGTATTTCCAGGCAGTAAGTGAGGGATCTCACTGCTGCCTGAAAGAGAAGGCTTGTTTGTAGCTGCTACTGCAATTTAGATAAAGTAGGTTTAGGCCCAGTTTGAGTTGGCGAGATTTCAACTGATGCTGTCCCTTTTAATTCTGTCAACTCATGTCCTGTTCCTGCTTGGGAACTGAACTTGGCTTGTTGTTTTTCAGCTGTTCAGTAGAGTTCATTCAGTTGGTTTCTTTAAAAAAAGGAAAAACAAAAGACGGGTGGGAAATTTGTCTTCTCTCTGTGTTTTACATCAGTCCATGTGCCCTGATGTTGCTCCCAGAGGGTTAGGGATGGAAAGAGCAGCAAGACTTGTAACTTTGATCCATACTTATACTTAGAAATGCACAAGTTGTTTTAGCCTTCATATTGCAGGTGGGCTGCTACTGGGAGAGGGAGGGAAGAAGCTGGCACGGAGACCTGGAGGAAGCTGTGTGATGCATCTCTGCAGGGCTGCTGCAGCAGCCCAGGTGGCACAGGGACAACCAGCAGGCTCCACGCCCAGGGATGCCTGCATGCTGGCCCCTAGCAGGTGTTTATCCAGAGTGGCTGCAGTTCAAGATCAGGATTCATCTGGCTGATGTTTTCTGCCCAAAGTGGAGGGGAGCCGAGATTTCTGCAGGAAGCCTTTTCTTCCATCCTACCCAGAGCATTCCCGCTGTAGGAGAGTGAGGAGGAGCCCACATATTAGAAACCACCAAGCTCTGTGAGGAAGAATATCTGTTAACCCTGGGATAAAGGGAGCAGAGGAGAAGCTGCACATGGTCAGCCCAGCCTTGGATAAAGGCTCTGTCCCCTGTACTGAAGGAGGAATGCAGGACAAAGGAAACAGCACAGGGAAGGCAGGAAACTCCCCCTCCTGCTGGTGTGAGGTCCTTTGGCCTCTCATATATGAGGTCTTTGTCCCACCCGCCTTTCCTGGGAAACGGAAGCAGCCGCTTTAGCAGTTAAAAGCTTCTGCAGAGAATATTATTGCCTCCTCTTATGGAGGAGCTGAAAGCAACAACACAGAGGGATTGTTCTGCAGTTGCAAGAGCATCCTCTCTCACTGCCTGTGTGCAATTGTTTGGGATGCACAGAGGAGAGTTTGAAGGTTACACATACTGAGTAGCCTTCTGAAAAGAACTGTGTTTTCCCTTGATGGCTGCCAAGCCCATGTTAGATAAAACTGCAGAGTAAAGTAACTGCAGATGAACTGCAGAGCTGGAAGTTGGGTTCACTGTTACATATCAACCTTCTTACACATTCTATTGAAGATCTGTGCAGCAAGTGGTGCTCAAACTGTGCTTTCTGACTAACCCACTCTGCCTGTGAGAGTGGCAGTGTGCAGAGCTCATTACAGACTGTCTTCTGACAGCCTCAGAGCTAAAGATCCTTTGCAGTGGCCTGCTCAGCCAGGAGGCAGCAAATGGGCACAGCAGGGGAAGTGTTTTGTTCTTGGTGGGAAAGAGAAACTGGGAGAGTATATTCAGAGGCTGTGGGCAGCCCAGAACCTCAGGGAAGTGGACTCTTGTGCTTTTTCATTTAAAATTAGGGGCTTAAAGGAGTCTTCTCAGACACACGTGGGATGTTGTTTCAAAAATGCTCTATTAACAGACTTTCTATTATGCATTTGAACCATAAATACAATTCTGGGAATAAGTGTGTTTCTCTTGCAGTACTGTAATGGGTTGATAGAGCTCAATTTGTAACTATTTTATGCAAGTATGTGTGCATGCAGAGTTTCCGTTTCCTGCCCTTTGGCCTCTAGCTTTGCCAAAGCAAGACAAAAGTTTGGCCTGTGCAAGCTTTAAATTCCTGAAAATTTAAGGAAAAATAATCAACCACTGAGAGAAATGACACAATACTCTCTTGAAGACCTCTGCCCTCTTGTCCATTACAAGTCCCAGAGCTAAAGTCTCAGTAATTAGAACCTTTTTATGAAAGAGTTGAGATGTGATAACTTTGTGGATGTTTTCTCACAGCTAATTTCCCCTTTCTTGCCATTTCTTAAATAATTTTGCTAAAAGTGGTGCCCTGGTGCAGTTTAACATTCTCTGTCAGATGTCTGTGCTGTGAAGGCTATTAAAAGAAGCTGCTTGCATGTTCTTTAGTTTCTTCAGAGGCAGATACTGCCTTTGCTTCCTCTTCAAGCTCCCTGAAAGCTCTGCAACAGAAATGTCCTATAAATACGTATCTAGGGAAAGATTACAAGTGACTTTACAGGCTTACGGTGCTCATGGGTCTATCGAAGTATCCACCCTTCTCAGTGGCCTGCACATGTGCAAGTATGTAGGAGGTCCATCAACAAGGAAAAAAGCTTTTCTTACCTGCTGCAGTTCTATCCCCTCACTGAGGACATTTAATGTTCACCAGTCTTTGTTCTAGTTGTACCTGGCTGGGAAAAGTTCAGGTAACTGTAAAACATTCTGGCTTTCCTGTGCCAGAACACAGGATAAGGTTCTTAAATGACAGGCAAGTGTCTCTTCTGACTAGTCATATGGGGCCACATGATCTGTAAATAAACTGTTATTAAATACCTGTTTTGAGCTGAGATCTTATTTGGCAGGAGATCCTGCTGTATAATATCCTTTCTGGTTCCTGGGCCTCCACCCCATCCTGAGGCTATTCACTTTTTGAAACTGTTGATGATGTAACTACCACCCTTTAAAGGGGTGCTGCAAAATGTGTCTCCTTCAGGTGTAGGATGCAGAAAACTGGTAGCAGTGCAACTGGGCAGAGGTGGAAGGGTCTCTTGCTTGACCTGGAGCTCAGAATTCAGCAAGTGCATCACTCCTGCTCTCTTGTGGTTGCTGGAATAGGAGGATGGAGAAAGTAGAAGGAAGACTGGGGGAGGTGAAAGCACCCCAACCTTGCAGCACCCAAGGGCGATGGGTCTGAGTGATAAGGTATAGAGGAGCAAGAGCTTGGAGCAGCAAACTTCTGTGGGACTGAGAAGGAGCAACTGACACCTGTGTTCATTTTCTGTCATACTCAACAATGCCAGCTAAGTCCTTTCAAGCTGCCCTGCCTTCTTCCAGCTTCCCCTTTCTGGAGGAGGGAGCCATGCAAATAAATCTGTAGATGGGTGAGAACTGTGTTGTTGCAAAAGCAAAATGAAAGCTGTAACCTGCCATGGATAGTGCTTATGCAAAGGGAACGCCAGACACAATGAATGTGCCAGCTCCTGGTTCTGCTGACTGCAAGGGCTGCAAAAGCCTGAGGAGAACAGAGTGGAGGAGCTGAATGGAGTTGTGGGGAGGAAAGAAAGTGTGGGAGGAGGTAGGTGGTGGAGCAGGCTGTACAGAGTCAGGGAGAGGACAGGGGGCCCACCACTTGCAGAGGGTGGGAGCGTGCCCTGGGCACTGGAGTCACTTGCTGGGAGCCTGTGTGAAAAATTCCCAGAGTTTGCAGTCATTGAAATTGTATACACACGTAGCATGGGGCAGGGAGAAGGAGCAAGCCAGTTACGTAGATCTGTAAGGGATGGAAAGAAATCTTGGAAAACAGGGCATAGAGGAGGCACTGAACCAAATTGGTTTTTGTACAATAGCATTTAATTTTGTTTTGTTTTGCTGTAATACTGCGCTCTGCAATGTTGCAGAAGGCATCTATGTGTCTGGGAGCTTTATGTTAAGAAAAGCAGTATTTGCATCTCCATTGGTGGAAGCTGCAGTACAGTGAGACACATTTTCCATCATCCCACTGCCAGTAGTAGTGATGACCCTAAGCAGAACATGGATAAGTGAGGAATTAAATTGCCCTGCTGGTGATGTGCCCTGGGAAGGTGTGGGAGGCTCTTCACTGGGCTTTCAGTTCAAAGAATTAAATTATCAAGTAAGTTTATATGTGTTCGCATAAATTGATTGGGCTCTTTTGAGAGGGTTGTTAATTTTGCGGACTTAACACCCTGAAGCTCTGCAATAATCAATTTTGTATTTTCAACCTGCAGAGTAATTTAAAAAAATAATCTGCATCACATTTCTCTGCTTTCTGAAACTGTCTTCAAACCTCAGAGGTCAAGCAATTCTTATAGTACTGATAATCTGTTTTTTTCCCCTGCTATTTTTTTTTTTTAAAGAACCTTTTGCTTGGGCCCCTTGTTTCTAAAAGCCCAATTTGAATCCCTGCAGTAGAGCTATTGTTTAATTGTATTCCTGGGATTTAATTCTTCCTGAGGGATCTTCTCTATGCTGCATGTCTGCAGCAGCCAGCAGCATTGTGTGAATTTGCACCTCTTTGGGGTTCCAGGGCTGGGGCAGTTCCTGTTTTCAAGGCAGGAGATAAGGGGCAGCAAAACTAAACTGAAAAAGAAAAACAGAGAGGAAAAGCATTTTTTAAACATAGTGCAAATATATCACAGCTTGGATTCTGCTAATTCATTGTATATTCTTAAAACATGTTAATCTTGACTTGAAAACAAAACTATAAACTAACTGCCAGTGGGCCCCACAGATTATATTCTTTTTGTTTATATATTGGTTTTTTCCCTTTACCAATCCATGTGTGCAGTTCTTTGTAGGTTAGGAAACTAAACTTGAGACTGAATTTAGCATTAATTACCCGAGTTTAATGTGGCTGGTAAATGAGTCTGAATAAAGTCTTATGCTCTTTTTTAAAAAAATTTCATCCATATAACAAGTTGCAATAACAGTATTACTTTGAGGTACTTAGGCACAACTTTCATCTTTAGCTTTTATATCGATTTATTATAGCTAACATCTTTGCATGTATGCTTGTATTTATTATTGAGCTAGTTAAAAATATATTAAGTAGGTCTGGTGAAAATTATAGCTATTACATTTCGGCATTGGATTCTGTGTTTAACCTTAGTTTCTCCCAATTAATTCTAGCTGTTTGGTCTGCAAAATGGTACTGAAAAACAGCATCAAATCTTATTTGTGACAGATTGCCAGATAACTTTTTTTTTAACAAAGCCAGACTGAATATTAAAAATGTGTTGGAGAAAATGCATTTATATAATAAATTATACAGACCATGCATGGGGTAATGGCAATGCAATAAATTACGTTGTTTCTGTAAGTATTGGATAAGCTGCATTCAATTTAAATGTCTGGCTGCATCACTGTCATGCTAGTCAGGAACTCACTGGGGGCCTTTTTAACATTCCTGCACCCATAAGTCATGGAGTTAAAATCCTTCTTTGCCCTCAAATACACAATTTCTCTGAGTTATGCAGGCTGACATCTGTGACTCGCTGCCTGCAGTTTAGCTGAGATCTCAGAGTCAAAACGTAGGTTTGCAGCCCTTAGAGCAGCCAGTTTTCACACTGCTGAGTGCTGTGGATAGTGTAGGTCTGGGTGGTGTGAGGGATGTGGTCATCTTGTTTGTGTGCTGGCATCCCCAGTGCCACATGCTGATGCAAGTTTATTGGGTTTTTTTGGGTTTTATTTTTGTTTTGGTTGGATTTTTGGCTTATTTTTAGACCAAGGTAGCAGAGAATTGCCAAGCATTGTATTAGCATAGCTAAGTAACATCACTACTCTGAGGGGAGGATCCAGGTAGCCCTGCTTTCGGAGAGGACAGGCAAGACTGTTTCTTTCAGCATCACCTTGCATGTCCCAGATAAAGTGACCATGTAATGATGGCCCGGCTTTCCCCAGAAATAGAAGGAACAGAATCATGCTCTTGAAGGATATGAGTCTAGAGTGGCTGTTTTCCCAACACCAAGCACATGTAGTAGTGTACTTAGGGCTTCCCCTAATCTGTGCTGTATCAACTTCTAACCTGTAACACACTGTCCAGGTGGATTTGTCTGGCTGATTACTCAGTACAGTTTAACCTCTCTGTTGCTGATTTTAGCTGGCATTTGGAAGGAAGAGGTGTCTTAGAAGAGATACAGAGGAACGGTCAGGCTGCAAACCTGTTCTTCTAATTTTAAAATTTATCTCAAGAATTACATGGCAGGACCATGTCATAAGGGGTGAGTTTCTGGCCTCTGGTTGAACGAGGGTGGTGCAATTTGAACTGCCTTGGAGCCAGACAGCCTAGAGACAGGAGCCTGCATGGATAGGAGAAAAGCTTAAAAGTGCCTTGCTGTCTTCTTGCTGGTGGAACAGCATCAGCTCCTCCTCGTGTTGCCAATGCACTTACAAGAGAAGATACTAGACTCCCAAACTCTCAAAGAGTGTTTGCCATCTGCTCTGGGTGCGGGGTAGCCAGGTCACTGGAGATGTTCCCTGACTCACTTTCAGTCTGGGGCTGCTTTTAGGATGGAACTCTCTCTTAGCTCCTGGTACTCCTCTTAAGTTTGCTTTCCTTTTCAATTTACTCCCTGTGGCAGTTAAGGGAGTAAGGACTCCTGGCAGGATCCCATACATGGAAAGCTGGCAGGTTTAAGAAAGAAATTGAAAATACGGTGGGAAGTAATCTATGTTTCTCTCTAGAGCTAGGTAACACCACTTGAGTGTAGATTGTATGCATTATACTGTTTATAAAACATCACAAAGCCAAGAATAAGACTTAGTTTTATTTCTTTAGGCAACAGCTATATTTAGTCAAATTAAAGGAGGGAGGGGGAATGCACTCCAAGAAAATACATGAGCAATGTTAGACAAAGAAAATATACTAGTCTACAGTGGAACGGTTCCCTCTGAGTTATTTCCCCAGTTCTCATTACAGAGCAGTTGCATAGTAAAGTTAGGAGAGATTGTGCAGCTGAATTATGACTGTTGCTGCATGAAGGAACCTCACCTGCTTTATGTGAGCTGTAAAAGAAAATTGATAATGACATTTTAAAGACTTCAAAATATGGGTGGCTTAACAGAGTGGTCTGGTATAACCGCTGCTTTTGCATAATAGAATACTACAAGAGCTAGTCTATGGCAGATTTAGAGACTTTTCGTTTTTGTAGAGCTAGAGAGAGGCTTCAGATTTGCTATTATAAATTACAAACTAAATTAGTAAGTTTGAATTTAAATGTTTCAATTATTTCCTTGTTGAGTTCTTATGAAATAAGTACCTTCCTATGAAGCAGCTGAATTTCATGGAATTGGCAGTCCTCACCAGAAAGGAACAGAAGACAGTATTTTTTGTTAAAACATAAACTTGCAGGAGAAGAAATTGCAGTTTCAAAATTGTGAGGATGAGTCACCTTGCTGTGTTAGGTTTAAGGCTTGTTAGTTAGTGCCTCTTCCAAGCAGGAAGGGTGCAAGAGTCCCAGAGGGTACCATGAGCAAGCCTGTGTATTTACAACACATCCCTTGCTCCCATGGTAACTGCTGGAGGATATGAATTTATCCTAGGGCAGATTGGGTACCTTAGCTCATCTTGTCATGGAGGGAACGTGTAACCGCCTCAGGTTTACCACGAGGCAGAAGTATTCAGCAGCAGTCAGCTTGTGTACAGTAAATCAAAGCCTTAGTTTACTCCTGAGGATTTGCTGATTTATCCACAGGCTAAAATAATTTGGATTTAACTTTTTAACGTATTTTCTTTTAGTTCCTTTCTTTTAATTTCTCCTGTTAACGGCTAGATAATTTCTGTGCTTTGCCACCATTTCTTTGCTTTTGCTGTCCTATGGATTGGACAATTACCTGGTCGTGTCCTGGAACTTTTTCTGATGACTGTTGGTTTTGCTGTGGTCACCTAAGGAAATGAGGCTTATCCACTTGTGGTGTTCTTGTCCCTGTCCTGTTTTGAAAACATGAGTGTGAAAGGTAGGAAGGGAGGATACTCTCTATTTCCAGCATGAGGCAATAGAAGGTGATTATCTAGTCATTTGTTTCTATAATTTCTTCGTTTTTGTGACTACAAGTCATGTAATTCAGGCTGTTCTCAGTGCTGCAATGGTCTCTGTACAAGAGCTGATCTTACATCCCACATGGGTGACAATGCAGCAAGTGGAAAGCTGGGTTTCAGGGTGTAATTCCAAATTTCTTGAACTCCCACAGGTTTTAATTTGGCTTCGTGTTATTTGTGGGATTTTTTTGGTGTGATTTAATTGAGTAGTCAGTGTGAATTTTGTGGTGTTCGTGTGTATGCAAGGGAGAGGGAGATTTTCTAAGTGTTCAGTGTTCACATGGACATAAACAGGTGGGTTTCCAGCAGAGACATTTGCATTTGAAAACCTGCTCCAAACGGGCTGGGCTTTCCCAGGAGAAGCAGCACCAACAGTGAAACGCAGCGATCGATCAGCATAGAATTGTGTGAGCATTTGATGGGCAAAATGTTGTGGTATAAAGACAGGGCCCAAGAATAAGCTCTTTGTGGCATTGTTTCATCCCTGAAAACTGTGACTGAGAGGCTTTTATCATTTACAAAAAATTAATCAGGCACATTTTGTCTAACTTAGAAAATATCACAAGATATCCCTTGCAACGTTCTAAATGCTGTTTCTTTAATCAGATTTTGATATTAAAAAATAATTTTTGTCTGGTTATGTTTTCTCAATTCTAAAAGAAAAGTAATATTTGAACCAGTCCTTCCAGTCAAAGGGCTGGAAGCGTGTAATTTAGAGTACATAACGATGAACTCTTTGAAGCAGCTTGCATTCACTATGTTTTCTTTCTTTTCTAATTTTAACTAAGGAAAGCATTCCCTTACTTATCACAGCACTTCTGTAACATGCCTCATTTTCCAGGCCAAGTTCCTTATAGTATTTAGAGTTTATTTTAATCCTTAATCACATGAGCTGTCCAGGAAATGCATCTGAAGAAACATATGTAATAGATGTTCAAACCCACACCAATGGGGACACCCAGTGGAGACGCTCTGAGTTGCCCAACATTACAGCCAGGAGCAGGCCAGCAGCTCCTCCTCCGGGAGAGGACTGCAAATGTTATTAACCACAGGAATTCTGAGGGAACTCATTAATTTACCTGCCTGCTGCTGAGGGCTCCTGTGAATTGTCCCGTCCTTGCTGCCCTTGCATGAGTCTGTGCTCGCTGTCATGGTAGTCCTGATGTGCAATTATTGCAATGGGTGTGCAAGTACCCAATACCTTGGTGGTCGTGTTTAATGTGACTGGGAATAAATTGCAATTACTGGCAATTCAAAGAAGATTTTATCTTGCTGTTGCAGATGCTGCCATGTTCATCTATTAGCCCTATAGATATTTAAGAGTTGACCAGTTGCGATATGTTTGGAAGGTGATGTGGAAAGGTTAAGTGAAAATCCAGAACCATGGGGAGGGCACCTCTCTGAATTGGATCTGAATTAGCATGGAAGATGCTCCAGGCTCGACAGACAGCAACTCAAATAATCACTAATATTTTCCAGTCTGCACTGGAATTCCTAGTCCTCTTCCAGTGGGCAAGGCCTCCTTTCCTGCTGATTTCTAAGTGTGACCTTGGGAGACACCACAGTGAGGACAGCAGCCCAGACTGCCTTCATGGATGAGCTTGGTCAAGGAGAGGGGCACTGGACCTACCACTGACTTTGGAAGCAGGCAGGCAGTACTTAGTTCTTC
Organism: Cinclus cinclus; assembly: GCF_963662255.1. Taxonomy (NCBI): domain Eukaryota; kingdom Metazoa; phylum Chordata; class Aves; order Passeriformes; family Cinclidae; genus Cinclus; species Cinclus cinclus. The sequence continues at coordinate 12,713,890 of NC_085052.1, read as the reverse complement.
TCTGGGGCACTATGCCTATCTCAGAAGGCAGAATGTGGATTCCATTGTATGTACAATAAAGCTCTGCTTGGACAAGCACAAGACCCAAGATAAAAGCAGATAGCTAGGCAGCATTACCACACATGCTCCAGGAACTGCATGCAAATGGAGTGTGCTTTAATTGTTGTGAATGTGGTCATGGCTGGTTGTTTTACTTCTAGTTCACTCAGAAAGCAAGCATTAGCCTTTCCTGTGATGGGGCAGCATGAGACAGATGGGTTCTGGTGTGCCTACTGGCATGCACTAGCTGTGGAACATGGGATTATCTGGGGTTTTGTCTTTCTAAGCAGGAGGGGAGGAAAAGAAAGGAATGCTTGCCTTGTTTTGATGCAGTCTATTCTGACACAGAATGAAATTTATAGCCTACTGGTTTTCTCATTGTTTGGGAAAGAAGAAACATGTTAATTATAATTCTTCACCAAAGCTTCCCAGAAAACTGGGAGAGACAGTGATTTTGACTTGCACTATCACAAGTTGGGCAGCAGAATTTTTATTAGATATAGCAGGGTAGTATTTGTGTTTAATTCAAATTTCAGAATATTTTCTATGTGACAAATTAAGAGTGTGAATTGCTGTGGCATTCAGTATGGCCTGCTGACTTTCTGTGCCCTCTCACAAAAGGAGACTAATAGTAAATAAGAGACAGGCTAATTTTATTTGCTCGTATTCCTGTATTTGGCTTAATATCAGAGTAAGACAGTGTTTTTTTGCCACAGGAGTGGGAAATTTTGAAATCAGTGCTTGAATTCAGATCACTCAATAAGACTCCATTCCTGTTTCAGGTGGCTCGGAAGCTCAGCAGAGCTGGCCAGGGGCAGTCACTGTGAGCAGTCACCAGTGATTGTCCCAGTCCAGGCTGGAGGTCCCTGCCAGGCAGCAGTCAGGAGCAGCAGCCAGCAGAAGGAATGTTCTAGCAGACTTCACAGACTAAGTATTTCCTGTGTCTTGTTCTTGCAGAAAACACCTTTTGCAGTGGTGATCATGTGTCGTGGCACAGCCCTTTGGACAACAGTGAATCTCGAATCCAGCACATGTTACTGACAGAAGACCCCCAGATGCAGCCAGTGCAGACTCCTTTTGGGGTCGTTACTTTCCTACAGGTATGCCCAGCCATGATGGCTCTGACTGCCTCCTCCTGGGCTTGGAGAGCAGCTAATGTTGCACTGAGCTGTGTAACTCAGATATTTTTTATCCTGTCTTCAGTTTCAAACATGAACAGTGAAAAAAATGTTAAAAGGAACACTTTTAAAGGCTAATGTAAAGATAAATTGAAATTAATTCCATGGTAATATTGGTAAGTGATCCCCTGGTTTGAAGGCCTGGAAGAGAAAAGTTTGGAGCAGAACTTGGAGCTCCAATGGCAGAAATGTAGCTTGCAGCACTGACACAAAGATTCTTTAGAGGCTGAGTTTTCCTGTATTGATCTACTGTTTAAGAAAGGTTCAGGTTTGCTTTGCAAAAGAAACATTTAAAAAATCTCTTGTGATTTAACTCTGCTGTTCAGCATAGGGAGCTTCTGTGGCCAAACAGGTTTGCTTGCTTTCCCAAAGTCCTTCTGAGTGATGCTTCTTAGATATGGTCTGCTTTGGATATTTTTAAATTGCATATTGGGTTAATAACCTTAGTGGAAGAGTGGCATAGTTTATGCCAACTGCTGATTTCTTCATGCTCCGTGGAAAAAGCTTCCATCCTGTGGGAAAATGCAAGTGTCTGTTTTACAATTTAAGCTTCTAGTTGCTCCTGTTTATCTTTGGCTGTAGTTGCAACACATAAAAGGAAGTTCTGCTACCACAAACCTGCACAAGACAACTGCTGTGCAAGGTTTTTCTGAAGTGCCCAAATGTCTATGTTTTATCAACAAAAACAATGTGGGTGTGAGATTAATTAGTGCAAGGTGAGTTGTGGGACCTGGAAGGAGAGAGAGAGAGAGCCAAGCTAAGCAGGATAATCTCTGGCTGACTCTCCAGCTAGTAGTGTTAATCCTCATCTCTTCTTTAGTGCCCAGCTGTCCTGAATCAAAGAACAGTCAGCTTGCTGCATCCTGAGGCCCCTGGCCTCTAATCTTCCACAACACATACAGCTGACTTGGTTTTCCTCTTTGTTTGATGCTTGTTGTTATGGATTTATTTTGACCCATGAGGATGAATGATTACAAAAAGCAAAGAATGAACACAAAATAATTTCCTGTTTAGAGTCTTGCTGTTTGTATGTAATTAGTGAGTGAAGGCCCAGGGAGGGGTGTCCTGAAGCAGGGGTGATTCAGGCTGTTGGTGGAGGAAGCTGGGAAGATGGGTGGGGATGAAGTGCACCTCCAAGGGCTGGGTCCTGAGAAAGTGAACTCTGCAAGGGGCAGGAGAGGTAGGGTGTGCAGAGTTGGGTACGTGCTGACATGAGGGTTTTCCACACAGATCTCTATCAGTGCAGATAAGTGCCTATGGCAGACAACACATCCTTCACTTCTGCTTGCTGCTCTTCAGAACTTAAGTTTTCAGTTTTCCTCTTTTCTGTTAAAACATTACTTGAACAGATTTTGACCAAAAAATCAGTGTTGGAAAATACTTAAGAGTATTGAGGAAGATAAGCCATGGCTAAAAATATTTTTCCATCTCAGAGTGAGTAATTGTGCTCAAAGGTACAAGCCAGTAGTTGATACAGCAGGAAGAAACTGCTTTCTGCTATCAGCTGAAGGGTGTTTCACCCCTTCATTTGAAGCAGCTGATCTCAGCTGCTGTTAGAGAGACATCTGGTATTGCTCAGTGTGGCGGCTCCTATCCTGAAAAGCAAACACATCCTGCTTTATACAGGAAGGCAGTAGTCTGCAGTTGCCTGCAGTGACAAGTGGATTATGTGGTGTGTAAGCAGCTTTACTTTATGGTGCTGGGTAAGATATAACCAGTCAGCAAACTGAGTTGGTCAAGGATTTTATGAGCACCAAAGCAATCCCATGTGGCGGCAAGTCCCTCGCCTGGTTGAGGTTGCTTGTGCAGTATTGCATTTGCCCCTAGCAATCAGTTGACAGCAGTGTTTGTATGTGCTCAGACTCTAACCTGTCTTGCTCTGTCCTGTCTTTGTGGACTTGATTGAAAAATCAAGCAGACTAGTGTATAAACACTGATTTATCACCACACCCTCCTCATTGTTAAATTCACACACTCTTTACAAGATTAAATGTTACATGACCAGGGTGCTTCACATGGTAAGTGTAGAGAGAGAACAAGGTCTTGTGGGATCCCACTGTTGTCTCAGACTTCATTTGTCCTGGCATATCTAGTTAGATTATAGAAATGGTGCTTCTCTGTATCTGCACTGTTTGATCCAGTACCACGTGGCACATTTACTCCACAGTTCTTCCATGGTTCCCACCCAGTTTAGTATCTTTTTTGTTATTTATTACAGATTGTTGGGGTTTGCACTGAGGAACTGCATGCAGCTCAGCAGTGGAATGGTCAAGGGATCTTGGAACTGCTTCGGACTGTCCCAGTGTAAGTGGTCATATAACCCATAAGGGGAGCATTTCCATAGACAACAATTCAGCTGTTTATTTTTATTAGCAATCTTTAACTTGCTGATGGAATTTATTTAATCTGTGCTGTAGCAAGAGATGGGAATTCATTGCAAATCTGTTCTCACGCACAGACACTTAGATGGCAAATTAATGCATGTGCAAGTCCACATGTTCAGGGTGAAAGAGAATGAGGTCTTGAAAGCTTAATTTCCTTCCTCTTATGCCTGCAGGGTTTTCTCATTGGTTCTTCCTGGGATAACTGTTACTGGTGACCTTGCTGTTTAGTTCAAAGAAAGGAAGGAGAGGGTCTGGCATACAGAGCTGTCTGAAAGTGAGAAAGTCATTCTCAAATTTGGCCCACTCTTAGTGGGCCAGTTTGCAGCAGGAGAAGCCTTCATGAAAGTGATGTTCATTTTTTTGCCACGGGAGAAATAACAATGATGCTGGGTTGAGGAAGAGATGGGTTTAAAATGGCAAATGATATGTTGATGCTTTGTTTGCTGCCAGGGTGCAGTAAAATCTTTTTGGCTTGCAGGTATTTTGTTTAAACATTTTAAAATTCAGGGGAAGTTATTGACATGTGATTGTAACTCAAAAGATTACTTTTTAAAGGAAAATAGTTCTGACTATTTGTTTCTGGGCACAATATTGCACTCTCTAGTGTCACAATAATAGACTTGAATTGATTGATTATTTCGAAGAGCTGGACTTCTTTAACTTGAACTTCTCCCTTTTAGGCACAAGTGCAGATAATTCATGCAAATGCCCTAGAGTAGAGTGAATTTATCCAGCTGCAAGCTTTGTTTCTGGGTCCCTGAGACAATAAACACTGCCTCCAGCTCTCTTAGCTCCTCTAAGTCAATACAGATACAGCACCTCTCTCCTCAATGTGTTCTCATGTTGGTTTTTGGCTTCTGTGCTGTGATTTAAACACCTTTCCAAGGAAAAAATGGAGAATGATTTGAAGGCAAAGCTGCAAACTACTAAACCACTGATGTGGAACCAGGGTAAAAATCTCTGCGCCCCAGTGAGGAACTGAGGCAGGTCACACCCCTGCAGTTAATAATTCACAGCTTCCAAAGTGATGTGAAAAAACAAGTGGCTATCCATGCATCTGAAAACCTGTAAAATATTAACTTTTTTTGCTCCCACTCATAAGTGTTTTAGGAGGCTAACACAAACTAGGCCAGAGGAGGGGGCTTTTGACTGCAATAAAAAAAGTATCTCATGAAAGAAATAAATTTTTTTATGGCAGTCCAAAAGACTTCAGTTTTTACTTCAAATGAAAAGCACTATCTGAGGCTGACTTCTGCAGTCTGGCTGCACTGTAACCCAAAGCGAAGTCTCTGAGTATTTAATCTTCACAGTAATCTGTTTTCTATCACCTTTGTTAGGAAACACCTTGAGCCCTCTGATTTTTATTGCTAATGATAACAAAGATTTTCCTGAACCATCTGAGTACTTGGCCATTAAGTACCAACTGAGCAAAATGTCTGTTGTGATAGTGCTTATCAGAGCAATAAGTTCTTTGTGGTACTGAACATGACTGCCAATCTTGGCAAAAAGTGCAGTCCCACTGGGGCCCTGCTCTATTCTTAGGTATGTAATATAGGAGTAAATCTTGACTCCATGCCTTGCCCGTCTTTCTTTGATTCAGGCTACACTGGCCTTCTCAGTCCCAGTTTGTTTCCTGTAAGATTAAAACCTGTCTCAATCTTGTGTGAGCAAGGAGGCCTGCACAGGGGATAACAACCTGTGTCAGTCTTGACTGCTCTGCACGTCTGGGTGGTGCCAGACACTGAGTAGATTAACACCTAGGTCATGGAGGGCTTTTATTATTTATTTTTTTGGAAAATATAAAGAGAAAATGCATGCTGTGGGGTGTATACACAACATAGAGGGGTTTCTGGGCTTATTTTAAACCCTTATCTTGTGCTTCTGTACAGTGCGGGTCCACTCTGAGGACCCTGCTGGGGAGTTCTAATTAAAAGCTTGTTTGGTTCATTACCTGTCTTTCTTTGTAGAGCTGGAGGCCCCTGGTTGATAACAGACATGCGAAGAGGAGAAACCATATTTGAGATTGACCCACATCTGCAAGTATGTCTTTAGTTTGTAAAATGTCGTGTCTCTTGTAGTAGCCAAGGAGAATTGGTTTACTGTTACACAACAGTTCAAATATTTTCTGTAAAGGTGCTTGGATCTTTTCAATGTTTGTCATAATCCTGGAAAAGTCTTAGAAACTCTTTGCTCTCTTGGAGGTTGGTTCAAGAGGGACATTTCCAGCCCCAGGTAAATGGTAGCTCTAGGAAGAAATATAGGAAGGGAGACCAGGCAAATGTAATATCTCATATGAGAAAAATTGGTAAGATTTGGACTGGATGTTTTAGAAAGGAGGAAAAAATGTTAAAGACATAGAATAATACATTATTTAGGAATGGTACACCAGGACATTCCTCCTTCCTTTTATATGCAAGTGTAAGGAGATATAACATGCAGAAAACTCAAAACCAACTAAGAACTATTTTTTCACAGCAAATGTGGCAGATGTGGCAGTGTAGCTCATTCCTGTAGGATATCCCTTGAGGTCAAGTAGTTAGTGTGGACTGAGAAATGATGGAAACCCAAAAGTACCACATGCAGTTATTAATAATCCATGCTGGAAGATATATTAAACCTTTATCTTCAGAGCTGAATTTAATTTCTGAAATTTAAAGATAAGAATAGAACCTCTATGGAGAGGTTACTGTACTGTGGACTTCTCCTGATCCGTGCATTTGGGAGACAGTTCTGCAATCCCTTCAGCAGAGCTGGAGTACATGGTACTGGGGTGCATGGGTCCCCAACAAATCCAGTGTGGTGTTGGCCGTGTTTCAGTGAATCACTGAGTGTTTGCCTTTAACAGAGAACTTATGGCTCAGCCTGGTAGGGCACGTGCAAATGTGCATGTTTTGTACAAGCATTTGCTTATGGTCTGCATGTCTGTATCTGATTATTCTCAGTTTCCTCCCAGCATCTTTTACTTTGAAAGCTTAAGAACAAAACCAAAATCTACTTTTACTGGTTTTAAGGATTTGTTCATCTAAAATAACCCCAACCTGAGAAATACAAAAAAAATGTTCCATAAATGTCCCACAGTGTGGGAGCTAATAAAACTGAAAGTCCCATAAAGTTTTTAGACTTTCCAGAACCTTGCCCTCTCCCCTCCTGGAGAGGTGTTTCTGTTGTCTGCACACTGGTGATTCCTAATGATAACAGGGTTTTCTTCAGTTTACTGTAAATGAAAAATAGCTCAGCTTACTGGAATCTGAGTCAGGCAAGGCAAGTTAAGGCAAATAAAAGAGTACTTCTGCCTCACCAGTGTGTCCTGCTGCTGAAAGCTGCTATGTCTGTGGTCCTTCCAGACTTCCTCACATGGAACACATTCCTGTTTCTGTTCTCTCTTGCCCTTGCAGAAGTGCATATGGGCAGGTGTGTGTGTGCACACCTCCCTCCTGCTCAGCTGCCACAGCCCCCAGGGATTCATAGAGCAAAATCCGCCCCCAAGTCCCACAGACAGCCTCTGCTGAGTGCAGGGAGTAAGGCTGTGCCAGGCTGGCTTCAGCCCTGTCATGTGCCTCCTGCTCTAATTAGTGGGGAAAGGATGAAATGTCATTTTCTTGGTGTTGGTAGAGGGTGTGTGAGACCAGGAAGGCAGCAGTGGAAGAGGGAAGGGAACAGGCCGAGAAACTGGACAACTTTCCTGGGAGCCAGCAAACATGTTGTCTGCCTGGGAAGCAGGCAGAGCTTGTTTGGAGGCTGCATTGTCTCTTGTGGGAATTGGTTGAGGCCTAAACCCAGCCCTGGCAGCAGCAGCTGTACTTTCTGTTCGAAGTTGCTGAGAATGGATCCCAACTAAGATGTCATCCCAGGATGTCGGCAATTAACGCTGTGGCAACGCTGGTTGTTTTCTGTTCAGCCAGGCTTCCCTGTAGGCCATTCAGATTTCCCTGGCAGCACTGTCAAACAATTCCTGTTGGTCCCCAGCTCTCTGCTGATTCTCAGTGCTTTGCTTCTGTTTAGCAGATATCTCAGAAGAGAATAAAGCTGATTTGAATTTCCTGAGTTGTGGTTGCTGCTCTGCAGGTCACACTGCAGTGCTCTGGCTCGTTTAAAAAGGGATCAATGACTTAGAGCCTCAGAGCATCCCTCCCACATGCTGAGAGGAAAATGGGACAGAAATATCCTTTCTTTGAGGAAGGAAAGAGCTGAACCTCCTTTGCCCTGGGCTCCTCCAACCTCCTGTTCAAGCTGCCCTTTCAAGGGAGGAAGAGCAGCCCCTCAGACCAGGCAAATCTTTTCTGGCTAAAGGTGGGGTAGAACTGTGCATTGCCAGAGCTATGAGTCTACCCTCGTTGGGGTTTTTTGGACTTTTCCCCCTTAAACATCAATACTTGCAAACATTATGAAACAGGCATGCAAATTAGGCTGTCTTTAGCCAGCTCGTTTCCATCAGCTCCCCATGATCTCCAAGGGACGCTAGCAGAGCAGCACTTCTTCCCCTGAGGAAGTGCTCTGCAAGCCAGCTGAGCTGCAGATGAGAGTCCTTTCCCCCTCCCTGAGGCTCTGCACTCTGTCCGCAGGGTCTGGCTGGGAGTGGGGCCCTGGCTGCAGGGATGGGGGAGCAGATCCCACCAGAGCCTCACAGCCCTCTGGCCTCTCCTCCCTGCTCAAGAGCAGGTTTGGTGGTTCTCCCATGATTCCCCAATGACTGGGATAAAAAATAACTTCACTGACAAGTTACACCTCCCCACGCCAGCTCATTTGGGTCCTCGCAGAGCACCGTGGAGGGTTCCCAAAGGAGCCACATGCTGAATCTCACTTAGAGCATTGTCTGCATATGTAGGAACGGATGTATTTTTATTTCTTTTCCCACAGCTTCTATTTCTGGGTGACACAACTAATTTTATGTTTAGGATAAAACAAAAGAAAATCACAGCAGATTTATTATTTCTCAGATTTTCCTATTACGTTTTCAAGAAGCCAGTTTCCCCTGACGCTGGAGGAAGGTCCTAACAAGGGGACAAAGACAGAATAAAGGCAGTCTCTTGAATGCTTAAGTCTAAGTCAAGACTGCTCTGGTCCTGCACTCAGCCGCAGGCTCCCACCTCAACTTTTGGGCCAAAGAGTGGGTTTTGGGAGGCGATCCAGATGAAAAAAAAAAAAAATAGTTGGCTCAAGGGAAGGGGTAGGAACACATGGAGGAGGGTGGGACTGCAGTCATTGCAAATTACATCAACTTAAACCGCTGTGCAACCACACCCTGAATGCTTGTGCTTATCTTTGAGCTGCTCAAATCCTCTCTTGAATGGTCACAAGAACAGGCAATGCCCTTCCCAGGGTGCAGCATGCTCAGCTGGGCAAAAGCGGGGAGAGACATATATGGGTTTAGTCTGGAAACTGTTTCTTGGGGACTGATTTTGCAAAGAGCAAAATGTTCGCACAGTCTCTCATCTTCAGTGGCAGTGTTAATGCAGAGGGTACTTAGATGGTGGAGAGAGCCTCTCTCATTGTGTAAAACACCACCCTGCTCTCTCCTCAAATCTTCGAAGTTTCTTAGGACAGCCTGCCTTTTGAGGTGACTCAGACGTATGCAGAGAGATGCAGGTCTTGTGATGCCACTGAGCAGTACCAGAGGCAACACCTCTTCAGAAAAGGGGGAAGCGAGCCTGGCTGGTTTGATGCCAGGGAAGAGATGCCAGCCCTTCCTCGGTGTAGCACAGCCTCGAGTTTGTTCAGCTCAACATTACCCCCTTGTGGGTCACAGGTGGAAATTCAGACTGATGCCCATGTCCAAGAAGGTGGAACTTCCTTTAGTTTTGGCTGTAGCTTTGTGCAGTCTTGCTGGCAACATATGCATATGTCCTTGAAAAAATGCCTGGTGCCTGAGAGCATCCAGCTGCTTATGATTGGTGTGTGACACCTTCTGAGACCCAAACACTGGTTACATGCTTGGAAAGTCCAGTTTGCAAGGGAGGGGGTTTGTTTATTTGCCAATAGAGAAAGCTATGCAAAAGCTTTAACATTGGGAACAGACCCGTGTCTCCTTGCACGTGCAAACTTGCATGTTTGTCCTTTATGGGACACCAGCACATTGGAAAGCAGTGATCTAGGCAGTTTGCAAATTAAGAACCTGTGTGAATGAGTCTCTCCATGAGCTGTTTTCATTGTGGGACTCTTTGGTAGGGTTGGAAAAGAGAACTTTAGTTATTCAGGGGTTTGTTATCACTAAGGTAACATATAAGAGATCGACTGCCAAGCTGTGCTTCATGTCTTAAATATGTCAAGTTGGTGTAAATCAGTGCTAATGCTGAAAGAAGCAATCCTGAACGCCCCAGGCCATTGATTTTCACCTTTCTCTCTCCCTGCTTTGTGCCTGCCAGGGCAATTTAGTGAAGCAGTGGGACAGAGTGGGATTTCAGACCAACTTGCTATGGAAAAGGTTTGTTTAGTTCAGAGTGGCTTCCTGATTTGGCTCAATGTGCAGTTTCTGTTCACTGACACAGCAGTGCACAGGGTCCAGAGAGTAGAAATTATCCACAAAAGATCTGAAGGAGCAGCTGAAGATTGGGCTGCACTGTGGTGGGTTCCAACTCAGGCTCAAGCTACGCTCAAAAAAAGTCTTGGTGTTTTGAATCTTTTCAAGCAGGAGAGAGTCGACAAAGGGATTGAGACAGATGGCTCAAACCTGAGTGGAGTGAGTGCCAAATGTGCCTGGGATGACCTGAGCCGACCACCAGAGGATGATGAAGACAGCAGAAGCATTTGCATTGGAACCCAGCCTCGGCGGCTCTCTGGGAAAGGTAAGAGGTCCTGGGCCAAGTCACTGTCATGGCCTTTCAGCTTCTCTTCTGGTGGGTCTGGGCAGTGCACTGAGTCATGCTGCATCTTCGTGTTCATAACAAACTCCACAGCCGTTGAGAGGTTTGGTATGTCTCAGGGCAGCAAAATGGATTTTGGCCTCTTTGAAGAAGGAAGGAGAAAGGAAAAAAGCTCTTGTCATTATTTTGTCTAAATGTTCCTTTCAGTTTTTAGGCAAATTGCAGTCTGAATCTCCAAAGTTAAACTGAGCACCTGCTGAAACCAGGACTGTAAACACCTGCAAGGTGAAGCAATTTCATTTTCCCAGGCTGTGTTTCCTTATTAACATTATCCCTTCTTGGGAGGCAAGTTGAACTGATGCTGCACATTGCTGCAGCTGAACTCAAGGAATTTGTGCCGCTACAGAACTATGGAAAGAAGAATTAAAAAAACATGCAGTTCCTCTTTACAGTGAGATGCTTTCTCAGGGTAGAGATGCCATAGCCATTACACAGCCTAGAAATTATGCACATTACCTTTCAAATGGGTGAAGCACCATAAAATTTGAGGGCTTGAGATTTCCTGGAATTAACAATGGTTTCTACAGGAATGGCGTCTTACGTCTTCTTAAATCCATGGTAAAAAGTAGTTAAATGCATACAGCATTTCTTCTGGCTTCTGTGCAAATATTTTGAACTGCAGCGGATCTAAAAAGGCTGTTTTGCCTCAGCCTTGAAATGAAAAGCCCAAGAGAGGTATACATGATGAAATTTGTATATCCTTCAAAAGATTTTGAAATAATTTGGGGTTCTTTACCTAATTCTCACATTTCTCAAAAACAGATGAGGAAACTTCTAAGAAAGGCAGGAAAGCTTCCTACTGAAAGTATTTGGCCAGTAGATATTTCAGAAAAAGGCAGAAGTAAAAAGACTGCATCTGAACTGCATAATTTGCAGCTTATTTTCAGATGTGAGCTTGAGGCTAAAGGTTGCCCTGCAACCCTTAAAAATCCCTCCCTTTGTGAATCTTGTTGTAAATTAATCAACAGATTTCCAAAGCCAGTTGCTAAAATCTTGGAAACCTTCATACATTAGTTTAGGAAAGGAACAAATTCCTGTCATGCCTAATGAGAAAAGTGATTTCCAGTACAAAGACTTGGAAGTGCCGGGAGGTTCTATGAGAGTTACAGAACCAACAAACACCTCATTTATGCAAATTTGACAAAACTACTCAGAATTTCTTCATCAGGAGGACTCAGTACCAAAGATTCCAGCTCTCCTTGCCTGACATAACAATGAAGCCCAAACAAGGGAATTCAAGCTGATGTTATAAAGTGAAATAACTCCTAAGGATGTTCAGGAAGTGTAGTTAAGTGTTACCCCATAACATTTCTCCACTTCTTTCTGAAAGGTAAGAGTTTAGATGAAACACACCTGATATCTATTTGTGTCTGTTCTTTCTGGGGATTCTATATAATTTTGCAAAAAATTCTCTTTGCAGATACAGAGCAAATCAGGGAGACTTTGCGGAGAGGGCTCGAGATTAACAGCAAACCTGTCCTACCTCCAATCAATACACAAAGACAGAATGGGTTGAACCTCGACCGAGCACCGTGAGTTTCACCCTGCACATTCACATGGTGGCAGAGGGAGGCTAAAGAGCTCAGCATGAAAAACAAAGTTAAAACTGGGTGGGAAAAGATTTGGCAAGGGGGGAGGAAAGCTGGCAGTGAATACTTGTGAAGTGTAAGGATAGAGAAGAGTTGTTCAGGTTGGATAAATGGGCTCGTACTGAGGAGGGCTAATGCAGAGTGGATCTGACTGTTCTGTAGAACCTGCTGTTGATGGTCTTTGGTATTTGAATTCAGACTGGACTGATCCCTGTAAAAAGTACTGTGCTGAAAAGTGCTATGGTATCAGTAGAGATGGCATAGATGACTGCTGGTATTTTTTCCTGAGTATTTTGTTTTCAAGCTCATAATTACAAACCTTTTGGTTAAAATGTTGATGATTTTTCTTTCTGAGTGACTTTGATCTTGCCTTGTTAAAACAGGTGGGTTCTGTCAGTAATTGCATGCCAATAACACCTGGGTCTCTAACAGCAGTAGTCTTAACGGGTGATTTAAGTGGGACTAGGGTGGCTCACAACTCTTCTAACTTTTTACTTAAGTGAATCGATAGGAAATTACCTGTGGTTTCAAGCCATCTGTAGTATCTGCACTTCTGTCTTTCTGGGCTTCTCCCCTTCCCTCTTGGACTTCAGGTGCTAGTTCAGTGTCTCCCCGTCAATTTTAATGTTTTCATCTAAATTATACAGAAAGACATGCATCTTTGCTGCAGTCTTCTTGGTATTTCCTTTGGTTTCTTAATCTCTGATGATCTGTGCCTTCTGCTTTCAGGAGTAAAGATCATCATGAAATCAGTGCTTCCCTGTAGTGCCATGCTGGGACAGCACCCTGGTCTGTTCCAATTCCTTCTTCATTCTTGATTCAAACATTTCATGAGAAAAATATTTCTTCTTGTCCTTTCGTGTTCCATTTTGTGGGTGACTTCTGATTTGCCTCATATATGAATGTTTATGAGTTGCCTAATCCTTTGAGGGAAGTATTATGTGTCAATTGCTGATGCTTTTTGCTAATATGTAATATGAGATATAGGTACTTATATTAAAAAAAATCTCACTTTATTATTGCTTTAGGAATAATCTTACTTTTGCCATATAGTAATTACATGGAGTCAAATTCTGATCTGACTCAGGTTTTGAGTAGTATTTCTCTGCCTGCAGGTTGGTCACATTGGACCATTGGTTGGTTCCACTGGCCCCACTGAAAATATATAAAATTATACCATGTGATTTGCACAAATCACACCCAGCCTTGGAGAGGTCAAAAGTACTGGGCAGGATTTCTCACAGATGCTGGGCTCCTGCATGCATCTGCAATGTCCAGTGTAAGCTCAAGTGGTTGGGGGTGACCACAAACATTTTGGGTGCACATCAGGTCAAGGAGGCAGCTGATGGGTAAGCCTTCATGTTGAGAGGCATTTACTGCTTAGATAAGAGAGCTTTATGTTATTCAGGGTGAGATAAACAGAGATACATTTGAAACAGAGTGGTGAAAGGTTAGCAGAGGTCTAAGATGAAGCACACAAATATTTACCTGGGTTTTTAACTGTTCTGAGACAGAGGAAGGCAGGTTACATTCAGACCCTTGCATCTATGGTAGTGCTCTTTGTTGCAAATCTCTTACTTGCAGCAGCTGCACACCCACCCTGCCTGAAGCCTGAGTGGTAGGAATGGCTGGTTCCCAATGTTTGCCACCTCAGAGGTCAATACATTTATCTGAAGTCTATGGTTACCACTGGGGAAACTGATAGTCTGCTTCTCCATAAGCACTTCAGTTAAGGAAAGACAGCTATCAGCTGTGTTACTGTGGTGATACTATTGGAGTGATAGAGGAAATGTCAGTTTAAAACAGCAGTGTGTCCTAATAGTTTTTTCCTCTATCTTACTAGCTGCTTTGAGAGGAGTTCCTTGTGCAGTGGCTTCTCCTCTCCATGTAGCAGATACAATGGGACATGTTCAATGCATTGACCATCCCAAAAGGGGTGGTTTGTGCTGGAAAGCAGTGTTTGCTTACAACCTCTGACTAACTAGTATTTAAGTCAGACCTGATGATTACCCTTACTGTGGCTAAAACTGATCAGTCAACACATTTTCCAGAACAGTGTGGTATAGATGAAGCAGAAGAGGAAGATCATGTTATGTCTCTGCCTTCCTCAGTACACTGTCTCAGCATGTCTCATGCATTTCAGCAAAATTGCTCAATGTGCAGTAAGTACAAGAGCATGATATAGAGACTCATCTCCAGCTGCTGCACAGGAATGTAACTTAGGAGCTCACTTTTGCATGCATTGATGTAACTACATCCATGCTCCCTCCAGGTACCTGCAGGGCTAAAGGCTGAGACACAAAAGGCACAAACCCAGTGCAGATATAACTCTTTCATAGGACTTCTGAGCACCTGAGATGAAGGACAATTCTGTACATAGATCTAGTCCTTCTGGTGCAATCCTCGCTTGCATTGCTTGGGCCTTGTAGGGCTGGGACTCAGGTTTGTCCTTCATTGTAAATCTTGTATAATCAAAGGCAAGTCATTTAGCTATTGAGCTTCAGTTCTGAATCTATAAAATGGGACTAATAACAATGTCATCTTCTTGAGGCACCACAAGGATAAATATGTTAATGATTATGAGGTGCTGGCTAATGGGAAGCAGGCTTATGTGTAATCATATCCTGCACTGTACACACCAGATCATAAAATATCAAACCTGTGGTTCTTTGCAAGGGTCCTGTGAATAACTGGTGCATTAGAAGCTCTTTAGGAACTTGACAGAAACACTGTCTTGGGATATGGCAAATTGTTTCAAATCTGCTTTCCATAGGGAGCACTGCAGAACCCCAGGCTGTCAAATTTGCACCCAACTGACAGTAGGATGTTAAAGTCTGACATAGACTCTAAGGGCTTTGTGCAGAAGAGGAATGTGCTGTTTATTTATCATGGACTTGCAACCACCAACCGATTTCCTAGTAGCTTTCTTCCCTTTCTTTTATCCTAACCCTACCACCCACACACAAAAATCTATCAAGGTTTAAAGCAGACAACTTGTTCTGCATTCAGCATCACAAATAGTATCAGAAACACTCAAACTTTTGAATATTTATTTGTATAAAATGTAGAGGATCCAGATTCCGTATAGATTAACCAGTCTTTTGTATAGTTACAGTTTTCAGTGCTTATGCAAAAAACTCATTTTGTTGCAGATAGGGCTTGATTCAGTGTTTTGGCCCCAGCAAAGCACATACTTACATGTTAAGCATGCATATTAGCAGTTGTTCACTGTCCCAGAGTCCTAAAAAAAAGTTCCTTTGAGAAAAAGCTGGTTTCTGTCAAAACCCTGCTGGGCAGCTGTAGTACTTTGATTCATTAGTGTTATTACCATAGACTGTGTAGCCCTTTTTCTCCTAAGGATATGAATAAAAGCACACTTAAAGCCTAAAACTGCATTGGACATCTGTTTCTCAAAATGACTGTTGGCTTAGTTCACAAGCAGCCATTAAATCAGTTCGTGCGTATTAACAAAAGAACATGTGAAGTAATCTTTGAAAACATGACTAATCATTTTGAACATAGGTAACTGAATATTCTCAATTACCACTTGGAAAAATAATACATATATGAATACCAGTGTGTGTTTCAGTGGTGCGTTATTTGTTTCTTAGGACCCCATCAGCTTAGTAGGTGCTGCTGAGATACACAGAAAGGCAAGGCTCCCAGTCTCCTGAATTGTGCACATTGGCTCTTGTTGGATACAGAGGGCTGTTACCCGTAGGGGATGTTTAAATGTCAGACTGAAGACTGCTGCTGTCAAGCCCTCAGTAGGCTGGAAACTCCAGATGTCAAAAGTTCAGTGACACTTGTGGAGTTTTGCTTCGATTGCTATTTAATTTCTTGATGTAATAATTTCTGGGGTTGAGTCTTTGGTTGTCCCTGGTAATTAGCTCTGTGCTCTCCTGTGCAGTAGGTGAGTACTATCTCCACATTACAGATTAGGACGGCAGAGCTAATTTGCCACAGTTGCAGTGAGAGCCAGCTTTGGGATAGGGGAATTCTTGACCTTTTCCACCCCTCAAGGGCCTCCTTGATCATACAGCATTGCTGAAATTGATGTTTTTCTGCCTCTTGGCTGACTCAGACTGTTCTTCTGTGAGTTGAGGCATGGAGTAGAAACCTAGGGCTAGAGCACCAAATTACTCCATGTGTTGAAGCTAAAATTATCTGTAATTGTTGCATTTCATTGTGCCAGAATTCAGGTATTGCCCACGCACACCCCAGTGTCTGAACATGAGGTTTGAGTGATAGAAAAGGGTCTCTCAAATCTGTACTACTTTGATAAGGCTTTTCCATCATGTCTCTGCTATTTATAACTTTCCCCCTTCTCAAGAAGGATTGAATGGTGTGGTTCACATGCCTGACTCTTGTATTTCTTTCTGGGATTTCCCAGGTAGTCATGCTGGTCCCTTATGTATGGTGGTCATTTGTCCAGGGACCCACAGAGACCTCAAGTCCCACCTGCATTCAATTTCTAGACAGAAAGACAGGTTGAATCTAGGGAAACCTGAACATATGGTAGCCCTGTAGCCATGTGCTAATTCCATCGAGCCCTGAACAGTTTCCAGCTGTGCAGGGAAATGAAGGCAGGTTCCTGGCAAAGAGAGTAGGGAACAACTCTCCGGCAGGTGGGGCTGGCAGGACTGTCCTGGCAGTGACCTGCTGGAGCTCTGCACTCTGAGCATCTCAGGTGGTTGCCCTTCCCTCGTGGGAAGAGGGAGGAGTTGTGTCACTCCAGAATTCCTCCTGGGATAGCCCCAGACTGTCACATGCCTGGTATGGAGTGCATGAGTAATAGTGGCATTGCTTCCAGGACTGGAGTGCACTGCTGCTGTAGTTCCTCTGACTTGGAAAATAGGGCATATGGACATCTACTGTCAGGGAGCAGCACTGGGTTAATGCACATTGACAAGCTCCATCTCAGCAGCATTTCTGAGGAAGCTCTAATGGTAATACCAAAATGTAGGATTTTCTTGGAGGCAAGTCTGCACTTTGCTTCTCCCCTTTGCACTAGATTTTCATCCTGCTTTGCTTGGGCGGAGGGGAGCTGTTGTCTTTGTAGCTGGTTTCCTGTCTTCAGTTCTTGGAGGCAAACTTTACATAAAGAGGAGCATTTCAGCATTCTCTGAAGTTGTCTGGTTCTGGCTAGGTTTTTTGATTCTGCAACCACTAAGCAGTAAGTTTCCAATCCAGTCCTGCTTATTTAGGCATGCTCTCTCATCAGGTCGCCATTCAGTGGTGTCCTGGTTGAGTCAGGAATGCTGAATGGAGGGAGGCAATATACTTTAGGGAGTGCCTCTCAGCGTGAGACTGAGTGCTGGGGACAAGGCTGCAAACTAGAAAAGTAAATGTCTGGAAAACCAGCGTCAGTAGAAGCACAAAGCAGTCACCATGCTAATAATTTGCGCTTCTGCATAGCTTTCCCCATCTAAGAATCCAAAAGTGCTTTGCAAACATTGACTTAATCCTTGCAATGTCCCTACATGGAAAAATGTCTCAGTTTTATAGACAGGGAACCTGAAGCATAAAAGACTTGTTTGACTTTACTCATGAGTCTGCAGGATGCCAGTGGCACAGCCTAAATCTCTCAATTCCACTCCAGCTGCAGGTCCTGAAACAGTCTGGCCCCTGAAAGCTCTGACAGTGGTTATTATACAGCTTTCCAAAGAGTTTTGTGAGTGGCAAGAAGATCCTTGCTACTGGCGTTGTCCTAGCAGCCCTTCCCTGCCAGGAAATGCACACAGAACATTGTCACCATCCTGTTTAACCAGGCTGAGGAGCACCCAAGTCTGAGCACTTGAGGTTGCCTTGTCTCAGTGTGACCACAGCAGGAGCTGTGTAACCATGTCATCCCCAGTTCTGCGCTTGCCCCTGTGTGTTCCTGATGGGTGCTGTAACTCTGTGTGCCAAGGTGCTTAGGGCTCTTTCCCACAGCTGCTGGTTTGCCCTTCAGGGAAACTGTGGGAAAGAGACTGGAAGATTGTTGGCACTTAAGTGATATTTGACCATATATTCATGAGGGAGTGAGGAGGTTTGAAATAGCCACGGTTGGAAAGGGAAGAAGGGGGAGTGGAAGGTGGGGGCAGCAGGGGAAGAAAGGAAAAGTGGCCCAACCTTTCTCTCCCAGCTGTGCAAGCTTGCACTGATGGTTTGCATTTGCTAACTCACAGTACTGAATTTTATATGGAGGGAGCAAGGAGCAATGACAGAAGCTAACTTCGGTGAGGCAATGGGCACCCACTCCTGGAAAGAGCCCCTGCCATGGCCAGATTCCAACAGCATGTCCTTTGTGATTTCATTACCTGGGAGGGTAGCTTGGAAATGCAGCAAAATTATGCTCCATATCAGCAACAGAGCTTGGAGGGGAACTGAGACTTCCTTCCTTGACAGATCCGTGAGATCAAGCGCTCTGATCATAAAGCAAAGCACAAATGCAAGAATAAATAAACCTTTCTTAATCCAATCAACCTGGTTATTCTTGAATCCCATAAAATAACTGCCAGTGGTTGCTTGAGAAGGAGTTGCTATAAACATGACTTATAAGGAGGTGACATCCAAACTTTGTGCAACCCAGTGATTGTATTGGCAATTTTCCAGGATCCCCACGGGCTGCTGCTAATTGGCATCAAATTAAGCAGGTTGCAGCCACCCTCATCTTTAATACAAAGAGAGGGCCTCCGGGAGGCTACAGGTTCCAGCGTGTGGCCTTCTCACATCAAGAAGGAGCCCAGCACACTGGGACGTGGAGTCTCCTCAAGCCCTTCCCCCTCGTTGACAGATCTGGGGAAGCTGCAGGCCACACTGGACACCTTAACAATGGCTTAACCACCGTCTCTTTCTCAGAAAAAGAGGAAAAAAAATTCAAATATGGCTTTGGTTAAGTTCATGTTAATCAGCATTCATGAGACTCAACAAAAAAACAACAAACATAATTTCCTCCCTCTCTCCTCCACCCAGAAGCAGACTACTGGTAGAAACTGAAGCTAGAAAAAATAGTTGAAAGTCAGCTAAAGTCACCTTGGTAACTGCAGCAATACACTTGCCCAGAACAGGAGACATCAAACCCAACTACAAACAGCTTTAAAGAAACAAAAAGAATGTAATCATCTAAAGAATTAATCTGACAACTGCCCACGTTTACACCTCCCACAAGCTCCCAATCAGAGGGAAATGCGCTTTAATCTCCTCCAACTCCCCTCCAGTTTCACAAAACACTAGATGTGCAGTCTTTAAACTGGGGCATTTCCGGCATGCTGCTTCCATTTAAATCTGCCTTTCTTAATGCAGCAGCCCTGGCTTTTTCAGAGTTGTTTTTTCTGGCCACTGAGAAACATGAATTTTTTTGTGGGGGTTGGACGAAGTATTAAATCTGGAATAGACAAAGTTTGCAACATTTTTCATGATAGTCAGCTAGATCTTAGTCATAACAAGTAAAACTCCACTGACTCTTGCTGCTGATTTATTTGGTGATGGGGTGGAGGAAGCAAAGACTTACGGGTAACTGACAGTCATAAAACCAGGGATGTTAGTGTTACAAAGCAAAGTTTTTCTGCTTTTTTTCCCTGAGTCTGAAAACTACAAGCTGTGGATGGCAATGTATGTTAGGACATGAGCTTTTTATTAATAACAACCTAGAGGTCCTGCTGACCCTTCACCCTTTGGAAGGGTCAGCACAAGGATTTCCAATCTCAAAGAGAAAATTTTAATGGGTCTTTCTTAGTCCCCATGTCATGCGGCATTTTTCCAAGTCTGAAAAAAAAGTGGTGGCACTGTGGTCTCCTGATGTGTTTTGTGCAGTCCACAATACACAATTATTGTTTAGAGAGGTCTACCTTGGACAGAAGGTTACTTGGTTTCTGCTATTGGAGTTTCACCCTGAAATTGCGTGAGCTCCTCTGAAGGGAATCAAGAGACACAGAGTATGAGTATTTTGGAAAAAAAATTGTCAAAAGATTAATCCTTTCATGTCATTCAAAGTATTAACTACCATTTTGCTTCACCTTTTTGACAGAAGGGCTGGTTACTTATTAATGTGAAGTCATAATTATTGACAGCCGTAAAGTCGTGACAGTTCCGTTTGATAGTTATACATTAGTCAACATCTTCTCTTGAGCATGTAATGACAAACAGCATTTGCTGGATTTAATAAGACTCAGAAAGCTTTGCCCCTTGCCTCCAGAATATTGTCGTCATTCCTATTATTGCATTAACAACCGGAGGCTGTTTCCCCTCCGGACTGCAGCCCCATTGTGCTCACAGCTGTACTAGCTAGCATGGTGGAAACCTAAAAACCCACCTTCAGCTCAGAGGGATTTGGAGCCCAGGGGTGTGGGGAGCTGTCCTGCAGCTCTCTGTCCTGCTGAATTGGACAGAGGATTACCTGTGGGGATTAATCACCATGGATTACCTGTGAGGCTGTTCTGGGATGTCCCCATGCCTAGCATGCTTAGGCAGTCCAGGTGAGCAGCACACAGTCTCTTGTCTGTAGCAGTAACATTGCTGTAAAACTCCTAATCCACTCCACAGTGTCTAAACTCTGGAACTACATTTAGGAGTGCAAGTTTCTGGCCTGCTTGAAAATCATGCATTGCTAATGGCTGACCCTTTTGGTAGGGGCTGATAAATGAATGATTGGAAGCTGTAGACCACAGGCTGACTTTCCCACAGCTCACTGTGTATATAAGATCTGATAAGGAAGTTGAGACAAAGCTTAGCTTAAGGTCAACTGATCATTAATCAACTGTAACTGCACCTCTCAGGTAATCAGCCTGAAAAATGCTGGCCTGCTCCACTCTTTGAAGACCCCACCTAGAAAGAGCTATAAAATGTTTGCTGAAGCAGATTAAACACAACTTTAAGTGCCACACATAGACTACAAAGCATGCTATGTTTTTGCTTCAGGGTTAACCCACTAAACTGACACACTGCTGACTGCCAGTCCATCAGCCCACCCTGTGCATAAACTGTATCCTGACCTACCATGTCCCTGCTGGATCCTTTACTACTTTTTTGCGTTGCTAAAGAAAAAAAAATGTTTTATGGTTTTTATCTCACAGAGAGCTGAGCTGCTCTGGTATCTTTATTCTGTATGTCTCTGACCTGGCCATGTAGTGTATGGCAGATTGGACCATGAGATATCAGAATTTAGCTGTTTCAGAGTGGGCAGCTCAGCAGCATGGGTGAAGGGCTCACCTGGGACTAGGTGACCCAGCAGGAGCAACAAGCTGATCTGCACTGGAATTCACACTCAACTGCACTGCTATGTGTGTGGTTGATGGGTGTAATTTTGGGACAACCCTCAAAGGTAAAATCAAGTAAAGGTGTCATCTAGGTCACCTCATGAGTGTGAAGCTGATTCTTTACAATCATTTCCAGATGTACATTAAAGACAGATCAGCTTGGATAGAGGACGGATCCAGGCTTGTTTTAACAGTGTTCTCAAATGGAGCCACAGTTTGATAGCCTTGTTTAACCTTTGTGTTCTTGTGGCACAATGGAGGTACATTGCAATGTGAAATGTCAGTGCCCTCCTGCTTTCCCTGTCCCTCTTCTCTGCCACTTCTGTACTGTAGAAACTATCTTAACCAAGTCTTACCTCTATTAAATTCTTGTGGAATGCCAGGTGACAAAAATATAAATCACTTATCAGACACTTCTCATCAGTACATGTCATCCATTAAAGTCATAACCCATCCTGTCCTTTATTCTTTGTTCCAGACTGACGAGTAAGGGATCATGTTGGTGCTCTTTGAACATATAAAATGCTTATAGTCAAGTATTTTGAGATAGATCATTTTATTATCTAGAGGATTTGGTCTGGCAAAGTTCCTAATCATGTAACAACGTAACTGTGTTGTAGTTCCAGAATATGCCGGTCTTGCAGAAAATAAGAAATAAGAAAGCAAAGCTACCATTGTCCTAAAGCAACCCAACTTAAAGGGGAAAAGAATCTGTGAATCTCCTAATTGTCACGTGGAGAGTCTGTCTTTTGGCTGTCACACTTGATGCTGGTGGAACCAGGAGATTCTCAAAGCCTTTTGGTTGAACTGTGCAAAAAAAGGCACAAAGGACTTGACAGGTCTTTCCTGCAGGCTGCTGCCTGAAAAATCCTAAAGATAAAGTAATAGCAGGAGGGAGGATACACCTGGTAATTCTTCCAAACCATTTTGTAGTGTTTGGAGTTTTGGAGACTTTAGTTTTGCTGCAGTTTTTTCCAGAAAATTAGGGTGTTTTTTTTTTTATATACTGGGAAGGGATGCTCCATGTATATGCATCAATTCAGATCCTAGGTCAAATCAAGGTGAAGAGCTGCATGCTGGGACTAGTAGTCTGAGGGAGGCTGTATCTCTGCAGGAGTGGTGAAAACTCAGATGTGTCTTTTCTTCATAACAGTTTTTTCCTGTATCTTTCAATATTTACATTTAGAATAGCACACAGTACTGGAATCCTGAATATGTGCATTTTGCCTGTTCTCTTAGAAGCCGTAAGGACAGTTTGGAAAGCGAGAGCTCAGCAGCCATCATTCCTCATGAGCTGATCCGCACGAGGCAGCTGGAGAGCGTGCACCTGAAATTTAACCAGGAGTCCGGAGCACTCATCCCCCTCTGTCTAAGGTGAGCTAAGCCATCTTCCTCCACAGCCTGTGCTAGCATGCTGCTTTTGCCTTGTGGCATTGTTTCACCATACAGACATGCATGCAATGGGGCTGTAAAGGCCAGAGCTTAGATTTTTTTGCCAAAACACATTAGAAACAGATGATTCTTTGCATGATTCTGTGTTCAGAATGTTAAGATTGTTTCTCATTCTTTTTATGTCCTCCAGTGTCTTTTGAGTGCTGAAGCAGGACAGGGTTAGTATAGGTTTTTTTTTATTAGTCTAATGCTATCAACCCTGTGATAAAGAAGGGATGTCATAACACACTCTGTCAAAGAAATCCCTTAAGTTATTCATTCTGACTTATGGACTCAGATAAATGGTTGTGCAAAACCTGTTTGCAATCCGTTTATGCATACAAGAGTGGGTTTTAGACAAATTATGTCATGTGACTGAAAGAACAGCACATTGTGTGTATACTCTACACATTGTCTTTTGAAGGTTCAGTCTGTGCATATCACTGCCTTCTAGTTTTCCATAATTTCAGCCAGCATTATTTTTAAAAATCCCTGTGCAAATGTTCTAGTCCTTAAGATAAAGATGAACTGCTGTGTCAAGACAAATTATTGTAGGTGATTGAGTTACTTTACTTTAATGAGTTACATGTTGGTAGTATCAAAGTTATCAACAACAGGTGCACACTTGCCTGGGCCTGTTGAGATACCAATGGGAAAATTAACACAAACATATTTTATTTTACATCACAAATGTGTGAATAGTATGTCCTGATCAGTTACCTCAGCTCATCTGACCAGCGGTAACTCATCAAGCAACTGTAACTCTGGTAGGCACTAAATGTACTACCTGAAATCTTCCCTCCTTCCATGTTAGAAGCCATGCATGGGTGTCACAGATGCTCTGAGCTGAAATATCAGAGCCATGGTTTTCTCTTGCATTGAATGAAAAAAGGGAAGTAATACTGTAGATGGTGGTGAATGTGTGTTTTCTAGGTGTTTGCTTAAGTAATTCAGGTGACATTTGTCAAGCACCAGGGCAATTGATTACTAGGTATTGTCACAGCAATGAGCCTTCTTAGAAATGCATCTTCACATTCCCACACAATATGGAGTCTGGATTATCTTCTCTAGTTTCCATCGTGCTGGAAAATTGGCTGTCCCCTGCCTTTACATACATCAGCTCCTCATCATGGGGATAAGCATGAAGTGGGATTTAGATGTATTCTAGCTCTGTAAAAAGGTCCTGAGATTAAGGGGGAAGATGAGGGGTAGCTTCCTGCCCCAGAAGGAGGCTTATCACCTTTTTATTTAGAGAAAATCATTCTTATATTCCTGAAAAATAAATATTTGCTGCTTTCAAAATAGTTTCCCATGCTAATGGCAGAAGCAATAGTGATGTATCTCCATTGTTGTGTTGAATGCTGCGCACGCCCTCTCAACTCATGCACATGTGTTTCATTCCCCAGGGGAAGGCTCTTACATGGACGGCACTTTACATATAAAAGTATTACAGGAGATACAGCAATCACATTTGTATCAACAGGAGTAGAAGGAGCCTTTGCTACAGAGGAGCACCCCTATGCAGCCCATGGACCTTGGTTACAAGTGAGAAAGCCTGCCTCCTGTTTTTCCCCTTTCCTCCTTTACCGCAACCTAAAATTTATCTTGCTAAGGGCTTATGTTGTTTAAAAGTGTAACAAACCTGTATTTTCTGCTGCAACATCTCTCATAGCTCTTGCACAATATTTGCAGTAATTATGGCCTCAAAAGATAATGGTGAAATGTTGCTATTTATATTAGTGGAACTCAAAATGATAATTGACTGGAAAATTCAGAAATCATATGTGAATACAGTAGTATCCATTTCCTGAAGTCGGTGAACACTTTACAGGCTGTGTTTATTCTTGATTTCTTCCAGAAAGGAATTTGGGGAGGCAGAGTGGAATGACCTAAACAAGAATGGAGCCAGGGCAGAAAGAGCTAGAAAGCTGTGGGACTGTCATCCTGCAAAGCCAAGATCTCAGTTTGACATCATCCCTAATGGGAGAGCAGCATAGAGAGCAATGCCTTTCAGTTTTAGCTCTTT
Organism: Cinclus cinclus; assembly: GCF_963662255.1. Lineage (NCBI taxonomy): Eukaryota > Metazoa > Chordata > Aves > Passeriformes > Cinclidae > Cinclus > Cinclus cinclus. The sequence continues at coordinate 12,689,144 of NC_085052.1, read as the reverse complement.
TCTATTGATTCTTTGACAAAAGCATGTGGTTGCTTGAAGAACCCACACATTTTTGCACCCACATGTTTCTGGTGTCACAGATTTTCCCTGGAAAATCCCCATCTGCTTGGAGTTGAGGGTCAGCCCTAGAGCAGTGATGCACTAATGATCTGACAGTGTAGCACTTGAATTTCTTTATGGTTATAAGCATATTGTGGAAAAAAAAAATCTTGAGGGAATATGTTAATGCAGAAAAGCTCATTTCTGAGGGACTATGTGCTCAGTATGGCTCTGCCTTCACTCTAACTGTGGCATTCCTGCCTCTCCTTCTGTTTTGAAGACAGGGGGTTGTTTCAGCATTGCAGTGTTGCAGTTAGCCTTCCAATGACTTGTTTTCAAGGCATTCTGCAGCCTGCATTCCTATGTCTGGAGGACATCATACCTTGGAATCTGTATGACTTACAAAGGAGCTGATCTCGGCCAGAGCCATCTCATATAGGGATTTTCAAAGAGCCTGCATGATTTGATTGTTCTGACTGGAAAGTGCAATGTTCCCGTAATGATTAACAGCAAAGAGTCAGGTTTAAGGGTGGGTCATTTGCTGTTGGTTCCTGTGCTTGCCAACACATGATACACGGAATCTTGTGACTGTGTTAACTCCAAACATGAGTGTTTGTTTGCATTTACATCACATTTTGAAATATATTGATGTGTAGAGTAGTCAGGTAACCTCTAAACAGTGAAGAACGGCAATAATTATGTCACCATTCAGACATGTTAACCCTTATGAACCTGGCTGTTTTCATGTCTCTTATTTTGGTACTGAAAAATGTGTAAGATTTTTGGAGTAGGGATGGAAAGGTGAATTGCTGGCTCAGATGGTAGGGAGAAACAAGCTCCCTTGCTTGTCTCCTACACAATGTATTGGATCCTCTTGTCTGACATAACCAGCTCTGCTGCTGGCCCCTTCCCTGTTCTGTGTTGAATACAAAGGAGGACAGGCTGAAGAGGGGAGGAGGGGAGGCTAAAGGCAGCCTGGGACAACAGGAGTAGCACCCGTTGTGAGATGTGGGAGTGTCTAAGAATCTTGGCTTAGGATGCAATGGAAGACTTGATCTGTACTCAGCCGTTCCTTGTGGTGTTGGGAGCAGGGGAGGGGGAGGTTCATGTGGCTTTGCTTCAGAAGTAAAAGAAGTTGTGGTGCAGAAAATTTCTAAGGCGGCGAGCTGTGTTTGGTGTAGTCCATTGCAGCCTGGGCTGCTGAGTTGGCAAGCCCTGCTATAAGCTTTCACAGCAAGGACCAGAGAGGATTTTCCTTCTCCCTTGCTTGGGACCCCAGGCACAGCAAGGAGCTCCAAGGAGAATTTGTGGTTGAAAGCACATTACTGCAATGCAGGGGCATGTTGCAAAGACACTTAAATGGAAGAACTGTGGAGGAGACGTGGCAGTCTTTTTCTCCTGGGGACTTTTTCCTTATCTTAGGGTAGAAATAAGAGCCTGAAAAATCCCAGCCTCAACTCTGCAACAGCCAGAGACTGGCTTCTCTTGAGTCTAAGCTTTGGTGCAGTGAGAGGCCAAACCTGCAAATTAAACACAGTACCTCCTGTTTGCATCTTTTGGGCTGGAGTGGAACGTGTGAAGGTGGGACAGGCTGGAGAGCTGCTGTCTATCAGCCCCCACTGCCCAGGCTGAGCAATGAGCTGGGAGTGACTGGGCTCCGGTGGAGGGTTAGCAGATGACAGGAGTTTGGCAGGTCCCAGCACCATTCCAATCAGACAGGTGTCCGTATCACCACCACAGCTGGTACTCAGCGGGAACCGTTTTAGCAGTCTCAGCAGAAAAAGTGAGGAGTCTTTAGACCAGAGAGATTGTACGCCCCATTTCTATCAAAAGACTTTCCAGGTCACGTTTGAGGCATGTTAGTAGGGGAAGCCTGTCCTGCTGCTGCCCGTGCTCTGGGGATGATTAGATTATTTCATTCTTCAGAGCTGTCAAATTGGCACCTTTCCCAAGTACTTGGAATTTTTCTTTTATTTAAGTAACATTTAATTAATTCTAGGAAGCTAAATTCTATTAAAGGTCTAAGCATGTTAGGCTGTTTTATTTCTGAACTCCTTCCACTGTGTCACGTATTGTTGAATAGGGAAATTGCTTTAACTCAGAAATGTACAAACATATTCAAGAAGTCCTCCTTGTTAACACTAGACTCCTGTTTATATACTAGTTACTGTGGCAAAGTCTCTGATGTGTAACACTTGAATTAACATTACACATGATCAAAGGCTTCTGCAGTTCTTTCTTCCACTCCCCCTTCCCCCAGTGCTGTGACTGCAGATCCCCCACATTGCCTCCTAAGCACCTCTCCTCTGCTTTCCAAGGGTAGATGTTCCAGATGCACAGAGAAAGGCTGTGCAGGAGGTGTCTGGCCCTATGTTAGAGGGTTAAGGATGCTGATCATGCAGACAGACTCCAACATAAACTGCCCCACAGTGACATTCGTATTTGTGATGGAGTGCCCAAGGTTCTTGGTCCAACATCTGAGCTGTGCCAAGTGTGCAGTTCATCACAGATTGACCTTGTTTGTCTCTAAAACATTCCCAAAGCAAGGTGAGGTTTTGCGTGTGTTTTCTCTCCCTCCCTTACTTTTGTTCCAACAGATGATAGAGACGCTCTGTTGAAATGTGTTACTGATCAAGCCTGTCCCAATAAAGTTGCCTGAGCCTTTAATACATATTAATATTATCCTGGGGTAGTTTGTGTCAAAGCCTGTCAGTGTGCATCATCCTTTGGGAATTACCATCATTAAGTCTCCAGTGATGGGAGTCAGGACATGCTTCTGCAAAGCTCCTCTGCTTTTATGTGGAGCTCTCTGCCTGTCTAGCACAAAGCAGGCTGTTCTCCCCTCCTGCCTTGTTCACCTGGACTGCTTACTCTCCCCAGAGGGGAGAAGGAGGTTTGTTTAACTCTACCTTTAGATAATTTGTGCTCCTGATGCTTTAGGCAGTCATTGTTCTAGGCAAAAAGATGACATTCAAGTCTTTGATCATGTGCAACGTACATGTTACACATCAGATACTGCTGCAGACTCTGACATACAAGCCAATACAGTACAGTAAAAACAAACCTATAGTTAAGGAGTCCTCATTAACTGTAAAATCTGGCACACATAATGTAAGAAATATCTCTGCACTTTAGTCTTGCCCCTGTTACACATGAAATTGCATTTCAATGCAATTGAAGAATCATACATATTTTTAATAGAGTTTGCCTGCCTCATTCACTGCACAGAGATTCAGCGTGTTTGGGGGATGAATCAGGAGCGTGGAGTAAAGTAGACTCTTGCCTATAGGACTTCCACATTTTTTATTTGTTAAAATTGGAAAGTGTAATGAATGAGGCAGGTAATTGCAGGAAAATCACTGGAGTCTTACAGTGAAGCCTGTTAAATGTTGCTCTGGAGAATTGGGTACTGTTCCTGCCTCTACTGCTCTTTTCTTTCTCAGTGCTATTCCAGAGTCCTAAGCTAAAAATGTTCTCGCCTGGCAAGTGGCTTTGTGTTCCTCATTTTCTGGATGCTCAGCTCAAGACCTGAAGTCTCATCTGTGTTCCCAGCAACAAGAGGAGTTCAGGAGGAATTCCCTTGTGCATACCTCTGTGCTCCACAGAACTAAGTGGACTGGAAAACAGGGATCTGCAAGTTTTGAGATGGGCACTCACAAGAAGTAGGCATCCAGATTCAACTTCACTCATTTTCCTATGTCTGTTCAGAAGAACATTTGTCTGGTCATCCTGTGAATAATGTAATTAATTCAGTGCTTGCCAGGCATTCCAGCTCCACAGATGAACACCAGAAACAGTTTCAGGAAGAGAGAAAAGTTTGTTCTTGTAGATCAGGAGAAAGGATTTCTTTGGGGCAGGGGTTCAGCCTGGGAGCTGTGGTCGAAGACCCATGTTCAGCTTCCTGCTCTTGCAGGTTTTCTCTGTGACTTTTAAATCTCTACTTCCTTGAACCTCCACCCCCATCTGCTATATGGAGGGGAGCACTTCCCTGCCTTGCAGAAATGTGAGGCCAAGCACATCAGAGGTTGAGAGAGTGGTGGACAATAAGATTAGGTATTTCCAGTGTTATCCATGCTGGCAGTAGTTGGATGGAGCATAGTAAATAAAGGAGAAAGAGAGTAGGAGAGAATGGGGAAGCAAGTTGAATGATAATGAAAAGAAATGATAACCAGTGCTGCATTCAGTGAGCAGAACCGTCCTGAGGACTGAGCAGGGCAGAGGTCTTGCTGGAGAAAAACTGCAGGTGATCCTGTGATTACAGATTTGTTTCCTGAGGCAGACACATGCTGGGGCCAAATTAGCATGGCATAGTTTCTGTGCAGAAATTTCCAAAGTTTTGTATGCCCAGTGTCACTCAACTCTGAATGCAGAGGGTATTTTTTCCAGGTAATTTACTTGGGTTTGGGACTAGTCCTGTTAGGCGGGTGGAGGCTATGGATCATTGGCACTTGGCACCCCCTGATTCTCAGCACAATGTGAGAGTCTCTGTGTGAACTGAAGAGCTCACAGCAGTGGTGGGGTGTTACCCTTTGGCACCAGGCCCTTTTGGGGGCCCCTCTTTGCTCACCTTCCATGCCAGTAGGTTCCCAATGTCCATCTGACAGCATGTGGATGTTAAGGCTGTGGAAATGTGGTTCTCCCATCTCCTTGCCCTTTGTTGTCCCCAGCTTTGGCATCTGATCTGCCCTTCATCCTGTTTTTCTGTCTCCGTCTTCGCCTCATCCTGACCCGTCTCTGCTTTCCTCTCCTCCCCTTCATTCAAGTTGGAAAATTCCTTCTCCTCCTCCTCCACATGGTCTGACTTCCAGCAGAAACACTGAGAGTGCTGGAGAGTTTCCCTGCCATTAGTTCTGATGTGCCTGGTGACATTCCTTACCTCTCAGACCAATGATCAGAGGAAAAATCACTCCTTAGCTACCTCTGCCCTGTTTTGGGGCAAGCTGACTTGGGCTGGGACATGGTTAGTGAAGAAGGACTCTTCATTTCTCATATAGGCTATGGGCAAACAGTACTTTCAGAGACTTCTGACTTAGCAAAGCATTTTAATGATCAGGAAAAAGACTTTCCCTTGTCCTCCAGAGCACTTGTTTGCTAATGTTCATCACCCTCTTCATAAAAGGTGGTTCTCATGCCAACAAAATTATCATATGAATTTGCTAGTACTGTCAAAATATGCTTTTTCCAAAATACCTCTCTCAATTCATTTTTCCCTAAAAATCTTTAGAAAAAATCAAAAACAAGGCATCCAGCATGGAAAAATAAGTTGAGGCTTAGGACAGCAAGGTCAAACCTTTCATAGAAAATGTTAAATGTGCCTGTAGGCAGGATAGGTACATGGAAGCTGTGGGAAGCATCCAGCATGCAGGAGCTATCAACATGTGCTATCTATGCTGGCAGTCACAGCAGAGGGGGGATTACTGTGAGCAGGGTCATGGGGGACGATCCATTCTTCTGGTTTGGCAACCTAAGTGAAAAATCTGGGAAAGAAGATCAGCCTGAACCCAATCTTTAAATATTTTCAGTTTTTCTTGCTGAAACAAAAGCTTTAAAGAGACCAAAAGCTGAAATAAAATCCTTTTATGTTGAATGAAACCAGAAATAAGAAAGTTTTCTTCAATAAAAACGGGGAAAAAAATCTGGTTTTGCAGAATAGGGCTGGAGGTGTTAGAAGTTTGCCTTCTCTAATCAATATTTAAGGGATATAATGTTGACATAGGATATGAGAAATTCATACTTTATTCATAATTTATTTCTTTTCTTTAATTTGAACCCCTATTTCTAGTTCTTTGCTTTATGGGCACCACAACTATAGGGTATTTTGGTTCTTCCTTAACTCTTCCAATTGAAGTTGCTCCACATCATATAAAACACTGAATTAGTCACAGAGACAGGGTGCATAAGAGAATGACTTTGTTCCGGTAGAGTCAGGACATTCCCCTGGAAATGAGCACATCTGGTTCTTCTCTGTGCTAGACCACATGTTAAATCATTTATGCACATTGGCATAATGGCAGCAACAGAGGTTCAAAGCAACATTTGAAAGAGCTACTCTGATGCTCAAAATGCTCACTTGTAAAGTGGTAGCTATGGGTCATGTCCTCTCTTGAAGACATAGGATTGATTTTTGGTCTCCCCACACTGGAATAGTTGTGTTATTCCTAGCATGGTGAGTTTAAGGACAACACCCACAAGCTGGTTTGAGTTGTGTACAACTACAGCCTGCTCTCCTCCAAAGCAGTTTTATGTGTCTACTCATGAAATTATTTTTCAGAATCTTTTGAGTGGCTTCCCCCAAATTCTTGAGCAGGTCTTAGAAACCCAAGTTAGCAGTTTTCCAGGAAGTTTATTGTATGCCCCAAACACTCCCCACAACCTTACTGTGTTACCCTGTTGTGTTCTTCTCCCTCACAGCTGAATGAGGCACTGGGAGACAGTCTAGGGTAGCAATGCACCGTTAGAACATGATGATCCTCCCGATGTCAACTCTCCTGCAGCATGTTCTCTAGTACTTTGTCCAGGCTAGTTTTGGATGAGTCAGGTTCTTTCATCCTTAATCTGTCTATCCTGCCACCTAATGCCCCTCCCTTGCCACTCAAACTACATTTTGGCTACTTTGTGTAGGTTGTCTTCCACCCACTTAGTACATTCCTTGAAGTGCCTGTTCTGCCTTTACTTTTTCTTACTGAAAGAATTGGATTTGCCTGTTGTCTTGGCTCCCTTGCCAGCCCTTTCCCCAGCTGAGCCAAATTTTATGTATTGAATCAAAGAAGCCTTGTCTGCACAATAGATCTCATCAGTCTGGGCTCTAAAGGAGCTCAGGTCCTTGGGATCAGCCTTGTGACTGAGAATGTCATGAAAAGATTCCACAAGGTCAAAATCTTTCAGTGTCATCCTATACTTCCTCTTCTGGGATTGTAACATCATGGTGTGAAGCAATAGGGTCCCTGAGGCATCTGTGAGTGGATGTTTCTCTTTTACAAGGGGGGTTGTGAATCTCCTGGAAGAGCAGCAGTGGAATTTCCCATCAGAGGTGTTTGTTGCAATTCTGGTACCTTTGAGGCTGTAGTGAGAGCTGTGATAGATTCAGGCGGCAAGGTGGCCTTTTCAAACAGTGTTAGGGCTGGCCTGACATAGAACAATGATGTGACAAGACCTCTACCCTGAACCACTTGTAGTATGAGCAAAGCAGTGCAAAGAAGGCCAGGTCAAGGAGAGAGCAGAGAGGTGGGCTGGGGGGGTGCCTGTGGCACAACACATGGTTCATCAGAGGATTTTATTGGTGGAAATTTCAGTGGGAAAGGCTGACACCCTCTAACTAAACTTTTTGCTGTGCTGACAGCAAGAATTAAGCTGAAACGTATTCAGGGCAAAGGACTCCTAAAAATTACTGGATATTTGCTGATGCAACAGATGATTTGTCTTAGGATACAACTGTTCCACCTGTTCCAGGCATAGCACCCAATGGATGAACAGTTTTTTAAAAGGGTTGGTGTGGTTTACATAGGGGTTTATTGCAATGTGTCCCCACCTTCTCTGGCCATGCATACAGGCCTGCTCTGTACTAAGTCCAGAACTAATAAAACATGGTTTCCTTTCTTTGACCAACCTGCTAGAAAAGCAACTTGCAGTGTTTAATGCAAACAGAGCACTGGTGCAAAGTGTGATTGTTTGGTTTTCTCCTAGGTAGGCAAGAAAATTGAGTATTATCAGTAAAAACCTCTGCTTCAGTGTAGCTGGGCCATTTGCTTGTGCCTTGCTCTGGGCAAAGCACATTTCTTTAAGTTGGGCACAGGTGCAGCTTGATTCCTAGCTCAGCCTCTTAGAGTCTTCTTTGATGGAAATCTTGCCAGCTGTGCCAGGCATTCAGCATTGGTGTGACCTCTGTCCCCAGTATCCTTTCCTGAGCTGAAAATTTCAATCCCTCCTGGCAGTGTTGAAGCCTGCAGTGAGAGTGAGATGGGGTGTTAACTGTGGGGTGGTACCTGTTAGCTGACTATAAAGTCTTTAATGTTTTAAGCACCAGCTGCTTTCAAAGTCAGCCAAACTCATTTGGAGGCCCGTGATCTTGTGTACACTTTTAGATTTCATCCTTTTTCATATACCTGCAGCGGAGTACCTGTAACAAGTCATGATACAGATTTCTCAGTCAGATGTGGGTATGAAAGCTTCAACACAGAAAGCTTCAACACAAACTCCTTCAGGTGACCCATAGGTGAGCCCTGTGGATAAGAAGTAGGTTTCAGCAAGCTCAGGTGAGACTTGCCACGAGAGGGAGACAGCATGTGTTCCCTGAGCACGTCCACCTGAATGAAACAGCCTAGTCTGGTGTTCTGAACATGTCTGGACACTTGCAGCTGTTAGTGAAGTGATGAGAACCCGAACTTTGTACCTCAGTTGTGTGGTAAGTACCTGTGATAGAAAACAGGGACTTATCTTCTGGCTAGTCAGTCATCTTCCGAGTATCTGTAGCATGACTCCGTGCCACAAAACAGAGCAAAAGGAATCCAGATCTGCTGGCAGAGGTTTAGCACATGTCTAGGCCTCTCTAGGTCAGGTCTGGGAGATCCTGGTGTGAGCAGGACTGTGCAGCACCCAAGGAGTTGTTTCAGATGCCCACAGCTGGCTGGCAGGGCCATTCACTGTTCATACTGCAAACAGCCATTGCACAGGCTGAGCTGCGCCCTGTGACCAGCTTTGGCAGGCTGGGTGTTTGCACAGGGATGTGAAAACACAGCACTGCGAGCACTGGGCTGCTGCAGCACGCAGCACACCTGCTCAGACTGCTCCTTTGCTTCCTCAGCACCGGCCGAGAGATTTCATGGGAGAAGAGGCTTGTTCAGTGCACCTGGGATGGCTTCGTTTGCCCTCCACATTGTGTCGGCTTTTCCCAGGGCTGCAGCACAACAGTGGGGCTCTGTTTTCCTTTGGGAAGGGAAAAAGCTGCTTCATCATTGTGATCTCTGTCTAGTGTCCTGTTGATAAGATCAGTCAACAGCATCAGAGGAAAACTCCGATTCAGTTCTGAACTATAAAGTGAGTGAGGCCTATTTGTTTAATTTGAGCTTCTAAGGTTTAAATCCCAGAGGAAATTAAATTAGGTGCCTAGAGCAATGGCAGTCTGTCATGTTTATTTGCTGGGAATGTCACCTTTAATATCATGCACATACAATGTGTGCGTGTTAATGTAATGGGGTATCATACTGTGCAGGAGCAGGCATGCTACAGGAATTGGAAATGTGAAATATGAGTGAGGGGCACTGAGATCAGATTGGATTTATTTTCAGCCTTCTCTGTAAGACTCACCAGCACAAAGGTGGTTTAGATGATTGCAGGTGGGGATGGCAGCCTGATCTATGTATGAGCACAGGCATTAGAGTACTTGGGCCGTTTTGTTTGGGCTACTTCTAACAGGAGAAATCTTGTCTAGACACAAATCCAGGATGACAATACTTCTTGCTTCCAAGCCCTCTTAAACAGTTGTTGTCCTGCTGGCACATGCCTTCCCCCTGCATCCTCAGGAGAGCCGCAAGAGTGCCAGTTTCCTGTGTTATAGGACATGGCTGTTTGTACATTTGGTTACACCTTCACTTTGGAGTCTCCCTACTTCAGGAAAGAAGGCAGGTCTCCCCAGCAGTATGGCATAGTAGGACTTGGGGTGGCCTTTTTTCTGACTTGGACTGTTAAGGACAGGCTCTGAGATACACACTGTGTGTGTGAATGTCACTGCAGCAGTTTGTCATTGCAGCCTGTGACGCTACCCTCCACCAAAGTTAACTGTCCATGCAGGGCTTGCAGAAGGCACTGCAATCTTTCCTCACATGCTGCACAGAGCAGGCTGCCTTTGCTTTGAGCCCCCAAATGCAGCTGAGCTGAGATGTGGTCTCCAGTCTCACTCCACTTGTCAGATCTTTCAGGGAGCCAGTTCAGCTCAGTACTTCAGTGGAATTTGTGTTTTTTTCAGTTGGATTTCCAAAATTCACTGAGAGAGGGCAGTGAGCTGTAGACTGGCTCAGCCATCTTAGGGCATCACACCCCGTTTTTGGTGCTAGGCACAGTGTTCCACATAGGTTTGTCCCTAGCCAAGACCTGACCTGTTCCCTCCTTCATTCTCTCCACCCTTTGCTGTTTACCCCTGCATACCCTGTCTTGTTTTCTTACAGCCTCAGAACAGCTGGCTGCCTTGCACACGTGGCTCCCATTCCTCTCTTGCCTGTGGCACCTTGGGAATGCCCAGGGGTCTTCCTGCTGCGCTTGTCTTCTAGTTTCCCTGCCAAAGCTGCAGCTCCTCATTCCTGCTCTCTCACCCATCCCAACCTCTGGCATTTTTGCTCATCCGTGGATGGCTGAATATTCATTTCCTCCTGGCCTGATTGCTGTGAATACCAATTCCTCCTCCTTTTTCCGGCTGTTCTGTAGATTTTGATGTCTGCCAAATTGTTTTCATTCCCTCACCCCACTGCAGACTGCACCTCCGCAGAAAGCAATCCGCTCAGTGCAGAGCCCCAGCTCCCCACCCAGCCCTTCCTCCTGAGCTGAGCGATCAGGTTGCCCTCTTGCCTCCAAGAGGGACAGATTTCTCCCTCCTCCTGCAAACAGTCAGCAAATGAGTGTCTCCAGTTCAACAGGCAGAAGAGTTGCAGGCCCCTGCAAGGAGACTGCAGCAGTTTGCGGTGGCACTGCGTGTTTCAGTGCAATGTTCCTCAGCTTGCCAGTCTGCAGATTGGTGCCAGGTTGCAGAGTCCTGTCCAAAGCAGCAAGCTCCTGGCTCCAAGCTGAAGCACAGTTTTTTCAGGCTCGAGGTATGATCAGAAATGCCTGGTAAAGGTGCCTGCATTCATGCTGAGCAACTTGGTCATAAACACTGGAGCCATAGGCCATAGGCAGGTTGAAGCTAAGTGAAGGGGGGAATTTAGTGAAAAGGGGAGGTTGTGATTCCGTTATTCCCCAGGAAATCTGTGCGTAGTGGCAGCAGTGTGGCAGTGTTGAGGGGAGAGGACTGCAGACACCTTGGATTTGGTGGTTTTTGGATCCTTATCTTACCCAATAAAAGAAGAAAGGGAGACCAGAGTCTTCCTTTTCTCTTTCTGTCCAATAGTACTACTTACATGTTGCCAAAATGGAGCCCAGAGACTTCCACTTGCCCATGGCATCCTGGCAGTCACTCACTTTCCACTGGTGGTACTGGCCCTAAGCAGCCAGTGGGCACGGGAGGTGGGCTTCCTGCAGGACAGTGGGACAACCTGGCTGCCCCTCTTCCAGATGAGGGGTGGAGAGCAGTGCAACTGGCCACTTAACTCCACCACTGTTTGGTGCTAGAACAGTCCCTTCCCTAGAGCACAGGGCTCCTGGCTGGGAAGCCAGGGAGAGGAAGGGTGAGAAAGGGGGTATGGGAATGGTGGGATCTTCTGCATGGAAAATAATGCCAGAGAGGAGGAAAGGGTGGACCAGAGGAAGGAAAGGAGGAGCAGTGGGAAAGAAACAAACCTGTAGGCTAAAATGGAAATAATAATCCACTGGATGCTGCTGCAACCTAACTCCCAGGAATGCTGCTCCAAGGCCCCCTCACTGTGTGGGGATGTTTGCCTGGTCCTGCACTGCCGTCTCTGCTCCTGTGCCAAGCCAGCTGTCCTGCCTGGAGCTCTGGCCTTTGCGGCTGTTGTGAAGAGGGCAGGATGTGTTTGCTTTTGCCTATCACATATTTTTTTAAAAAGGGTGGGAGTTCCTCTGCTTGAATTCCCGGGGCTGATTTCCCCTGTGATGTCTCTGGTTTCTGTGGTTTGGGGACTCCATGGAGCTGGGGTCGTGGTTCTCATCCAGGACTTCTGACTTGATAGCATCTGTTTTCTTGGACTGCTTCAGGCTTGCCAGCCTGGTTCTGAGATAAGCCAAAAGCTTTCCTAGCACAGGCACACAGGATGGGCATGTGCCCTCACAACATGGGGGTGCCTCACATGGGCACCTCTGGGAGCATTTCCCATACCTAGCATCTGGTTCATGTGAACCATGTGCTGTACTGGGGTCAGGCCCTCCCCCATGCCCAGAGCACCAGCTCTGTGTGGGTCTCTGGCTGTTCCTATGCTGCTGTTTCCTGATTAAACTGTGAGCTTGACTTCATTGGATCAGATGAAAGCTCCTGTCTTCCACTGTCTCTCCAACAGTTGTTATCTTGACCCTTTTTCCTCCTTCCCCCCTCTTTCTGTCTAAAGCTGAGCCTCTAATTTTAGACTGAGGGAGGTAATTGAGGGTCAAAAAAGATTGCTGTATAATTTCAACCTTTTTTTCAGTGGTTGGGGTGGAAGACAAAGTTAGGAGCTCCTTGCCCTCAAACCTTTGTATTGTGGTAAAGAAGGACATAGGGGAAGGAGTGAGTTGGTACAGTCTGCTCTGTGCACAAGTCCTGCTGTTCCTTGCAATTAGCTAAAACTAAGAGTGTAAAGGTGTAAAATACTGTCTTTCCTTTGCAGATCCTATTGACTGAAGAGTTTGTAGAGAGAATGCTGGAAGATTTAGAAGATCTGAATTCTCCAGAGGAAGTAAGGCTGCATCATTCCTATATCTTCCATGTACTGTCCCAGAGAGCTTAGCCCATCCTGCAGCTTGTCTTTGATCCTCCCCTCAGCCTGCAGGCTGCAGCCCTGCCCCATCCGTAGACTTGAGGCCATGCTAAGCCTTCACATCTGCTGTGAGGCACCAAGAGAAGGGATTGCAAGAAATACAAGACAGGGATAGGTATTAAGGGAGACTCTGCGTTTTGATTTCCATCAGCATCTTTTCCAGAATGGTATCTGAGCACCTCAAATGAAAGCAGTGAAGCCCCTGGGCCAGGAGGCAGGATTTCCTCCATGCCATGCACAGATATTGTCCTCACCAGCAGCTCATAGAGCATCACCTTCCCTGCTTTCAGAAAGGCTGAAAGTGGTGGCAGCACATTTACTTTTGAACTGTCTGTTGTATGGGCCTCCTTTAGTGGGTTTGGTAAGCAAGCAGGGCTGTTTCACATCTGCTACTTGGCCTTCACCTGCTGGCCCTGCATGGTGTGTGAAGGACCATCACCAGTCTGGAAGCATTACAGCAACAGCCAGGGGGGCTTTATAAAGCTGGTACTAAACTTCCCACTGCCATGTGATCTCTTCCTGGGGAACATTTAACACCCCATCTCCCAGGCATGCCATATAAATATTCTGCTTGACTTCAAAGATCAGTGGCAGAAATGACATGTAATATTTTTAATCCCATTTTTTACAGCTCCCTGCAGACTCTAAAGAAACTTTCCTTGGCTTGTAGAGCAGCCCTCACATCCCTTTCTCTGCTCCCCTCCCCCCAGGAAAAATCTCAGGGCTCTAATTGTTTAATCCAGAGTTGACTTAATGCCAGGGTGTTCTTCACTGTGTGAGTGAGGGGAGCACGCTGCTGGCTGTGCAGTGATTTTCAGGCCAGCTTTTATCCAGTTAAACCTAATCCAAAGCTCATTTTTGCTAGTGACATGGAAGCCCAGGAGCACTTTGGTTTGAAGGCCCTTTAGTGAAGGCTTTGGATGGCTCATGTAACTTTTCTGTCTGTTGAGGCAAAGAGCATGGCAGCTCCTGGCACAGCAACAGGGTGTTTGGTTCCCAGTCACTGTGACTTTGCTGAATTAAAAAGTGAAAAACAAACAAATCCAAAGGATGACTTCTCCAAGAGGATTGCTTTGGAACCACTGCTGTTTATAAAAAGGAAAATACTTGAAATGAAATGTGATCTTTTAGCATCCAGATTCCTCCAAGGATTTGTAACTTGCAGGATCCAGGTTGGGCCAAGTGAAAGCATTCCTCAGCAGCCTTGTTGCTGATGATGTTCATGTGGTAGAATTAAGCGCTGTGAGGAGTCTTCCCTTTGCATAAAGAGCCACCTGTATTAAGTGAAATTAAGTGAAATAATCTGTCTGAGTATCTTTAGCATTTTTCACATGTCCTAGACAGACTCTCAGAATTCCCTGAGCTGTGCAGGGCCAGTAGATTACATGGTGCAAGCTACACACAGGGCTTGAGTTTGTAAAAAACTTAAATGGAACTTGAGCTGTTTGTTTCATAGAGGATAACGAACAGGAATTTGTGATAGCCTCTATCCTGAAGAATCCTCCTGCTGTGCCCCCAGATCATGGATCAGACCATGAACCACCACCGTATTAAGGTCAATGGATACCAACTGCAGGTTACCCTCATGGGCAGCTGCAAATGGAGCAAGGTCAGGAGCAAATTCATGTTAGAGACACCCTTGCTGTGGAGCAGGCAGCTGGAGGGGATCTCCTTTAGCAGGAACCTCACACTGAGCTTGTGTTGATGCCCATCAGAAACAGGGTGCTTACGGAAAGAAAGACAAGTAATTGGATAAAGTCTGATGATTTCCAGCTCTCTTATTCAAACAGCCCCTGGGAAGCCTCCAGTGCTGCTGGCCTGGGTCTGAGGACTCTCCTAGGAGAGGATCACTGTATCCATAACCATTCTGAATTAGCCACCTCCAAGGCAGATTGTCACTGGGTTTGGACTGTCCCCAGTTCCTCCCTGGGAGTCCCATCAGGGTGTCAGGGAGTATCACAGGGTAAGGCAGTGCAAAAGTGGGTGCAGTACAGTTTTGAAAACAAAATGAACCTGCAAACCGGCTTCCAGAGCTATCCCCCATGTGTTTTGGTCCTCAGGCTGGCCACTGCGATTGCATGAAATGCCTATGCAGAACTGATGGCTGTTCAGCTGTGGATGGGGGAGATTTGTTCCTAAGAGATTCTACCCCATGCCTTCACCCCCACCCCAGAGCTGTGTTTGAGCAATCTGTGTGAATGCTTGGGCACTGGTCATGTGGTTATGAGAAGGGTTGGTGGTAAGGCTCCTTGAGGCTCTGTCCCTGCATGTTTGTGTTTGGGTTGATATTGGGGTGACTTCCTAGCCTAAGGAAGGGACATCAGGATGGGACCAGTGGACTTGCTTTGTTTGGGAAACACTGGCCACAATCAATGCTGTGTAAACCAGACTGGGTCAAAAAATCTCCCTTCTGTGTGCTTCAACCAGTGTTTGCAAAACAGCCTGAGCAGCTGAGTGCCTGTGTGAGCACAAGGCATTGTACAGCTCTATGAGGCCTTTGTGCCAGAGGTGGGAAGGACTGGAGTAGGAATGCTGTGCAGGCACATTGGCTCTCCCCAGCCATGGCAGCACAGCTTGCCTGTCACCCAGCAGAGCTCTGATTGCTCACCTGTGTTCCACCCTGAAGAGCAGGGGTTTGAAAGTTGCCCTGAGACTCTTAAAGCAAGTGTGGGCTCTGGGGGCTGGGCTTGGTGAAAGGAGAAGGACATGGTTAGATGGGAGGGAAGACACTTCTGCTGCAAATCTTCTGAGAGGTTGGGAAGGGGAAATGATGATAGGGGCAGAAACCCTCCAAAATTTGTCTGATTAAATAAACAGTGCTTGGGCTGAAGGCTAAGAACTTTACTTTGGCAGCTGAGATAGGCCACATTATCTAATGTCCACTGCTGTCCAAAACATACTGATGGGGAAACGTTTTCTTAGTGGCCTCTTGTTTTAAAAAATAATAACATGGGGCTGCCTGCCTTTGCAACAATTTTGTTTTTTCTGGGCAGATTGCAGTGATATGCATTAACTGGTTCTCTTTATTGTCTTACAGTTTAAACTTCCAAAGGAGTACAGCTGGCCTGAAAAGAAACTGAAAGTTTCCATCTTGCCAGATGCCGTGTTCGACAGCCCACTGCATTAGAGCTGAATTACACTATTCTAACAACTGGGAGAGCCAAGTTACTGTCCATTACCCAGTGACTCACAGGATAATTAATGCAGTAAAAACTCTGCTTGAAAATAAAAAGAGTTTGCTGCACAACCACTGCAAACAGAAGAGGAGCTACTCAGCACCAGCCCAGACCGAACTGAGCCCTTTCCTTTATCCTTCCCAAGGCTGAACTCTCTGGGAACAGCCTGCGTATGTGTGAGTGCGAGTGAGAAATATTTAACTATGAAAATTAGTAGTAAGAATCCTTTCTCTCTCCTAGCTGCAGAACTCCCCTCTGCCTTAGCCCAGGGTGTAGACGCTCTGCACGCCTGTATTTACACATACATTTCTGCCAGGTGCGAGCCTATAATCCATGGATTAAATGTTCTTTACGTGACTCTGGAGTCCTTTTGTTAGCCAAACTTTTACTGACTGCAGAACTGTTCTTCCATGTGCTATTTTTTTTTTCTTTTTAGAAATGGAATGGTATTTCCCCTGTTTAAAGGAGGCCAAAAGCTCACATGCTTGAAGCTGAACAGATTTAAAGATGAACTTTCTAGTTCAGTCAAGAAAAACAAATCCAGATCCTCCCTGCCCTCAAATTAGGCATGTTTTAAGTGTTGGTCTTGGTGCTATTAGCTATGGTATCACTGCAAACAGAGGCAACTTTATTCTCGTGCATCCTGTCCTTGTGCCTGAACCCCAGGGAAGGTCACAACCTCTGGTTTTGCACAAGCAGGAGGAAGAAAGCTACAGGGGTGGGGGAGATCTCCTGTTTACAGTGTGTTTATCTTTAAAGAGATACTGTCAAGTATTTTTTCCTTGCTATTGTACAGAATTTGAGAAGCTAGAAAGGATCATTTGTTCACAGGGACAACTTCAGCAGCTCTGCAGGATCAGGGGGCTGCTTGAAAGCATATGAAGTGGAGATCTCTGCTGCCCTGGCACAGCAGAGAGGAGACTCAGCCTCAATGAAGCCAACTGTTCTCCTGTTCCAGCAGGGTTGTGCCCTAGTGCAGCTCCATTTTCCCCTCTAGCTTCGCTGTGGTGGCTCTTGTTGCTGACCTTCCTCCTTTCAGATGGGTTTGAACTGTAAAGCATCAAAACCAGTTTGAAAAGATGCTCTCTCTAGACCCCTGTGGCTTCCTCCTTGGGGCAAAACGCGTGCAGAGGAGCCGGTCTCTGCAGTGCCAGGTTGTGTGTCTGCATCAGCTGCTGGCCCTATGGATATGCTGCAGCAAACCACCGCAGGCTTTACCCCCTGCTGCTGCTGCAGGTTGTTTCTGATGCATATTCCCCAGCCTTCCTCTGCCTATTGTCTTTTGGTGACAACTCTTCACTCCTTGTCAGGGGAGGTGAAGCTTTCCTTCCACCCCATTCTGCCTACAAGATAACTGGTGGTTTATGCACAGTTGCTGTGTGATCCTAATACAAGTATAACAAAAGCTTTTAACACTTAACTCCCCTGATCAAACAGCTAAGTCCAGGAGGCCTCACAGTACCCTGGGGTTGGTTTTCTGTTTGTTTTCTGATTTAATTTCTTCCCAGCACAGTCAGCTTTGATGTTTTCTGCATATATTTGAGGCTGGTTAATGTTGGTCAAGAAGCAGAGCTAGGAGCCACAAAGCTTTACTTGGACTTGCTACAGAATTCCTCTGTGGCCTCAGGCAAGCTACTCAATGTCTCTCTGTGCAGAGAGGGTGACTATTGACTAGAGGGCTGTAGGACCTACCGAAGCATGCCAGGGTTTGCAGGGGAGGGCGTGCTTTGTGTACAAAGTAGTATTTGTATTATTATAATTGTTTTTATATTATAATTTAAGGCAGGCCAAATGCAGGGTCCAACACTGCTCTGCAGAACCTTCCTTTCTGCAAAGCTATGAAAGCAATTTACATGTAAATGAGTTTGTCATTTTGTCTGAACTCAGAGGATCATCTTAAAATCCTGCTGTGAAAGAACAAACTTTCAGATATCTGCATGTGCCAGCCAGAGTGATTTCTGTGCTGTAGCAGACTGCATTCATCCATGGGATCTCTTGGCCAGTTTTCATTGTCCTGGTTAGCACTAAGCATCCCTTCTGCACTCTAAATGTATGTGCAAGGGACAGCATGGATGAGAAAGTGGCATGAAAACCTACCAGTCCAGCTTCAAAAACAATGTGTCCAAGTGTCCTACCACAAGATAATGAGCAAACAGATAATTGTGGCAGTGGGAAAAGGCAAGGGCAGCAACTACAATTTTGTCCCAAAGCCATCCAACAGTAGCCCGTGGATGCTCTTGTACGAGCTTGCTGGGGATGCTGCAGCAGAGCTGGCCTTTTGCCATGATGCTGGCTGTTCTTCCTTGTTTCCAGATGCTAGCTCTCATTAAAATGAGCTTAAAATCCACATCTTGGTCGAGAAGGGACATTTGGAAGGTCAATTGTTGCTATTCCTGCAGAGATCAGCACGGGGCAGAGAAAAGTCCATCAGACCCTCTCTGGGCTCTGACACACATCTGGAAAGCTTGGGACCTCCTGCTCTATGAACTCTTTGAACCTTCACAGCAGGAATATGATGCTGTATGCAGGGAAAGCACCTCCTCCAAGCTGGCTTGTGCTCCAGTTCTGCCTTTCTCATGCAAGTGTTTTCCTCACCGTATTTACTCTCATCAGATGCTCTGGGCTGGGTTTCCATTGACTTCAGAGGGAGCACGCTGAATGCATGTGATAATCCACCCAGTATCCTTGTGTGTGTGTGTGTGTGTGTGTGTGTGTATTTTTGTTCCATGTCATGTATTTATATATAGTTCTGTGTATTTGAGTTATGAACAGGTGGCATGCCAGAAATCTCTATTTCTGAGACACTTTCTCACAGATTTTTGCTGGTAGCCAGATAGCAATTGGGGGGGGGGGGGGGGGGAAGGCTTGAAGGGAAGGAAGTGAAATCTTCCTATTTAGGTAAGGGAGGAAATATTAGACAAATAATTGCTAAAATAGAATTCTGTGTCTTATTGTTAGAACAACTATGAGAATCTGGTGAAAGTCAGCTCTTAAGCTCCCTGGTCCTGTTGCTGCCTCTCAGCAACTTATCTAAGAGTAAGAAAGTTGCAGTTAACTCAGTGTCCTGAAGAGCTGGGCAGCCACAGGACATGCCCTCACGATTCACATCAAGTGTGCAAGCATGCCAAAGCTTACTCATTGGCAAGTAAATGAGATGTGAAGGTTGAGTATTTTCATCGTGGGGCAAGAGGACATGTCTGTGTGTGAAAGAAATGGAAAAGAAACCTTTGTATTTTAGTGAGCAAGTAGTTTGAGAGAGGGAAGTCATCAGTGTTAATAAATGCCACTGTGTTTTTCTAGCCCAAACCTGCTGAGATGGTAGGACCACTGGTGCTGATTTTTTTCTAGATTGTGTAGATGGCCTGAAGCAGGTTTGTATGGAGCCAAAACCTGTGGGGCTTGTGTTGGCTAAAGACAGTGACCCAGATGAAAATGAAAGCAGTTCAGAAAGCAGTGAGTACAGGATTTCTCTCCTGAAAAAAATCTGGCGATGCAGGTCAATTCAGATATTTGGAAAAATGAAGAGCATTGAAAATCCAACATGTGACAGCATTTCTGAAATAGGAGAAGTCTTAAAAGCCAGGGCTTCTCTCTTTCTCTCAATTTCTGATTAAAAACAGGACAAGGAATGTGTAATTTCAGTATTAAAGTATGTAGGGTGTGATCTGAGCAGAGCAGTCAGTCTTGTAGCTGCTGTGACCATATTTTCAGTGGCTTAGGTAGGTGGTGCCTGCTGTGTCTAATTCTTTGAGGACTGTGTATATTGGTTTTACTCTACATGGAATTGCCAACAGTGATTTGAAATTATATTCTGAAGCTCTTTGCTTTGAATACTTAGTTACTCTTGGATGGCTTTTGAATTTACACCGTCAGATCATCAAATGGTCTTGGGAGAAGTGAGAGTTGTGTTGTTTTTCATCTGGGACCAGTAGAAATATTTTTTTAAAAACCCAAAACACTTGAAAGCAATGCTTGACTCTTCTCTCCTCCTAGATTGGCATCCAGAGTCCAAGTCCTGCTTTTCCAACTTGTATCTGGCCAGGACAAGGCAGCATCACATCAGGTGGGGAGAAAAGCTTCAGGCCAGAGGAAACCCTTAGACCTGTGTGTCCAGTTTTCCCCTAGCCCAGAGTATGGTCATGTGCCTTCTGGCTCTGCTGTATCAAGCCTTGGGCTTTAGCCGCTGTTCCATCTCAGCCAGGTGAGGAGGGGTTCCAGCACCAGGAGAGCCCTTCCACCTCCCAGGGGCTGGGTGACTGCCCTTCTGTGAGAGAACACACTGTGCCTTATTTTTTCCTGTGAGTGAAGCTGCAAGGGCAAACAAATTGTCAAGCAACCAAGAATTCCTTTTTGTGCATCTGTCCCTATTGATAAATGCCAGCCTCCACAGCAGCCGCATTGTATCCAAAGCAATCTCAAAATTCACATTTGCCTATGGGGTTCACCTCTTAAGATTTTAAAGCTGGATTTAAGTCTTTCGACCTAACAAACTCTGTTTTTTATAATGGTTTTTTTTCTGTTGTGCAGTCTCTGCTTGTTCTCTTTCCTTTTTAAAAAACCCAACCCTTGTGTTTGACTTGACTCCAAAATTTCCGATGGAGAATAGGCCTGAGGTGGCAAATGTGTTTTAAACGTGGTCCCATATCGACTTGTCTCTCAGGCAGTGAACCTGTCGTGTATCGAGCTTCACCACCTCTTCATTTCTACCACGATTCTGTTTCCCCTAAAGTTGCTGACAGATCATAAAATCATCATAAGTGGCACATCAGTTCACAAACGTCATTTCTAGTCTGCTGTGAAGGGGCTGCCCCGTCCCTTTCCCTCACTGGAAGACCACAGCATCACTCACCATTTGGCTCATGGAGCCCTGATGCAGGAGAGGATCATCAGCCCAGGAATGGCTGCACATGGCAGATATGGCTGGCCAGGGCCTGGTTGTTTTCAAACTGTCCTGATGCTGTGCCTGCCCTCTTTAAAAAGCAGAAGAGAGAGAGGAAAAAACCCAGCCTCGAAAAGCCAGAGGAAAATTTCCTGCCGATTGTCATGTTTTGCAAACACTGGTCTTTTCTCTTGCCCTCTCCCTTCACTCCCAACGAGGCTGGAGATGAAAATGGCTCCTTTGTTCCTTTCCCTGGGGCCCAACTGCAGCGAAAGTGCGGCTCCGGAAACTCTCCACTGCACGAGCGGCGAGGGTGGGAGGGAGCGAGCTGTCACCGTGTGCGGTAGGTCCTACATAAACATGGCTTGTTGACAATGCCCCGAGCAGGATGGGAGCAGAAGGGCTCTGTGGTGCTGGTGATGAGGCTCCTGTGCTGTTCTTCCTACAGAACCAAGCAGGATGCAAAACCCACAGGGGCTGAGGAAGGGGAGGTGGGTGTGAGTAGCCATGTTGTCCTGCTAGGGGCTGATCACAGGCTGGGGGGCTCTGGGATTTTGGCTTTGCCCAAAGTGGGAATTTGCAGCCCTGTGGAAGCAGGCAGCATTCCTCTAGAGGCTTGTAGTGATGCCCTGGACCCCATACTGGGATGCTCCTTGCACCCATCCAGCCCTGTAGTCCTGATACTCTGAGTTTGGCCACAGTCATGCTCCAAACCCGAGTTAATGCTTTCAAAACCCTTCTCTTGTCCAGCCCAGGCTGGATACACTAACTTTTCCATTTTTTTTAAATGGATAAAGAGAACACTACTTGTTTTGTGTGCTGACTGGGAGCAGAGGCAAGGTTCCCAGGGCAGGGGACATATAGGTGACTGGGACCACAGCAAACCCTGACTGCTGGGGTGCCCTTGCAGCCCTGAGGTGAACTGTTCAGTACTTCATCCGTGTGTGTGTGTGTGTGTGTGTGTGTGGTCTGCAGGCATGGGGGTCATGTGGATGGAGGAGCCCCAGCACACTCCCAGCGGGGCTGGAAGGAGCCTGTGTTTCTGTGGCCGGTGTACCAGTACCTTGTAGATGGCCTTTCTTCCCTCTCCCCGGTCCTTTTTTTTTTTTTATAAAAGACAAAAAACGAATGGAAAGCTGAACTAGCAGAGGTTTTTAAAATATATTAGTTTCTAATGTAAATTCTTACATTGTTATTGCAGTGCTGGGTGTGTTTCGCCTGCACGTGACTTTTTGTAATATTTTTGTGAATCACTAAACTTTTTTTTCCTCCCGTGTATTCTAAGTGAATTAAAGGTATTTGCAGAATTGTCAGTGTCCTTCTCTATGGGAAACACAGTGGGACTGGTTGTCTCCTGCTCAGCTCTGCAACTCCTTTGGCAGCTCCTTCTCCTCGTTGACACCACCTTCCCTGCTCCCAGGGAAGCAGGGTCTCTTGCCCAGACCTCTGGAGTAGAAGTGTGCGAGGGAAAGGGATCTTTTTTTTTCCCTAAAAACGCAGGAAAACGACCAGTCCCAGGACCTGCCAGGTTCTGCATCTTCCATAAGCATCTGCTGGCAAAACCCCTTGAGTCAAGGCAGCCTGAGTGCCCTGACAGCCAGGGTTTTCCATGCTCTTTGGACAAGCTGGAATGGGGAGTGCTTGCACGTGGGTCCAAGGATGCAGCCAGTTGGCCAAGGGACTGCAACCTCATCCACCAGCACAGGAAGGAGGGAGCTGGGGTGAGTGTCAGGTCAGGTCTGTGTTCCTGTCCTCTGCCAAGTGCCTCCTGGCTTCAGTGGGATTTGTGGGGGTGTGGAAGTGTGCACAGAGACTGAGTATGTCGGAGAAGAGACACAGCAAACACTTAGCAAAAAATATTACTGAGCTCATGTTGCAGTGGTTCCCCAGTAACACAGAATGATTTTGCAGTAATCTTTTTACACTCATCAGTAATAAATCCCTTTAAGGCCAGAGAAAAAGGGTGAAATATCAGGGCAGGGGGGGAAGGGAGATCGCAGTGTTCAGAGGAAGGATGACAGGGAAAGGAAAGGATGCATGGAGAGCCAAAATCCAGCTCTAGGCAGGTTTTGCACTTGCTCTTCACAGGTGTTGTCTCAGCCCACCCTGCATCAAAAGGGGAGCAATCGTCAGAAAGGGTTTCTGCAAGGATTCCTTTTCCTTTGAAGTTTGGAGTGAAAGCCATTCTTTTCCTAAGACCTCTTCCACAGCTGCATCCATACACAAACTGCCCCAGCCTCAATGCAAAGCAGAGAGATCTCCAAGCTCTGCCAGTGCAGAACAGCCCCTGCTGGACATGACAAAGAGAATATCGTCACAGCTTGGCCAGGTTTCACCATCTCACCTGAGGAAATCTTGATAGTCAGCTGGGTTCCCCAAGTGAGGTTATTTACCCAGACAGGGGCTTTGGGGGAGAGAGGCCACCCACAACTGGTTCTTTAGTCCAAGACCCCCTCACTCCTCTTGCCTTTCCAGTTTTCAAAGCATATACAAGCACAGGGCCGTCCTGTTAGGACATTCCAGCAAGGACAGCAGAACCAGAGCAGCAAGGGACACCACATAGTGCTGGGAACCCTCATGGCTGGCCACTTGGTTAATTTAATTAATGAATTAAAATACACACTTTTGCCTTTCCTGTGGTGGCCAGGCAGTACCCCCTTTGCAACAGTGCATCCCAGCTGATTCCTCTGTTCAGCCCAAAATCTGGAGGGGACTGTGGAGCTGTGGCACAGTGGGATACCCCTGTCCTGCTGGCACCCTTCCCCCTAAGCCCCAGCACCGGCACAGCAGTGCCCAGCCCAGGCAGCCTCACTGCTCTGCCTCCACCCCAGCCAGAAGCACCTTCGGGCAGTGAATTTAATTAAGGTTTCTGAAAAGCAGTGTCTGGGAGCCCCTCCTGGATCTGCGGCTCTGAACTTCATTAGGAGCGGTTTGTTGCTAATAACGCCGGCAGCTTCTCTAATTAATAATGGAAGGGCTCTGAGCAGATGCCAAGCCAGGAGAGGGAAGGGATTTGTTTGTTTATTTCGCTCCTCTCTTGTTTTTTTTTTTTATTTATTTTTTTTTCTGGAGTGTGGAGAGTGGGTTGGGGCTCATTTCCCATCTGAGAAGTGAATGGCAGTGCCTGGGAACCTCAGTGGGGAAGAGGGTGCCCCTGCAAAGCCAAAGAGGGAGATGGAGCAGGGTGGGTGATGGGCCCCCGTGGGTGGAACAAGGGAGCATCCCCCACATCAAGGGGCTCCACCTGCCGTGGTGCTCCCTGCCCACCCAGGAGAGAGCCAACATGGCTGGACTTGGGCACCCAGGAACAGTTCTGATCCCCAACCCCTTTGCAAACATCACCCCCATAGCATGCCCCTTTCCATGGCACATGCTCATCCCATGGCATTTCCCCTAGCCCATGGCAGGAGGGTGCAGACATGGGAGGGAGGCGTTCTCCACGCTTCAGCCCCCTGGACCACAAGGATGTGTCATACAACACCCAGAAATGTGGATTCACAGAAGAACAGCACACTGGGTCCCTTTGGATTGTTCTTTTCCCTCATTTTCTCTTTTTCCCCTCATTTCTTTCCTGTTTGCTATCTTTCCCAGCTGATGTCTGTGGCACAGCTGGCAACAGCAGCACCTCAGTGCAGAGGAAAAGCTCCCGACACGAACGAGTGCATAGGACCCAATATGTTAACACCCCGTATTCCTGGGGGCTCTGTGGCCAAGCCATGACTGGAGAGGGTCCCAGAGCAGCCAGGCTTGGCCAGATCCTGCTGCCTCCCTCTGGCACAGGACAAGCACTCTTAGCTCCCTGTCCAGGCACCCACAGCGTGCTCAAAAGCTCCAGCTTCTCCAAACAGCTTTCAGAGTAACTGTTCCTGCTGTCAGGCAGGGTTTGCACTGGGGAAAAAAATGTCCTTACCTTGCCCTGTCACCTCATCGTTCACAAGAACTGAAGCAGTGTTTGGACAGGCTATAGCAGCCCGACCACAGTGGCCTCAGTGCAGGCTCTGTCCCCTCCATGCCCCACCACTCACCTGCCACAGGGAAGCACTGCCTGCAGCTTCATTTCGGGCAGCAGTCATTGCCACAGTGGCTTTCCAAAAACGTGTACCTCAGGTTTGGTTTTTGTTTTTCCTGGGTGAGGAGTATTTTTAATGCCCTTTCCCATAATTCTCATTTCCTCAGACTTTCTACACTGGCCACAAATCATAACCTGCCAGAGGGCAGCGAGCAGGGCTGTCCTGAGCTGGTGATGCTTCTGCTGCAGGAGATGGGGTACCCACTCTGGAAGGGCTGGACAGCAGGGAGCAAGGGAAGATGGTTAGATACTAAAAAATCTCCCAGAACGTCCAAGGCCAAGATGACCTGGGAGACCCAGCTTGCTGCCCCAGCTGAAATCATCCCTGTCTGCTTAATGCACACATCTCCTCTCTGACTGTTAAAAATGCTGGAGCACGTACTGGGACGTGGCACCTTGTATGTCCCGCTTGCTTTTTGAAGAGGAAAATTATCAGAAGTTTGCAGCAAAAGGGGAAACATAAAGGCAAAGGGGCTCAGGAGTGCAGGGGCGGCTGGGCCGTGTGACAGGGAGCATTCCCGGGGGCACAGGGCGGTGTGGCAGCCTGCCCAGCCCCAGCACAGCCAGCCGAACAATACTGTGAGGCGTTGGGAACACGCTCGGCAGTGGGAACCCCAGTCCTTGCCTTAAAAGGAGATTTCAGGGAATGATTTTATTGGAAAATTGTTTTCTGATTATTCAGCTTGTTGAAAGTTTCATTTCATTATTTGCAACATGGTGGGAGGGGGGCTTCAGCTACACAGGAACAGTGATGGCCAATGATGTTTCCGTGGGTTTCTACTCCAGAAAAGCCCATTAAATCATCATGTTTTACCTCCTGTGTTTGCAGACCAGAGAATCTCCCCCAAGCCCCCTTACACTGAGCCCAAGAACTTGTGGTTTTGTTTCAAGCGGGTGGCGCAGGACGACGTCCTGTCTCGGCTTGGTGACTTCAAGAGAGGAAGAATCTCCCACTGACTTCCCTTGGCTGTTTGTCCTGGTGGCAAAAAAAAAAAAAAAAAAAAAAAGCACCCCTGAGAGCAACACCCCACTGCCAACTTATTTCTGATGCAGCTGCATCCTGCTTGCCTGGAGCCTCTTTTGGATGAAGAGGGATGCCCACACCACCCCTCAGCTGGGGCAGGTGTGCCCTCTGAGCCACACAGATTGATACAGAAAAATAGCAGGGCACCCCCAGCTTGCCGTTAGCAAGCAGCTCAAGAGTTAATAAACTTCAAACAGATGTGACCAACGTGTCAAGACATGAGAAGTACGTGGTATGGATGTTTATAAGTACATCGACAGAAGGCATTCATAAAAGGTTATAAAGTGTGGTAATAAGCAACCCATCAACTTGTTTGGACTCTAACACTTGATTAACCATTTATTAAAAGGCGCAGTAATCATTTATAAGCCATAAGTGGGACTGAACGTAAAGTATGACTCCTTTTATGTTAATAGATGCCTCAAGAATTTCCTCTCCCTTCCTGACATGTTTTGGGTGGTTAAAGGCTAACCCTGTCTGCCAGGTGCCACAGCCCCTCCTTAGTGGTATGCATTTGCTGGATTCACTCCAGGAGCCTCCCACTCTCCTGACACCCATGGAGGGGATGTGGGTGTCCACACCACAGGTTTGTCAGGGCTGTGGGGTTCTGCTCATGGAGAGTCCTGAGCTTTTTTCTGGCCAGGCTCTGGGTGACCTCCACCTGCAGCCAACCATCCCTTCAGAGACTGGCAGCAGGGAGGGATAGACAGAAAGGTGTTTGCTGCCAGCAGTGCAGCGGGCAGCACAAGGTGGTGGGCAGCAAGAGAAGCCTGGAAGCCCTGCAGGGAGAGGAGGGCCATCAGATGCAGGAAGAGGCTCAGGCACTTCTCCCAGGCTTTCCTGGCAGAGTCCAGCATGGGCTCTGCTGCCCACAGGTCTCCACTGGACCCCAAAGGAGGATCTGTGGGGGGACAGTGGGCACCAAGCGCTGAGCTGAGCAGAGTGGATCATGAACAGGGAGACTTCAGAGGGGTTAAAACAACCTGCCTAGAGATCCTGGAGCCCTGGGGTACCCAGGGGAAGGAGAGAGCACAGAATGAGCTGGGAACCCATTCCCTGTATTCCCCATTCAGGAGTCTGTTCAAGCCCCAGGCTGCCAACTCACCAGGATGAGACAAAAAAGCCTCCGACACAAAAGCAGCTTCATCCTTCTGTCAACAGGACCTTCCTTTTTTGTTTACCATCATGCTCCTACCCCCAGACATGTCGTGTTTTCCTTCCTGGTGTCTTAGCAAAACCTAAATCCGTAATTGCTCCCATTACACAACCAGGAGTGACAGTTTATTAGCAATGCTTCCTGACCTAATTTATACCACTGCCCTCCTGCTTTTCCCTTCACTGTGGGCAAACAGACCTTTAGGCTTTCTGAGGGGAAGTTGAACCCCAGCAGCAATGAGAAAGCCACAGCTCTGGAGCAATCCCATGCCCTCACCTGCCTCAGTTTCCCCCAGTTGCACCAAACTGGAGCTATGTGGCACCACTCAGCTTTGGGGCTTTGGGTTTGGGGTTGCACAGGGCATGGCAGCCTTGGATGCTCTGCCCTTCACGGGAAAGCCCAAGAGCTCCCTGGCAGGGGACTTTTTAGAATGTGTGTGGCACTGCATCATTTGGCTGGAGCTGACTCGAATTGCAGGGAACATACAGAAAATTAACAGGAAGGCTGAGAAATTGATGTGAAGATTACAAAGATTACACCTTGTTGTGGGCAGGGGCCTTCTGGTGGGAGAATGGCTGAATCAAACTGCAGATGGGAATGGAGGTGGTGGGATTGTATCCTGTCCCCATCCTGTCTCCAGTGATCAAATTTGGGGCTGGCATTTTCATGTCCCAAGCTTGTTGCTGGGCTGGCAGCACTGAGAAGCTCCATCTTTCCTTCAGGGAAATACCCCACTATGGCATAGGATGCTGTGCCAGAGATTGATGCACCAGGGTGCAGAGGGAGGACTGGGCCACTGGTAGCCATGTGCTCAAGGCAAAGGGTGGCTGCTTTCTGCCCTGGCCTTGGGGGCAGCCAGGGGAAGTGTGTGTCCCTGCACTCAGGGGATGGTGACACAGCAAAGCAAGAGCCCCAGGGCAGGAGGGTTTACATGGCCACTTGGGAAGCTGTAAATCCTGGCAGCACCACTACAACACAGATCAGGTGGGAAATACCTCAAAAAGTGACTTTTCTACCTGTAGCACAGCCTGGGATTTGGGCAGTGCCAGCCTGGATGGACTGTGGGAGCAGCCAGAGGGACTCACTACCAGCATTGCCTTCCCTTTTCCTGACCCGTGGTGGGAGACTCACCACACTGGGGTCTGTCAGTGTTTGCTACCATCTTTTCTAGACCCCTTTTAAGATGAACAAGTTACTTTTAACCCCATACAGTACGTTTTTCAGAGTGCAGTGGTGAGGCTGCCCCAGAGCTCTGCTGAGGAAAAAGAAATGTCGGTCAAATTCCAGGGATGGTGGCTTCCCCAGATGCTCTCACCAGCCATCCCCTGTTAAAGGCTGGCCACTGGCAGCCCGGCTCTGGCAGCACATCTCCAACTGGCAGCAGAAGGTAAACTGAGACCAAGCTGCATATTTTTCCCCTTGTCCGCCCAGCAAACTTGTACAGCTTTTCTGCCAGGTCTTGTCCACTGGGTCTCAGGGGAAGGAGCTGCCCCAGGAGGGGGAAGAGTGGAGGAGCCTGTCTGGCCGCCAGTCTCCATCATGCTCGGAAAAAAGAATAAGAGAAAATTGTGCTGGATTTTTTTTGTTTTGGGGTTGTTTTTTTTAATATATATGGAGGTTTTGTGGCTTTGACGCAGTTTCCTGAAAATCCTGCCTCATCCTGCCAGGGACTGAACAAATGCACATCCCAGCCCTCAACGTTGGGGAGAGAAGGAGGAGAAGCCAGGGAGGGAGAGAAGAAAGCCTTTGCCAAACTGGCCTGACCAGAATGTGACACAAGAGCAGGAAATGAGTCACGCCGGCAGGGCAGCTGCTCCCAGGCATTTGCATAGAAAGAAACCCCACCAAGCAGGGAAGTACACCGGCCCTCGTCCGGCTCCCCAGCTCCAGCCCAGCAGCTGCTGGACCCAGCCCCCACTCATCAGCACCCACCAGCACCCCGAGCTCAGCCAAAGCGGTGAGTCCTGGAGCATCATCCCTGCTCCACAGCTGGCTGGCTGTGCACCCCTGGATTTGGCCAGTCAACTTCAGATTGGGCTGTTCCACCCCGGACTTTCTAAACCAAAGCAGAGCTCCCCTCCAACACCCCGACATGCAGTCCCCCTTGGTCAGTACTCAATATCCACTTTGGCCCATGCTTCAGGTGGAGGAGGAAAGGAGAAAGCCCAGCATTTTTGCCCCAAGAGGAGCCCCATTTGCACACGCATTGCACAAGGGTAAGGCTCTCCCACGGGGTCAACAAAGGCATCACCATCCCTGCACCCAGCACATCATTCCAAACCTGTTCCCAGTTTCCAGTGTCAGATGTGGGTGTCGCTGGATCCCAGTGCCTGGGGGCTGGGAACCTGCTTTGTATGCTGTGGGCACCAGGCTGCACACCCTGCTTCTGATCCCTTTTTATTAATGTCAGAGGACAGGAGGTTTCCCCTGCCGATGCACTACATATGCACATGTGCATCTTCTCCCAAAAGATATTGGGCTGGGAGGATGCCACAGCATGCAGGTGACACTGTGTGAGGGACACGTGTGACTCCATGGGATGTCTGGGCAGAAGTGGTGCATGTTGATGGTGTGCCCTGGGCTGGGTCAGCAGGTGACCATGGGGACCTCTGTGTTGTGCCTCTTCCATGGGGATGTTTCCCTCCTCCTCCACCCCAAACAGGAACAGGGAATGGCCATAAGCAGACAGATTTAGTGTTGGAAACCAGACTGTTGCCACCTGTAAGTTCCTTACCTCCTTAAAACCAGCTTTAAAACTTAAATTTCAGTGAAAGCCTTCAGTGTGTTAATCATATGGAAGAGGGTGGAGGGAACATTCTGCATCACACTGAGCCACCTCACCAGTCTGACATGGAAGGGGACAGAAGGGGAGTGATGGTTTTTCTCTGATTGGTTAATTGAGTTATAGATGACACAAGAAACACAGCACTTTGTGTTACTTCCAGAGGGCTCAAGGCTTCTGGGGAAGGTGCAGGGCTGGGTGCCAGAGCCTTCAGGAGAGTTCCCAAGAGAGGGTGGTGACAGACAGGGATGGAGTCATATTAACAGCCAACTGCTCTGTTATCTCTGCAAACACCCTCCCTCTACCATCAGCTCAGCAGGGTCCCAAGCCCTAAACACCAAAATGAGTTCGGCATCTTGGCTCTGCGGGGCAGCCAAGTTCATCCTTGCTCCCAGGGACATCATCTGTACCAGGCAATGCCACCTCAACGCCAGATGCTAGTGACAAGTGCCTGAGCATCCTGGCTCTGCAGGGTGTACCTGCAGTACAATCAGTGCTCACTGAGGGCTCAGCAGAGATGCTGATACTTTACTGGAGAGTCAGGGGACAGGCAGTGGTCTTTCCAGAGCAGGACTAAGGGCTGCTGAAGGGAGACCTCTGGCAAAGGGGAACGATGGCCCAGCAGCGGCTGGGAAAACTGAGGCTTGGGGGAGGTTGAGGGATGTACACGAGGACTTAGGTACAAACCATCTCTGTGGCCCCTTGGCATGGTATGGGACACCCACACCACAATCCTGGTGGAGGGGAGAATAAAGCATGGGCAGGTTTTCTGCAGCTTGCTCCTGCTGGTGTTCATCAGCCACCCAGCAATGTCAGGAAGGGGTTTCAGAGCTGTGTAGGCAGAGGGGGGCCCTGTCTACAGCCTTCCTCCAGCCAGCTCCTGCTGGTTGTGGAAGGGCTGCAATGCCCAGCCTGACTTTGGAGCTTCCCTTGCCAAGGGAGTTTCTCTGGCATGGGCAGGGAGATGGCATCATCCAGTTGTGGGTATGATGACAGAGTGCCAGTCCCAGGAGAGGGATTCCCAGCCAGGAGTAGGGTGCATCTTCCAGCTTGGCTAAGCCACATCCCATCCACCTTCCACTTTTAAGTTCTGGTAAATACCAACCAGCTTCCCCAGAACAGCCACAGTGGGAGTACAAGGGGCCTGAGACGCCCCTGCAGAAGATCCCTGTGTTGGCTGGGGTGGGGATGGTGGCTGTCACTGGAGGCCGTCTGGTACTGTGTGTGTTTATAAAGAAGTGAGAGTCATGAATAGTTTTGCACTGACTTTTCGTGGAGAGGTTTGCCTCCACACGGCCTCCGCCAGTCGGCTGCGGTTCTGACACATCTCACACTGGCCTGCCCAGCTCCCACCAGTCCTGGCTGCCGGATGGCTTGTAAAACCCTGGAGGAGAGGTACAGCCCATGGGCTTTGAGGCCTGGCAGAGGAATTGCAAGGCAAACCACGCCCTTTACAGGAATCGGCACCTGAGCCCCAGGAGCTCTGGAGTGGGCGTGCACGAATGGACGGGGGCAGCCGAGGGGTGATAGGGGGTGAGCCCCAGTCCTGCAGCAGAAGCCATCAATGTCTCCTTATCAGAGTGCCTCTTGGCAGGACCTGCCTACACACAGGGGGTTCCTGCAAAACACAGTGCCGAAAGACCCGGATAATCTCCATACTGGGAGTGGTGTGGAATGCTCATCTCCCTAGCAGGCTGCTCCGGTGGTCCAAGTGACTGGGGATATAGGGTGCTATAGTCGACACTACTGAGTGGCGTCTCCAGAGGTTTTGGTCGGTAGCTTTGAGGCCGCAGATGGGGAATTCTTGCTTAATCCCTCCCAGAGGCAAATTGCCAACAGAGAGCATCACCCAAGGGTCAGGTTTGGGCCAGATCTCTAAGCTGCTGACTGAGCCTTTGCCCTCTTGTCACTCCACCGCAAACCTGACTGTGGATCCTGAGCATTTTTTGATGTAAATACCTTCTTTTGAGCTATTGACACTCCTGCCAGCAGGAAATGGATTCACACCAGCAACGTGCTTAATTCTCAGTGGCCTGGCACATATGGCAGGGGTTAGATATACAGTGTCCCACAAAACAGCTGCGGAAACATTTGGTGGGGGAAGCTGTTAACAGAGACACCTCTGTGCCCCAAGCTCTGTCAGAAGGTGCTGGGGCTGCTGGTTTAGGAAAGACCCCATGGGACAAATGGCTGTTGCTCTGCACAGGGAGGAAACGCACCTAAATGGTCCTGTGCAAAGTAACAACCCATCTAGAAGCCAGCCAAGAGGGCGCAGGAGGCTCTTGAGGACACTTCTTCCAGAATATTCTAAGTTGTAAGGGACACACAAGGATCATTGGATCCAGCTCTTGGCCTGCACAAGACATCTTCAAGAATTAAACACCCTCAGTGTGCCGGAGGGCATTTTCGAAACGCTTCTTGAACCCAGGCAGGCTTGGTGGTATGACCATTTCGTTGGGCAGCCCAGCCCGTTCCAGTGCCCAGCCACAACCTTTTTCTAATAATCAGCCTCAACCTCCCCTGACACAACTTCAGGCCATTTCCTCGGGTCCTGTCCCTGGCTGCCAGAGAGAGGAGATCAGTGCCCATCCCTCCTGTTCCCCTCGAGAGGAAGTTGCATAGAGGACGGTGCCCAGCACCAGCTGTGACCCAGATGTGCACCGGTTCCAGGGCAATCAGCCTTTTTATGGACTGGCACCCTGAGCAGCGCTGGCCGCGTAGGGATGCTGGTGGACCAGGCAGGGTGGCCCTACGGCCGATGACAATGACCAGACGGGACATCCCAACCTCGGCCTCCTCGAAAGCAGCGCGGAGGTGGCCGTGCCCCACCGCCGGCCGCGTCCCCTTTACGGCGGCGCGGCCGCGGGGCGGGGCGGGGGCGGGGCCCGGTGACGCTCGGGGCGGGGCGGGGCCGGGGCGGGGCCGCTCCCGCCGCAGCACAGCGGCAGCTCCGGCGAGAGGCGGCGGCGGCGGCAGCGCCTGGCGAGACCCACCGGCACCGGCGCCTCCGCTCCGCCCCCCCACCCCGGCCGGCTCCCGAGCGGGGCGGGGCGCGGCGCGCCCGTCCGCACCCCTTTCCCCGGTTGAGCGATCCCCGCGGCCGCCGCCCCCATGGCCGCCCCGCCCGCCCCCCGCCGCCGCCGCCCCGGCCCCCCGCGCCGGGGCTGAGCCCGAGGCGCCGCCCCCCCTTCCCCTCCCCGCTGCGGGGATTCGCGCCCCCGCCCGCCTCGTTCCTCGTTCTTCCCCCCCCCCCCCCCCCCGGCCGCGGCCGCCTCCCCGGGGGCGGCGGGAGGAAGCCGGGGCGTGGGGCTCCGGCGCCCAGGGCGACCCCAAGATGGCTGGAGGCGGTGGGGGCGGGCTCGGGGGGCTGTGCTGAGCGGCCCCGCCGGGACGGGACGGCTCGGCTCGGGCTCGCCCGGCCCCGCAGCCCCTCCGCAGAGCCTCGCTGGGCAGGCGGAGGAGGCGGCTCCCAGGAGCGCGGTTGTTCTGGTGACTTTATTTATATATATTTTTTAAATACCCTCTTTCCTTTTTTTTTTTTTTTTTTTTAAATTTTATTTTTAACGCGCTCCCGGTCTCCGTTCTCCGCCGGGCAGCTCAAGATGGCTGAGAGCTGACTCGGCTCTGCCGGAACCGCTCGCTCCGGCCGGCTCCTCCCGGCTGCCCGCCGCCGCCTCGCCCCTTCCCGGCGGGGCCGCGCCCGGCAAGGCAGCGCTCCGCCGCGGCTCGGGCACCGGCCGTGCGCCCCAAAGCATTGTTACCGTCCGGGGCTTGCGACCCCCGCGCCGGCCATGAGAGCGGGCTAGCACGGACGCCCCCCGGGTGCCTTTTTTCCCCCTAGCCCTGGTGGGAAGTGGGAGCAGGTTGATTTGGGGTGTGCGGGGCACCGAACCCCCCGTGGCAAAGCCCGTCCCCTCTCCCATCCCTCTCCGGGAGCGTTGGAGGAGCTGGGCGGGCTGTGCTGGGCTGGGGTTTGCTCTGAATGACCGAGCTCTCCCATTCAAGACCTCGCAATCTCGAAGCAGGCGAGAGGGCTTTTTTTCCTTTTTTTTTCCTTTTTTTTTTCCCCCCGTCTTGTCTTTTTCCCCTTCTTTCTTTTTTCCCCTGCTACTCCTCCAATTTAGAAGCAAACCTCGGGGGCCGCAGAGAGAATTCGTTTTTCCGCCATCGTCATCGTCGCTATTATTATTTTTTTTTAATCTTCCTCCTTTTCCCGTTTTGGATCTTAACCCTTTGATCTGTTTCCTTTAAAAGACTCTGATTCCCAACTCCCATCAGGGGGAGAGGGAGGAGAAATACAGGGAAGGGTAAAAAAAAGCCCGAGTGAGTCGCTGCCCTCAGCTGTTGGCCAGGTTTGGTGGGGGACAAAAGTCCCTTTAAAATATTGAATGTCAGTTGCAAACCTAAGAAAAGAAAAATCTGATCTGGAGCGCTAAATTTAGGAGCTTTATATGGAACTTGGACTCTGCTGCTGGATTTTGTATGGATTTTTTTCAACCTTTGGTAAGTTTCAGTTCACCTTCTGGGGTAAAAAGAAGCAAATGGCTTTTAGGGGTGGTTAGGACTTTGGGCTGTAAGTCCAGTAGGATTGTGTTGGGGTTTTTTTTTAACTGTTTGCGTTGTTTTTGTAACAAAGCGATGGGGATGTTGCATTTTCTTGCTGGATGTTCCTAGAGTGCTGCTCTGTGGTTTATTTTATCCCCGATTTTAAAATCTGCTGCGGTTTATTATTTATGGCGCGTGCTGCAGAGAGGGGGGATCCTGTCCGCTCACCCTCAGCCTTCCCCTTTCAGGGAGGACAGACCCCAGCGTCCGCCCCTAGACCGCACTGAGTGACCGAAGTGGCTGGAGGGAAGCGTCGACAGAGCTGCCGGCAGAGATGGCCGAGAATTGGAAGAACTGCTTCGAAGAGGAGCTCATCTGCCCCATTTGCCTGCACGTCTTTGTGGAGCCGGTCCAGCTGCCCTGCAAGCACAACTTCTGCCGGGGCTGCATCGGGGAGGCGTGGGCCAAGGAGTCGGGCTTGGTGCGGTGCCCGGAGTGCAACCAGGCCTACAACCAGAAGCCCAACCTGGAGAAGAACCTGAAGCTCACCAACATCGTGGAGAAGTTCAACTCCCTCAATCTGGAGAAGCCCCCCTCTGTCCTGCACTGCGTCTTCTGCCGCCGGGGCCCGCCGCTGCCTGCCCAGAAGATCTGTTTGAGGTGCGAGGCTCCGTGCTGCCAGTCCCACGTCCAGACCCACCTGCAGCAGCCCTCCACGGCCCGGGGGCATCTCCTGGTGGAGGCAGAGGACGTGCGGGCCTGGAGCTGCCCCCAGCACAACGCCTACCGCCTGTACCACTGCGAGGCCGAGCAGGTGGCCGTCTGCCAGTTCTGCTGCTACTACAGCGGGGCCCACCAGGGACACTCGGTCTGCGACGTGGAGATCCGCCGCAATGAGATCCGGGTGAGTCCAACCGTCCTGGACACCCGGGCTTGCTCAGCCTGGGGATGACCCAGCCACCCTCTTCCCTGCTGTCTCTGTTCCCCTGTGTTTGTGTAGGACCTACACAAAATCCATCCTGGCACTGCTTCTCCTCCCGCCCGGGGTTCCCCGGTGGCAGACATGTTGGGTGGACTCCCAGGAAAAGCTGTGATGGAGCCCGTGGGTGCCAGGGGGGTTCCCCAGGGAAGGTGTCTGTGCTGGGAGTCCTTTGTAGCTGTTGAGCTGTGGGACCTACAGCCCCTTGGGTGTGCGCTCTGCAGGGAAGGGTTGTGGTCTTGGGTCAGGGGTGTTCGGAGGGGCCATCTGCCAGGTTTGTGCTCGGCTATGCATCTGTTTGGAGGAAGGCAGAAGAGCTGCCTGCATCCAAGGTCGAGTCACCCCAAAACTAGTCTTCCTGGGAGGACAAAGCAGCTGCAGGAGCAGACCCTGTCCATTGTAAGGCCTGTGAATGTCAAACTGCCTGCTCTTCCCGCTGCCTCCCACTGGGGCCGGTGGCCGCCATCCTCTTCCCCCTGGCAATGGAAGAGCTTCGTGTCAGAGACCCGTGACGTGTCAGAGACCCGTGACGTCTCGCTGTTGGGGATTCAGTCTTGGGGTTTGGCGAAATAATGTGATCTTTATTAGGGGACACAGGGCTGCCCCTCTCCCTAGAGCAGCTTGGGCAGTTGTGATGGATTCGAGGGAAAGTGGGTCTGTATTTTGCTCTTGGCCAGGCCATCTGGCAGGAGCTTTCACCCCTGGCTCCCCACCCTCCAGTTCCTGGCGGGCATTTACCAGCCCTGTGGCCAGCCCTGCCATGACCCTTCTACCACCTTCCCTCTTTTCTGGGCTGCCCCTCGCGCCCCCTCCAGCCCTTCGAAAGAGGCTCGGCGCTTGTCTGCCGAATAAATATTTAACAATGAATTGAATGGTGATTACTGTAAAATGGGGATGATTTCCTGTGTATTTTAATGTTGCCAAAATGAGTCACCATTTAGCAATAAAAAAAAAGAAGTCATAAATAAAAATTGCAGTATAATTACTTTCCAATTGGATGGCCAGGCCTGGGAGTGGGGCGGGGGGGGTGCAGCTCTGCGTAGAGGGGAGCCAGCCTGAGCTCACAGGAAGGTTATTTTCCTCTGCAGGTTTTTTTGGGGGAAAACCAGGGACCTCCGCAGAGGTGCCAGCAGCTCTGCCACACACGCTGGAAGGGGAAAGACCCAGTCAGTCTTTTGGAGAAGCGCCTTTCTGCTTCTATTTATAGGGAGTCATTTTGGTTTCCCTCTGCCAGGGTGGGGAGCCACCTCGGGAGGGCTGCACAGGGCTGGGATGGGGCTCGCATGTGCATCTCCCAGGAGCCTTAGCCAGGGACCAAAACTATTTTTCCAGGTCCTTTTCCAGGACACTTTGATCTCATTTATTCCTGCTCTTGCTGCATATTTTTTGTTGTTGTTGTTGCTGCTGTTGTTATGGCTGGATGTTCATCGCTTTCTTGGGGATGCACGCTGCTAATGACCTGGCAGAAATCTGTCACCAGCTAGGCTGGATTTTGGCCCTGGCTTGAAATTTTAGGATATGTGGCCAGACACCAAAAGTGTTAGACGGCTGTATCATAGAGCCACGGAATTATTTTGTGACCTTGGCCAAATCCCTCGGTACCTCCATTGCTGCGTTATCTTAATTTCCTTTCTCTGTGATGATAAGCTTGTCTCTTCCCGCTGGGCGCGTGGCTCGGTTGGGTGCACGGAGTCTGGGTCAGTGAAGGACAGCACCAAGCTGGGGGACGGTGTGCCCAAAGGATCCCCCTATAGTTGAAGCAGTTCTTCCATGAAGTGTCTGGGGTAGGGATGAGCCCCTAGGAAAGGCACCCAGCAGTTTGCCAGCCCTTGCTCCATAGCCGTGGCTGGGTCTCCAGCTGAAAGCTGCCCGTCGCCAGCCGGCAAGGAAGGTGGCCTTGTCGGCTCCCGAATTAGGGTGCATGAGCTCAGCTGGTGACTGCTTCCTGCCCGCGGGAGCCGGGCCCGGGATTCCTGGCTGCTTGCTCACCCTGCAGCGGCGGCGAGCCGCACTTGGAGCATCCCGGGAAGGATGGACTGGGGTTGGGGGGCAGATGAGTAACGCTGGGCTTGGGAGGTCTGGGGGAGGCCCCATTGTGAGAGGTTTGTTCCGTGTGTGGCTTGTGTTCAGAAAGCCGTTAATTGAGAAATGAGTCAATGTTGGGAGGATCAGAGCCCTGACCTTGGTGTGGGGGACTCGCAAGTGCGGGGGTTACAACGTCGACTCGCTGTGGAGGGGGTGGCCCCCATGGCCAGGAGGAGGGACGGGAGCTTGCAAACACGCTCCCCATAAACTCTGCTTTTTTGGTGTTTATTCCTCTGGCTGTGCTGCCAACCCGCCTCAAAGGGCACCTTACCCCTGGTTACAGACCGTTTTGAAAGGGA
Source organism: Cinclus cinclus (assembly GCF_963662255.1). Classification (NCBI taxonomy): domain Eukaryota; kingdom Metazoa; phylum Chordata; class Aves; order Passeriformes; family Cinclidae; genus Cinclus; species Cinclus cinclus. Next base: position 12,651,497 of record NC_085052.1, on the reverse strand, counting down.
AAAGGGGCTCAAAACTCCTTGGGGACAGCAGCAGTGCTTTGTCAGCTGAGCTGGCAGTTGGGGCAGAAGTGCTCTGGCTGGGTGAAGGAGGCTGGAGGTGGGTGTCTGCCAGAGGAAAGGGGGTGTCTGTGCAGGGTTTGCCTGAAGCAGAACATGTGCCTGGTGAGTTTGGGAGAAGGAACCCCGCTCAGCATTAGGTGCTGCACAAACCCGCAGAGCCCTGGCTCGGAATTAGCTGAACTCCACGGTGCAACTGTAATACAAACAGTAAATAAAATATGTGGTTAATCTTTCTTTCGTGGGCGTATAAAGCACTTACCTCCCCTTCCCCCCGTGAGATGTTTTCTCCTTTGTTTCCTGTTTTTGTAGCGCTTAAAGAGGAGAGGGGGGGAAGAAAAGCCAACCAGGCACCCTCTTTTCCTTTTTTTTTTTTTTTTTTTTGCTTCTTGTCATTTTGTTTGTGTCAAGGTCTCACAATGAAACATGTTTTCTTCCATCTTTGCCTTTGCTCCCCCAGCCAGGTGCCTCCCACCTGCATGGGGGAACCTGCTTCTAAGGCTGAAAAAGGAAGTTACTCCAGTGTGAGGTTGATGTGTTGCATGTTGCTTTGTATTTCTTCTCCATCCAAAAAGAGGAAAAATACACTATTGGGATTGGAGTTTGGGTAAGAAGTCAGCAGAGACTCACTTGTGGGGTATTACCATGGTTGCCCTGTATTTGTGTGGGACATGGTTGATTGAAGCCAGGTACATCTGAGCTTGCTCAGAGGTTTCCCTGCTGCCTGTCCTCAGCTAGAGGTGCCACCAGTGGAAAAGGGCTTGGGTAGAGAGGTTCTGCTTCAGTTTTATTTGGGGGAAAGGAGATAGATTTCCCATCGTCCTAGCTTCCTAGAAATCCCTCCACATTATGAAGATCTCTGGTGGCTTTGAACATTTAAATGGGAGAAAATGCATTGTGTTGCTGAGACCTGGAGGAAAATGTTGGGAGACCTCCTGCAGGTGTATAAGAACGGCATCCAGCACTGTCCATGGAGCAGTGCACGTTCAGCAAATCCAGGGGAACAGGGACCAGGCTGCTGAGTCCATCTGCAGCTCAGTGGCTCTGGGCTTGCTTTCTTGGCAGCACCCCACATAAGGCCAACTCACATGCTTTCTAAATTATGAGATCGAGGAAAGGTGAGTGCTTGGTAGGAGCACAGGAAGACATGGATCTCAAGTCTCTACCAGAAACTCTGGTTCTTTGCCAGCTTTGGCCACCACCAAGTCCCACGTGGCATCCACATGCTGCCATCAGTGCCAGGGATGTTTTGCTGGGACCAAGGGAGTCCCACTGGTGGGGAAGCTTGGTATCAGCTTCACTGCCAGGCTTCTGGCATGACCTGCTCTAGGTTGTTTTACTCTGAAACAGGTTTGGTAACTTGTGATGGACTGGATTTTTACAGGCTTACTTATTTTCCAGATGAGTTGTTTATGAGGAGCATGGCACGCAGCTCACTGCAGGCATTGTGAGTGCAAGTGCCCAAATGCTTGAGTGCTAATTTAGCTCTCGTGGCTGTAGGTGGTGTGGCTGATGCCTGGCAGGCATTTGCTGTGGCATTCTTTGAGCATACCTGGGTTCCCGGACAACTTTTGCAGCCAGTCCTACAAAGCAGGAGTTGTGCAGCTTCTCCCTGCGCCCTCCATCTGAACTTCCACCAGCACCCCAGAGCTGAACTGCCAGCCCAGCCCAAGGGTTAGGTCAGCCTAACCCAGGTCTCTCCTTCTCTGGCTTTGCTTATGCCCTAATTCCTGCCCAGGGGCCTCAGGAATACAGCAGTGTGCTGCTAAATGTGGCTGATCATTGTGCCCTGGGATACTGTCAGTTGGTCAAGCTGCCATGATGAGCACTGACTTCTTGGGCCTTGGGCAGTGGCAGAAATCCCAGCACCCACCTAGCCTGGTTTCCTAGCTCCGTGCCACTCACCACATCCATCTGTCAAGGCTTTGCTTCTCTGTGTTGTCAGGGGCAGCAAATTTCAGTTCAAGCTGCAGCAACCCAAGCTGCCCCTGTCTGGGGGGGCTGACCCACCTTTTTTCAAAGCCCTTTGGGTTTGCTGGCCAAGCAGCAGTGGGTATCTTGGCAGATCCCATATCTCTGGCTGAACTGGAGCTGTCTCCTGCCTCTGCAGGGTTTGGATTAAGGGCTTTTCCCCGCTGCTTTCCTGCTAAGCTTGAGCATTTTCTGTGCCCTTAGCCCATCAGGTTGCCAGCGGTTGGTTGCTCCAGACCTGCAGCTGTAAGTCTTTTGTGTGGAGTCAATCTGAGAAGTGACAGCAGAGATGGAGGATGTTGGGAGGCAGCCTGGTGGGTTGGGTGGGTGGGATGAGACTTGTATGGAGGGGACAGCCTTGGTAAAGGAGTGGGACAGGGGCTGCTGTGGAGAAAACACTCTTCCCATAGGGGACAATGCAGTCTGGATGGGGGCTGTTGGGGAGTGAGGTGGACAGAGGAAAGATAAGGAAAGGTTCACCTGAGGGCCTTGAGCTGCTTTGCAAGGAATAGCAACAAAATGTACCCCAGGCTTTTACACCCCTGCATACCAGACTGCCCTGGCCTACCTAGAGCTTCCCACCTTGAAGCCTTTCCTCATCAGTGACTTCGAATGAGCCCTGAGACGGAGGTGTCATGGTCAGGTCTCTGAACTAGGAGATCTAAGCCCAGCTTGTCTGGTGATGAGGGCATGATGAACTTAGCCCAGACCTTTGTTTAATCTAAATCTATCGTGTGATACTTATGTGAGCATCATGTGTCTGCTGGCATGGAGGTGATCAGCCTGTCGTTCTCCTCAAGCCCCGTGAGCATGATGGAGAGGGAGAAGTAGGAGAGACATGAACTGCAGTGGGGCATCCTGGACTCCTCTCCACTCCTCAGCCTCATGCCTCACACGTGGGAGTCTGGGTGAGCCCTTCGAGGAATGCACAAGCCTCAAGACTGTCCTTCCCTTCTCCCCTCCCCTTGCTCCAACAAAGCACTGTTCTTAAGGTCTCCTGCCTGCTCATCCAGGCCCGATCCTGCCAGAGGGGCATCCACAGCCTCTCTACTGCTTTGGTCTTTGCCTCTGGAGCCAAGGAGTTGCCTCTGTCCCCATCTGAGCGGGAGGAGCAGAAGAGGGGCTGGCGAAGGGGGTGGGAGGAGAAGGCAGATTTCCATGTCTCACAAAGGGCACAAGCGATCAGATTCGTGCAACTGCCCAAGAATAAAGAGGCTCTTACAGTGCTGGCTGCCCTGACCTCTCTCCTCTCTGCTCCAGAGGACAGCGTGTGACCACACAGGGATTTCTTAGCTGTACTTGGGAGGCAGGCAGTGGGTTTTTTATCCCCAGATCTGTGTGCAGCTTGCCTTGCAGTATATTGGCCTATTTTTTGCTCATTACCTATCTGTTTACTGGAAATCTTGGTACATGGTGATAATTTCTTCTTTTCTTCTCTTTAATTTCATGTAGTTGTTTTGGGATTTTTTTTTCATTCTGACACTGAAATGGGGCTGAGAGCAGCACTGCTTCCAGAGCAGGGACAAAAGTAACCAGGAAACACAGGGCAAGAGAGGAGGGATCGACACCGAAACAATGAAATAGCCAAGCAAGGAAAGACTGAATGCTCAATAGCACAAGCCTTTGCAGAAATGCCTGGCTAGTGCAGCATTTTATAATCAGCTTCTGTGCAGGGCTGGCCTGCAACAGTAGTGTGATGGGGGAGGAATGCTTTGAATTAGCTGGATGCCAGAATTAATTCTGTCAGAATTCAAATGTACATGTATGTACGGATTTATAAATAAACACTTGGAGCAGGATTCTGCTTTGCCACGCAGGCTCTGGGGCAGAATCTGGTCTGGCCTGGCTTTTCTGCTTAAAAAAAATATAAAATGCTATGGATCTGGGCTAGATTCTGGTGACTTTGTCAACTTCTTGCATTTATCAACAGCCTATAGGCTGAGGATATGCTGGCTGGGTTGAAGAAAGGGCGCTGGCACAGGGAACTCGGAGCTGCTGAACTTGCTTGCAGTAGTAGCCAATTTTCTGCAATGAACCTCTTTTTGTTGGAGGCAGATGCTGGGGAACTGGTGGGAAGATATGAAATGTGCAGGACCGGGGATGTCCTGCCCTTCCCTTTCCTCCACAGAAGGACAGAGGCAGCCACCCCTTCTTTTCCTGGGAGAGCTACAACCAGCATATTTGGGAATGGGAGGAAGAGATGTCTGGTCCCAAATATGGAGGAAGGGATGGTTATTCACAGGCATGAGACTCTGGATGCACGCAAAAGTTTTTACATATGTCCCCCAGATGAACTCAGGGAAGAGGTTCCCAGTCCCAGATCCTTTCTGATAATGACAGCTTCAGCCTGTTTTCACCAGGGCATCGTGGCTGTCCCTCTTGTGTCTTGTGATTTGCTTGTGATGGTAACATGAGCAGAAGTTCCCAGCTCAGCACAGTGCCTTGCACATTGCAGTGGTGCTATTATACTCCAAGCACACTCCAAGTCATTTGTTTACTGGGATGATGTACCAGAACTGTTAAAAAAAATAAATTAATTTCTCTGTTTCTTCTCTTCCCCCTACCTGTCCTTTTCAGTTTCTTGCTGTGTGGATGCTTTGATGGGGGGGGGCCTGTCTCTGGAGTGGGCTGGGGAGAGCTGAGCTGTGGATGGCTCCAGATGAGGCAGTTGGCAGGGAGTGATGTTCCGGATGGCTGTGTCTCTCTGAAATATGAGTAAACATTGTCAGAGCAGCCGACTGTATGATCTGGGGCTTCGGGAGGGCTGATATGCCTTTTCTTCCCTCCACCCATCTCTCCTTGTTTGGATCCCCCATTTGCTCAGCATCACCCTGTTCTCTTCTCCCTGCCTGGGTGACCTGGAAGTTTCATCCTAGAGCTGTAGTTTTGGAGAAAGGGAGGGAAAATCCCACATGTCCTAATGGAGGCAGTGTTTTCCCTTGCCATACGACAGCTTAATCTAAACCCTAATTTGAGCCAGTGATTGTGTGGCTTTAAAACCCCATGCCCTGGAAACTAGTCTCCCACCCCCTTCCCTCCCAGTCAATCCTGGTCGCTGGAGCTGAGCTCCAGGGTTTGGTGCTGGGCCACACACAGACACAGATCGATCACACTGGGGGGTGGGTTGATATTTCTGTGGCAATGGTTTTTATTGCTGGTTGCGGTTGTTGGGTTGTTGGTAAGTCAGGGGGGTTGGCGTGCACTGTAATGGGCTCGTGCGTGTGGCAAGGGGAGAGAAAGGGTAATGTGATTGCATCCTTCTGCTCATTGTCCTCTTGCTTAAACGGGGGGGGGGGGGGGGGTGCATCGTTCTCCCTGTCTGAATCCGTGTGAGCTGCCGCCTCTGCGGTGGGAGCAGGTTTTCCCTGCAGGTGAACTCCTCTGCGCTCAGACAAAGGGCTGGGGGTGCCGGTGCCTCCCTTTGTTCTTTTCCTGTCCTGGTGCACCCGCCTCTGACGGCAAAAAGCCCCTTGAAGCGTGCCTCTCAAATGGATGGAGCGGAATAAATGTGCTGCGAGGTCTCCGTCCCCCTCCCAGACCCTTTGGGGACAGTGCAGGGGGGGTGGGATCTGCGCTCCCCCTTCCCTCTGGTATTGTGCTAGCCCCTTAGTGATGGGGGTAGCCAGATCCAGGAGGGAATTACTGCAGCTCTCCTGCCACAGCTGCACTGTGGTGGCTGGGTAGCTGAGGCCTTTGAGCTCTGTTTTGGTCAGAGGTAGTTTGGTTGTGGGGGGTGGGGACAGAGCCTGCCCCCATCAAGGGAATGGGAGCACTATTTTCCTGCCTCTGCCTGCTGGCATCCTGCCCAACAGGACATCTGGGCAGGGAACTGGAAATAGTGCCTGGTGTGAAGATCACCCCTTTCCAAATGCATCGCCCAAGCACATAAGCCCAGCAGGTAAAACCAAGGCCTGTCCTCCTACTAAGGAATTTGTAGCTTTCTACTTAGAACAGGTGAGAAAAAGATCATTTTAATCTCTGCAACAACCTAAAGTCTGGATGGTGAGGTCTGGATATTACCTTAAATTAGAGGTAAGCAGAGGTGGGGAGTCAGGAGGTTCATGGCAGTGTGGGGAAGCAATCCTGGAGACTGGAGCTTTCTTTGCTGATGCTGGTGCCCTTGCAGAATGTGGACCCTGCTAGCTGCCCCCATCCAGGCACTTCCTCCCCTGGTCCTCCCCAGGGCTGATTCCTGCTACAATCTGTGAATACACATGGTATTAATCTCCATTTACCAAAGTGCTTTTCAGTAATATGATAAACGATAACAAGGTGAAGAAGAAAAACTAAATTTTCCTCTCTCTATGCATTAAAACTGCCTGCTGGAGCCTTCTTCAGGAAATACTCCTCCTTCCCAAGATATACAGGCTGGCTTCACAGGAGAGAGAGACAGGAGGCATCTGAAAAGCCAGCCTTCGTGTACGCACTGCATCCAGTAACTGTTGACAAAGGCATTTGAGGAAAATCTTGTGCTTCCCAAACAGTGGAGGCTGGGAGCGTCTGTCAGTTCGGGTGGGGGATGGAGGTATCCAGGGGAAAGGGAACCCGTCATCCCATCTCTTCTGGTTCTGGTGGAGGGAACGTTTTGAAGGTCACACAGAAGTCACGAGCTGGCCTTGTGGCAGTTGTACTGGCTGGCAGGTAAGGGGAAGCCACCACAAAACCACTATAGCTGCCTGCTTTTTCTGTGGGTACAATCTTACCAGGGAATGAGGAGCTACCGTTGTTGGTCCTTTCTGCTCTAGAAAATGGCAGTGGGTAACAGCTGGAAATGGCTTCTCTGGTTGTACTCTGGCTGCTGGTGCTGCTCCCCCAGTCCCTGTGCAGTTCTCAGCACATCCTATAGCATTTGTGTTTCCACCACATCCTCTTTGAAAGAAGATAATGAAACTGAAAGGAGGAAGCAGGGAACCAGGGCACACTAGAGGCACCTTGGACTGCCAAGCTTGAGAAAGCAGTGCTGGTCTGCCGGAGACCTGAGGAGCTGGATTTTTGAGTCAGAAAATGAAACGCCAGGTGGGCAGAGAGTGAAAGACACCTTATGTGAGGAGAGAAGCTGAGCGTCAAATATGGCTCACGTGAATCAGCAGGACTGGAGTTGTGCAGAGCAGTTCCCCTGGCTCCCTGGGAGGATTGAGCTGACTGGGGTCTGAGCTGTCGAGCTCTGATGGCAGAGTCAAACCTGGAAGATAAATGATACTTCAGGGGCCTGAGATCAATAATGTCAAAGGCTGGCCCGTAATCGGGTGAGATTAAAAACCAATGACAGGCCTTCTCCTTGGAGCAGAACTCAGCATGTTGAAGGAGAGCAGCAGGGTTTGCTCTTTTGCAGTTATTCCCTGGTGGTGCCTGCATCCAAAATCCACCTTCCCTGGCTGCACTCTGCTGTGTCAGTGATTTCTCTTTTCAATCAACACTGGCCACATCCTGCAGGTCCTCTACAGCCGAGCCCTCTTCGCTGGTCCCTGTGCAGCTGCTCCAGAGTGCTCCTGTCCTTGGGAGAGTGGCCAAGTTGGAGACAAAAGCAATGTCTTCTGGTGCTGGACACCAGCCTCTTTCACTGCCCGGGGGTGAGCTGGGACTGCAGGAGGTAGAGGAGGAGAGGAGATACTGAAGCAGGAGGTCATATTGATGCTGTGCGTACCATGATATGCCGTGTTTTGTAAAGATGCTTGGCTTTGGGGAGCATACTGGGGAGAGGAGTTTGAGAAATGAGAGTTGCTGATTACTCTTGCTTTTGGTCCTCAATACATTATTTTTATCTGCATTTATCAATTAATGGGTACCGTGACTATTTAGCCACCCATGATCAGGAGACATGTGGGGTGCATGCTTGTGCTGATTTTGGGGGTACTGATGTTAGATCTTGTCATAGTAGTGGTTTTTCTCCTGGTTGGGTACTAAGCAGGGACCTGTGTCCCCTGGTTGGCAACAGCCACAGCCTGGGATGGAGAAAATGGAACTGATTTATTTGCAGGAGCAAATTAAAATGAACTTAAGTCCCTTCTTTTTAGTGCATTCTTAAAGGGGTGCACAGGGTGCAGGGCAGGACCACGCTGTGTCTCCTGTAAGGGGCACTAGGAAATACAATGTTGCCTCTTTCCCAGGTGCGGGGGCAATTGAAGTAGAAGGGGCCATGTTGTCTCCTGCTGCTGCCCCTTTTGCGCACACAAGGAGCTGTAGATACCGTTTGCCTTTGCCCCAGGCTCCTCTTCCCCTTCCTCCCCACTCCCCCACCCCTTCCCTGCCAGGAAGCCTGGCCTTTGTGTGAAGTGATGCCTCCTGACATCAGCCGACTTCCTCCGCAGCGGGGAGGGTGAGCGGGCAGGGAGAGGGGTGCCACGTTCCCCAGGGGGTGACGTATGGTCTGGTCTTGCTGGAGCACAGGGTGACAGCACTCCCGGGGTGGCTGTGTGCCCATCTGTGAGGAGGTGGCTGTCCCCAGCCTTACTGGTATGGTGATTCGGTGGAGCTTTGCCTGCTTGTGCTGTTCTGCCTGAAAACACCACACCAGCGTGTTGCTTTTTGCTGCCTAAGACTCTGCGTCAGTGGCATCTTTATGGGACCCCTCAAGGGATGCATTGTTGGGCTTTATGTAGCTGAAGTTTGACCAGCACTGGATGCAGCGTCTTGCTCCGGGGTTGGCATTACAGTGCCATGGAGCAGAGGTGGAGGGGTTCAACGGCAAGGCAGGAGCAGGGCTGACATCTCCCACCAGGGCTGCTCTGGGAGCATCTTGCTGTCCATGCAGACAAGTCACTTCGGAAAGGGCAGGTTGCAGGTCAGCTGTGAGGCGATTTGCAGGGTGTGGGCTCTTGGCTTCTCCTTGGAAAGGGGCTAGTGCAACACATGGGAATTGGCCAAGTGCCTGCCAAGAAGAAGCTGGCTGGCTGGCACCTTGCCAGGAGATAGGGGGCCTTGCATCACTTTAATTTGAGATGCGTTTTCTGGGGAATGGCATTTTGCAGCTGGCTGACTGGAAACTACAGGTCCCAGCATGCTTCCTCACGTGTCCCCCCCCAGAGGGAGCGTGGTACTGCGGGGATCTTAGTCTCCATGCTTGCCACTTTGGGGTTTTGCTGTAACTGGGAAGGGCAGCTCTGATTCAGCATCTCTGGGCAGAGCCAGGCTGCAAGACAAGGGACTGGTCCCTAACTCCTGTTTTCCTATCCTTCTGCCACCCACTTGCTCAATGCAAGACCAGGTTGGCCTTTTTATGTCACCAGGCTGGGGAGGGGATCTGGTCCTCTTCTTACTCATTTGCAACGTAAATATTTTGGTCCCGAGTACGTTGCTGGGAGCTGGGTGTCACGTTGAGGAGCATGATTCATTCATGCTGTTGCTGCTCGGAGCACAATGAGGCAGCCTTGGGACCGGTCCCAAAGATTTCCTGTGATCACGGCTGGTGGAGAATTTGGGACGTCACGTTCGAGTAAGTCAGAAGCCTTTTTGCACAATTCCTGCAAGCCAGGAGTGCTGTGCCATGCCTAATGTATTCGGGACTTGCCATCCCCAAAATGTAGTTGTTGGGGGTGGCTTGCTTTTCCAGAGGGAGAAATAATGAAGAGCAAGGCTGAGCTCCGGTTCTTGTCTTCTCCAGCTGCTGGTGTGCAGAAAAGGTTGCAGGATGTAAGGGCTTGTGCCTGGTCCCAGCCAGCGTAAGATATAAAGGTACAAAGCAATGCAAGTTGGAAACATGCTTCACATCAAGGAGACGCAGGCAGAGTTTCTCCAGTGGGGCCAGAGCATCCCTGTGTGTTTTAGAGGGATGTGGGACAACCTGAGGTGAGATGCTGGGCAGATGGACTGGAGCAATGGAAGATGCCCCTCCATCCCACGCTTCCACTGGTGATGCTGTGCTGACAGAAGGGACCTTTCCTGTCCCGCTTTCTTTGGTCACTGGTGCAGTAGGGGCTGCGCCCTCCACCCCAGGACTGATTCCGTCTGTCCCCCCATGTGTCACTTTGTCCTCCCCATGCTGCTGAGAGCCAGGTGTGGGCAGCGCCTAGATTCGTTCTGGCATCCTTCGTTAGACAGTGTTTGTTCATGCTGCATTTTTCTTTTTGCTGGCTTGTTTGGACATGCACTGGTACATTCACGGCACTCAGGCAGTAACGTGAGTCTCCTTCCCATTAGGAAAGGGGCCAGGATTTGGGGGGGCTGGGAGGGTGGCTTAAGCAGTAGTTTTTGAGATATTTCCTTCTTCTGCCACACCCTGCGTGAAAGAGCAATATCCGCGGCTTCAGCTGCTATCGCAAGGCTCTGAACGTCTCTCTTTTAATATAGATTGGTATCGTTTTGCATTTTAAAGTAAAAACACGCTGCAAGCTGCAGACAGCTGTCGGTTGGCAGCTTTGTTTGAACATCTGGTATTGCTGGGCTGCTGTTCAGCACGATCTAACTATGGGATTCATAAAGATTATAATCCGGGCTTTCAGATTCTCAACAGCCACCTCACCAAAAAAAATTGGGAAGAGAAAAAACTCAGTAGGGAGGCAGTGGAGGGTCCTTGGTGTTCAGCAGACTGTGGTCCTGGTCACTGGGGTGGATGGACTGGCTGTATGTTTCCTTGGCTGCCCGCAGGTGCTGACAGGCTGCTTCCAGCCTGCAAAATGCCAGGCACTGGGGAGCTGTAGAAGTGCGAAGTCTTTTTCCCCCTTATGTTTTTTCCAGCTTGTGTGCGGAATCTGGTCTCATACTCCTCTGGGTGCTGTCTGGCGCTGGTGAGCTGAAGCAGCAGATTCTGCTGTGGCTTTTGGTAGATGTTTGTAACAGTTGTCTGCAGCAACAGGACTTGGTTTCTTTTTCTTTGAAGTAAGTGATGGAGGAGCCAAGGCTCTCAGTAAACGTCTTGGCATGTCAAAACCTCATTTCCAAGAGAAATTGAGTCTGCTTTTCTTGAAGCAACTGGAAGGTTGAGATAGCCACCTCTATAAGCCCCATCCATCCTTCTGTGAGTCAGGCACTTTCCTTGGCACCTTTGAGAATTAAGTGACCTCTAAGCCCCTAACGAGTTTTATAAATCTTGTTAGTTGATCTGCATTTTTGCAAAGCTCTTTGAATCCAGCCTATTGGCGCATAAGTCACCTTGACTTTCTTCAAGGCTTTGACTCCCAATTCACTTTCAGCTCCATTTGTCAGTTGGAGGTGCACAAAAACGTTCCCCTTATCTTTATTAGAGAAAAAAAAAAAGCTGCCTGGAGAGATGTAGCTGCACTCTAGTTGGTGCAGGCCAGTAATAGAGGTGCATATAAACCTGTTCTGCCCTTGTTTGTGTTGATTTAACTTACCAGTACAAATTAAAATAGCCTTGAGCGGTTGGAAGTTTAACTAGATCAGTTGGGGGAAAAAAAAAATTAATGTCCTTTAAATCAAAGGAGGATTTTCTTTCTAGTGCTGCCTGAGTCTGGAGAGGTGCTTTGTACAGCTGGACCACTTGTCTTTGGCTCACCAAATGAGACACTGATGGGGCATGTGGCTGCAGGTCATTGCCAGTGGTCTCATGGCCAGGACATGGGTGCATGTGGGTATTGTTGCTGCTGATCTGCTCCTCAGAGGTATTTGAGTTCCCTGCAAAACCTGTTTATGCTTCCAGATCCTTGTGCCAGGCTCCCTCCAGAGCAGAAATTAGAAATCAGGGCGATGGGAAGCCAAAGGGGCTGTTGTTCAGAGCTCAAGGCTTCCCATGGCAGGACTCAGTCTGGTGAGTGCGGAGTGGAGGTCTGGGCAGGGGAGAGTCTGCTCAGCCTGCAGTGGGAGCAAGGCTGGCTGTGTTTCACCCCTGCAGGGAGAAGGCTCTGAGATCACACAGGCCAGCTGGGTCTTGAATCCAAGATGTTTATTTGGAAGGGGGAGTGAGGGTTTCTCAATTTTGCAGGGCTTGCATATGGGGGTAGGTTTGCTGCCAAGCAGTAGGATGGGTCTTTGCAGGGTGGCTCCTTTGTAAGGCAAGCCATTCCCCCAGCCACAGTTTGGGGACAATTGGCTGAGACCCTGAGATTTTGTCACTTTGGGAAGATCTTGGAATTCAGTAGAGCTAGACAAGACTGGGACAGCAGCAGGTTGAGGCAGGATTGGGGGCACTGCCAAAGCCTGTTGAATTTTTTATGGGGGTTATGGGAAGAGCAACTGAGAAATGGTATATCAGAGCAATAGGGCTTGTGTGAGAGGCAGGACTTTGTGATTCAGCTGAGCTTCAGCGCTGAGTGATCTCCCTTTGCTGCGCAGACTGCCACCACTGGAGCTGGCAGAGTGCTTCTGAGAGCCAGCTGGGGGAGATGATCCCACCAAAGGCAGACTGCTCCTTTTTTTCTGGATGAGCTTTTTATCTGTATCTGTGGTTGGGAAGGGGCAGATGTATGAAAACAGTCATGAGGGAGCGAAGGATGGTAGGGCCCCCCTAATGTCCATATAAATTGATTGAGGCATTTGAGTAACCAGAAGCGCAGAGTGTGCTGAAGGCAGAAAGAGCAGGACTTATTACATGATCTTTTAGGTTCTGAAAAACTGAAATCTGGTGAATCCCACTCAATATACAGCTACAGATCCCAGATTTTATTTTCTGGCATGGTGGGGATGAAGCACAAGGCAGCGCTGGTCATGGGGACCAGTTGTGCTCCAGGTGTTGGTGTCAGTCTGAGCTCCCAAGTGGCTAGAAACAGTTGCTCACAACACTTGGTTCTGGGTGTCTGAAACTTTCTGGATGTCACAAACCCCTGCACTTTCCCTGCAGTGTCCCAGTGCTGGTGCTTCTGAGTTGGTTACTCAAAGAGCATTTGGTGCTGGGCAGGGCAGGTTTGTGCCAGGGCCTGCAGCCCCTGTGCTGGAGATGGCTCAGCAGCAGGGTGAATTTTGGCACTAATTTACAAGCAGCCCTAAACCTGTACATTTGCCTCCTAAAACTGAAAAAGGTGGGGTGAAAGAGCTCCTTCCCTGTATCCCGGATGGCGAAGAAGATGCAGACCTTGTCCTTCATAAACACCGAGCTGAGCCCTGTGACTCTTCTGACTCTTCTCACTCCCAGGCCAAGGTGACCTGTACTGTCCTCCTGCCTAAAGCTGGCTGGGCTGGACTGTTGGCCAGTGTTCACACCCAGGCCTGGGTGGAGATCTCTTCTCCCTCCCTTCCCAGCAGAAAGAAAAGAAATTTCTTGAGTTTCTCGCTGCCCTGAGGGCCTGGTTGCGCTTGCAGCCGCAGCCCCAGCCTTCAGAGGTGGTCTTTCCAACTTGCTCCTGCACCACCCAAGTGCATCTGCTGTCCCTGTGGCACTGGGACACAGTGTGGGAGCATTTTCACTGATGGGACGCTGTGTCTCCTGGCAGATATGGGGCAGGAAGTGGCTCTGCTGGCCAAAGGCACGGTCACTAGTGAGGTTCCCCAAGGCTCAGTTTTGGGACCAGTCTTGTTTAATAGGAAGGCTCTTTAGAGAGATCTGGACCAGCTGAATCCATGGGCCAAGGCCAGTTGTATGAGGTTCAACAAAATGAAGTGCTGGATGCTGCACTTGGATCACAACAACCCCACCCAGTGCTACAGGCTTGGGGGGCAGTGTGGCTGGCAAGCTGCCCAGCAGAAACAGACCTGGAGGCCATAAGCCATCAGTTGCCCAGGTGGCCAAGAAGAAGAAGGCCAGTGGCATCCTGGCTTTTGTAACAGTATTGTGACCAGCAGGACCAGGACTGTAATCATCCCCTGTACTCAGCACAGTACCTCAAATTCCCTGTTCAGTTTTGGACCCCTCACTACAAGAAAAAAATGTCGGTGCTGTAGCAAGGTGGGTGTGGGCCTCTTCTCCCAGATGACAAGTGACCAGACAAGGACAAGCCTCAAGCTGTGCTAGGGAGGGTTCATGCTGGGCATCAGGAAGAATTTCTTCACTAAAAGAGAGGTTAAGCATTAGAATAGGCTGCCCAGGGAGGTTGTGAAGTCATCGTCCCTGGAAGTGTTCAATAAATGCCTGGACATGGCCATTAGTGCTAATGGTTTAGTTGACAAGGTGGTGTTCAGTCATAGGTTGCACTCAAAGATCTTGGAGGTGTTTTCCAATCTTAATGATTTTATGATCCTATGATTCTATCACAAAGGCTCATCTTTGTCCTGTGGAGCCAGCAGCATCAGTCATGACTCGCCTGGCTGCATGCTCGGCATGCAAACTAGCTTCTTGTCCTGGTATTCGTCTTCCTGGTGCATTTCCAGCTGCATTTTTCCTCTTCTGCACATGTTGTGAATGAATCTTGAGCCCCAGGTCTGGCAGAGCAGTTTGCCCTGCTTTCATTGCCTCTTGTTGTGCTTTGCAAGGAGGAAACCTCTGTTTTGAGGAGTACATCACCCGTACTGGACACCCAATATGAGGAAGGCCCCTTCAGACTCCAGGACTTGCAGGGCTGGTGGTAGAGAGGTGAGGTGTCTCCAGCCACTGGTCTTGTCTCTCTGCTCCTTAATCTCCTTTATCCTCTTTTTCCTCTCAAAGCAAATCTTCATCCCTACTCCAAGGACACCGACAACAGTGGCAGCTGGGCCATGGCTTGAAGTTGGAGTCCAGAAACTATATGTAGAGCCGCAACCTCTTTCCCCCATTTATGTGAGAGGCACAGCATGAAGTAACCCCTGTAGCTGTGACGAGTAGGGGGATGCACAGAGGCCCAGGAAGGTGAATTAGCATCCTCAAGATCCTCCTGAAGGTCGTTTTCTGACACAGAACAGGTCCCCATTTCCTGGGGACCTCCAGAAATCCTGCTGCTGGCCCCATGCAACACAATGTCTTGTATTTTCTCCTTATTACCGAGTTCTTCCTTTCTGCTGGGAAAGAGCTGTCCCAGGCTGCAGGCACCGACACAGCCCTGTGGTGATCCAGGATCTGCTCTGGTACAGGGACGTGCAGAGAAGCGTGGTCTGCCATGAGCACTGTCCTGGGATGCTCCAGGAGCCAGGTCCAACCTGGTTCTGCTAAACAGTCACAAATCATGGCTCCATGGCAGCATCCAGCTCCTCTGTGCCAGTTGTGCTGCAGAGATGCCCTGTGCAGGGCTGGGCACAGGAGGTGGGACATGGGGCTGTACCTGCAGGGTAGCCAGTGGAGATGGGACATGGGTCTAAGCTTGATGGTTTCTTCTCCAGGGAAGGCTCAGAGGCCAGGCAGCATTTCACAGGGTGATGTGGACAAGCAGGAGGCATCTTCACCCACTCCAGCACAGGAACAGGATGGAGAGCTGCTCTTGCAAGAGGCACTGTACATCCTGTTCCCCCAAGCTGGCCCTGATTATTTGGCCTTCAGCCCTTTTCTACAAAGCACCAGCTCTCCTGGTGCTCAGGGGTCCCTCAGGGCTGGAAAGGGGTTCTCTTTGGTGCCTGTTCACTGCATGGCTGCTGCTTCTATCCCTTCCTAGCAAGAGCAGCTATTAATATCTCAGGCTGTTCCCCTCCCCTCTTCTTTCCCCTGTTGAGGATAAACCAGCCTGATCTCTGCACAGGGAGCACTGTGAGAAAAGCCAAAGCCTGGAGCACTGTGTGTGCTCCAGGCTGGCCAGGGGAGGCAAGACCTCGTGCTCTGGCTGGAGACCTTCCCTTCTGCCTGGTGCTTACTGTAAATGTGTGCAAGATGAAACCCCAACCAGAAAGCATTTCCTTCCTGCCCCTTTAAGTGGATCAGCCTCCTGTGAGTGTTGTGAGGGCTGTGGGGAGTTTGAAGGAGCTGGTTTTGCCTGGGTCTGGTCAGCAGCGGGGTGGGAGGGCTGCTCCTGGTGCATGATCTCATTATTTGAGATCCTGTTTTTGGGGGCACTAGGGTGCTGTGCCTCAGATGTGCACAATGTCAAGGTTCTGATAGCAGGTGGGGCGACACTTTCAGAAGGGATGAAAATAGCTCATTGCATAGGTTTTTCTCAGAAAACGGTCCAGCTGACAGTGGAGTGGGACTGGGGAGAGGGAACCTGTGTGTAGGAGGCCTGGGAAGGCGAAAGGTTGCACTCGCCTCCTTGGTCCAGGGCTTTTGGTGCATTAAAATTCAGTCACTGTGACTTCAGGCCAGTCTCCAGCAACGTGCTGGGACATGTGTCTCAATGGGGGCTCTTGATCCCGGTCCCTGGGCTGAGCTGCAGGTGTCTGGAGCCATTCCCACACCAGGCATCTGCCCTTTGTGGCTTCCTCACTCCGGTTCCACCTTCCTCCTCCTCCTCCTCACCCTTCCTGCCCCTCATGCTCCAAGCTGCTCCCTCCGTTCTGGCTTTCCGGTGACTGCAAACAATGTCCTTATTCACTCAGTGGCTGGGATTTGGCGGCAATGAGAAGGCCTGGGAGCAGAGGAGGAGGAAGGAGAGAGGCAGAGAAGTGAGTGTGCCTGTCCTGGGCTGGCTGTCCAGCTGTGGTTAAAGGTGCTCTGTGGGGCAGTCTGACTCTCTGCTCCCCCAGTTTCCTACAGGAATGAGGGCTGTGCACTCCTGTGGTTTGTCCATCTGCCCTGCTGCAGTAGCCTCCAGACCCACAAACAGTTTCAGCTGAATTTATTGAGAATTAGCATCCTGCAAGAATCCCACAGGTCAGGGTACGGGCACTCGGTTGCCCTTGCAAGGTGATGGCCCTGAAGGATGCACAGTGCTTATTAGGCTTCAGAGAAGCTGCACAGGCTCCATTTGCCCTATGAACACAGTAAGGCTTTTCACTGCTCCAGCTCTTGTTTAAAACCACAGTAGCTCAGCAGGTCATGGGGCACCGCTCTGCCTCTGGTGAAGCTGCCAGGCTCCTTCCTGATCCTGCTGGGAGTTGGGCAGGGGCTGGTGAGCACTTGAGCCCCCAGGGAAGGGGTGCCAGAGGCTCTCCCCTGCCAGCTCTCCCTGGGAGGCACACAAGGGCCCTGACCAGCCGCAGAGAGCACAAAACCTTGGGGCATGTCATGGGATTTTGCTGCCCCGATGCTGGCCCCAGGGCAGTGGGCTTCTGGGGGCAGGAAAGGGGGGAATGAGAGGAGCACTGGGCTTCAGGCAGGGCAGGGCCGTAATCCACTGTTACTGTGGGCTCAGCCGTGGCCGCAGGCTTAGCTCTGCCCTTTAGGAGAGAACAGTGTTGATACCAGCCTAAGTCAAGTCAGGGGAGACATCTTGCCCGCAGATTGCTCCCTGCCTGTGAGGTCTTGCGTGGGTGTGAGCTCCTTCCTACACCCCAGTGCCCCCATTTACAGTGGGGGTTTTCCCAGCTGGTTGAGCTGGACCCGTGTGTGTAACACATCTGAGGCTTGTGGTGCTGCAGCTATGCAGTGGCTCTTGGGTAAGAAGCACAGATGCCCTTTATCATCAGAGCTGTTAAACTCTTTATTATTATCTTCCTGCCTTGTGGCTGCAGGCATTTAATGTTGCAGAAGTTCTCTGTTGGGACTGCCCTGTTCCCCAGCAGACATATCCCCATGCCCTGCTTGGCAGGGTGGATGTGTCCCTTGCTGGGGTCAGCACATAGTCTGTGGGGACTGAGCAGGAGGTGCAGTAAGGTGCAGGCAGGGCGAGCATGGTTTCCCTGGTGGTCTCCTCCCAGCAAGTGCTGTGAGTAGTGATGGTCAGCCAACCTTCCCCCAGCACTATCCCATGGGGACCAGCTGTGTGCATCCTCTCTGAAATGAGACCTTGCAGTGCTTGCTTTGCTTCCTGCAGAGATGTCCCTCCAAGTAGTGTCTTGTTCCCAGTGAGTGACCTTGGTACCCCAAACCCATCTGACTTGCCATGATGGCTGCTCAGGAATCATCCTCCCCTGCCTGCACGGGAGGAGTGCGCTCTCACTCCCGAAGGGAAGGATAATGTCCTCTCCTTTGTCCTTCCACCTTCAGTGGTCCAGCTCCCTTACAGGGTGATGCCCACAGCATGTTTGTGAGCTCCCTGTATGGGCTCAGGCCTTTTGTACCCACACTTCACTTGTTTTCCATGAGGAGGGGAGAGATGATGTTCATCTCCTGCAGAATAAGCTGGTGTCCATGAACTAGCCCTGTCTCACTGGGGCCTACAGGGTCATGGTGGACCAGCCACTTACTCCAGCCACCGATTAATTTATTAATTAATGAGATTAATTCACTCTCAGCTGGTGTTGGAATAAGCATTTTTAGCACGCGTTTTGCAAATGGGTGACGTGTCTCAGAACAGACAAACTGGGATCAGAGTTGCTCACAGCCTGGGAAGGGTGCCTGTATGGAGGGAGCCTCGGTTCTCCCAGCATCAAGGTCATGCATGAAATATGAGAAATTACCCCGAGAAATTCTGATCCTGGAAGAGGAGGAGTTCATGACTTCAGAAATGCCAGATTTGGGAGGGGATGGAAGGAGAAGGGATATATTTTCCTTTTCAAAATACCTAAGGAATTCAGCCTGTGCTGCATAGACAGTGAGATTTTGCCCCTTGGTGCTAGAAAGGGTAGTTCATACCCTTGTGTCTTGTTAAGGTTTTGTTGCCGTGGGTGAAAAGCCCTTCCATTCCACTACATTCCCAGGCACGTATAGTTTTTAAATCACCCTAAAATCAAGAGAGTGGCTTAAATATGAGGTTTAAAGAAAGCACTCCATGTCCTCTATTCTCTCTGATTTATACAGCTTTAGGTTGGATTTTGGTCACTTTTTCCAGCTGTGAGGGGATATTGAATTGTATATATGTATACTTGTATGTATAAAAAGTTATTTTTTATGTATGTTTATACGTATATTTGTGATTTCACATAATTGCATGATTCCTGGAGTGGAGCAGTCTTAGGTTTGTTACAAAACACAAAGGTTGGCAGCTCTGCCACAGCAGCTGCAGGGCTATGGTACGTGCATGTCCGGGGCTGGTCGGTGTCTCCCTCGGGGGTCCCTTACACCAGTGGGGCTGGCAGGGTGGCCTCTGCCTGCCTGGCATCTGCCAGGGATAGGAAACCTTGCTTTCCCCTGCAAGAGCATCCTGGCAGCAGCAGGGGGAAGGGCAGCGGCTGCCTCGAGTATGTCAGATACCTGATGGGTATGATGGGGTGGGATGGGGATTTGGCCTCTGTGCCCAGTGAGCTATCAGCATCGGATCCTGTCCTGTGTTTTTTACCCACTGCTGTCCCAGCTGGCAGGCAGGGAAGTCAGGCAGAGGATTGGGCTGCTCCTGGGGGCCCGGCTAGACTTGGTGGTCCTCCTGGTGGGCTGGTGTGGGGTGGATCTGGCTGGCTGTCTCTCCGAGGTGGAAATGGCGAATCTGTGGCAGGGAGGGAGGTGGAGGGAAGGGCTCAGTGCAAAACTTGCTGTGTCCTTTGGCTGCCCAGCCTGGGGCGTGAGCAGTTCAGCCTGCACTGCATGACTTGTCCAACTCCCACATTCAACTGGCCTCCTGCAAACAGGGATGTTGGAAAGCCGTCTCTTTCTCTGGAGCCCAGGAGCAGGCTTGTTGCCTGCCACTTCTCAGTCTGCCTACATGGGGCTGTTGTCTGCCTGCTCCACAGTTCTGCCTGGTGCTTGACCCAAAACCCTGTCTGAGCCCCTAGAGAAGCCCCCAGCAGTTCTACAGTCAGGCCTGGCTGCTGACACAGGACCTAGGACACAATTTCTGCCTGCACCCTTGGTTCTCCAAAGTTCAAGCAAGTGGTGTTGCACTTACTCTCCAGAGCTCAGTTCCCACTGTGTTAAACCTGGGAGTGGACTGCAGCCTCCTGATGCTGCAGCACTACAAATAACAACCATTTTACAGTGAATAAAAGGAAATCTTTAATATATTCCTCAAATCTTTCTCCACGTGGATGCTTCCAGTGATGCCCTTGGATGCTGCAGGCACCTGTGTTCCTCCTCTGTATGCACGCACAGCAAATGTCCCCCCATGGGCTGGGGGTCTGTGTTGCTGTGACTGCCCCTTGGCCCTGTTTCATTGGATGTGCTGTCTGTGTGTCTGTATGCATGTGCCTGGGCAGGTGCACATGCGTGGGCCCCAGGCATGCATGTGGAGTGTGCCTGTGAGTGCCTGTGAGTGGGAAGCTGGGTTTTTTTAGCTCCTCGTTATTATTAGTGGTAGGAGTCCAGTGACTGTAAGGCTGGAGATGCCTGAGACCTTAAGAAAAACAACAGGAGGGAGGAGGCTTCGCGTTCCTGCTCCTGAATTGAGTCGGAGGTGACAGCCTTTCCCTGCAATGCAATTAATCCCGGCAGCGCCTCTGCCACCCTCCCCCTCCCGCCTCGTCCAGGAATTAATTACTTGATTATAAATTCCCGAGTGGCGGTTTATAATAGCAATAATCCCCTCGAAGTTCATTCTTGCTGCCGGTTTCTTTCCATCTCGCCCCCGTCATTGAGTCTCTAGCGCTGCATCTCTGTGCCAGGCAAAGCCTTCTCCTCACCCCACTGGTGTCCTGGCTTTTCCCCCCAGTAAACATGAAGGGTGAATATTTGGAGTTGATTTTGAGGGGTGTTTTGGAAAGCCCTGCTCCCGCTCACAGGAATGGAGCCCTTCTCTCATGGGCAGTATGTTTCTCCTGGCTGGGAATCATGCAGGAGCGAGGCGCTCGCGCTGATAGCTGGGGATAAGGTTTTGTCCCAGTTATTCGGTGGATGGGCCAGGCCCAGCCCCAAGGAGTGAGGCTGGGGGCTGGCAGTGTGGTGGGGGGAGGCCCCGTTCTTCCTCACTCTGTCCCTCCAGATTACGTTGATGCTGGCTCTGGGGCTTGTCAGGGAGGCAGGGAAGGGAGAAAGGATTTGGCGTGGCGTACAGGAGCGTAAGGGAGGTGGTGATGTCTTGCAGGAGCCTGCTGGCGATGGGTGATGGGCCTCAAAATGGTGCTGCCTTAGTGGGGGATGAGCCTCTCTGTGTCCCCCCCACAGTCCCCAGGGCTTGGCCCTGACCCAACTCCACTGACCAGGCTCCAGAAAGTTACCTGAGGTGCTGCCCCCATCCAGGGGACCCGACCCAGCCAATAACACAGCCCGGCACATGCAGCCCCTCTGCCATTTCTGCCATTGAAATAACCATGTTTCCAGCTCCATAAGCTGTGTGGAGGCTTTCAGCCTGGCAGTGGCATCCTGCTGGGAAAAAGCACCATCCTTCCTGAACCATGTGGGCAGAGCCAGTGTGGGCAGCACTGATGTTCACTGGCACATGCGGCCGCTGGGCTCTGACGATGCTGCTTTCCCCCATCTCTGCAGAAGATGCTGATGAAGCAGCAGGACCGCCTGGAGGAGCGGGAGCAGGACATCGAGGAGCAACTCTACAAGCTGGAATCGGACAAGCGGCTGGTCGAGGTAACCAGTGCTTCACCCTGCCACAGCCAGTCCTGGGGACTGTCACCCTATGGCACGATGGGGACAAGCTCCTGGGACACAGGAGCCAGGTGGGCAGGGAGGAAGGCAGGCATGCAGGGGAGGAGTAGCTGGACATACTTCCTGCCTCCATTTCAGTGTCAGTCATCATTTTGGAAGACAAAATGTGTTTGGAGCTGCACTGCAGCCTGATGGGTCCTGGGTTGAGTTGGGAAGTGAGGAACAAGGCTTTCTTTAAATATCAGATGGCCCATCCTGTCCTCAGCACAGCCTTTCTCAGGAAGGGAGTGCTTGCCATTCTTAAAGCCCTTTGGCTTCCCGGAACATGAAGGGAAAGGCTCTGGTACGTGAAGTGTCTCCAGCCTGGGGTGGAGCTGGGGATAAGGATGAAGCTGGGAAAGGGTATGCAGATGGGGATGGATGGGATTTTTCAGGGGAGCGCGCTTCTGTTGGTGGTGTGGCAGGTTTGTTCCTGGGTCTCTGGAGCTGATCCCCGCACCCCAGGAAGTACATCCAGGAATCTTCTGAACCAGTCAAACCTTCACAGTGTCCCTGTTGGGTCTCTGGCACATAGAAGTCCCGTGTCATAGTTGACAGCAGGGTTTGAGCTGTCTGGGTGTTGCAGGAGAGCAGAGCTGCTTTCAGGTTGCATTCTTGGGGCTCCACTGCAGCTTTGCATCAGCAGAGTGCAGCTTTCAGGTTGCATTCTCCACTGCTGAGAAAGGAGCCAGGTGTCCTGGGACATCATGGAAGAGGTCGAAGGGCACAGAGGGCCTGACCCTGCTCCTCTCCCCAGGAGAAGGTGAGCCAGCTGAAAGACGAGGTGCGCCTGCAGTACGAGAAGATGCACCAGATCTTGGATGAGGACCTGCGGAAGACCATGGAGATCCTGGACAAGGCCCAGGCCAAATTCTGCAACGAGAATGCGGCCCAGGTTCTGCATCTCAATGAGCGCATGCAGGAGGCCAAGAAGCTCCTCAGCTCTGTCCAGGTCATGTTTGACAAAACTGAAGACATCAATTTCATGAAGGTAAGACAAGCTGCCCTTGCCAGAGTAGGTTGGGGGCTGTGCAGAGGCTCAGTTGTGTGGGAAGAATTGGGTAGGTGTGGGATGTGGTGGGGAGCAAGATGGGGACATTAGCAGGGCTGGCTGATGCCTACAGAGTGCTCAGCAGTGCAAGAAGTCAAGGAGGAGTGGGGCAGGCTCAGTGCTGGCCTCAAATGAGGAGGTGCCACAGCTGGAGATGGGGCTGGAACAGCCCATGCAGGGTAAAGAGGGCTCAGTGCCCATGGTCAGACTGTCCCCTCCTGGGGGACCATGAAAGCTGGCACTGAAAGGGGGGCATGGCCACCATGGCAGGGATTGGCCTTACTGACCAGAGCTTCTCCTTCCCCTTCTAGAACACCAAGTCTGTGAAAATCTTAATGGACAGGTAAGCGCAGCGGGACAGACGTGTTTGGGGGAAAGGGTGTGTTCATGTCCACAGGGGTGGCAGCAGCACGATATCCAGAGGAAGACCAGGGCCAGGGATGCTACAGGATTTTGGAGAGGCATGTGCTGTGCTCAGCTTCCTTCTCTCTCTGGGAGGATGAGAAAATCCCCTCATGCAGCCATTTAATAGGTTCTCCCTATGGACTAGGGGAAGTTCAGTGTTGTGCTTGTGGAAGAGCAGAGGATGGGACTGACTGGGTTGGGATACAGGGCTCTGTCCAGCTCCACTGGGCAGAGACAGGGCAGGGGATTAAAGCCAGTACTAGTGGAGCAGAGGTGAGCTGCAATAACCATGCAGTGGGGACATGGACTGCAGAAGGTGTGCCCTGGTTGAGGGCATCCAAACAACACTGGACGGAGAAGGTCCTGCCTGCCAGAGACAGCCAGCTCATTTCTGTCCTCTATCCTAGGGAGGGGGTTTGGCTCCAGGAGGGTGTGGGGGGGGTAGGAATTGTCCCTCTCCTGAGTCTACCTGGTAACTCAAGCCACTCTGCCTGCTATCCCCAACAGGACTCAGAACTGTACAGGTGGCAGCCTGCCCCCACCCAAAATAGGCCACCTCAACTCCAAACTCTTCCTGAACGAGATTGCCAAGAAGGAAAAGCAGCTGAGGAAGTTGCTGGAAGGTGGGTGTGAAACCTGAAGGTTGCCAGGGTGTGGGACCTCACTGCCTCCTGTATCCATAGCTGCCTGCCCTGCAGATCGTAGTACAAAACGGTGGGGAGAGCTCTTTGGGGCAGGGATCCCTTGGAGCACCTCTGCAGTCAGCAGGGATGTGGAATGCCACAAAGCAAATTTCTCTCCCCAGCTAGACTCTCCCCAGGGCATTTTCCTTGTCTTGTGAAATGGCTGTGTTCTGGGGTTACACAAAACCCTGAAATACAGAGCTTTTGGGGGGTCGGCCATTGCCAGGAAAAGTCAGTGGAAAGATGGAGGTCAGCATGTGGCAGGGACAGCCAGGGGCTGTGGGACCACAGCCCCCAGCCAGTGCCTCAGAGCAGACCATGTCCTGTGGAGGCTTCCCAATCCCCTCCTTGGGGAATTCGTGTTTATCCCCCAGGCTGTCCCACTCTGCTCCTGTTAGGGACTGTGTTCATGAGCTGTTTGCAGAGCAGTGCCCGGCACTACTCCGAGCCCACTGGCAAGGGCCCAGAACTGAATCTGCAAGTTCACCTTGCAGGTCTGTGTGTATGGTTTGCCACTGACAGGGATGGGGGACTCTGCACACGTGGGGCTGGAATGTGGGTCCTGGGGCTCCACTGCAGCTTTGGATCGGCAACCGGAGCACCCTGCAGCTGTGCCGTGCTGTGCTTAATACAATCCCCTTCTCCTGTTTCCCTCCACAGGTCCTCTGAGCACCCCCGTCCCCTTCCTGCAGAGTATCCCCATGTACCCCTGCACCGTCAGCAACTCCAGCGCGGAGAAGCGCAAGCACTCCACCGCCTTTCCCGAGGGCAGCTTCCTCGAGCCATCGTCCGGGACTGTGGCGAGCCAGTACATGAGCCAGGGCGCTTCGGCTGGCGAGGGGCAGTCCGCACAAGCCATGGTGCCTTGTAGCTCCACGCAGCACATAGTTGGACTTCCTAGTGGCCCGCAGCCGGTGCACTCGGGCTCCATCTTCAACCCATCTCACTACCCCAACACCACGTCATCTCAGCAGTCCGTGCTCTCCCAGTACGGCGGGCGCAAAATCCTCGTCTGCTCCGTGGATAACTGTTACTGTTCCTCGGTGTCCAACCACAGCGGGCACCAGCCCTACCCGCGGTCGGGGCACTTCCCCTGGACAGTCTCATCGCAGGAGTACTCCCACCCGCTGCCGCCCGCCCCCGCCGTGCCCCAGTCGCTCCCGGGACTTGCCGTGAGGGAATGGATTGACGCATCCCAGCAGCACGGGCGGCAGGATTTCTATAGGGTCTACGGCCAGCCATCGGCCAAACACTACGTCACCAGTTAACCGTCACACTCTCCGGAGAGTCCTGCTCGATGATGTGTTCAGAGAGAAAAGTCTGGTTTGGTTTGGCTTTTCTTTTTTTTTCTTCCCCTTTTAAATCAAACCCAATTTTTTCCCTGCCTCGCGCCTCTCCAGGATTTTGGGGAGGGTTGTTCTATCATATCTTTCTCTTTTTTTTTTTTTTAATCCTTTAAAAATGAAAAAATAATTTTTTTCATTTTAATGCCTTTTTTTTAATTTAATTTTGGAAGTCCTTCCTGCACCTCGCCGGGTAAACATGAGGGCGAAATTACTGAGAAGAAATTGATGGGGATTTCAGTCGGACATTTGGGTCTGTGCGTTGTGCTCTTCCTCGCTCCTCTCTGCCTTTGGAAAACTTCAGAAGGGACAATGGCACCTTCTCTCTTTCTCTGAGTTCATTTTTCTGGTTTGGTTCAGTTTTTCCCCTTTCCCAACCCCTTTCTGTCCCTTTTTAAAAAGAGAAAAAAAAGAAAAAATCTATCATTGATTCAGTATGAAACGATACTTGTAGATTTTGGGTTTGTTACTTTTTTTTTTTAAAGGCTGATTTTTTTTTGTGTTACAATGCCACTTCTCATGCATATTGGCATTTTTTCCTTCTTTCAGAGATTTGTAAATACACAATGGCAGGAAATTTAATGCACAAAAAAAAAGGGAAAAGAAACTTTACAAAAAACCACAAATAAATAAATAAATAAAAATCTGTTCTAGTTTTCAGGAGGGGAAGCGTGACCAAAACGCACTCCCCTCCTGCATATCGCTGATGCAACTTCCTGTAACAAGCACTTTGTATAAAAAAAAAGTGGACTTCCTGCTATAAGGCACAGGTATTTATTCTGTAACCGATTTTAGACACACACACACACACACACACACACACATACACACACACACGCAAAATATTCAAATAAATGTGATCACTTAGTGCAAATGCCTCGCTCTGCTGCAGCTCTTCCCCTGGGAACGTCAGCTCCGGCGGGAGGCTCCAACCTGCTTTGGGAAGGAAACGCTCCCCCGTCCCGCAGGGGCACGGGCGATGCTCGGGGTTTTCCGGAGGGGCTGTTCGGGAGGAGCAGCTCGGCGATGGGGCAGCAGTGGCTTCCCAGATGTGGAGGGGCTCCCCAGCAGCGCCCATCCTGTGTCCCAGCCCCGTGGGAAGGTGTGCTGGCGATGTGGCTCCCCACCAGCTCCCTCCCCGGCAGCAAGGATGTGAGTCAGGCACGGAGCCGGCCAGGCCGCATCCTGCCCATGAGCTCCAGAACAATCCCCATTGTGGGATGGGAACTGTGTCAGGGACAGCAGCTTTCCTGACTATGCCAGCGTCCACCATTCCACCCATGCTGCTGCCCTGGCACCCAGCCCTTGAGCCTTCATCCCTACTTAAAGCCTCACTGCCCCCTGGGGCTTTGTGGGTGCTGGCAGCACCCCGGGCTGGTTTGGGGACCCTCGGTGCTCAGCCAAGGCTGGGAAGGGCGAGGAGGAACCCTTCGTCCAGGACATGCAGTGGGGCCGTGGGCTGGCTGGGCTGGGGCTGTGCAGGGGTGATCTTCATCTGGGAATAATGAGGCTGGCTTCATAAAACAGAACAGCGTCCTAGAGACAGGAGGGGTTTTCCATTGCTCTCTTCGGGTTCAGCTTGCTTTATTTTCTTGATTGCAAAACACCCCTGGTTTAGTTCTGGTTTGGATTCCCCCTGTGCTATTTTAGTGGGAACTGGGAAGGGGAGAAAGTCTCAGTGAGCTGAAACTGGGGAGTGGTGAGTTTGAGGGAGGGGGAGCCTCTCACTCACTCCCCCCATTCCATTCCAACAGAGGTGACAGTACAACCTTGGACAACTTCCCAGGCAGTGTTGGATTGGGGAGCCAGCACCTCCTGCCCCTGTACATTGTTTTACACACAGGCCGAGGAGCCTGGCAGCTCAGCCCTGCTGTCCAGCTGGGTTCTTCCCAACCCTGTCCTGCTCAGGTTCTTCAGGAAACCCCCAGTCCATTGGGATATTTGGGGGTTGGCTTCTCAGTCAAAAGGAAAGCACACCTCCACATGATGTCTCCCCTCCATGTTCACAGGCCAGCTGCTGTGGGGTAAAGAAGAGCCCCAGGGTGATGGGGATACAGGCAAGATGAATGACACCCTTCCTTGTGGAGGAGGGTCCCTGTTGCACAGCCAGGGCCACCCCCACCCCAGGGTACTTCCCAGCCATGGCCCCTATGCTTGGTGCCTCCAGGTTTGACAGCCCAGCTGTCCTCATCATCATCATCATCTTCCTCCTCAGCACAGCTGCCTCCTCCTGTGATAGCAGCAGCTGCCATCCCAGGCATTAAAGCACCTGTCACCACCTACTGATGGGGGGACACAGGCACAGCCCCCATCCTGCAGGGTGACCCTCAAAGATTAGGACTCTCCCCACCATGGGCCACTCTCACCCCAGGCCTTCATTGGAGGGACCAGCCCCCAAAGAGTGGGTGCCCATGCAGAGCAGAGGGGCAACAGCCCCTGTCTTGCCCCCCCATCCAGGAAGAGTCTCCCGATGTCCTGGGTGCCCCAGCTTCCAGGACCGTCAGTGCCATCAAGCCCCACACGCTGCGGGTGGTGAGGAGGAAAGCAATGGCCCCATGGGGTCACCCCATGGAGCAGAAGGAGGAATGCGTGCCCGCGGCCCTGTTGGGATATCAGTGTCCTGGGAGGGGAAGTGCTGATGCTTGGGTGCACAGCGGGGTTTTATTGATGGATGGCTCTGTCCGGGGGGTGGGGAGAGCAGGGGGAGCAGAGGCACATCCATAAACAGCTCGAGTTGTGAATGGAAAGAGACGGATTAGGAGCCAGGTGAAAACATGTCACACGGCGGAAAGAAAAATGAGCAGCTGGGCCAGACCAAATTGGTGTCTGATGAAGGACATGGGGCCTGGTGGAAAAAGGATCCCAGGGCTGGCGGTGCTGCATGGGGGAGGCTGATGGGGAACAGCTGGAGCTGGACACGCACATCTGGTGGAGCAGGGTGAGGGGAGAGGCAATGGCTGCTGTAAGCACCATGCCACTGGCCGCCACACTTGGCATGGTGCAGCCCTTGAAGCAGCAGGGCAAGAGGGGCTGATGATCCACATTCAGGGTGATCTTGGGAAGGGGGCACGGCTCCATGGCCCAGCCCTCAGCAGGGATTTACCCGGTGGCGTTCAGGCTCTCCTGTGCCAAGGGGTCCTTGGGTGGAGAAGCCACTGCCTCTTCCGCCATTTGCATACATGTAAATAAGCAATCAACATAATGAGGGTGAATGCAAACCAGGCTTTCAGTTTGCAACCAAGTCCTATTTTTAACCTTGGAAAAGGCTTTCAGCAAGAAGCGGCAGGCCCTGTCCTGGTACCCATCAGCACATCCAGCCCTGTGGGTGCTCACACTGATCCTTCACCCCAAAACACCACCGAGCCCACAACCACCACTGGGTCAGTGCCTGTTGCACTCTGTTCCTGTTACCAAAGCAAACAGAAATCCCACATCTTTGTGGAAAGTTGGACCACACCACATCACACCCTGCCTTGCAGGAGCCTTTTCAGGCAGCTCTCCCACCCACCGAACCCCAGGTCCTGCTTCCAGCCAGGGTGTGCACCCCGGGAATGCCCTCAGCACCTTGGGAGTGAAAGCCCCATGCTTAAACATGAGGGTATATTTAGACAGTGTCAATTTAAGTTTGCACATGAACCTTATAAATA
Source organism: Cinclus cinclus (assembly GCF_963662255.1). Taxonomy (NCBI): domain Eukaryota; kingdom Metazoa; phylum Chordata; class Aves; order Passeriformes; family Cinclidae; genus Cinclus; species Cinclus cinclus. Next base: position 12,623,073 of record NC_085052.1, on the reverse strand, counting down.
TGAAAGCCCATCTCCACGAGATGTTTAAGATACCTCATCAGCCCTTGGAAAATACGCGGGAATATTAATTAGTCAGATTTGGGTATTATCTCATAATGAATAAATTAAGAGATGAGCTGCCTAAGATGAACCACTGGTGTTTCACTGGGCTTTGTTGCTTTCTTTTAAGAAAATTGTGTTTCTAAGATAATTCACTCATTTTAACCCAGGATGGCACAGGGGCTCAGAAGATGCAGCCACGCAAGGGCCAACCAGGGTGGGACACAGCAGACTACTCCTTACCTGAAGGGACCCTAAAAGCTGGTGCTTTACACCCCCTAATTTGGCCCCAGCAGGCTGCCTTGCCTCTGGAGACAGAGGGACAGGGGCAGGGTTGGAATCCTGTCCCAGCTGCAGCAGCCCTAGGCCCAAGATGGAGGTGGAAAATGCAACCCCACTTGGCAAAAAACGTATTTTTTGCTTCTTCCCTTCCTGCCCTCAATCCTCGCCTCCTGCCCTCCTGCTCCGTTCCCCTGGCTGCTTCACTCCCTCCAGCTGGGCCAGGATAGGAACTTCCCAGTTCTATCTGTAGAAACCCAGATGAAGGACACACTTCAAACAAAAATGCCAAACAAGAAATGGCTTTGTGTGCACCCGGATGGCCGCTTTTCCTTGCCAGGATGCGGTGGCTTTGAGGCCCTTCTTTGGGGCACCCTGTGTGGTCAGGGAGAGCTGAAGGGACAGGCAAGGCTCCCTCATAGCCATGAAAGCTTGTGTTAAGCAGTGAGCAGAGGCTGGGGGTCACTGGAGATTGCACTTCAAAGGGTGTCCATCACCCATGGGATGCTGCACTGCAGCCGCTGGGGTTTTGACATCCCTGCCAGCTCTGACACCATCTTCCCCTCTGATCCTGCAGCTAAAACACCCCTGGGACCCAAGGGACACCACGTGATTTGCAAGACTTTGGGGTGGTGGAGCAGTTTCCAGCTGGTGGGAAGACGCTGAGAAGGGGGCAGCCGGGCAGAGGGTGGGGACACCAGCACAAGCCTCAAGGTGAAGGTTGGATGGCTTAGGCGGTGAGCCAGGAGGCAGAGCCATGTCCCGTGGGCACAGGGAAGTGGTATCAGGGCAGCGGGGTTGGGATGGACCAGCCAGCAGCCGCCGTGGGCCAGAGCCATCCCGGGGCCCCCCCGGCGCGTGGCGGCTGGCGGGCCAGGGCGGCGCGTGGGTGCGGGGCGCTGCCGGCTGCCGGAGCTGCCATTGTTTGCCTTCAATCAAGATGTTTCAGGCAGAATCAAAAGCACCAACTGGGGAAATCATCATCACAAAAAATCTTGCGCCTGCAAAATAGGTCAAGTAAGACTCCAAAGAGAGAGAGCGTCTGATCTGCATTGCAAGGAAGAATAGCAACAGCTGTGATCTCCAGTATATATGGATGGGCTGGGGGGGGATAAATATATATATCCATGCATATGTATAACCGCTTACAGCTGTTGGGCCGTATGTTCATTAGGGCCAACTGTTTTGGAGGCAGAGGGATCAGCGCTAATCGGGAAAGGGAGTTTATCATCACATTCAGAGGCAAAAGTGTCAGGAGCAACTGCGGCTCCCCCGCCCCGCAGCCCGCACCAGCTGTGCCGCGCTGAATGCACCCAATTCAGGCCCCCCCAACCCCCACGGGCTGTGAGAGCTGCAGCTCCTGCCCCAGCTCCAAAAGCAGCCGCCAGCCAGGCCCAGCTCTCTGCCCAGTCCCAGACCCAAGCACTGTCCCCAGGTGCAGAGGGATTGCCATGCTTGTTTCCCCATTCCCCAGACCAGCTCTGCAAGCTCACGCCACCAACCCAGCCCCTCACAGTATGGACCCTTTGCTTATCCCTTCCTGGCTCTGGACTCACAGGTGCCAGCTATAAAAATGAACCCAAAATACATATAAATCCTCCTGTCTGACATCAGGGAGGGTGATGGAGCCGGGACAGGACAGCTGGCTCAGCCATCCCAAGACGTTGGGCTTTGTCTGGTCAGTTGGGACCCAGCTGTCGCAGCCTGGGGACAGCACAGTGTCCCAGCCCACAATGATGCTCTTGGCAGGGGGGGACACGCTGTCTCCAACAGTGTCCCCCTTGGCACCCCGAGCTCTCGCCAGACAGAGAAGCGTTAAAGCTTGCAGGCTGTGGCTCCCATTGGTGGCATAAATATTGTGAAGCCAAGTAGCAAGGACAACTTCTATTTAAAAATATCTCTCATCCAGGTGATTTACTTGCAGGGCATTCCTGCCAGCTCCTAATGCAGCTCAGACCTGGGGCCTAACCCACCTGCCAGCTCCCCTTCCTCCAGGTTTATTTACTTGGGACTGCGTTTGGCTGCCTGGCTGTGCCACAGCTCAGAGGCGTGTGGTCACAGCACGTTGCAAGCGGAGGGGCTCCTTCCAACCCTCCCTCTTCTGAATGAGATTTTTTTTCCCCCTTTTCCCATTAAAAATTATACAGATACTCATCTTGGTCAGACAGCTATATAGGAAATGCAGAGGGGGCACCCCCCACCCCATGCTGTTTCCAGCAAACCTTTGACAGCGTCCCCCAGCACAGGCACAGCCTGACCACAGCTTTACAAGAGTTTTGCTTCCAATCAGTACTGGGAAGGGAAATAAGTGAACAGATTGCAATAAAAAAATCCAACAAGCCCAAATTCAGCCAACTGAGCCCAAAGCTGCCATTTCGACAGGAGCCAATCACGAGGCTGCGGTGCGAGCTTGTTTCCACTTAAACAAACCAAAATAAAATGAAAAAAGCTTCAGCCAGTGCCTGGGTGGGTGCCTGGGTGGGTGGGCTGGAGCATGGCCGTGGCCATCGGTCCAGCTGCCCTGCTCCAATGTGTCCCAGCAGAGCAGGCCGGGCTGGGGGATGCCAACACGGCGAGAACGCGGAGGCTGAAATATCCGGCTCTGCTGCCACAGACCACTTCTCTGCGCTGATAAAGGCAGGCGTCCGGGGGTGCGAGGCCGTAAACAGGGAAATACTGGTCAAAGAGGAACAAAAATCTCAGTGTTTTTTTTCTCCTGCAGGCTACAGATTATTATTTTCTTTTTTTTTTTTTCTCCTCCCCACACCCAATCTGCTCGGTTCCTTGTCCTTACGGGAGCACTAAATTCATCATGTGGATGTGAAGCGGGGTTTGTGCGGGGAAGGGACCCGCAGTTTGCTCGAGCAGACGCATGCAAGGTCACACGCAGCCTCCCCATCAATTACCACATCCCACCGTAAACAGCAACAGGAGAGGGGAAGCGCAGCCACTTCGGGGGCCGGGGGCCGCAGGGGCCGATACATAACGTTGTGACAAGTCAAACAACTCTCAGGGTGTTCACTTGCCAGAGAAATATTTTTCACATCCAATCCATTAGGCAAACAAGATGAAAAAGTATTTCCTACTTCGCTAAAAAAATACCAGGACTGAGTATAAAGCGTGCCTTAAAAAAAAAGAGAAAAGAAATTAAGTGTGACCATCTATAATGTTTTTTTTCCAGTGGTTCTGACAGCCTTCCAGGCATCCTGACTGCACAGGGAGGGAGCTCTTGCTTTAAAGAATTCTAACAGTTTCTTGCTTTTTGGCCCATCTGGGTGTTGCAGGAACAGTAATGAGTCAGATTAGTTGGAAAGCAACAGATTTTCTTCCCTCCCTCCTAACCCCCACCCAACCCCATTTCACTGAACCAAACCTAAATACTTTGCTGCTTTCCTTTTTCCCCTTCCCTTTTCCTGCCAGGTCAGTGGAGAAGGTGTTTCATGACATGCTTTTTTTAACCTCCAACACAATTTTTGGAAAAAGAAGATCCTCCCAGAATTTCCCTTTCTCACTGGCTGACTTCTCTGATAGTTTTGGAATAGTGAATATCCAATGGAAAAACACTTCTTGAACAGTTTTGATCACTTCTAGTACCAGCAACCATTTCTGGTGGGATGACAGGAGTAATGGAAGAGCAGCTTTGCAGCCTGACTGGGGGCTCCTTGCAAAGAGACAATCCTGTCAGAAGATGAACCTGCTGAAGGAAAAAGGATCACCCCCAAACACCAGTTGTCTTTCTACTAAATTTTAATTTCTTTTTTTTTTTTTTGACAAAGACATCTAAATTATACACTGAGTAACAACAAGATCAGATATTGCAAATACCCCTTTTTGGTGAAATACAAAAAGGGAACATAAAAGAAAGAGCTTGCATGGACCTGACCAGCCCAGGGAATGCAACAGCCACCACTATTTGCTTTTGGAGAAGAGTGAGCATGTTGGAGTGGGCTGGTCTCCTCCCAGTACACTTCATAAAAAGAGTCTGGTGACCAGTTATAGTTTTGACAGAGAGAGAAGTCATTAATGTGCAAGAAATGTTATAGGTAGTGGGAAAAATGGGAGAAGGTGGCAAGGGGCTTTGGCAAGCATTCTCCAAGGGCAGGAGAGACAGTCTCCAGCAAAGCTGCAGTGGAGGACACGGCCACAGCTGGGGGAGGACATGAGTCCCCACACCCAGCACTCATGGTCAGAACAGCGGCTTGGACTCAAATTTTCTGACATGCCCTTGGAGAATTTCACTTCTCCAGCACCTCTCCCCTCCAGGGAACACAGCGGCGCAGCAGAGGCTCCTTTCATCTCTCACAAAGGTAGAACCAGATTTAATGATGTGAAAGTGAAGCACAGGGAGGGGAATTAACCCCTGTGACAAATATCCCGAGGTCTGTCTGTCACTCGGAGCCTTTAAATCATGACGGGGTTTCTTTCTACCAGAGGGGCTCTGGTTCAGCCGTGAGTGACCACGGCGGGGTGGGGTTTAACAGGCTGTGGTATGCGGGAGGTCAGGAAAGAGGAACACAGCGGTCCCTTCTGGCTTTAAAAATCCAGAATTGATGTGACGTGTGGCAGAACTCCACCCATACCAATGAGACGCTTGGTTCCCCCAGCCTCACTCTGAAGAGGGTGAAGCTGACAGCGCTGGGAGGACGGAGCCCTGCGTGTGCCACTGCCATAACCAGGGCGGGGCTGAAGGGCTGGCAGAGGGACAAGGGCTGCATTGATGGGCGGCGGGCGTTTCTGGCTGGCCCCAGACAGTGGTCCAGGTGGTTTTTAGCCAGGTGCTGACCAGGGTAGAGAGCCCTGCACAGGCCATAGCAGATGTAAATACATTCAGATAAGGAGCAGCAAGTGAACAGAACCTTAAATCCTTATACATTTTCACCAGGTTGCACAGAGAAACGTTTACAATACAATGAACATTTACAGCCATCACTGCAGGATGATATACTTAAGACATGGTCATTTTAACCCCCCACCTCCATCCTCCCAGCACAGCTCACTCTATCACAGTCTTCCGCTCTTACCACCCAACACAGGAAAACCAAATTAACTACTGGGTTACAGGTGACACTCTGGCAGGTACAGATGCACACAACCAATACATGTGGCTACAAGCATACATAACAAATGAGCCAGCAAATGTTTGTGGATCCTGAGTTCAATAAGGCAATTTTTCCTTCCCAACTAAAGTGATAGGAAAATTACCATATATTTATTTTATACACATTTCCAAGTTTAACCAACATGAGACTTAAAAAAAAAACCAACCAAAAAACAAACAAAACAAAACAAAACAAAACAAAAACACCCTCCAGGATGCTTTTGAGCCCCAGAAGCCAACTGTGCCACTGGTGGGTTGTCACAGACTAGGTTTGCCACTGCTAAAAGAGTAGGGAGTGGGAAAGCACCAAATCAAGTCCTATCCAAGTGTGAAAGATCAATGCCTGAGCCCCAAAGGGTGCTTTACCCTGCCCTGCCTGGGCGAGAGGAGAGATACCCAAGTATTTCCCTCTGCATCTGGTAAGCAATGTAGGCAAATACAAAGCTTGGGAACTATCTGTCACAAAGCTCTGCCACTCAGCCAGTACAAGCCTGCCCACAAGAAAGGGCTGCAATTCTTTACATTGCTTGTATCAGGCAAATGCATTATTTGCAAGGAAAAGGTGATGCTGGGATGAATTTTTCCTCCTTGGACTGACCCAGGAACATGCCATGCTCAAATTTGCAGCGTTCCCGACAAGCCTGCGCAGCTGGGGAGCTACCGAGCAAGCTGCATTTAAATGAACATCTCATCTTATGACTCCTTACTCAATCCATGTAAAGCCGGAGCTGTGTCACTTTGTGTCATTAGCGATTGCTTAACAGCTCACTTGAGTCCGCTCTTCCCCCCTCACCCCGCTCCCCAGTCGTCTGGTTTTTAAAGCAAGGCTCTGCTATTCCGGCATGCATGTCCTGCCTCCCTGCTGGAGACAGATGCACTAGCAGGGTGCTGACTCACGGACGCAGGCAGATTAAAGTTGGATTGCTAAAGCAGTTGCTGTCCCAGCTGTCTCTGTGCCCCCGGCCACAGCAAAGACAGCTGAACTACACACGGATCATCCCTGAACTGCTACTGTACATCCTGATGTATGGGGGGACCTGGAATGAGCCCCAGATGATTTTAATATGCCAAGCTGTAACACGTAGGCGGCCAGGGGCTGCTTCAAGTACAGTGCAGATGTTTGTGCCGTGAGCTGAAGATGTCCAGCGGAAGGGAGGAAAAAAGAGCTGGGAGCTCCAGGGGTGTCAGCCGTCTGCCTGGGTCCATGAGTCAACTCGCTGACGCGTGGTAAAGCCACATGCTTTAGTACATGCAGCTTTCCCCATCCTGCTCGAACGTTCGTCTCCAAGAGGTGGAAGGGGTAATGCAGTCCCCAGTCATTCTCTGGCCTTCCGCAGGCAGGCAGCAAACAAAGCTGGCAAGCAGGGCAGTAGGATTATTTTACCATCTGTGCATTAGAAACTGGCCCAGGAGTCACCAAGCTCGCTTCACACAGGACATGGCTACTTTGGCGTGCTAATCGTTCCCACTCCCTTGGCAGTTTGGGGCTAGATTTGAACTGGGGAGGAGGAGGTGAAAATCACATTCTCTTTCCTGTTTCAGCAACTGTCCTTTTAAAGGGAAGGCAGCCCAGGGAAGAATGAATGCTCGTTTTACAGAGCACTTCCCATCTGCTGTTCACCAGGATGCTCACCCACCATCCTGGCAATCCACAGCGGGCACCAGGCTGAAGGACCTCAGGCTTTGGACAGCCAGCCTGCCATGGAGCAGTCCCCCAAGTCCCTGGAAGCGCCAGGCAAGGCATGCTGAGGTTGTGGGGTAGGAGAATACATTTTGCACATTTCAAAGAAGGAAACCTGGGACCTGATATCTCATTCTAGAAAGTAATCATGGACTTAATTGCATTTTCCTGCAGAGTTGCCTTAACATCAAGGGAAAATCAACAGGGATTGTTCAACATCAAGACTAATCTCACATATGGAACTTATTGAACGGAGGAACAACGATTTTGCTGGCTCAAGGTGAAATGCTGGGCTAAATTCTCCTTCAGCTGCGAGAAAAGCCCTAGGCACGCTCATCCTGCATTATTTCAACTGTAAAGAGCTTCAATTATACACATATAACCCTTCTCTCCCTTCTACAGCAGTGTCGCAATGCAACAGTGCCTCGTTATCATCAAACTCCTCTTTTATGGCTATAGGAATATGTGGAAGTCTTCTACCCTTGTTACACAAATGACTCCTTAGCAGCTTTATTTTAAGAATCTACCCACAATTGGTAACACAACTGCATTTTATCTGTCACTAAGGGGAAGCTGTGACTGATGCCCCAGCCTGTCCTCAACAACCACGTGTATTAGGGCAGCTCCTATGCATCTAAGCCACTACTGTAACTCACCACTCCCTCTGCTCCACACTGAATCAGTCTTGCTTCTACTTACAAACTTGCTTGCTAATCAGACATTTAATACTACTTATGCATAAGGAGGAAATATGCAATTCCTTTATTGGGATAAAAAAAATCATACTAAAGAGCAGGTCAAGTTCCAAATCCAGCAGTAGGTTTAAACCAGTGTTGCTCCCTTTTTTCTCTTCCTTTTTTTTTTTTTTAACAGCTGTAGCTGTGCACAGATGGAAAAACATTTGGTCAGAAAGCAGCAATTTAGTGTTTTCAGGCTAGAATTCTGCTCCCACCACTCCTCCATTTCCATGCAGCTCAGAACGCTTTACTTCTTCTTAGCACTGACATTTTTGCACACCCAGTTCATGCCATCCTTCAGACAGAGAAAGGTAATGTTAGTCAAGCAATGGGAGGAGGAATTCCCCAAGCCCACCCCACCACCATTCTGCAAGCACCGAGTTCTTCCTCCTCATCAACCCCCTGCCTGCCCTTCTGTCCCCAAAACCACTGTGGGTTAAAAAAATAAGTGCTTCCTTGCTTGGTAGATGTTGTCACACAGAGGTTATTAAATCTTTCATCTGATCATAAAAAAGTATCATCATCTCATCACGTCGTTATGTGTAGGTCCTTCGAGGAAGGATCACTTTGCAGTCAAGGTACGTCAGTGGCAGATGAAGGCTCAGTTCCAGGTTCAGCTACAGATGATTTGTGTAACATCAGGCAAGTCATCTTATCTTTGAGTCTGGATTTTAGGGGACTGTTTGTTATACAGTCAGCCCCCTGTTAAGAAAACAGCTCTAATTCTCTGCTCATCTGCAAGCCTTGAAATCCAGATCCATGAAAGCCACTGCAATAACCAGACCTGGACCCTGCTCCTCAGGGCCCCCACAGAAAATGGACACTCAGGCATCCTACAGGGGTTCAGTGAGAAGCTATGTGGCCATGTTTTAAGAGGCTGATACTCTTTAAGGTATCTCTTTAAAAATGTGTGGATGACTTCTCTGGCCAGTGCAAGCAGGATGGCAACACTTGTGCTGTGAATACCCGATTTGTGAGTTTATTGCTGAGATCCCAGAATGGGATATGCTATTGAAAGTTAAAGCAACACTTCATCTGCTCCTGTCATTTATTTGTTAGGAAACATGCACAATGGAGTACAAGATGCATGGTCTCTTCATATTGGTGTCCCATCAAATCCCTTACCTCTATCCTACCTAAGAGGTATCTCTGCGGACAGGGAGGCTGAAAGCAAAAGGTAGGGTTTTAGGGATGAGAGGGGAGCAGCACATCTTTGTGTTTGGAAGTCAGGCAAATGTAACCTCAGTTCAGAATGGAGGGATTTCTCTGTATTATGTTCAGTGGTCATTTTTGTATCATTACAACAATAACATTAGTTAGACCCTAAGAAAAGTCAGAGCTTTTGGGCAAGCATCACTGCTAGCACCACGGTAGCAGTGTTGCTGGTTTCCTATACCCTTGTTGCCAGACTGCCAAAAGATTGCCAAGGACCTCAACTTCTCCAAGGACAGACAGCCCAAGGCAAAGTATGGCAGGCCTTTCGGGTGAGCTGACATTCACTGCCATGCCTCTATGTTGTCCCTCAGTCACAAAGCTGGTGGCCATGTCAGAGGGGAGCTAAAGAGTTAAGAGGGAAGAGAGGGAGTCCTCAGGGCTTAATCAGAAGCAGAGAGGTTCTCACTTGAAAATACCAATTCACCTTGATAACTGTGCTATGTGACACTTCTTATCTGAAGGGGAGCAGCAACTTTTGAAATCAGCCCTTGTTACTGTGTTAAATAAAGAATAAGTGAGCCCAGTTTATGCTGGGGTGCACGAGGCCCTACACTAATAACACTTCTAACTCTAACCTTGGGGAGGGTTGGTGTTTCCAGTTTCATTTATTTATCTCCCCAGCAGAGATCAGTGTAAAACAAATTGTCTGAAATCCTAAGAGCAAATGGGAGAAGATGAGCGGCAGATTCATTTTAAGGCTCGGTAGCTTTGTGTCTTCCCCTTTCAATAACACTGATAACCTAGGTGTAAAACATGTAATGCCTTAAGCAATCAATAGCATGGTTTAAAGCTTATCACTTTAGAGAGAGAGGGACCGAGTGATTCTCAGCATGAGGAATGCCTGGGCTTAACAATGGGGCTAGAAGGAGAGGTGTCAAGCCTTTGACTTGATTGTGTGCTTTAGAAATCTGCATGATTGCCTGCAAAGAGTATAAATAAATAAATAAATAAATAAATAAAAATGCTCCCACAATGATTTCAGCTTCCCCTGCCTCGGAAGCAATAATCACATTTGCACACATCATGGCATACAAGGCAAGCAGAGCTCCTCATTCATTTTGAATGTAGGTTTATTTGCTGAACCAGAACAGCTGAGACAGCTTAAAGTAATAAATATCAGCTGACACTCTCTGCTATTCAGCACAGTAATCCCAGAAACAATACATCACTGCAAAACAACAAACATGCATCCTATCTTCTACCTAATCTGACCACAACCTGAATTCACAGTGATTAAAACTCTGCCTGCTGCCATTGGGGAGCTTGGCAAGGGGAAAGGCAGACCATTGCAGCACCAGCGCAGCGAGGGTCATAAAGCAGAGTTTATGATGGGATTTACCATGCCTGGGAGCCTGGCTGCATGAAGCATTTAACGAGGGCAAAAAGAATGACATAGCAAAATGCAAGAGGAAAGGTGAACTCCAAACATGCCTGAAATATGTAAGTAGGTCACCAAACTTTTAAAGCAGGAATAGATTTTAAAAACTCTCTTTGGCATGAGTAAATTGACAGAAAAAGAATCACATTTAATTGTAAATATCCCCCTGCCTGACAGTGATAAAGGGAAAATTAACATGTTCAGATGTATGAGAAAGGTGTATGTGAGATGCCTTCCTCAGCTATGTCTGCAGCTTCTGGTGCAATTTGTTTTTTGAGGGGAGGGGTTGTTGTTCTGCAGTGTCCCCAGATGCTTTGGAGAATACCAAATGCAATGGAAAGCAAAAAAAAGTAAAAGGTACATCTGTAGTTTTTCTACCTAGGGTGTGAAGCAGGACAGTGCATTGATAAGATAGAGAAATCCAGGGAAGTCACTACAAACACAAAGAGCTGCTATGGGAAAGGCACATGGGAAGGAGGAAACAGTGCTTGAAAGAGTCAAGTCCTCAAGGAGTCAACCGTTGTCATCCTTTGTCTCCGCACACTCTGTCCCTATATCTGCATGTTTAAAAGATGGTTCTGTGAAGAAAGTATAATCCCTACAGTAACATTTAGATCTTGACAGATGTCCTTGTGCTGCTTTGTTGAGACACAGAGACATTGGCAGGTACTCTGAGGATCCAGGCGGATACAATATTAGTATTCCAGCCTCAAGTCAACCCTGGGAAAACTTAGCCAGGGAAAGATTTCAGATCTTTCAGCTTTGCCTCTCTTAGCTCTTTAACAAGCAGCTAGTAAACTTTACCAAAGCAAAGAGAGAGAACCCCAGGGAAGAGGATAATGCTCCTTGCAGAGAAATGCTGCTCACACAACCCTGCCTTGCTGCAGTCCCATCTGCTATTGTGCCAAGGGAGTTGTACTCCAACGCCCTTTGGGAAAGTACTGGTAGAGCCTTCCCTGGGAGAAATAAAAAGTCCTGCTTAAGATTAGCCCGCTGCTTGCTCATTCTTTGCATTATCAGCTTTGAGGCTATGGGAATGAAGTAATCTGACTTCAAACACAGTGAACAAGTCCTTTCCACCCCATAAAAAGCATTGCAATTTCTGCTCCCCTGCAAGCCTGGGATCAGGCAAGGCCACAAACTTGTGACCCCTAATGTGACCTTAAGGACAGAAAAGCTTAATCCTTTCATGTAATCCTCTGTCTGCCATAACAAATTGGGTCAGGCAACTGCAAAATTCTCAATCTCTAGCATTTTTGGTATGCGTTAGTTTAACTGTCACTTTCTTCTCCCTCTGCACAGCCAGGACTGTGCCTTCATTATCTGTCATTTCCTTGCACCTCCAGTGATCATACAGGCTCATTCTTACAGGATCCTGCCAGTACATTATCCATTAGTTTTTTGGGTGAAAGCTTATTTTCTTGTCCTCTGAGACCTTGTATCCCTGGTGCAGTACTGTAGACTCCCTCCTTAGCCTACTTAAAAATCAGAAGACACTGCACTGTAATCTGGAAATATGGTTGCTTTTCCTCAACATGCACAGGCTCTGCCTGCCCCAGGAAAGCTGCTGTCACCAAAATTGGTTTTAAGTCACATTTACAAATAGCTCCAGAAACTTGTTAAAATGTGGACAATCCCCATCCAGCCTGTCCTGGCTAAGACTAAACCTAAGCTCTGCAGATACCACGTTGGCAGAGATGTTCTTGCTCTGAATCCTGCCCTTATGAAAGTGTTGAATTGCAGCATAGACATAACTTAGGTCTTGGGCTTCATTCTCAACTGGGTTGAAACAGCCAGGGAGGAGACAGAGGCTCAGCCCTTCCCACAGTCCTTTGGGCCAGATGGGCTCTGGCATAAACTGGAAAAGTTTAGTGGCTACTCTCAGTTTCACTGGCTTTTAATGGTCTCCAGAGGGTCATTATGTTTGGGAGACTCTGGACACAATACGCTGCATCATCATTCTGGAGGACAGTTCCTCAGGGCAGGCTGAACTCCTGTGGCCTTGATTGGAGAATCTTGTTTCAGACAAGAAACAAGCTGCAGAGCAAACATCAGTCGCAAACCTTGAGTCATATTGAATATGACACCCTGGCCCCTAAATAACACCTCAGCAAGAGAAGAGGCAGCAAAGCAGAGGGGTCCTGCTTGCTTTCACACCACCCCGGCTGGCCAGGGTGGAATGTATGCAGCTTTTGCACACCAAGGGCTACAATGTGAGATCTGGTCACAAATACAACGCCAAGAGAGCCTACGTGGCACCAGAGAGTTGCTGTGAGGCAGCAGCTCCCTTATGTTCCTCTGCTGTCATCAATAATCACCTCCCTCACTTGCTGTACCCTGTGCCAGGGTCTTGGTGTAGGCTGGTCAGGACTCGGTTCCAGAAGCAGAGCCCAGATGGCTGTGGCAAGGAGAAAAGGCTTTCTTGTTTTTTAACTGGGGCTGAGTATAAGATCAGACCCAAGCAGACATTTTGCTTGAAAAAGCTTCAATGGCACCATGAAGTCTGATTAACAAGACAAGTGCTGCTCATGGTTATAGTCAGGAGGTAATGAAGTCTTCAGCTGGCATAACACAGGCTGCCAGCTGGCATCCAGAGACACTGCATGGAGTTTCCAGTTAACCCAGTCACCTCTCTTCTGAGCCTGCTCAGGACACTGCTAGGCCCCTTTTCCAGAATCCCTAATGGTTAATTTTAAAAGAGAAGATAACTATATAGATTCCCCCCTTAATTAAGAATTTTATTAAATAACCCATTTCAAATAATAGTTAAATTCTCTAAATTTATATCATTCTATTAACCATAATCTAATCTCATTAACCTTGAAATCCCCAGTCTTAAACTACCCAGTTCTATACACAATGGTGCTAGCTGCTAAACTAATTAAATGACCTTCAAACTATTCCTGCTTCATGTATCAGCATTATTTATCTTTGCTCATTGCTCTTCTTTCAAGCTATCACAAACATCTTCCCATATTAACTCTGTTTCTGCATGTGCTCAGTACAAGATATGCCACCACTCTTCCTTGCAAAATTCACCAGCAATGTCTCCAGTTCTACTCCAACTAATACATTCCATCACCTGCGATGGTTGGTGTGCTCATTCCTTGGCTTTCACTCTGAACACCTGATGCTTCAGTCTCCATTTATTTTGTTGCTACTCATTGTCATTTCTCAAAGAAGTCCTTAAAGTGGTGACCTGAGACTTAACCACACATGGAAGGCTCCTGTTCTGAGCCTCTGGTATCTGTGGCCCTGGTGTACCACAATCTTCAAAAACATCTTTCCTAATCTCACTCCTTAAACAAGTTCTTTGATTCTCCTAAAGTTTGACCTCTCCTTAACATCCCAAGACTGAGGACACTATTTTTTCCTAGGCTGGTCTGGGTTTACTTTAAAAGCCATCTCCCCAAACATTTTGTTCAATTTGCAAGGAAAGGGAGTGCTTGACATTCTTGATGTCTGATTTGACAGGGCTAAAGTTATGGCTGAAGAGAAATGTAGGGGCTCTTCTTCTACAAGCTATAGAGAGTTTGCGATTTTCCTGACTTTTCTGCAGTAATCATTTATGGAATAAGCTGCAGTATTTATGGCAATGAGAGTGACTACAACAAAGTGGGATGTTATCTAGCCTGCATCTAAACTAATTTGTGTAGATAAACACGATGAACAAAATATACAGGCCTACAAATACTTTTATTTAGTTCTGGTATTCTGTTTTCTGGAAGTGAATGCAGAAGCAGATTTCATTTCCCTGGTAGAGGGTATTGGGCTGAGTATTTTACACTACTGGATGATTAGGGATGTACTCTGCTCCAGGGACGAGGCACGGTAAGAAAGTGCTGTCAATGGAGAAGTATGCAGCCCACTCCAGAGAGCCCACAAATCTGCCTGAGAAGGAACCACATTTCAAAACCCAGGAAGGAACCACATTTCAAAACCCAGGAACAGAAAGCGACACTTTGTATCGTTTACTTCTTCCACATCCAACACACATCTCTGAATTTCATCTGTCTCTTTACTGCCCCTTTCCAGCTGGACTGATCCCTTGCACTTCCATAACTTAGAGAAGGGCCTGAAGTGGGGAGGAAGGTGACCTATGTTTGCCTGAAATCCTGTCAACTGCAGCCTCATTTTCCTGATCAGATTTCTTTGGATTGGAAACTTCAGAGCAAAGATTAGAGCTGAAGCCTTTCACAACACTGGCTACAACATAGCTGAATTTGTAGCTCAGCTAACTACAGGTCCTTTAGGGAACACCACCTACTGCATTCAGGTTCAGGTCTGAAAATAAGGTTGAGAATTTTAAATCAGAATGGCTGTACTGGGTCAGACCAATGATTCATCCAGGCCAGCATCCTCTTTCTGGATGCCAGAGGAAAGATCATGTAGAAACAGGATCTTCCTTACTCTGTTCCTCCCTCCCAGTTCATGGTCCAAGCTGCTCCTCAGTCAAAAGCTGCCTCTAGATCTTAGTGGTCAGTGATTGCCTGTACATCCCTTCTTCAGAAATTTATTTTTCTGATACCTCTTTTTCTTTTTTTTGGATGCCTTTGGTCTCCCCAACATCCTCTGCCAACGAGATACAGAATTTAATCATGTAACTTGCAAAGAAGCATTTATTTTTATTTCTTTTAAACCATTTTCTGATTATTTCATTAGGAACACTCTTCCTCTGGCAATGTAAAAATAGCATACGGTCTATCTGACATTTTTATACCGTATTTTATAAATCTTGAAGACGTTCCCACTCGCTGTCCTCTCTCTTCCAAACTGCTAGTCCTGATTTATTTATTATCCCTGTATACAGATGCCACTCTGTGCTGCTGATCATTCCTGACAGAGGATCCTCAAATCTCTCCTAATTCTAAGCAGATACATGGACCATATTTTTTTCTGATTAGGGTAGTTAAGAGCCTAGAAGAGGTTACGTAGAGAGAATGTGGAATTTACATGCTTAGAGATACCTATAACTTGACTGGACAAGACTTTCAGCAACCTCTTCTAGACTCACAGCTACCCTGCTTTAAACATGAAGTTGGTCTAAAGGTCCTCTGAAGACCCTTGTATCTATTTTTTTGTTGGACTCTATGATTCTATTACTTCTAAAACCTTTTTAAATGTTGCAGAGACAGAAATTGAGGTCATGGGCCCAAGGTATGGGCTCACAATGATTTTAACCTGCTAGAAAGGATGTTTCTTGTTTGCTTTCTTGTAATTGTCTAGCATTTGAATTTTCCTCTGGTCTTTGCTGAGCTCTGTTCCCAAGGATCTGCATCTGAGTAATGGCAGCTAATTTTGAGTGCATCATCGTATGTGTGTAATTAGGATTGTTGTTTCTCATGTGCATTATTTTGCACTTGTCAACACTGAATTTAATCTGCCATTTTACTGCCCACTCAGCATGGAGGGCTGCTTCTGTGACTCTTCACAATCAGCTTGAGATCTGACTATCCTGAACTGCTCTGTAGCATCCGCAAATAAGGTTTTACTGAAACTACAGTGAAGATAAATGTCTTCACCATTCTGTTTCTTTAAATATCAGTGAAGGGAGTACCCAGATTTCTAGCTCTGCAAATACTTCATTAATTCAGGAAAGCCTAAGAGTGAAATAAACAAACCTAGGTCCCATTTACATTACAAAGAGCTACTATACTGCAGGAACTGACTACATCACAGAAGCCCAAAACATAACTATTACAGCTCAGCACAAGGATACAGTGCAGACCCTTGGGTGCATTTTTGCTGCCCCACATGCTAACATTAGAAGTGGTCATTGCTCCATGTGCTACTCTTGCATTTCTCTGGAACAGAAAAATTGATCAGTTTTTCTCCCTAGTGCCTGGGCTTAGTAAAATGCCAAATGACATCAGTAGCAAAGGTAAATCAGATTTCTAGAGTGCACACTCGTACCAGTCAAAGGGTTAATAGTAAAAGACGATTTGTTTTGTGAGAATGATTAACCTGACAGCAGTCTCTTTAAAGGAAATCAATGTCTTCATCTTGGCCAGCTAAAGACTCCTGGGTAGGGAGGCAGTCGCTCTCCCCTTTACCAGGGATGGAGAGATCCCAAGGGCCCACAGCTCTCCCTTCCCTTTGCACAGGACCCAAGACACACACACACACCCCCCCGCCCCGCGTTTTGTACTGCAAGGCTTTGGCTGTGCTGACCCCCATTGGTGAGGCAGCCGGTCCAGCCCCACCCTGCAGATCAACAATCTCTTACAGATGGCCTGCTGGCACAGCAAGCCATCTGCAGAGCCTCACCTGTACTCCCTCTCCCGAAAGAGCTGAACAAGACTGGATCTGCCAGACTCTGTCCCGGATTGTGTGTAGGTTCAGTCCCTCGGCAATCTCTGAAGCAGGGGCAGCCGTCAGCAAATCCTGCTTGTTAGCAAATATGAGCACGGGGACTCCACTAAGCTTTTCTTCATCCAAAAGCTCAGCCAGCTCCTGTATCATTTACAAGGGAGTGGGGTGGGGGGAAGATGGTGAGAGGGAAGGGAAGAAAACCTTCAACCACCAGTGCTTGTCTCTAATTAGAAATATATTTAGGGCAAATGCTAGAAGAGTGTGTTCCAGTAAAACCTAGAGCTTATTATAAGAGAGCAAAAATGTATACAATCATCTCTGCCCAAGGTTCAAAAGCTATTTCTTCCAATTACAGGTTAGAAAAATCTTCCTTTAGGTCTGAAATTAGCAGTTGCCTTAAAGGCTACAACTCTGTGTTTTACCAGTCTCTGATCCAAGGAGACCAAAACTGATGAAACAGCAAAAAACCCCATGTAAATTGGCAGTATGAGGAATCTGTCCTAAGTTATTGCCTGACTGACGCTTGTACCTGAGAACCGTTGACACTGGCCCTGATATCTTTGCTAATCAATCATGAGTTTCAAGGGGTTGTTTGAAGTCTTAATCACTGCAATTTAAACAGAAGAGGATTTCCCCACCCCCACCACCCTCCCCAAAATGGAAATCTCCCTCCCACAGGAAAGTGCTGATGCTTTTAAAGGCATTGGTTAGCTGAAGACAAACTAGATCAGCCTTAATAGCTGGATTTTGGCTCCATATGCACAGCACACATTGGGTGGCATCTTAAAAAACGGGTTTATTCAAAAAAGGTTGACTCAAAAATATTTTTTTAATAGCTCAAATCTGAATCTGCAGTGGATCAATGGTGGCTGAAATACTTCATGTCTAGGTTGTGCAATGGTCTCATGTGAAACCAGCACTCAGTCTCAAGTCACTTCCCTATGGGAACATACAACAAACTCAGCAAAATACGAACCTGTAGGGACTGCTGGCATGGCAAACAGATGAGTACAAGAGATTTCTGTGGCCTCCTTATTTAGCTGGAAAGGTCTCATGCACTCAGATAATGTTCTAACATCTTTTATCCACTGAATAGAAACTTCTGGATTAAACAAGTGTAGTTGGAGAGATGCTAAACTGCAGTGGAAATACAACTTCATCTCACCAAGAGCAATGTTTGGTTTGGAAGTCAGGATGAGAGGATGGAATTATAAACAGAACTGGCTGGGAATTTTTCAAGAAAATAGGTCTTTCATCTGATATGGCTGATTTATTGAAATCAAAAATGTTTGCAGAAATATGAGGAGGGGTCTAGGCTGGCTCCGCCTGACTCGGGCAAGTGATCTAAGCTGTTGCTTCCTTTCCATCTCTTTTGCCCAATGACTATTTAATTACTGATATAAAACAAAATAGCTCCAGCAGGGGAAAGATTCCCTCATTCCTACAACAACCAACAGTTCTGCTGTTAGGGTGTGTCTGTGAGACTTGAGAGGCAAAAGATCAAGTGTCTCCTTCAAATCAGGCAGAGCAGAAGGCTTTAATCTACATCTCCCATTTCTGTGGGGTAAATCTATTGCTAGCTGGTTTGGGATGTTGTCACTTTCTGAATTTTACACAACAAAGTTTAAAAATCCTATTTTTGTTTCAACCTAAACCAAAAAATGTTACAAAATGTCAGAACTTTGCAAAATGGAAGTCTTATTTTCTGGCCAGTATTAGTTAGAAAGTTCTTAGCTTTTTTTCAATTGCATCCAAAAGATGATCAAGTCAATAAGATTTCCATTTCAGCTTTGTAAATAAGAAAATATGATTCCTCAGGGTCTTGGTTTGGCAAGATTTAAAGGACTTAGAGAAGTTTGTGCTTTCAGTATTAGGCTCCATTTGCTATTATTGTATAACTTTAATGAACACTGTTCTATTTAAATGGAATTAGGCTACCTATTTTCCTTGTTTCACATCTACCAAAATAATCTGTATTGATGTTGAAAGGCAAGTCTCTTGAAATGCAAATTTCCTTTATAAACAACAAAATCCTCTTCCAAACTTTTGAGAGCAAGGGGCACTCAGAAGCACTGAGTTACTTCAAAGGAAGCTGGGCATAAGTAACTTACCTGACCTGTTTCTTCAAACCTCTTCCTATCTGCACTGTCAATGACATAGATCTGAAAAAAGAAATTACAGGAAAAGTTACTCTTCCCAGAAGACACTCTTCCACAGTAGCACACGCTTAAGTGAGATGAACCTACTAATTACGCTTTTGGGCACAAAGATCCTTGCTATTATTTGCAGCAAATGTTGACAAAACTTCATGATGTTCTGAAAGGAGAAGAACCACCTCTTTTAATACCTGGGGAGTGGACAACCATGTGGGTAGAGTCAGAAAGGGGCTGGCAGCAGTACTGGGCATGCTGTCACCATGTCCGTAGCATAAATTATCTGAAGAGAACAGGAGACTGCTGGTATTGTTTCAAACTTATTGTTACAGGCCAAAACTGAGCATAGGAGGGCAAAACCTGGGGAACCAGACATGGCCTTTCATTCCAGCCAAGTGTACAAATACTGGCCTGGTGTGACTGTGCCATGCTGCCCTCTAGTATCACCTCCTCAGTAAGTCGCCAAGGCACACAGTGGCACTCAGGGGACACATGAATGTGTTAGGGACATCGAGTTCATCTCTATCAAGCACTCCTACTGCAGCTTCCTGGAGAGAGTGGCTGGGTGTGAGGGCTGGATTCAGCCTGCAAGACTCCATCTTCAGCTGCCTTCTAAAAAAATAGGGAACCTCAGTACAACATGCAGGCAAGAATAGACTAGTAACTATTTTTCATTGCTTGATATGTGAAGGTTTTTGAAGAAGGATGCTGGGACAGCAAACAGGGACAGGACTGGTGACAAACACGGAGCATTTTGCTTCCAGTCGCTGCCATTCCCCATCAGCAGTGATTGAAGCTGCTAGCATGTCAGCTTTGGTGGCTTACAGGGAGCAAGTGTCAGCCTGGTTTTCAGGGCACAGCACCCCGCCATCAAGATAAATGGCATCCTTGCAGGCAGTCTCAGCATAAGACTCCATGCTTCCAGGATAATTTCAACCAAATAGTAGGGGAAGATCTCTAGCAGCAATATCTGTTAAACTACAGGCACTCCCTTAATGAGCAGCATTTGAGTTGTTTGAAATGGGACCAAAGACGCAGCAGGAGAATCTGTATGCGAGGCCTGAGGAGGTAACCCAGCAACCTCCCAGCCGCTCTGCAGTTCACTGGGGGCTAATGTGCACTGACAGAGGCTGGGGGACACGCGGCAGGGTGGACGCAGCTGCGTGGGGATGCGTCAGCAGAGCACCCACCCGGTGCCACGTGATGGGCACCAGCCCGTGGGCATGGTGAGACACACAGGCCTCTCCCTGCAATGTGATCCCAAGCACGTGCACCAATACTGGATCAGCTACGCATGTCCTCCCCACCCCTACCAAGCATCCACCCCTATGCATCCATTTAGAGTAGAAAACACAGAACAAAACAAAGGAAGAAGCTGCAGGGCTGGCAGTTGTGTTCCGTGGCAAGACTGGTCTGTCATCTGTGCTCCCTCAGGACATCTCTGGGGAAGTCCACAACACATGAATGCAGTGGTCAAGTGCTGCTTGTGAACTGAAAGGTGGCACCTTCCATATTACGGTGTTTCTCTAACTGGGAAGGGATAGCTCTGGGTCCCATCCGGTCAGGCTTTCTCCTGCACCGCTCATTCCTCACTAGGGAGCTGTTTTGTAAGATGAGAACTAGAGACAACAGTGCTTGGGGCAAAAGCCACAACAGCACAGCACAGAGAAAGTAAAGTATGTGCCGAGTGCCTGCTTCCAAACCAGCAAGCACTGTGCCAAATAGCTGCAGGTGCCTGTCTGAATATGCAATCAGCCAGATATCCACACCTTATTTGCCTGAGTTAAGCTTCCAAATATCACAGGTGTGTGATGCAAGACCAAGCTCTCATTCAAAAGCACCTGCATGGATTTGAATTTGTAATTACTTCCTGCTTTTTAATACTCTTTAGAGGGTCCTTTCTGTTTTATGCAATACAGTTTAGAAGAGAGAAGCAGGGTGTCCTGGGAACTGTAGTGTATCTCATGTCCAACTTCCATTTATGGCCAAGGCCACACAAGAGCCTGCTTTTGGCTGTGGTGCTTGGTAACAGATTTGAACACCATATTGGAGAATGGAGATTTGAGAAAGAAATTCCTGTAAAGCTGGGTACCTCCTTTGAGAAACAAGCCAAAACACAACCTGGAGTAAATGGGTTGGGCAGAAATTGCAAGTGATAGGACTAGACAAAGAAATAGCATGAGGGATAAGTTGGCTCAATTTATAAATGCACAGTCTGCATGAGGCTTGTCAGAGGGTAAAATTACTAGCTAAAACAGGGGTGAAGACTGGCAGAAGGCAGAGCGAGCCACCAGCATATACGTGATCCCAGTTTTGGTGTGTATGGAAAGAGCAGAGCACTGCCCCAACATGCCAACATCTCCCAGTTTGGGACTGGGTGTCAGCATGAAGTGCAGATAGGGGAACTCAAGTCCATCTGTGCAGCGGCTATTTCTCTGAATTTACACTGCTGCTTCCCCCAAACTGATTCTGCTTCTATACACCCATTTTCTTACTCATATGAAAAGAAGGGGTTTCTCTGTACATTGCTTTAACTGGGGTGAGAGAGGGGCAGAGAAAACAACTGCTTTCATCTCCTTCAGTCTTCAAATTTACCTTTATTTCTGCACCTCCCATTCAGCACACACTGGGAAGGGTGAAAGCCCACAGGCCAGTGTAGCTCATTGACTTTGCCAGCACAGCCTTCCAGATATTGTTTTGTGGTTGCACAGCCTCTGCAGCCTGAGCACCTGCCACAGCAGGCAGAGATCCCAATGCTGCTGCTTTGCAGGGCTGACCTTGATCTTCACACTTACTGCCTCCCCACCACACACAGTGCCAGAGCCTGGGCTCAGTGGGCACAGTCGCCTCACACCATGTCTCTGTCCTCAACAGCCACAGAGGACACCATGTGTGTCCTGCTCGTTTCTCAAACCCAGATCTTACCCCATGGAAAATCTCACAGTTCCTCTCTGCAAAAGCAATCAACCGGGTTTATGCAGTGGTGGCTGTCCTCAAACTTTAGATTCCAAAGAAAGGCTCAAAAATTAAGATTGGCAAAAGAGAGTATCAAGGATTTATTAGTCACATTTAAATAACAGCTTAATTTGGACAGTGTTTTCTAAGCCTGCAGGCACAGCCAGTCATTTCAGCAACTGGACACAAGCCTTGGTGAACACAGTCTATTCCTAGTTATACTGACCCTTCCATGAAAGTGCATTGAAGCTCGTGACACATTACTGAGTATGTGTGTGACAGGAGGGAGGAATGTGTCTTTCTGAGAGAGCTTCCCACTTTCCCATAGGAGCCTGCAGACCTTGACTTTTCTCTGTTCCCACAGGCAGTACTGCTTGGGGCAGAGAGAGGCCTGCAGCCCCCAGTCTGCCTTCGTCCTGGCATATGTGGCCGCATTCTAGAGGTGATCTTTGATACTAGCCAAGGCAGCACCTGGAGGGTCCCAGGGCAATGTCCCCTGGCATGGAAAAACAAAGGTCCTGCACTGTAAATATAATTGTGGTCATCTGTAGCTAATTGTAATGTAATTACAGCAAAATTGTCAAAACCATTAAAAGACAGTCTTATGATTAAAGGAGCAAAAGAAAAGACAAGGGGTCTTTCTGTGTCCCTCAGTCAAAAGCTTTCCCATCTGATGCCAGTCAGACCATTTAATTCTTATGCCTCAGTTTCCTCACCTATAAAACAAGGGCACCATACTGACCTATCTCTACACATGATGTTTAAGTCACTAATGCCCATGACAGGCCTTTAGAGTCTCCAGTGAAAGGAGCTATAGATAGGTAAAGTAGACGTTATTAATGTTTTCATTTGAAAGAGACTGAGATGAGAGGAAAGGAACTGACTATAAACAGCACCATCCTGTGAAAGTAAAAACATGCAACTGAATGATTTCTGCAAACATGACTGTATTTTTCTTTCTGCACTCAACCAATCTTGCCATTTAGCTCAGAATAACTCCTGTTACAATGGCAATGGTGTTGCTGAGGGCTGGGACATTACATTACTTGTTTCTGAATTTCTGGCGGAGACCTTGGAAACCAATTGCATGAACACAGCATTCAGCTGCAGCCAATACTCACAAGGATATCAGTGTTTTCAAAATAGTTCCTCCAGTATGGTCTGATCTTCCTCTGTCCGCCTATGTCCCATACATTCAGTTTGAAACCTTGAGACTGTACACTTTTGATATTGAAGCCCTGGAAAGAGGAGAAACAAAGCCACACAGAGCATAAACCTGAATGGCTGGAGCATGTTTGTAACCAGACATTAACACCTTAAATATCCCATGCCTACAACGTGCAGTGAGATGGGCTGGGCAGCCACAAAGATGGATCAGCTGTGGGAGAGGCACCAGCATAAGCAGCCGCTAAACCATCAGTTTGTCAGTGTTCTTGGGTCAAGGGTTGATGCTGTCATGGCTATGGAGACATATGATGCAGTTAGTGCCCTGAGAGGGCTCAGGAGGGTGGGTGCAGGAAGAAGTGGGAGAGCTGCAGATAAGGAGAAAACAAGGGCATTGTGAGAAGCAGGATTGAGCTTCTGAAAGCTGAGTAGTCAGTCACAACTAATATGAAGCCAGAGGTCTCAGCTCAATTCGACACGACACAGCTAATGCTGGGCTTAAAAGAGCAACAGCTGCACGTCTAAAGGGTCCATTTCATCAATTAGGGCACCAACTGAAAGTGCATTCAAGTAGAAAAACAGGATGTGGCGTGGGCTGGCAATGTGCTGCTACACCACCCAGGGACCAAAGCTTGGAATTAGGGTGCCAGGGCTGAAAGCTTTGGGAGGCAGCTACAGGGTGGGGGAAGCATCTCCCATAGCTCTCTAGCAACCTCCGCTGGAGCAATGCTGCAGTGCTTCTGATGGGAGCCATCACTCTCCTCCAGCCCCAGAGCTCAACAAAAGGGCATGAAAGACATTAGGGAGGTGCACTGGTATATGCAGAACCCTTGGAGCTGGTTGGGCGAAAGAAGCAAAGAGACAAAGGCTCGTCCAGTGCTGCAGCATCCACTCTGTATGTCCCCTGTTTGGCAAGGACAAGGAACGAAGACACATCCATGGAACCCTAGCATGACTCAAAAGCCTTTTGCAGGACTCCACAGCACTCATCCACTTTTGCACTATCTGACCGATCTGGCCTGAAGCTCTCTGGCTCCTTCAGGAAGCCTCCTCTTAGGCAGAAAAGACACAAACTTAATGGTGCACCAGGCTCCAGTTGTTCCCCCTTTTACTGAAAGACTCCGATGAATCATTAGAACTTTGTATAACGTGGCAGGTGGGACCACAGTAACTCCCTCAAGAAGGAAAGGCCTTCCTCACCTGTGTTGGGGTGATGTGGCTGATGTCCTCTGATGCCAGCTGTTTCAGGAGCGTGGTCTTGCCTGCATTATCCAGTCCCAAGAGGAGGATTCTCACCTCCTGGTCTGGGGTGCTTTTTAGTTTGCGTAGGATTGACAGTAAACCCTAAATGCACAAGAGAGACCACAGCTGTTATTTCCCCAAACTCCTCCCTTGAAAAAGATTCTGTCTGGTGGTGGGTCCAAGACACTCTGAATACCTTTCTGCAGTGCCTATTCCCATTTCATTGCCTACTCCTCCCTTTGCCCCTATTTTCTTCCATCTCAGAGTATTAGCAAGGTCTCAGCAGAAATGTCACGCAGTGGAGTGCCCTGCTGGCTGCACTGCTTTTGTCACACAGCTGTTTGGCATTCCCTGTGCCAGGGAGACAGTGCCTATGTGCAGAAGCTGCAGATCAAGTCCTTGCAAGCTCTTAATTACTTTTATCAGAGGGAAAACTGCATTAATTTGATCTGCCTACTAGGTAACTGCAGGTTACTATGTACCTGACATTGGTTCTTCTCATAGTTTACTCCCTGGTCATCTCAAACCCCGTTTATCTGTCTACAAATTGCTGAACCTATGGGGCACGTGCAGTTCTGATTTTCAGGATGTAGCACTTAACAACTGTTTCAGATCACCACACATCCTTGCTAAGAAAAGCACAGTGGATTCCAGTCATTAGCCAGGTTCAGCTCTCTGAGCTGATAGTATCACTCAGGATTAGGAAACAGAATATGCAGGTCAGCTCATTTACAACCATGCACCTTACAGCAGCACACCCAAGCTTTTGTCAGTGCCACCAGTCAGAGACCAGCACCTCTCTAAAATGGCTGAGAAAATATTCTGGATCCTGGCATGTAACCAAGAGATGCAAATAACCCCATTTCCACTTGCCTCTCACTGCACAGAGCAGCCCACCCCACAGAGGAGGGGCAGTTGCAGCCAAGGGGAGAGGTGCAGGCTGTGACACCAAGAATGCCTGGGTGTCTCTTTTGGGCACACTGCCACACTGCTCTGCAGCCCCTGCATGTCAGGGACCCTTCCTCAGAGCCCACGCAGCACACACCACACTGAGACCCTTCCTGCAGACACAGGTGCTCTTGCTACTAATTCACCCGAGAAAATCCAGGAAAGAAACACACCTACAGCTCCTCCTGAAGTCCTCAGCATTCCTGTTCTGTCTCTCCCAGACAATTCCCTTGCTGAAGCCCACTAAGACCAACAGCCAGGAAGAAAGTTCAAATATCAGCAGAAACCTGAGCCCATGGGGCCCATATCTCAATCCTTTTTGTTTTCCAATAGCAAAATGGAGACAATGCTTCTTGTCGACCTGCAAGGGGGTAATCAGTTAAATGTCTTGAAGTGTTGTGTTGCTATGAGGAACAAAACCCTCTAAATATTCCTGCTGAGAGCCAAGGACTGTTTGAGCCTTGAAGGTTGCTCCTGATCCCCTCCAGATTGCAGCAATCAGAAACTTGTCCTCAAGATAAAGAGCCGCACGTCACAGTACAACTGTCACCGCTGCAACGCGTCCCCCGTCTCCAGCAGTGTCCTGCCCACTTGGGGAGAGCCCAACCTCAGCCATTCAGCAAACTCTGCTTCTGACTGTTCACCTCACTCCCAGGTGGGAGTGCTTTGGAAAGGACTCAGTACTACAGGTCATGATGCTAAAGCTTTTAGTAACGCTCAGAGATTCAAATGCGTGCAACATCTGATCCACCCCTGTAAGCATTTTTGATTTCAGAGTAATTTATTTGGTTTCTGTTAAATTATCAGCTACAGCTCAAAAGACATGTGCAATGTGTAAGAAACAGGGAGGAGAGAAGGAACTTCTTTACTGGGTTTGAAAGGTATCCGTAGAAAGCTGCAGGATTGCCACTGTTGCTGTTCTTTCGAAAAGCACTGTGGAAAGCTGAGGTTCAGAAAGCCTGTGCAAGCAACAGCAAAACTGCATTCTTACTGCCCAATAAGCAGGCTCAAGGTATCACCCATTTCATAGGTGATAGGCAGGTAAAAAACTGGGAATCCAGGCCCTGCTCAAGAGCTGTGAGTTAGAAGTGGGCTCTGCTTGGCAGAGAAGTGCCGTGCCTGCTCAGTACAGGCACAGTAAATCCCCAAACAGCTTTTAGTTGAAGTGTACAGGTCTGTAACACCATGTACTGGGCCCTCAGGGCCAGATGCTCCCAGCTGGCTCTCACCCATGGGCCCATGGCTAATGAATTTGAAGGGCTCTGTTCAGTGCAGCCAGTCACTGCAAGCTTGTCTCCCTGGCCACAGTGCCCAACCCATGTTCTGCCCTGATGATGATCTGCACTTCCACACATCAGAGGGAAAAGGAACAGCAGCAAAAATACCTCTACCGGATACTTGTTTATATGCATGTCCTAAATGCCCTTGACATTATTCAAAAGCACAAGTTTTAACTGCATGACTAGCAACACATTTTCTTTTCACCTGCCGTCAAATTTACAGTTGTGTTTGTTGGCTTGTAAATCCATGGATTTCAGCTCACTGTGGACAGACTCCATAGGAGCAGGAACTCTAAAATTCACACATTCTCCTTCCTTTCTACGATAACACTGAATTTCCCATTCTTATGGGCCTGACCCAAAGCCAGTGTACATCAGCCAAAGCACTACTGCCGACTTTGGAGAGCTCTGAATCAGGCCCTATTATTTTAGTTTATTGCTCACAGTTAAAAAAAGAAGCTGTTGAAATGCTAATCCTATTCACAGCTCCACTTGCTAAGAGCAGAGCAGTGTATCCCAGAGCAGATCAGGATTAGGTGCCTTTATATTTCAGAATTCAACTCCAAAATACTGAGCGCAAAGAAATGTATTACAAAGTATTGCTTATCTACCACAGAGCAATTCTCAAGGGTCGGGAAGAGGAACAGTTGTAAATGTTAAAAGAGCTTCTCCCATTGTAGATGGATGCTATTTCTGGGCTAGTATGACAGCCTATGAGAAAACGATCAGCATCGTTCCATATTCTACTCAAGTGACACTGCTGCATGGCTGATCACAGGATTATCGCGGGTAGCCAATAGAAGAGAAGATATATATAGAAATAAAAGTATTCTCTAAGGTATAAAGTAAGCTGATTTAAAAGGCTGGAAGACAAGCAAGCCAACATAGAGAAGTGGACTTTATTTCAGTAGCTGCCAGCATAGGTTACACGGTCTGTATATACAACTTAAATCAAGAGCCAAATAATAGTATTGGTTCCTGTGACTGTTACTATTTTGTAAACAGTATTTAAAATGTGCATCAGGCATTCTCCCTGTAGTTAGCAAAGATTTAAAACTAAGGAAAGCCAAGCCCACATCGGTTTCTTATTTTTTTCTTTTTATTTATTTATTTTTTTAATTTGCCTTATGAGCACACTGGCTAGAAAGACAGAAGGCATTTCCTGACAGCTTAGTAGACTGGAAAAAATAACTCAGCAGAGTTCCCTGCTGCATGCCACCACTATGTGGGACAAGCAGCTCGTTACACACACACTGATGGACAAGCACTCCTCTGCTGGCAAACACAATGCTGAAACTAAGGGACTGAGGAGTCAGAAAGCAATGCCTTGTCATTGATGGGAGATGTCAGGTAGAAAGACGTGAAATGGGAAGATCTGGTGCAAAGAGGATGCACATAAGCGAGAGGAGGAGCAGATTTTTGAAGCAGGGCAGGAAACAAATGTCTCATGCTGGGACTTAGCCAGTGGCAAGAAGGGAGGATTCCCAGGGTGCCAGCATGGCAGCCAGGCCAGTGGCACTCACTCACTGGAGTGGTCCAGGGTGAGAAGCAGGACAAGGCTTGAGCAGGCCAGGATAGACATGAGGTGGCTGAGGAGCTGCAGAGATGCCTCACAGGAGTGTAAGGGCAGCGTGTCAGCTGCACAAAACTAAGCAGACTGCGGCATCTGTAACAGAGAAGGGAACTGCAGATGCTGCTCAGATAATGAACAGCACAGCATGGCAGCGTGTGCAGCCTTTGGAGAAGGGCAGCCAGACAGAGCAACCTCAAGGCTGGGCACAGTCAGCCAGCAACCATTTCTTGGTCACCTCTGGGTTAAGCAAACTATGTCTTATATCAGATTGGCTTGTTTAAAAACATCTTTGTCCTTGGTGGAGAGGGTTTTCTTTACAAGCACCATGAAGAGACAGACTGATGGGGTCAGCAATGAGGAGACTGTATTTTCCAGACAGTGAGAGGGGACATACAATAAGAAAAAGAGACTCCTGACAATTACTATGAAATCAGAGTGGGGCATTAAATTCGGAGACGCAGCTAAATGGGCAAGAGCACTCATAAACACATCAAGCATGAAAGCAAAGCTAACCATCTTATTAACATCCTTCAGAAAACAGGGATGTGTGGTTTTATGAAAGTATATTATTGCTAGGTTTAAAATACCTACCAAATTATCAAAGGACTTTCAATTATAGCTGCATGCAGTAATCCTATTCTCTCTCTCAAAACAAGTCCTACATATATAAAAAATACAGTGGCATTTATAGTCCTCACTAAGTGTTTTGCGAGTTTATTCAGTTTTAAATCCATGCTGTATATGGGTCTCTTGAACTAGTTGATGCATGTAACTACATCCTGTACCACAGAAGCCACTGAAAGGAAGATTCACTTTACAGGCCAAAGCAAAAATTGGTTTGGGACAAACAGAGCATTGAGATAATCTGTTTAAATATTGTATCAGATTGGCAGTATAAAGCCATAATGAAAGAACAATTTTCCCCTGTATTGAGGACTGGATACATGGGGCATGGGTAAAAAGCGTGGCCTGCAAGCTGCTGCAAAGCACAGTTGATTCTTATTAGGAAAGAGAAGTAAATGTATTCTGTTTAACTTTATTAGCCACAAGGCTCAGATAATGAATTTAAAATAAAACCACCCTCAGTCACCACCAATTGCTGATCTACTAGATGTGGATATTTAGGTAAAATCAATTCACTTCACCAAGATGCAATACAGCCACAAAGCTCAGCAGCTCAGACTGCCATTATGACCACATCTCCCCCATCTCTACACCCCTGCAGAGATACCCTCTTCCCCACTACTGCAACCACAAATCACTCATCTTTGTCCTCAAGACTCATCTCAGCCAAGCACATTTACATTGAGATGACAGCTCGGGTCTCCCCACAGCTCCCCAGCACTGCTGAGCTCTATTCTCAAACTTCTGTGACTTTCCTACAACCATGGGAGAAACTTCACAAAATACCCATAAAATCAGCCCATGATTCTTCTGTTAATTCCTTCTCTGCCACACCTACAATCCTTCATGAGGTTTAGGCAGCAAACATGTCAAGTTCAAACCTGTCTTGGATTCTACTTATTCATATCAGTTGGTTATCTCTCACCCCAGACAGAACATATTTCCATGGCATGGCAGCACCTCCATGCTCTGCCGGCACAGCACCTAGCACAGCTCCAGGCACCAATTCATTCACTTTCAATTGAGTAATATGGTAGCAGCTCACTATCTTTGAAGAGTAAGTTAAAGACGGAGGGTACACGTGACAATTTCAGAAAGTCATGCAGGAGGAGCTGACACAGGGAAGGATGAGGGGCTTAGCTGAGCCAAATATCCTGCCTTGCACAGTGGATATATGAGGCTACATTTGTCATCCAGGGTGCAATCCTGAACACACAGAGCTGGAGGAGGGGAGTCCTTCCTGACAACTGCACTGATTAGCTGGTGCCCTGAAGAATGACATCTGATTACCTTTATCTTCGGCTGCAGAACTGCAAATGTCACTAATGGTCATAAAATCATCCAGTCTTTTTCAAAACACAACCAAAGTAAATTAATCTATTGAGCACAGTTTATTCAATACTTCTTACTCTGGCAAAACTCCCAAAAAATCATTTGCTTGCTGCATGTCTCCACCATATGGTGTCATTCAATGCAGACTTTTTTCCTGCATTGAAATCCAAAATTTAATGGAGTCGAGTCACCTACAGAGTTTTTCCAGCTCAAACCTACTAATGTAGTTTTCTGTCAAAGAGGTCACACAGCACTCTCCAGTTTGATACATAAACCAATACCAGCATGAATCCTCCTTTCATAATTAAAATCAAACTCCTCTGGTTTCAGCAGGTTTGAAAGAAGTATTTTGCGCTGTGCAGAGAAGAGCCAATGCCCAGCACTGGACAATGTCAGCAGTCGCTGTCTGGTTTCAGAACTTCAAAGTCCTGGCCAGTGACTGGTATACTCTCCTATCTGCAGGTGATGTCTCGTATCAACCTCTCAGCAATCAGAAAAATAAACTAAAAAACATGACATTGAACTGTACTGAAAACTAAAGTAGTGAGACCCATAATCCTTGAAAGCATTTTTATGGGGCCATTTTAAATAGAGCCTTACTGCCAAAGAACAAGGGACAAAAGAAAAAATTTCTAGGTATGAGGTACACCTAGAGCAGGCAAGACACAGATGCTGGTTTTCCTAGAAACATGAGCTCAAGACCAGGAGAAAGATGCCTGACTATGCATTTAGCTATGCTGGTATTTTATCCTCTTCACCATATGTCAGCTAGACACTCTGTGACTCAGTTTCCTCAACTATAAAACAGGGCCACACTTTGATAAATCTGGTTTTGACAGAATGATGTCATCTTCAACCAATGGTTTTAGAAAAACACTGGCCATCCTCTGGCCCCAGCATCTATCAATAACATACCATGTCTCTTTGTAAAGATTGCTATTACAGTGACGAGGAAGCCACAAGATGTGCTTCACACAGCATTTCCTAAACTTTGGAAAGCAGCGTATCCTTTCATGTAGCAGCCTCCCTTTGCCCTTGCCATGCACCCACTGCAGATGCTGCCTAATGGTGCCAAAGACTTCACCACTACACATCTCTTTGTAGTTTTATGGTTCATCCTTTCCTCTGTGCTCCAACTATGACCTTCCACAACCCCTGCCCCACAGCTGTGAGAAATGCTGGTACGCTCTGCAGAAGAAGACACTTCCCCACTGTACTTACTCACTTGGATGAACACTGAAATAATTTAAACCTCAGCATTAACCCTCTTATCACTGGAGTTGGAGCAAGCAGTCATTGAGGGGAGTTTAAGCGCTTCCCAGTGCAATCAGGACATGGCAGGAACATCCCCATGAGCAGCTACCACTGCTCAGATGACACACAGTAAATTGTTACATCAAGCTGTCTGGATGATTTCTGACTGCTGACCCACACCCTCAGACTGCCATAGCTGCTTTGGATATATCTGCTGCTGTTTCAGAGTTTCTACCACAAATGATTATTCTGTTTTAGTGAACGTTGAGAATCTAGAGAGATAGTGCATTGCTCTCCAGTCCTCTGCCCAGTCCAGCCAGCCCACCAGGCACCCCAAAGTGCCACCCACCCTGCCTGAGAGGCCATAATTCGAAAAACAATTCCAAGAAATGGAAAATAGACAAAGAGGCAGTAAAATGTTGTATCAAATAACACGAACACTGGAGAACACCCAGTCCACCCTCTCCGCACACAAAGCGCCAGGATAAGAGCAGCCAGATCCCAGACTACACCAGCTTATCATGACACCATAAGGCAGAAGAGCAGATCTGGCAGCTGCAAGCCAAATGTGTCCCACAACGCACTGCACTGCTGGAGGCAGCTGCCCTCATCTTTACAGCAGATGTCCATCCTGTGATGGCTTTGGTGCCTGGTGTGACATGCCCCATCACCAACTCATCTAAAGTAGAGCAGATCCCACAGGCTTTATCTCAACCTCCTTCTCTGTGGCCCAGCAGGTAGGGATGCAGCCAGAATTAATCCAGTGAAGATGAGAAGCTGCATTTGGTGCTCTTGCTTACATCTTCTCCCATGCATGCATCCCTCTACTTGCACGAATCCAACTTGTGTCCAGAGGGCTCCTGGACAAAATAAGGCTTTGCCCTTGGGAAAGCTCCTTCCCCGTTGCTATTTCCTTCTGCTTGCGCTATCTCTTCATGCAGCATCCTCATGAGTGGCTCCACATCCACAGCAGTTCTCTCTCACCACCCCTCACCCATAGTTCTAACCCCTCCTTCCTGTCCTCACTGCACTTTGCCATCATCCCACTTGTTTCACCCCAACTACTCTGGCACTTAAACCCAAATTGTTTCCAACAGCTGGACGACTCTGTCCCATCATCCAACCTTTCTCCAACCTCAGCTTAGACTGCACTACACCCTCACCACCTCGCCTGCCTCCCAGCATTGCCCTCTAACCAAGACACCCAGTTTTTTTCTGCAATCCATGCTGCTACCTCTCAAACAACTTATTTCTCTCTTCCAACACTCATTTTCTCTCTGGGACCTTTCTTTCTCTCATCAACATAAAAACTCCACTTCCAGTCTTTTCCACAGTTTATTCTTATTTCTTCTTTTCAACCCAGACTGTCCCACATCCTGCCAGCCCATGGCAGAAAACCCCAGAGCACATAACATCCCAGCAAACTATCCTAGTCAGCCAAACATTGACTTGGTTTTCCCACTGACTCACTCACCAGACTGTCTATCCCACCCAACTGGCAGTTTTCTTTCAGTCCCTGAGCACTTTGCCCTGGCCATCTCTGAACACCTAACCCCTTCACCCAGTCTCTCTCTGCCATCCCCTTCTAAGGCTGTGTATCAAAAACCAGCCCTTCCACCTCAGCAAGCTTGCTTCTAGCTCCCTCAATTCCTATGGCCAGGATTGAAGTCCTAGGGTGGCTTCCTCCCACCTTGGCTGGGTTGTCCAGTGCCCCTTTAGAGCCACAGCTGCTCCCAGACTCTTCATAAGCAATCTCTGAACACTGCTTTCTATCCTTGCCAGGCTCTTCCATTGCTCCTTCCCTCCTCAGGCCACTGCCATCCTGGTCCCCAGCTCTCCAAGGCACCCACCCCTCCATCACACCTTTTACACCTTGACTGAATCAACTCCTGGCATGCTGATTCCATTCCAACAAAGACACCCCCCCCCCCCCAGCATCCTTGAGCCTCTCAGCCTCTGTCTAGAGCTGATTAGCAGAATCATAAAATCAATTACATTGGAAAAGACCTCTGAGATTACCAAGTACATTAGAGCACGGCACCAAGTGCCATGTCCAATCTTTCCAAACCCTCCCTAAACACCTTCAGGGATGGTGATTCCACCACCTCCCTGGGCAACTCCTTATATTGTCTAATCACCCCTCCTGTGAAGAAATTCTTCCTAATGCCCAGTCTGACCTCCCCTAGCACCGTTCGAGGTTATTTCCTCCTGTCCTGTCACTTGGGTCACTTCTACCTGAGAGAAGAGGCCAACCCTCTTCTTTCTACAACCTCCTTTCAGGAGCTAGCTGGAGAGTGATAAGGTCACCCCTGAGTTTCCTCTTCTTCAGACTACACAATCCCAGCTTCCTCCACCACTCCTCACAGGATTTGTGCCCTAGGCCCTTCACCAATTCTGTTGCCTTTTTTGAGACTCAACCACCTTTTTTCGTGTCTCCCATAATGTCTGTATGCTGCCAGGGCCTCAAACCCTTCCCTGGCTGGAGGCCCCAGACTTATCCTGTTCTCATCCCTTTGTATGGGTGACCAAACCTGCACAGCTCCAGGCTCCTGTTCCTGACTGGATGCCCCAGATGGGCACTCAGATCCCAGGTTGGCCCTATCCCTGGGTGGGTGTCACACAGTCACAAGATGGGTCAGGCTGCAAGAGACCACAGTCAGTCATCTGGTCCAACCTCCCGCTCAGGCAGGCTCATCCTGGAGCACATGGCACAGGATCGTGTCCAGATGTTTCCGGCATATTTCCAGTGAGGGAGACTCCACAAACTCTCTGCACTATCTGTTCCAGTGCGTGGTCACCCGCACAGCAAAGCTCTTTCTCTTATTCAGGTGGAATTTCCTGTGCATCAGCTTCTGCCCGTTGCCTCCTGTCCTACTGCCCGACAGCACCGAGCAGAGGCTGGCTCGGTCCTCCTGTTTCCATCGCCTTGGTACCCCCCATCATGGCCCAAGGCCTGCCCGTACCTGCAATGAGCCCGGCCGGGCCCGACAGACCCTCCGAGCCCCACCACCCCACCCCCCGCGAGGGGATCATCCGCGGCTTCATGAGCCCCCGGCCCCGCTGGCTCTGGCGCTGGCCCGGGCCCCCGCCTCGGCCCCGCTCGCCCCCGCCCCGCTCACCATCCTCGGCGCTGCCCGGGGTTACCATGGGCAACTGCGTCACACCCACCCCGCGCGCCGACGTGCCCACGCCAAGGGGTGGGCCAGCGGCGGCTCCGCCCACGAAGGGTGCATGCGCACGAGGGGCCCTCCCGGACAGGTGGGCGCGGCCCCTCGTGGCTCTGTGGTTGGCTGAGGGCGGCCACGCACCGGAGCGCGGGGCGGGTGAGCGCCACGTGGGCGGGCGGAGGGAGAGGGGCCCGGGACCGCAGGTGGGGACACGTGGGGACGCGACGGGACGGGACGGGCAGGGCAGGGATGGGGGTGTGCCGAGCCGTGCCGAGCCGACGTAAGCCGTGACCGAGCCGCGCCGGAGGTGTGCCGGGGCTGTGCCGTGCCGTGCCGAACCGAGCCTGGAGTGTGCCGAGCTGTGCTGTGGCTTACAGAGAAGGGCAAGGAAATTGGTGAAGAGTCTGGAGCTCAAGTCTTATGAGGAGTGGCTGAGCTGGGAGTGTTTAACCTGGAGAAAAGGCTCAGGGGGACCTTATTGCTGTCTATAAGTACCTTTGAAATGAGGTTGTAGCCAGGTGGGAGTGGGCCTCCTCTCTCAGGAAACCGCTGACAGGATGAGAGGATATAGTGAGAAGCTGTGCCAGGTGAGGTTCAGGTTGGACGTTAGCAAGAATTTCTTGACAGAAGGATGATTAGATGCTGGCAAGGACTGCTGAGAGAGGTGGTAGAGTCACAGTCCCTGAAGGTGTTCAAGGAAAGACTGTGGCACTTGGTGCCATGCTGTAGTTGACATGGTGGTGTTTGGTCATAGGTTGGACTCAGATGATCTCAGAACTATTTCCCCAACTAATTCATTCTGTGATTCTGTGATTCAGCCGTGGGTATGTGGTGCTGCACCCCGGGGAGCACGCAGGATAATGCCATGGCAGTGCAGAGCAGCATTAGAGGGATGTGCAGGCTGGTGCCATGTGGGGCATAGCACAGTGTGGGGGTGCCGTGCTCTGCCTACACCGGGGCTGCAGAGTGTGCCCCTGTAGGAGTGCCTGCAGGGCAGCCTTGTGGAGGGTTGAACTGGTCCCTACGGTGCTGTGCAGCACCATACTACCCCAAGGAGGAGGTGCCAGGTGCTGTGGGGTGCAGCACAAGTGGGGCGACCTCAGGCAAGCAGTGATGTGTGAAGGAGCAGCCTGACTGCAGTGTTCTGCCAACAGCAGGAGTGCAGGGGCCTCCTGGGCTCAGGGCTGCTGAAAGTCCAATCGTCCTGTTAAACATAAACCTGCCATGGCTCTCACCCAGATAACTGCTCCTGTGGCTGTAGCAGGTGTGCACTCAATGAGCAAGCAAGACAGGATCCTACTGAGCAGCCTTTTCCCCCTGCCCAGACCTACGCCAAGATGGACACAGTTTCCCTTGGCTTCAACATTGACTCCCCACGCTGGGACCAGAGCACCTTTGTGGGGCGCCTGAAGCACTTCCTCAACATCACCGACCCTCGGACAGTGCTGGTGCCAGAGGAGGAGCTGGACCGGGCCAAGGCCCTGGTGGAGGGCTGCAGGTGAGGGCAGGGGTACAGATGGGGCAGGTGCTATCCCTGTGTTCCTGGCCATCCCAACCACTGTGCAGTGTTGCCGGGGGATGGAGGCAGTCATTCTCAAGCAGGTACGCTGTGATGTAACATCTCTTGGAGATAATTTTGGGGGGATTTTCCCAGGCTTCTCCCAGGAGCCTCAAGCTGTGACATGCATCCTTCTGAGGAGATGTTTCCTCTGACTTTCATATGGTGCCTGGAGCTCTGTGCCTCGGCAGTGCCGGGTGCTGACGGGTCTGTGCAGCTTCCCCTGATGGGCTTTGGGCTTGCAGGGCCGGGCTGGTGCCACCAGGAAGCAGCCAGGAGCAGTTGCTCTATGCCAAGAAGCTGTACGACTCAGCCTTCCACCCTGACAGCGGTGAGAAGATGAACTTCATTGGGAGGATGTCCTTCCAGGTGCCGGGCGGCATGGCCATCACTGGCTGCATGCTCCAGTTCTATCGGTGAGCTCCTGGGTACACCAGGTTGGGGACACAGCTCTGACAGCCCCCAGCCCCTCTCGAGGTCCCTGGTGACACGAGCACAGCCAGTCTGCCTCCTCTGGGGCTGGGTGCTGCCCAAGGCATGCCCATGGCTGCTGTGGTTGCCTGTGTCCTGCGGACAAACCCAGTGTCTCTGGGCTCTGTCCCCAGCACCCAGCCTGTGGTAGAAGCATCACAGATCTCCCTGGCCCCTGGCATGGCTGGAGATGGTCTCACCTCACCCTGAGCTCAGCTGAGCTCTTCCCAGAGCCCCTGGAATGACTGATACAGTCAAATCCTACTTGATGCCTGCTCTTGGTCTGTGGCCCATAGCAGTCTGGAACTGAGGACCAAATGTGCCCTAGGCCAGGCTGCTTAAGCATCCTCAGCCCCTGCTGATACTTCCCTGCATTTCCCTTCTCCACCCCCTGCATTCCAAAGCATGCTTAGACCCTCATCTCCCTATATCCCTTCCTGTTCCACATCAGTGTCCCTGAGACACCAGTAGAAACCCAGGCACCCTCGTTCCCCAGAGCCACTTCTGTCCCCATGTATTCCCTCCTTGTTGCTTGCTTTGACAAAGGCTTATCTCAGCCCAGCAGAGGATGGCTGCCACCCTGCTGAGAGCTGTGTCTCCCATCCCTGCCCAAATGTCTTGCAGGACTGGGGCCCCCCTTCTTATGTTCCCTAGGGCAACCAGAACTCTTGGGACCATTACCCAGCTCTGCCAATGGCTTGTGATTTTGCCACAGTTCCTCAGTTTTCCTTTGGAGACACCATGATGAGTGGACTGCAGGCATCTTGGCTGTCTCCCTTCCAAGCCTGGCCCTGGGCAGAGGCCATGTGTCCCTGACAGCCCTTGGGTGTTCTCCTGGTCTCTTCCCTCCACAGGACAGTGCCTGCTGTGGTTTTCTGGCAATGGGTGAACCAGTCGTTCAATGCCTTTGTCAACTACACCAACCGCAACGCTGCCTCCCCCATCTCTCTGAGGTGAGCGGGCCCCCCAGGATGGAGTGTGTGCATTTGAAGCAGCCCTGGATGCCCTGTAAAGACCCCCTATGCCATGTCTTGGGCACAAAAGGAATTGGGCTGAGTCAGAGTTGGTAATTCTGTTATCTCCCTTCTTATAAAAATCACTGTGCAGGCAAATCGGGGTGGCTTACGTCACAGCCACTGGTGCAGCCCTCGCCACTGCAGTGGGACTCAACCTCTACACCAAGGTATGCCAGGCCAGGGCCAGCTGGGGCAGCTGGGTACATCCTGCTCTCCTATGTTGATGCCAGCCTGTTTCCCACAGCGAGCCCCCCCCTTGCTGGCCCGCTGGGTCCCCTTTGCAGCTGTCGCTGCTGCCAACTGTGTCAATATCCCCATGATGCGGCAACAGTAAGTGTCACACGTGGCTGGGGTGCTTGAGGGACCCAGCTATCTCCAAAGGCAAGCTGTGGCAGCCGAGCTCCTGGGCTGCCTGGCCTCCCTGCCTTGGGTTCCCATCCTGGGAGCTGGAGGGAGGTGAACTGGGGTCTGTGCATTTGCAGTGCTGTGTCTGTGGTGGAGGGTGCTGGGTGGGATGGCTCAGCCTCCGCCTAGAGCAGGAGGGGGATTTTCAGCTGAGGATAGCTGTTCTGGAATCTGTGCTGGAAGATCCCTCAGACCCAAAGATCTCCTGCATGTCATAGGAGAACCCCAGTCCATGGTATCCTGATGCTGGGACACTCCAGTTGGGTTTCTTGTGGTGACCTGTGGCTGCTGCTCGGGGTTCCCCACAAGTCACGGCACAAGGAGCTCAGGTGCTGAGTGAGGGACTTGTGCCCTGGCTCAGCTGCCTATCCGGGGCACTGTCTGTCCCTAGCACGGCCAGATTCTGCTCACAGCTGTGCCCTGAAGATGGCAGCATCGGCTGGGTTGGGGACTGCGGTGCCCCGGGGTGCTGGAGCCCTCTGCCCTGGGGGCATCTGGGGTTGCTGGCATAGAGGACTCCCCTGGCACCCCCTCACCCTGCTGCTGCGTCCTCATGTTTTCTCCACTCCTGGCTGCCTGTCCCCTTCAGGGAGATCATCAACGGGATCACAGTGACAGATGAGAACAACAACGAGCTCGGCCGCTCCAGGGTGAGTCTGAAGATGGGGATACGGGTTGGGGTGCGGCGCTGCCAGGGCTCACTTGCTGATTTTGCTTGCAGAGGGCAGCAGTGAAGGGCATTGCGCAGGTTGTGCTCTCCAGGATCACCATGGCAGCACCGGGCATGAGTGAGTGTGGGGGCAGGAGGGTGTGCAACTGAACTGGGGACTCTCCAGGACCCACCACCCTACCCTTCCCTGCTTTAGTTTCCCTCATGAAATAGAGGGAGGGTGGCCTTGCATGCCAGATAGCATTTGCTCTCTTCATCCAGCCATTTCCATCACAGGCCCCCAGCCCCTTCCATGCCAAACCACAGCCTGGGAGACAGGGGGTGCTCCTATGGCAGTTTGGCCCCACAAGGATGCATCTTGTGCTCTCTGGCCCTAAACCCTCACGCTGCAGCCCTCTGCTCCTGAGACCCTTGACATGCTGCAAGCCCAGAAGGAAGCACAGGAGCATGAGGAGCATAGACCATGCTGCCCAGGTGATGGATGTGTGGGGGTCTTGTGTCAGGTCCTTGCTGTCAGCAAACACCATTACCCCCAGCATAACTAGCTGCTGCCATGGCCTCCAGGTGGGTGGTCCTGCTGGGACAGCCCTGCAGGCTAACTAGTAGGATAGCTGTTCCAGGATCTGGACTGACCTTTTCTCTCTGTGCCTAGTTATTTTGCCCATCATCATGGAGCGGCTGGAGAAATTCACCTTCATGCAGGTGAGTGCATGTTTCTCCTGCCAGTGGGGTCTGTGGTGCTCCAGCCCTGCTTCCCACCTGGAGGTGAAATGGGGAGTTGTAGAGCCCAGCTTGCTTTGCTCCCTACTTCAGTCATTGATACACCAGTGGCCTCTCAAGTGACATGGGGAGGCTATGGGAGGGTGGAAGGGTTTGGTCCACACCAGAGGTGTTGGACATTCAGCCCTGCTGAGGGGAGAAGTCTGCCTACTCTGTGAGTGGGTCTTGTGGTGAGGCGAGGGACTTATTCCTGGCTGTTGTCTTGCA
The DNA here is from genome assembly GCF_963662255.1 of Cinclus cinclus. Classification (NCBI taxonomy): domain Eukaryota; kingdom Metazoa; phylum Chordata; class Aves; order Passeriformes; family Cinclidae; genus Cinclus; species Cinclus cinclus. The sequence goes on along the minus strand of NC_085052.1, from coordinate 12,583,535 downwards.
GCGGATCCAGGTTCTCCATGGACCTCTGCAGGTGCTGCTCTGCGGGGGCTTGTAAGTATCTCACTGCTCAATTGCCTGTGAGTATCCAAAGCTCCAAAGGGATGCTTGAAAAAAAACTTCTTTCCCAGAGGAGACTGAAAAGCTGCTTACCTTTCAGCTTGGGCTTTCTCCAGTTATTGGGAGTCATGGGGTGTGAGCAGCACCTCTTAGGCTGAAGTCCGTATGGCTGGTGGGCAAACAGGCTGGGATCCCCAAGATTGAAGCTCTGTTCTTTTTTCTCCCACAGCCTCCTGTTCATGGTGCCAGCAGCCTGTGCCCTCTTCCCCCAGAGATGGTACCTTTTCCGCTGCTTCCCCCTTCTGCATGGGATCTCGGGAGCCTTCCTCCTCCCCTAGTTCTTCTCTGCCAATCCCAGGAGAAGCATGATGGGCACCTACCCTTCTGCCCAAGGCAGTGCCTGCCTGTACATGCTGGTGCCCAGGGCAGCAGGAGAGCATGTGCCTGCCCTGCTCTGTGAGCTCTGTGCTGGGAGCAGCAGGACACCCGGCTCCATGGGCAGGTCTCTGCCTACCAGCACCAGGAGGGAAGGGTGGTGCATCTTGCCATGAGCCTGCAAGATCCTTGGGACTGCAGAGGCCTCAAATGACAATGAGGAGGGAAGGTGGCTTGACTGGTTGTTGGGGAGGAGGATGATGGCTCTCAGTGTGTATCCCCTCTCTCCACAGCTCCCTTGCACTGGCAGACCTTGAGCCGGAGCTGCGTGACAGTGTCATGGCCAAGCACGGGGACAAAGTGTCATATGTCTATTTTAACAAAGGACTGTGAAAGGAGACTACCTCAGGAGCCATCGCACCCCTCTGGCCTCCTGCCACCACCAATCCCACATCCCCTGAGCAGAGGCACAGCCCAGTGCAGTCCAGCCCAGATCTGCCCCCCCACCCAGCATCTTCTCCGCAGCCTTCTTCCACTGTAGAATCAGGATCTGACTCTGTGTGTCCAAGTTGCAGCACTTTGGCTTGTCCTGAGCCATCCCCATCTGGTGCTGGCCATTTCCCAGCCTTCCCATGTCCCTCTTGCCCTGAGGGATGCCTGTGCTTCCTGTGCCTTCGTTTGGCCCAGACTGTCTGGGCCTCACTGGGTTTGGCCCCACGAGGCATAAGGCTTTCTCCCTTGGGGCTCAGAGCACAGTTCTACCTCCAAAATCAGATATCCTGCCATTGTACCAGCAATCAAACCACATTCCTGCCTTAAACCACCACAGTAGCCTCTTCCCAAGATCTGGATCATGTCTTGGCAGGTGTGAAGGGACCTGTTCTCGCTGCACCATGGGAGTGACCATCCTAAAGTTCAGAGACCAATGCTTGCACTATACGTTCCTTGCTCTCAGGTTCAGGTTGTATTCACTCTGTGATTGCCATAATCCAGGAAAAAAATAGCTAATTTCTTTAGCTCTAATTTTTTTCATTCCTCTGAGCACTGTCACCCTTGTCCTATATCTCTGGTTCCCATAGTAGAATTATGAAACTGCAACTTTAGGGGACAATTGTCTCTGTCCCCCTTTTGACTTTGGGTAGAAGACACAGAAATCAGAGAATCGTTAGGGTTGGAAGGACCTCTGGAGGTCATCTAGTCCAGCCCCCCCCTGCTGAGGCAGGGTCACTGGAGCAGGTTACAGGAATGTATCCAGGTGAGTTTTGGGTATTTCCAGAAAGAGAGAATCCACAACCTGCCTGGGCAGCCTGTTCCAGTGCTTTGCCAGCCCCAATGTAAATAATTTCTTCCTCATGTAAAGGTTGAACATCTTGTAGTTTAGTTTATGGCCATTGCTCCTTGTCCTGTCACTGGACACCAATGAAAAGAGTCTGGCACCATCCTCTTGGCACTTGCCTTTGAGACATTTACATGCATTGATGAAATCCCTCTGAGTCTGCTCCAGACTAAACAGGCCTGGCTCTCACAGTCTCTCCTCATAAGACATGCTCCAAATCCCTCATCATCTTTGTGGCCTTCCACTGAACACTCTCAAGTAGCTCTTCTCTTTCTTTTCACAGAGCTATCAAGGCATTAACTCAGGCTCTGAATAGCAGCACTGCAAACAATGGAGGAAGGTTGAAAAATAAATGCGGTGGTTTCTAAAAAACAGCTGTGAGTTATGCTTCTGGCTCATCCCTGTGTCTGGTTCTCTGGGCTGAGCTGGTACATGGGTCTTATGCTTGCCTTGGAAGGGAAAGGTGTGGGCTTTGTGACTGACCAAGCATCAGAGTCTGTGAGCAAAGGGGCCAGAAGGAGAAGAGTGTAATGGGTGGCATGAGCTCTGAAACGCCTGGGCATTCAATGGCAGCCTTCCCCAAGAGGTTCTTGGGGCTGCAAAGTCCCATGGCAAGTGACAAAAGGTGATTGTGCTGTGCTCATAGTGACACTCATCCTCTTGTGGGGCCTGGGAGGATGACACTGGGTGACCCTTCCTACACCCATACGTGCTGTTTATCTTCATGGCCAGGCAGAGTTTCATGATGCTATCTTGGGTCTTCTATGAGGCCTCTCCCATCCCAAAGGAGAGCAGCTTGAATGTGCTGCAGCCTTGTTTGGGAGAGAAAGGAACCCAAGTCCTGGACTAAAGCCCTTGCTTTCAGTCAGCTGTATGCAGGCTCTCTGCTGATGAACAAATAGCCCTTGGTGGGACAAGTGTGTTTCTAACAAAGCCATGTGACGAGGCTGCTCTGAGAATCCCATGGCCCAGTGGATGATCCATACTCCTCCCTCCAGTTAGGGATACTCTGATCTCTAGGGTAGCAACATTCTCACATCAGCCACATGCCTGAATAGAGACACATTACCCATTCTGCTTCAGACAGAGTAGCCAAACCCAAAAGGCACTTCTTGAAGTGCCAAGCTCTAGCCACAGCAGATTTGCTTCTGCCAAAGCTGCAACAGGCAAAGGATAATGTCTTCCACCACATATAGCTACTGGTAGAAAGCTGTAGAAGAGATCTGAAATAATTAACAGCAGAGCAGAAAGTAGCAAAACATGTTCAAACTTGTATATCTGTTTCCTGGGCATTATTAGATCTCTTGTTAAAGCACAGTTAAAGTAATTGATAAAGACATGAAATGAAACAGATGTCACTCCTGTTGGGAGTGGAGAGAAGCCACAAGGAGACATCTCTGCTCTCTGCTTTTCTTAAGCTTCTTAGCTCATGCTGCTCTTGTCCTATGCCCAAAACAGTGTGAGGACTTTCAGAAAAGTACCTGTAGCAGTCTTTTGGGTCCAAGGTGCCTCTGGCGGGCTTGGGAGCATGGTCATGTTTGTAAAATTATGTGCTGTAGCACCCAAAACCTGTCCTTTCCCTGTTTTTGTTGTTCACCTTTCCTGCCTTGGTAGTTTGGAGGGGTCCTGCAGGGCAGGGAGCTTTGTGGCCAACGATTCTGGGGCAGCAGCCGCAGTAAACCAAGCTTGGGACCATGACAGCAAAGCCTCAGCTGTTTGGCCACTGCTTTTTTCCTGTCCCCAGCCATACTAGAGGGGTAATGGAGCACAGAGACCCCCTGAAGTGCTGTTGCCATCTCACATTAGCTCTTGTCCTGCCCTGGGGAGTGGGACATGGTGCAGTTTATTGTTAATGGACAGAGTAAGAGATTTGCTCTGGGCTTGTAGAATTTCTGAGCCATCCTCAAGACAGGCCTTCCCTCCCACCTCCCTGAGCTTATAGCAGTGGTTTTTCTCTTCAGACCAACAAGGATTTATGCCAGCTGACAGTTCAGCTCAGCAGGGTTTCTCGGTTTCTAGGTTGCAGCTGGAATCTCCCCCCAGGATTCAAGTCATCTCAACAGCTCACATCACTCTGGACATGGTCACTGTGCCTGCCAGCCCTCCCCAAAACCACATTAAGTCTGTAGCCTGCCTTGATCTCACCAGGGAGCAGAGGAGTTGGTGCCAAGCTGTGGCCAGCCTGGCCTCCGCTTCCCATTGCAACAGGAAGGAAACCTCATTGCAAAGAGTCAAAGCCAGAGCATCCCTCTTGGGAAGAGCAGCATGTGTTAATTGCTCTCCAGCAATGAGTCACACCTGATCTGGGCTTGTCCTGTGCTCCCCTGAACTCCATGCCTTCTCCCTGCTGTGCCTCTAATTTCAGGGCTAGCTGGGAACAGGAATAAAGCTCCTTCAATAACTGTGTGTGGCAGAAATGTCAGTGTTCCAGCATGTTTACAACCTCACTTTAAATGGCAACCCCTCCAAAGATGTCATGTTGGTCTGCAGCAGAGCCTGAGCAGGGGCTGGGGAGGCTGCTGGGTTCTCCTAAGCACTGGTAGTACCAGCAGGAGGGCTTGGTCAGGGTGGAGGCTGGGATTTGGCTGCCACAGGAAGAGGAGCAAGCATGGTTAAGGTGTGATGGGTGAACGCTTGCTGGCCCACCCTAGTAGCAGGTGGGTGAGCTGATCTGGATAGAAAAAAGACAGGGCAGGAGATAAGATGAAGATGCTAAATCAATTATTTTTTTCTGGCCTTTCTCAATATGTTATCTGAGCATCTGATGAACCTCATCATGCCAATCCGGCATGGAGACCGTCTGGCGCGCTGGGAGCAGCAGTGTAGAAACCCTCTGACACTGCCCCAGAAACATGGGCTGTCTCTCCTGAGCTGTAAATCAATGCCAAGTGCTGATGCCCCAACTCCTGCTTGGGAGTGTACTCAATCACTGTGTGGGGACATGCTGGGACACAGTCACAGTGGGAGATCCTCTTCTCCATGCTGCTTTTGTTTCCCAATGGTGTCGGCACCAACACATTGCTACCCACTGGACACCTTGAGTCCAGTGCCATGCCGCTGCTGCCATCCCTTTCCATTCCCGGTGTTCCCCAGGTCCGGGCGGACTGTTCGGGTTTGGGACAATGTGAGTAGGGAGGAGGCTGAGCAGGGGTCATGATGAGCAGCAGTGCCCAGCTGAACGGAGGATGAGTTCCTGGCGGCCACAAGGAGGCTGTGGCTGAGGAGGAGGATGCCCGTGAACCCCCTTTTAGCAGTGTCCAGTTGTGCTCACTGGGTTCCATTGCGGTGTGAGTGCGTGCGGCCCCCGCGCCCCTCTCCAGCCAGTTCCGCCACTCTCAACATGGTGCCAGAGTGCGACCTCAGGCTCCCTCCTCGCTCTGCCACACTCAAAATGGCCGCTCCCTGTTCGCAGACCCCGCCCCTCCCGGTTTTGCCCTAAGCGACATCTCGTTGAATCAATGGCAAGCCCAAAGCCGCGTCGGCCGCCCAATAGACGAGTGTCGAGGGCGGGTCCGGGCGCGGGGTGCCCCTGGACTCCCGTCCCGGGCCGCAGTCGGGCCGGGGAGGCGGGAGCGGGGGGTGGGGGGGGATGGCGAGGAGGGTCCGCGCCGCCATGGCCCTGCTGCTGCTCCAGGCCCTGCCCGAGGGGCTGCCCGCCGGCGCGGAGCCCGCCCAGGTACGGAGGGGCCGCTCGGGGGGGTCTGGGGTCGTGCCTGGGGCTGCGTCCCTGGGAAAGGGGGCGGCTGTGAGTGCGGAGGCTGCGCCGGCCCTTGGGACAGGGGCTCCGGCGGAGCTGGCAGGGTGTGCATGAGGTGCCAGGGGGAAGAAGAGGCTTTTGGGGGCCCGCCTAAGGTTTGGGGAGCCCCGTCCCTTGAGTGGAGCTGGAGGAGACGCAGAGTCTGGGGGGTCCTGTGTGCCGTGGGGATGGAGAGGTGGTGTAGGGATGCAGGCACGGGTGGCAGTGCCGCTTGCAGGGGCTTTGTGCGGCAGAGTGGCTGCAGGACGAAGGAGGAAGGTGTTTGACTGGACACCAAGGGAAAGGTGGCTGTAGTGAGGGCAGGAGACTGGAGCTGGCAGGTGCGCAGGGGCCTGCGAGTGGAGGTGCAGGTGTCTTTTGGGGGGTGGTGACAGGGAGCAAGGTGACCTGTGAGGGGACAGGGCTGAAGGAGGTTTGGAGTGAGCTGGAGGGTGGCAGTGGGGCAGCTGGCCAGAAGACATGGGTCAGCAGGAAAGTGAGACTTGTGTGGTACTGCCCAGGACAGGTGAGCTGGTCTTTCCTTGACAGGAACAGTGGGGAAGGTTTGGTGCAAACCTGTGCGCAGCGGGAAGGAAGTGTTTTAGCTGGGATGAGGGGGACCAGGCCTTGTCTTTGTAGGCTTTGACCACCCAATTACTACTTCTGTCATGCTTGGAAAGGGTTTTAATGAAGTTGGCTCCCTCTTTTTTTTATCTCTTTACTCTGTTTCCTGTCTATGCTGCAATATGTGCTGTTCACATCTCCAGTGATGGTCTTGAGTCCAGCTGTGTAGACACCTGTAACTTCTCCCACCTTGATGAGTATATTCAGTGACATTCAGTGAGGACTGCACTTTGCCGAGCAACCTATGTACAACCTGGATCTTAGTGGTTTACGGAGTCAGCATGTCTTTTTCACCCCTTGGAGAGCATGGATGGAATATGATGACTACTGGTTTGATATGGTGTATTCTGTATAAAGTGCAAGTTGCAGTTTGCATTTGTTGAAGGTCAGAGATAGTGAGATGCTGATCTGTGACTGTAGGTCACAGGTGCCATGAGGTGCATTGTGCTTAATGTCACAGGGATGCAGATGGATGTGTCCTTCTGGAAGGCGTCCACTAAAATACTTCTCAATATTTCTGCAGAAGGAGGAGGCGAGGAGTTTGTCTATTATTACAGATGTTATGCCTCTTTTGAATCCTGCTCTTCTTTTGGAGGTGTTGAGAGCACCAGATCTGCTTTAAAAGCTGTGTAATTTGCTGTCGGTAGAGCCATCCCAAATTCCCTTCAGTCACTCTGAGGCTAAGGCTTGGCTGTTGTTGCCCTAGGGAGCCAGATGCAAGATTGTGTTGAACTGTGTGTTTTCCACATTGTCTCAACTGCCTTTAATAGATAGAAGTCCCGGTGCTTGCTCCATTTCACCTGCAGGCTGAGGTACATAAACTAAACGTAAACAAGCACATCTCAGAACCATTTTGCTCTCTGGTTGTTGTGGTACCCAGCTGTGAGCAGTGGTCAGGTGGTAGAATTATCTGTATGGTAGCTGTGAGTCTCTGCAACCCTATACATGCTAATAAAAATGTCATACCTGCTCTGAAGACTGTGCAAGATGTTCCCTGCCTCAGACAGTTTATACATTAGTCAAACAAATAGGAAGTATAAAAGGAGGAAAGGAAAAAGGAGGAGAGCATGGAAGCAATTGTACCTCTGGATTGCATGTGGAATAGTGGCATCTGTGACTTGTGGATATACTCTCTCGTCAGTGCACCAGAAATAATCCTAAAATAATATGTCTTGAGTGGCACAATACAAGAGAGTGGGGGAGAACAGCTTTGGTTGCCTACATTTTCTCTAAGAGCACTTGGATAGGCATGCATCTTTTACTCATTTCCTTTCCATAGTTTGTCTATATAAAACCCTCACAGCTTTTTTTTAGATCTTAAATATATACTCTGTCTGTCAAAAGGCTGCTATTATCTCACTGCACACTAGAGATTGACAGCTGCCCACTCAAAAACCAGAGTGGTAATATAGGATCTTCAGAAATTAGCATGTAACAAAACTTCATCTGCTGGTGTTGCCTTAGAGCCTGATTTCATGAGAACCAGTGAGTTCATCGAGAAGATCCGTAGCAGGGCAGTGCCAGACCTTGAAGATCTCTACACCAAAGATTCCTGTGTTTCTACTTGAAACCCTGACAGCATTTGTCTCTTGTCCTCTCCAGAGTGCTGTTGCCCTTGCTGCCTCTGGTGACTACTGCCTACTTCCATATACTTTGCAGACATTTGCTATGTCCCGATTGCTTCTGCTGTCAGGGAGAGCTTCTTGCTCAGGGTCTGTGCCTGTGCCCACTTGCCTGGAAGAGCTGTACCACAGACCCGGTGGTCTACGGCTGGGCTGCAAGAAATGTGTCCTTTAAATAATTCAGGAGGTGGAGCTGTACTGCCTTGCACTGAACAAACATTCAGGAGAATACACTGTACTCTGCAGGAGTGTCTGATTTTTCAGGTTAGAATAAGTCCAGGCTGCCCAGTATTGAAGACCTTTCTTTTAACTAAGGTGTATCGCAGAGAAAATGATGAGCTATTAAATTATCCTCTATCCCAAGTCCAGGTTTATCTGTCTCCATGACTATTCATTGCAGTTTCACTTGTAATCGGAGCATAAAACTTTGTTAACTCGAGTGGAAGCATTTATTAGTAGCTTACAGGCAGAAGTATTCCAATTATGTTGTAATAAAATCAGGAAAAACATCACAGGAAGAAGAAATCTAGCCATGTTCAGTAGCAGCTGTAGAAGTAGAGTCATAGCACACCTCAGCTATGTGCTTCCTCTCAGTTTGAGGCAGAAGGAAATAAGAAATTAATATATTTCAAATGACTGGATGAAATTTGTAACGAAAAACTTAAAACAATAATCATTTTTCTATTGTAGTTTGTCTCCACAGGGCAGAAAAAAGGTTATTTGACCATCTCAACTATCTGTCTGCTTCCCATGCCTGCAGCTTAATTATCACATAGTTTTCTCAACTGTTGTTTTCTTTAAAAACAAGAGATTTAAGTGAATGTTAACTATGTGACAAGTCTGTGGAATCCATCTTTCTCTAATAAGGTGGTTTTAAGCCAAAATCGGGCAGAAGCATATTCTTAAAGAGCGATTTCACCCCAAATTAAAGAGTTTGCTTGAAGTACTGTGACTTGAGGCATGATTCATCATATGTAACAAAGAGGACAGATCCTTGCTTTAAGGAATAACTCAGCGTGACTGTCACTGTGGCTAACACCTCTGTAACACAGAGTTTCTGTCCAAGGCTGTGACTACAGCTCGATTGCACCAATGTGGAGTTACCTCGCTTCATCCAAGACTTGGCTGGATTCATGCCCTTTCAGAGCATCACTTCAGGTAGTCTGTGAACAGAACAGCAAAGTTTCAATTCTCATGTAACAGGCTCCTCATCTGTGAGTTTAAAACAATGTTTTTGATTGAGGTAAAGGTAATTAGTTACAACTGCACTTCTGTGTCTCCTGAAATGCACCAGGTTCCTTCAGGAGGAGAGCTGTTTGTGTAACCATAGGATGTATTTTGCCTGACATATCTTTGTGACTCTTGGTTTTTAGGCTTGCTAATATCCACAATTTTGGCAGGAGGCAGCAGAGATCAAAGTACGTGGTGTACTTGCTCAGAACGGGATCCTCTAAATAATTGCAGGCTGGGTTAAGGACTGCTTTTTCTGTGATTATTACACCACTGTGAACTCCAGTGTCTCATCTGTATAGCAAGCTTTCCTGCTGATTAAATTTTGTTTGAGAGCTGCACTCATAATTACACAAAATGCTGTAAGACTTTCAACTTGCATCTCTGCAGCTGGGCAGCAGAGGGAAAGCCTGGTCTGAAAATGTCCAGTGAACCCTGTGGAGGAGAGTGGCAGATTTCTTCACTGAAGTCAAGGCATCTCTGTGTCTGGGACCTGTCATTGCATTCTGAGAATTTGTCTGCCACCCTGCAAATATTATTTAAAAATATATATATAGCACCTCTTTAAGAATGAACTTGGGCAACTGTTGCAGAGTTGTGGTGTGCCAGAAGGGAACTTGGAAGGTTTCATCTACCAGACTTTTTTTGCTATGCTTGGGGGTTTTCCCATCCTCCCAGCCTGCTGGGCCAGGTCAGTCACATCTGGCTAGTGGGAGCATCCAGTACTGAGTGTCCCTGAACATTGGCTCTGCTGTATGAGGTGCTGTTCTGCAGAGGGATCCTGCCCAAAGTGGTGATTTGCCATTGGTCTGTTAGGGAGGCAGAGGATGGATTCATTCAGTGTTTGGCCACATTTCACAGCAGTTATTCAGACCTGGCTAAAACATCCACTGAACCCTTGCTTTGATTCCCAGAAGTGCTGCTCCTCTAAGCATCTTCAACAGCTGCTTTTCTGCTGGCTAAAATGGAACTTTGCTCTTTTATATGTCTCTGTCAGCCTGTATTAACTTACTGTTGTTGACGTTCACCTTAATCTTTCTGTGATATTAGAAAAGCGCTAATGTTGATAATAGTTTGTGTTTCTTTATGTTCCTCCATATGGCCATCCTCTGAGGTAATGGGCAATATATTTACTAAATGCAAATTGCCCACCTTTTCTTTTTGCCTTTTTTTTCCCCTTTAAGTCACATTGGGAGGATTGGCAGGATTGAACAGACTTTTGCTTGTGGCAAAAAGCTATTGTTGGGCTAATGATCCTGTGGCCTACTTCTCCATGCAGTGCTGTCACGGATGTGCCCTGTGGTTGTGGCTGTGCCTATGCAAAGGTCTCCTGGTCAGGCATGTCCACCATTTTCAGTAACGCCGAGCTGCACGTGGCCTTTTGTTCTGTCTCCTGACAATGTGTACCTGGTACCAGATTTGGGGATATTCCTCTGGTCTGAGCTGCCCTGCTTCACAGGGTAAGAATTTGCCCTTTGGTTAGCTGTATAAGAATCCTCTGAGCTTATTAATGCATATAACCACTGACTTTATGGCTCTTAAACATTCCTGTCTTGCATTTGTTTCAGTGGGTTCATGAGTCCAAGACAAGCAGGCAAGCTCTGCTGCTGTTTTTGAAGTGTGGGGGAAAGGACTCAGCGTGTCAGATCTTAAAAGCTGTCTCTGAGGCAGGGCTGGTGACAATCCTGGAAGGGCCATTAGTCATGGCAAGGTAGAGATGCTCATTGCACGTGGCAGGACAACCTGATTGTGCCAGGTTTTGGTCTGTGCTTCTGAGTGAGAAGGAAAAGAGCTCAGGGTGAGGAATGGTGTTCTTGTATGAGTTCATTGAGAGATGCTGACAGGGAAGTTGGATCCCTCATTCCCCCTGCTGTCCTGTGTGATTAGAAAGCCCACAGCAAAGATGTGACATTTTGAGATGCCAACACCTTGTTGCTGTGGCAGTGGAGCTCTGACAGGTGATTGTGTGGCTGGGCCTGTGAAGAGTGCACATAACAAGCGTGCCTGAAATAACAGCTGGCTGGAGAGGACAGGCTTGCCAAGCAGGAATTGCATGCCCCTACCTTGCTCGTTAAAAGAAGTGTGTTGGTGTGGCAGTCACAAATGAAGCTTTTTCCATGGTTTCAGCAGCAGATACTGTTTGACTGCAAAGGAAAGCTCAAGGTGCTGCAGAGACCTGCTGTTTATCTGCTTGGACAAGGAAAAGCTTGCTTCTTCTCTAATGATGTGATTATCAGTGGGATAACCACCTCCAGTATTATTTTTAGATGATAGGTGTGGTCTGTGCAGTGGCTTTTGGAACTGCAACAGAGCAGTTCGCATGTAGGGGTTTGTTAGGTGCAAAGTGAGGTCGGTGATGGTGGCAGACTGATGCAGCAGGACAAACATTTAATGCTAATACTCCCTGGCATGCTGTGCCCTGAACATCTGCAAATAGAAGGGAGAGACTGTTATTTTGTGTGGAGGCAGCTTGTGGTGCTGCTTGTTTGCAGGCCTTCTCTGCTGAGCCAGTATCCATCCACCTGGCATCACCCAAGGTGGGTCCAAACTCCCACAGAGAAAAAAAGGATGTGAGAACTGGGTTGTGTAAGAGATTCAGATGCAGTTTTCTGACAGTTCCTTTTTCCCAAGCACTTTTATACTGGCATATTGTAAACCAAATCCAAACACTGACAGTGCATGGGGAGCTTATGAGGAAGTGACTGAGAGGAGATCCCCAGTGCAGGTGCCAAGGGGACAGTGCTTTGGCCAGCAGCATTTTAAATGGCATCTTGCTGACAGTGGGTTGCAGAGGTGTCGGTGGATATGGGAAGCAGCTACCAGAACTAACAAGTTTCAGGGTGCTAGGTTTAGGAAGCAAGAGACAACAGGGACCTTTCCTTTTCTCTCAGAGGATGAAGACCTTGTGTTCCTGACTGCAGTCTTTAGGACTAGCAGAGGATAGAGTGAACCTCAAGAAAGGAAAGATTTGCTAGCAATAAAGAAGAGGTTTCTCCCATCTTTCCTCTTTAATCTTCTCCATTACTATGAGGCGGAAGTTTTGAATTGTAATGGTGATGTGTTTTTATTTCATCTCTAGTTTTGGTGTGTGCAAGGCAGTAATAAAAATTGCAGAGGCAACTCGAGCAGAGGTTGATGGGGTTTGGTTTTTTGTTTGGGTTTGTTTTTTTTGTGTGTTTTGGTTTGGGGTTTTTTGTTTATTTTGTTGCTTGTGGGAATTTATTTTTGAGATCTGGGAAGGAACATGGGAAAAGCAGAAACTAACCCTCTCTTGGCTCTACTTCAGGCTGAGGGAGCTTGTCAAGATACTGACATTTGCTAAGTGTCCTGGAGAGGGAGAGAGAGTGACTTGAGCAGGAAAATGGATTTTGTTAATGAAAGAAGATAATCCACAGGAGAAGGTGAGCTTTATGTAGTTATCAATGTCCATCTCCCCATCCATTCTGAAGCTACTGATCACCTTGAATGAAATTGGATAGGAAGATGCATAAAATTTCAACAGAATTCCTGAAAACAGATAGGCATAGAAACACTTTTAAAAACCAACCAAACAGGGAATCCTTGAGTGAGAAGCTACAGTAATGAGCTTATTAGCACTGGGAAATTTGTGAGTTGGGTTGACTGACATGATACATGTCCTGCCTCTTACCAGAGCCTCTGCTGGAGCTCACAGTTTGTGAGCCTGCAAAGTCAGTCAGCCTTGTGAAAAACACTTATGGGAGGTTAGCTCCAGTGTTTACAGAGCTACTTTTATTTTTCATTTTGTCTCTCACTGGCTGAAGAGCAAATCGAAGTTGAAAAGGTTGATAAGTGTAGAAACAGCTATGAAGAGTGTGTTTTGCCAGGAATCTCACCAGCCATCCTGAGCCTTCCCTGTGTTAAAGGGGTCAAGTGTTCCTTTGGAAGCAGGGAAGGCACTTGACCATTAATGACTTGCCTGCAGACAGTACAAAGGCTTTTTAGTGAGCAGAACTGATTCACTCTTTTCTCTCCTGTCCAGCATGCAGATGTGACCAGCAGGACAAGTACTGGACAAGTACTGTTGTCCACAAGACACCTTTTTTTTTTTTTTTTTTTAAAAAAAAAAAAACTTATTCTGGAATCACAGCTCATAATCAAGACCTTCTCAGATAATGCTTCCAGTCAAACAATGGTGCAATTGTGGCAGCCACACCAGAGGCCTGATACAGAAAGAATGCAAAATATGCAGAAGTCATCTTCCTTTCTAAGTTCTGTATTCCTCATTCTTTCTAATAAGCTTTTTATTTGTTTACACTGTCTCAGGAGTTGCTTGTTTTTTAAAAAAACAACCTCTTTCTCTGTTTGGGATACTCTTTAAATCCCAGGTGATGGATGACTGCCAACAGGAACCCACGGGAACCGCATGTCTTCTGTCTCCAGCAGATGATCAGGCCATCCTGTTGCATAAATTATCCTCTCTGACAGCCATTCCACTGGTGGTGGGCAGAAAATTTGTCCCACAGAGCTAGCAGTCGGTAAAAGCAGCTTTTAGAGCTAAGCTAAGCAAGAATTGGGAGTGACTGGTGTGGAATGAAAGGGTTAAATGGCGACTGAGATCAGAATGAGCCAGGAGGTAAGGGAAGGACCGGAGGAGGTGGTGGGCATAGTACAGGGGTGTTGTAAACACTGAACAAAACCTTTGAGGAAGGCAGAGTCTTCAAGGCCACAACACTGGGCTGGCTTCATCCTGGGCTGACTTCATCACATCCTGTGTATTAATTTTACCTATAAAATTACCAAACTTGCCTCTCTTCTTGGGGGAAGGAAAGAATTTTCTTCAGATATGATCTGAAAGACCTTCACTCTGCTTGGAATGCATGTAACTACCTGAATGCATGTGAAAGTCATGACTCATGTCTGGGTCTCCTGTGTGCTGAATTCCTCCTTTTCTTAGCGGTTGCCTCATTTGTTGTTTGCAGACTGCTTTTCAAACTGAATTCCTAAGAGGAGGAGGGTTATGCCTGTGATGTCTTCTAATTCCCTTGTCGTTTTGACTTCTGTCTTTTTAGAAGATGAAAACTTCACAAACAGCTTGAATTTGACTCTCCAACCTCCTGTGATCCAAATCTTAGATAAAACAGGCTAGCAGACATCTTGTCATTGCTGATTGTCTTCATTTACTGACACTTAGCACTTGAACTCCAACAGAGCTTATCTTAAATCGCTGTGTCAAAAATAAGAGCTCTTATTTTGCTCTACTTTTTTCCTAGCTATATTGTTGTCTTTGTGTCTCATTGTTTTGCTCCTTTTTCCTACTCATCTCACTAGGAATTTTTGCATCTCACATACTTGGTTATTAATATCACTCTCATGTTTGTGGCTTACTGTTTTTACTGAGTTTTTACTTTTTCTTGCTTTTCTGCTCTCTGTATCTCTACTTTCCAGAGTCTGTGATCATGCTAAACCAGTGGTCAGGCTGTCAAAACAAGAGTTGGGAGATTTTTCTCCTCAGACCTATTTTGTGCTCTTAGGCCCATCATTTGGCTGCAAAGTCCAAAGATCATTCTGCCAAAGATGAATTCAGGAGGTCTGGAGCAATCGTTTTCAGTTCTAAAACTTGCAGTCTGCTTTCTCTAGTTGGACTGGCTGGAGAAGCAGTCCTCCTTTATTTTCAGCATGATACGTATTTTTTGAGAAGCATTATGCCAGGAAAACTTTAGTTTAAAAGCCAGACAAACCTGTTGCTGCCTTGCTTCACCTTTGCTGGTATGAAATGTATGAGCTTGCTGTATTCCTGGTGTGGATGAGGCACAGAGTAATCTCCTTTTTCACAGCCTTTAACAGAGCAGATAAACTTTGGGCAACACGAAGTGGTGGTTTCTTGTCTGTGTTATGCTATCTAACAGTATATAACCAAAACTCTGCTTGCTGTAATCTTAATCTAAACTATTTTAGAAGTGCAACCAAAGGATTAAATACATTCATTGTGTCCTAATAAAACAGGACAAAATCTGTGTATGCAAGCCAGTGAACAGTTTGGCTTCAGCTGGAAAATGTAGAGGTCTTCAGGGGAGGAAAGCAGCACTAGACAAGATGTTTACAGTGACCTGGCTGGGTGGTGTGGGCCCCTTGCATCTCGATCTTTTGGAAGCAAACAAATGGAGGGTGTATTTGTGCGTACGAAACTGTGTACCTTGCATGAGTGTAGCCTGTAGGCTGGCTGAGTGCTGCTGTTGATGTAGCCTTTATCATTACACAGAAAAAGTTAATTTTACAATTCTGGAAACCTTAAGTTCTTAGTGGCACTTCACAAGCTGGGACAGACTCTGAAATGAACAACCCTAGATTTTGTTTATTTGTGTTCTTGTGCTGAGAGCTCTTATTATCCGTGGCTTTTCTCTCGCACAGGCACTGCCTGCCAGCAGTCCTTTCTCTGAAGGCACTTTCCTTCAGGACAGGGTACAAGGTAAAACTTACTTATGATTTCAACTAGTGTCTCTAATAAAGATCTGGTCTTTAACCATACTTCTTTTATCTGGTTCATTTACAAGTCTTGCACTGCTTCTGTGTTGGTCAGCTTTTTCCCTATCCTGGCAGCAGGAGTCTTGCATATGCTTCAGTCATGAGGGCTCTTGAGGGTGAAGTGTCTTGCTATTTACTTAACCCAAAAGATTAGTGCAAAGGTAAACAATGGGGGGAAAGTATAATTTTTTTTTTTTGTTTAGCTGTTGTTGTTTGTTTTGGTTTTTTTAGCGTGAATTTATAATTATTATTAGAATTATGTTCTTTAAAAGCCCCAATATACTCCCTTTGACACACAAGTAGTTTTGCAAGAACTCTTCAGTTGTGATCCTGGCTTACCACATGATGTTAAAAGAACTTCACATTTCTCATCTACAATGGGGACGTTAAAATGGCAAATGTAGTATGAACTGTATTTTTTTGTATCAGAATACCAGGGGATTGTGTGGTACTCATTGTATAAATACTGTGTAATTTTTGTCTTCAGTTGGGTGTCTGGGTGAAAGTTTTCAAGTCTAAATTATTAATTGTTAACTAAGAAACACTTGCTTTTCTTCTGCAAGGTTTTGGTCCAAAGGTTTTTAATGTGCTCAAGTACTATGGTCAAACTTTACCTAATTGTTGAGATTCAGTTTTATTTATTGTTTTTGGCTTCTTCTGTACGTGAGTGGAGACTGATCTATTTATCTGGAAAGCATTACTGTAAATAATCGACATGTGAAGACACATGAGGATTGAGCTTTAGTGCCCCTCACGAATTGCACGTGCTCTGTTTACTGCATGGAAAACAATTAGTTCAGGTGAAAGCTTTTTCTTCTTTGCAGCTGAGTTAATTGGTTCTGTGGCAAAGTCTAAACGTGGAATTTCTTGTATCTTATTTCCCCTTGGAGACAGCACACAGAGATGGAGGTTTGGAACCAAAGCAGCAGGTTCAGTGAGCAGTGCAGTTGAGAGAAGCTCAAACAGGCTGAAATGCAAATGCAGAATGTGAAAAGGGAGTGCAGAACCCAAACTGGCAGTGCAGACTGTTTTCACAGATGCATTTTGGCTTCTGGATGCTTAGTATAGGGTAGTCTCTTTTCTAGACTTTTGAACTGCATATCAAAATGTTCAGGTGGCCATGAACCACGAGAGCCTGCCATGCACACATTGGGAGTGAAAGGGAGAGGGAGCCTGGAGCAGGTTGCCAGCAGATCCTGATCATTGCGGGAAGCTCTTGGGCTGGGCAGGTAGAGGAATGACTTCCAATTGCCCATGAGATTTAATGACAAAAGCTTGCCTTGCTTGCTTTGGCACCAGGAATTTGACTGCCCAGCTGCTGGGAAGGCTCAGACATCTGTGTTAAATTCTTTACAGGATGAGATACGCAGCCTTTCTGCAAAGAGTAAGATCATCTGATGTGTCTAAGGAGGATATTTTTTATGTGCACACTGAAATGACATCCTTCATTTTCAAAGAAGCATGTTTCTTGCACTCTTGCTATTTTACATTCTCCTTTCATTTGATGATGAAATGAGCATTCTAGTTTAACTTGCTAGTTCTTTAGTGCTAACCTGTCTTCTACCCAAGTGTGTGTGCCTTCCATGGAGCAGAAGTCTTTCAGATAATCCTTCCAGATAGTCCTTCCCCAAAGAGGCAGAAGGCTATTTCTGTGTGGGTGGTGGGTGTTTGTTCTTGCATTTGTTGCTCTCATTAAAGTGAGAGCTTGTTCAGTTTGTGTCAAAACACTTTTGATCCTCTTATGTAAAGGGAACACTGGGTATCCTACAGAAACGACCTCTTTAAAGTGCCTTGCAATGTTATGCTTCTACACGATGCTTAATAAAAGTTCGTAAATCCATACTGGACTGGAGGCCAAGTATAGTTCTCTGTATTGTATTCTGCAGCACACACGATTTATTATCAGTTGATTGACCTCATGTGGACTTGTCCCTGTGTAAGTAGCAGCTAAAATCAGTGGTCTGAGCACCAATCTGCAAATTGCAGACAGTAGGTTATTTAGTGAGAATGCTCCACAAGCCTCTTGCTGCAGCATTTTCAGTCAAAAAGGTCACTTCCATGAGTTTGTGCACAGCTGAATTTAATGTTCTTTCTCAGCAAGGCAGGCCACACTGGAGAGTGCATAATTATAATAAATACAACTTTGTTCTCAGCTGAAAAATCCATCTGAAATAAATTTTCCAGCCCTTCCAAGAAATGCTTTTAGTAAGATAAATAAAAGCAATTCTTGCCGATTTCACATTCATTCAGCAGGAATGTTGGTGGGTGTAGGGTGCCTCCACTTAAGCCACTCATCACAGTGCCTTCTGGGCTCAGTCATATTCAATAGCTGGCTAAGGACAGCATTTGCAAATTGTGTTTCTCACAAACCAATTAAACCCAAGTTCATTATTTCTTACTTGGTTTGAATCCTGGTTATTATTTTGAGTAAAACTGTTCTTAGCAACAAGTACAGAGAGTTCAGTTACACTCTCAACTCGGACAAACTTTAAACAATGCTTTGATAGGTGCATCTGGTTTTTGGGACATGCATTTATTTATACAAGCTTTTGTGGCTTATTTTCTGGTTGGCACTTCTGTGTAGTCAAAGAAGATTTGTTTTCTTCTGTGTTCCGTTTCGCAACAGTGGAAATACTGAAAACGTCTCAGCCTAAATATGGAAGGAAAACTAGGAGTTGATATTTTCCTCCAAAACTTCTAAGCAAGTACTTTTAAAAAAATCCCCTCTTTGCTTTCATCTTTCAAGAGACTGAGCAGAGTGTGAAATGACCTATCCTCTCCTTTTTTTTTTTTTCTTTTTTTTTTTTTTTTTTTTTAACCTAGGTGTAGCAAAGAGGCTCTGCTAGTTGATTGGGATACTACCAGTGGAAGCTGAATTTTTTCATAGTTCTCCTGGGTTCACAAGCAGGTCTTGTTACCTTTGAGGTTTCAGAGGGGCTCTGCAGGATGGTCCTTAAATGTCTTTTTTGCTTTCCTTGCAGAGACTCTAGATAAGCAGTTTCCAAACTCCTCCACTCAAAGCTACCACAACTTTTGGTTTAGGAACTACCTGGTTCCCAACTGGTCCTGCTGTTGTACAGCTGGTTTTTGCTGCAAGGTCACTCTTCTGCAGGACTCTGCTGGGATCTATGAGACTGCAAGGCAGAAAAGACTCACATGGCAGTGTCAGTCGTAAATGAAAGATAACACAGTCATTCTGCACTTGTCCTGAATTTGGACAGCCCTGTGCTGTACTGCTTGGGATGAAGAACTACCTGCATGTAAGCTGTGGTACCTGCATGTAAGCTGTGGTACCTGGTATCTGTCTTGTCTTGTTTTCTTTTCACTTTGGAGAGAGGTAAGCATGGAGGCCTTTCTAAAGGAAAGAAGAACCTGATATCTAGGAAAGAAGAAACTGTTGACTTTGAAGGGGAAAAGCAGAGGGAGGTCACTGAAATCTGAGTAGTCTGACTTCATTAAATGCAAGTGATAGTCCTGGGTCTGAGGATGTGGGGTGGAAATTCGAATTTACTTTCATTCACCTTCTGTGTGCTAAATTAGATAGTCATCTCTCAATGCCTTGGTATTTCTTCAAGCTCCAGTGGGTTTCCATTGACACCAGAGAATGATCAAAGGGAAATACGCTCTCTCTTGCTAGACTGGACTTGTGCCTTATGGTCACATTAATTTAATATCGATTGGGAGCAGTTTTAATCAGCACTCAGATCATGATGGTCTGCCTTTTCTTCTCAATGTATTATTTTCTCTCCTTGCTTGTCTACTTTATTCCACTGCCTTCCTTCTCCTATGCAAGTCTTTGTGTTCTCTGTTTTATCTGTTGAAGCTTGCTTGGCAAGTGAGAAGGCATGGGAAGCTCACTTAAACTAGGATCTCTCCAGGCACCCTGACCCTATGCACAGACATGGTATGTTTTGGAAAAATTTTCTTAAGTTAGAAAATCAGCTCTTGTTCAAAAATGAAAACACATATTGATCACCACCTGAATTTCATGTAGGTTGTGTAAACATGTAATTTGCGTTGGATCTGGGCATTGGAAAATATGCAACACTGTTGTCCAGGAAGTTCCAGTGCAAGAAATGTGGGGAACTTCAGAAAGTCACATTAACTCTCTCCTTGGGGAAGTGCCTCAGAAATCCTGACCTCTGCGTTTCTGCTATGTGTGTGACGCTAGTGGAGATGATCACTTGAGCAGTTGCAACATTCTTATATATGTGAGTTTGAATGACATTATGAACTGTGGAAAGAATAATGCTGTGCTTCCCAAATCGCCCCACAGAGACTCTCCCTGCCCCTGCAGATAAGCTTCATCATCAAAGCACACTCTGCTTGCATCAATGCCGTGTTTCCTGTGGTCAGATCACAGAAACCTGTTTCTAGGGGTCTATGCACTTGAATTTCTAGGGGCTGTGGTGCTCTTTGACACCTCTGCTCTTTGCCAAGCCACCATCCAGTGTGTAAGGTTTTGGGCTGATGTAGATACCCTGTTCCTGTCCTCATCCGCTAAAGGTTTCCTGTGCAAGATATTAGTTTTACTCTCCTCTTTATCAACCCTGACAAAAGTTGTTACTTAAATGTTGCTCAATATTTTCAACATGATTTTGGGATGACTGCTAATTCCTTCAATGCCTTGTTTTGTTTTAGAATTTCTAATCCCATTTTCTATGACTAAGTTCAGTTGCGTGGTTTCCCCAGCAAGGATTAGGGCTTACTGCTATAGGTACGTCATCCTGCCTTTGAAGCTGCTTGCTCATGCTTTCCTTGGCAAGCTCTGGCAGATGTGCTTGGGAACAACAGAGATGGTATCTTTTTGAAGCTGTAGAAGGGTTAATCAGAACCATGTTTATGAAATCAGGTTGCTCACCCTTACAAGCTTTTACTGTGATCTTTTTGAATGCTTTTGGAAGATTTATCACCTGCCATTGTAATTTCTATTATATTTTCCTTTCCTTTCTTGAAGCTGTTTTAATGCTATGTGTGATATTGTAAAAATGGTCTATGATAAGTACCTTTTCTTGGCAAGTCCTTAATTGCACATCTCTTGGATGCCAACTGGAGAACGTGACTGTCTTCATGTGGATGGCCTGACAGTTCTGGCTGGTATTTTTGTGATGGCTGAAGGAGTGTAGAGCAGCTGAAGCACATGTGTAGTTCCAAAACAATCCCAAGCAAAGGACTTTCATCTCCCAGCAGGCAGATTGCTGTTTGTACAGATGATCCTTCTCAAGAGCCTTTTTGTAGGATTGGTCACACTTGTGGCTGAGTTTGCATATGCGATGGGGAGAGAGGCTGACGGCTGTTCATGGGAGTATTATTTTTCATCAGGGAGATTAAAGATATTGCTATTGATGAGGAGATGGCTTTGCAGATTCTTCAGTGAAATGGAGTACCT
Organism: Cinclus cinclus; assembly: GCF_963662255.1. NCBI lineage: Eukaryota > Metazoa > Chordata > Aves > Passeriformes > Cinclidae > Cinclus > Cinclus cinclus. The sequence goes on along the minus strand of NC_085052.1, from coordinate 12,562,683 downwards.
GCACATATGCAGTACTTTTTGAAAAATGTTAAACAGCATCTGCTCTCTGGTGGGAATTGTTAATTGTGCTTTTGGCTCTATATTCCTCGCTGGCACGTGTACCATTGTGAAATTTTTACAATCAAATAAAATATCAGAGAATGGTTCTCTTCAAGAGGAAGCTGATAGCTGCCTCTTTGAAACCAGGTGAGAAGCATGTGCTTGCCTCACTGGGAGCTGCACTTACATGCACTGCCATAGCACCAGGACATTGATGCAAGGCTCCTGGAATCCAAAGAGCCTGCCTGGATAGTTCTGGTAGGGTAGATGTTATGATGCCAGGCTCTGCAGATGTACATGATGCAGTCAAACAAAATGTGAAAACTTTGGTTCCTAGTAAGTTGTCTCCAAGTGAATTTATTTGTGCATTTTCATACAAAATATTTCTTCAGTTTTAGTAAACTTCTAAAGCCATGACAGAGACTATTGGGACTTGTGTTTACTCCTGTCTCGTAGTGAATGCAGAGCTTTGCAAGTACTGGCTTTTGGTACAAATTAATGTGTTGTGTGCTTGTAATATGAGGGTCTTCTAGAAACCCATAGGAATCAATGACTGTTTGTGTTTTCTTGCATATTAAAGTTGTACAAATGTAGACTCTTACTTCTGAAGATTTAATTTCTTCCCAAGGAAGTATCATCTCCTGGGATTTAAGTATTTGCTGATGCAAATCTCTGTGATCACAGTTAAAGAACTACTGAATGTCACATCATTAGGTCACCAGTTCAAATCTAGCCCAAAGAGGTAATGGCGATTTTTACACCCCTAATGTCTTTCATCAGGATTTATGTTTACTTGCTTAAACTAAAATTGAAACATCTCCTATTCAAAATTATGGTTCAAGTGGAAAATAAACACTAGAAGCAGTTCCTTCTATAGCAGAAAATCCTGTTTGACTTGTGTGTTTGACAGCACACATTTAGAAGGAATAAAGGTTGCAGAGAAATGGATGCATTTAGTCAAGTCTAGTATTTTTGGTGTGCTTTTCTATGACTTTTTAATTGCAAGAGCTTTTGAATAAAATATAGGAGGATACAGATTTTGAAGGCAAAGAGATTTTGAAATTGAAAATCACTGGGAGAGTATTTTGAATGGCAACTGAAACACTTTTGGACAAAGTATTTCTGAAATTCTTCCAGGCAGCTGCTCTTCTAAAGAATGATGGTTGGTGGATTGGTTGGTTGTCTTTTTTTATTCTTTCTTTCTTTCTTGTTTGTTGCTTCCCGCATTCATGTCAGAATCCTTGTACAAAGCTGCAGTGCTAAATATGACCTCTAAATTCAGGTTTCTGGTCCAGAAGTGTGGACTTCAGTGTAGAGTAACATCTGGTACTTGTGATAACACATTGGACTGTACCTTGCCCAGGCTGCAGAGTGTTTCAGGGGTTCAGTTCAGCCACACAGGCCTTTGCAGCTCCGCGGTTCTTCTTTGTCAAGTTGTTACTCTGAAGTTGGGAAATCTTGCAGTCTCTTTGAGATGTGTTGGGATATGGAAAGCCCTGCTAATCCCTGCAGTCAGGGGCTGACCTCTTGTGTGCTGATATCTGCCTGCAGCCACCTCTCTTCCAACCTTTTCCTGAATGTTTCCTGAGAGCTCTGTGGATTGTTTCAGGGACCAGCTTGGCAATGTTATCAGGAATCAATAGCTGGAGTCCTTCAGGAAAGAAGGTGAAGATACTGAAGTATGAATTCTGGTGTCCTGATTATTAGAATCTGTTAGCAGAGACGTCAAGATGTGAAGAAGAGAGATGTGAAAGCTGGTACAAGTGTTCTTTTATTTGTGCTCCTGAGTTGAGAAATTAGGATTTAAGCTGGCTTCTCCACCCCAAAGGCTGTTGCATAGCTTCCCGTGCATCTCATGCCATGGGAGATCACTGATAACTTTTGTCAGTATTTTGAAGTACAAAGAGCAGGTTGTGAGATGTGGAGACAGAAAAATTATATATTTAATGGCATGCACAAATATTGCCTGTAGAAATTGACTCGTCACTGTGGCATTTTGTTATGAGGGTTCCAGTCCTGTGAGTCTGGAACATATGTTCTATGTATGGTTACTCTGTAAAGAGTCATGTGAAGGTCTGAATTCTTGGCACTTTGGGAGAAATTATGAGATAATTTATTTTCAATCCTGATATCACTTATTGCTACCGTATTGCTGGTTATCTCAGAGGCCATTGGCAATGTATTTATGGCTTCCTACTTTGAATATTCAGTTACAATCAAGTACGTCAGAAGCATTGAGTACATGAAACATGACATGTTTCTGCATCTCTTTTGATGTTGATTTTATAAAGGCAGTACTGAAGTTCTGCATTAGCAAAGGAACACCAACCACTAAACTATTTCTGCCAGTATTTTAAATCTCTGATTACTTTTTGGCTTGTAACTGATACCAGCCAGATAATTATGCATGGCTAGGAATTTTTCTAAATTATCACCTATCTTTTTGCTGGAGACCAAAAGAGGAAAGTTACTGAAGTGGAAAGAAAACTTTTTTTTTTTTTTTAAAGCTGAGTCATGAGAAGATTGGCAAATTGCAAGGTGTTTGCTTACTATAGCTAACAAAGAATACCTCCTTTACAGAAAATTACTAGAGTGAATTATGCTTTCAGTCTCCTTGATACTGTGGAAGAATAAAAGAAAATAGAGTTTTCTTGGGTTTTAAATTTATTTTTAATATGGACTTTTGGTATAGGACAGGGGTAAATAAAAGAAGATGCTTCTTTTTACTGACAGTTCTCCAAAGATTGACCCGAAAAATATGGTCATCATCAACAATTACTAGTTTTCATAAACAGTATGATTTTGTATTTGCTTTCCCTTATTACAGTCAAGTAACTAAATCACAGAATGTCCTCTTCTGAAACTTGTGAGCCTTTAAGAGTTCTGTCTGTTTTCAGTACGTATACAAATAGTAATAGACTGAACTGGTATAAAAAATGAAATACGTCAAATCTTCTGTGTAATGTAAAGTAATAGGTGTTCTCTGTAAACATTAATGACTTACTCTATTTCTGATAGAGTAAATTATGTTCTTATTCTGCTAGTAGAAAATGAAAGAATAGAAAACAGTGACTTTGGCAGACATGAAGCCTAGCAGAGTTTGAGAATGGATGACTAGTTATTTGGAATCCTAGTTATGTTTATTATAGAGGCTATAATTTGTCTTGCAAAAGAAACCTGGCTAATGTAAAAAAAAAAAGTGTTATCTGTCTTTTTGAAAATAGATTAAATAGGTTACATAAGAACATATTTGTCAATGGGAAGTAACCATAAACTTAGGAGGAGTGCAGGCATCAAGTACAGCTGAGCAAGACTGCAGAGAATAAAGACAGAACCTCCTCCCCCTTGCTTTTCAGGCTATAAGTGTGACCACAGAACACCTTTCATAAGGGTGAAGCAGGCTTTTCCATCCCCTTTGTGTGTGCAGTTTCTTCATGTTAAGTCTTGGTGCCAGGCTTTCGTGACAGACTGGGGACCACATGGAGTGAAGCTGCAGGTTGTCACAGCACTTGCACTCCTGGTGACAGAGGAGTGTTTAGGTGTTAGTGGGATTTGATGTAGGTCAAATGGAACATGAGAATTTCAAGGTGTCCCTGTGCAGATTTTTGTCAGATGCTGCCAGATGTGCTTTAGTGAACTGTTGCATGTAATGAGCAACCTTTTGTGATTGCATTGATCAAGATAGTACCTTGGGCGTGTTCCTCCTCCAAGGGGAAAAGCGAGGTCAGTGGGAATGAATGTTGTGCTGCAGCTTAGACTGGAAAGGAGGTACTTTGGTGTCCTGGGAAGAATAAATCTCAGACTTCTGCTGTTGGGCATTCACTCTAACATGGCATCTTAATGTTAATGTAATGCAGGTGACTTTCCTGCATTCCTTGTTGGGCTGCCTTGTTGGGCTGCCCTACCTGTTCCAGTGATGACCAGCTCTGTACTTCGTCCTCTGCTTTTTCCCTCTGGCAGGCAGTCCTTTCTTTTGGCCTGTTTTACGTGTGCTCCAGCCTTGCCTGCCATCTCCTGGCTCAGAATTGGGCGCTGTGTTGTTCCTTGTACATGTGGTCATGGGTACCACCCTTCAGAAAACTGGAAGCCTGGTTTTAAGTCACCTGCACAAGCTTTTTGGATGTTATGCATAGCATGAAGAGCCATTTGGATGTTGCTCTTTCAGATGTTTGGATATTGTGGTGGGAATGAAGGCAACCAGAAAAGCAACAGGCAGGAAAATCCTTCTGTCAGCTACATCTGCCAGTAGCCCTAGAGGAATAAAACTGTGATGTTCTCTGAACTCCTCCACCTTTCAGGTTAGATCTGCTTGTTTGTTCAATGAGTGACGAGTATTATGTTTCAGAACATGTGCAGAAGTGGGATGGTTACATGTAGGGCTCTCAAACACTCAGAGAAGCTAATGTTGGCATGCTCATATTTTAATACTGACACAGTGACATTGCTGGCAAATTGATGGCCAAATACAAAATCTTTTTATTTTCTTGCTCTTCTCCACAGTTTAACTGTCCTTAGAAGTTTATCTCTGATCAAAGGATATTAACAAAATCTTTATCTTCTTGGTTTTACAAACTTGGCTTAAAAATTCTCTACTTCAAACTTGGCAAACATTGCCTTAGTATGCAAACAGTGGAGATGGGGTAGGGGAAATCTCTTGGCTGTTGAAAAGCTACATATGGGAAAGTCACATGGAGGTTTCAGTATTTTATTTATAATTCTGCAAAGGCCTCTTCTTATTTGAAAAATAGGAGAGACCAAATTGTGGCATCTGGAAAGCAAACAGATTCTTCCATGAGTATTTTTAACACAAATATTAACTTCACAGATTGTGACACTCTTCTCCTTAAATAGCTGTTTTTAGCCTTCAAGATGTATAACTGATAAAGTAACATTGTGAAGAAAACTGTAACTCCTTCAGCATCTGGTTTTTTAAATCCTAATTGTGGAGCCACAGGAGATGCTTTGTTTTCATTTAGCAAATACATACTGAATTTCCAGGAAGGTAAAACTTGATTTGAAGTAAGCATACCCAGTGAAAACCATATGCTTTAAATGTTTGTCTTTTATTGAAGGATTAGAGTATTTATTTCAAAGTCTCTGTTTCAGAAGAGCACTAGTTCAAACATTACCATTAAGTAATACTTAAGTAAGAATCTTTTGCATTTTCAGATTTGGCTGTATATGTGAAGAGACATTTCCAAACACAAGTCCTTGAAAAGATTTTACTAGTTAATAATGCAACCATGAGTTTTATGTCGGCTTCATTTTAAGCAGTGTTTTGCTGATACCAGTATGAGAAAACTGTATTACGTGAAACTGCTTGAACAAAGCTAAAGAAGCAATAAAAGTGATCTGCCCAGAGGCTTTAGCATTCTCCCTCTGCTCAGATTGCTGAACATGACTAAGTCTTTGCAGAATGACATCTAAGGTTACACTTGGAGTCATTAGGTTATAAACAGTCCATAAAATGTTTTACATACTTCATGTTAATATTCCTCTGAAGATCAAGATTCCCTGGGGAGAAATGAGAATATGCACCAAAAACATTCTCAGTCTTGAGGTTTATCCACAACTTCCTAGATCACTAAAGATAGCTGTCTCATGAAGACATTATTGCAGAACAAATTTTTATGGTGCTCTGAGTGTGTATATATGGGGGGAATCTACTGGGCAGCCCCCTTTCATGTTTTTGCTGACTGGCTGAGTTGTAAATTACATTTGAAGATCTTTCTGACTTTAATTTGGTAGATTTATGTGAACCTTCATGTTCAAGAATGTTTTTTAGCTCCAGGCTGTGTTGGGAAAAATACATGGTAAAAAGTGTTCAGATCTTGACAGAATGTCTGAATTTGTGTTATTGAATAGATAGAGGGTTTCTTTCATTTGTTTTCATTCTTAGTAAGGCTTAGAGGCATTGGGGGTGAGTTCTTGACCTTTCTTGAAGATGCCTGAGTACCTCTGAGAGATCTGACCCACCGCAGGTTTGTGGTTTTTTTTTTTTTTTTTTTTTGTTTTTTTTGTTTTTTTTTTTTTTTTGGTTTTTTTTTTTTTTTTTGTTTTTTTTTTTTTTTTTTTTTTTTTTTTTTTTTTTTTTTGTTGTTGTTGTTGTTGTTTTTTTTTGGCCAAGAATAAATCTGTCTCTACTGAGAAAAAAATGGTTGTTCCTAGATACAATCCAATTAAAGCTGGGTCTGTGGGGAGACCCAGTTGAAATTGGGAAGATGGTCTGGTCTTTTGTTCTGGCATTAGTGTTGCCTGCAGATCCTGAAAGCTTGACATCTGCAGTGGTACAGCAGCAGCCTTGTGCTCCTTGCCTGTGTGGTCAGCTGACCTAGGGCAATGCTCTGAAATAAAACAAAACCTCCAGACCACCAACTTGTCCTTCAGAAACTAATCTTATTTCATATTCCACTGTTACTTTGTGAAATACTGGGATTTATAGACCTGGCAGAATGACTGGCACAGCTATCACATTACAGCAAGATCTGGGCTCTCAGTCAAACCCCTGACTTAAGTGGCATTTCTCATACCTAAGGACACAACTCACGAGGGATGTTCTTGGCATCTGCGTGCATGGAAATTTCTTCCAGGTCATCTAAGTGAGAGCAAAGAGAGGAGGACTTGAACAAGAATCTGGTGAGAACTGCTGTAAGCAGCAGACACTCCCAAGCTAGCTGCAGTTCATGGACTGTAGGAGCCACTGGTGCATCTTCCTCCTCTTGGGGAGTTTAGGAAGAAGAATTTTCTGTGTGTGTATTGAATTTTTGGAGGCCTGGCTGTTCCTCGGGGTAGTTAAAAAGCTGTCTGCAGACAACTCAACAGCATCACTTCACACTAATGAGGGTTGTGTTTCCTCCAGCCTGCCTTGAAAAGGGAAGTAGAAAGGCTCAGCTGTGCAAAGCTACAGGATTGCAGAGCATAAAACAGCCTAGAGACTTTTCTGTAACAGAACATCTCAAGAATAGATTAGCGGCATGTATGAGAATTAACCCTTGTCCTGTGTGCTTTGTCTGACAGCAAAGCTGCTTGATTTGTCTGTTGTGGATCTGGTTTCCAATCTGAATCCTTCAAGCATCTCTGAAAGTCTCTATTGGTAGATGGTAGATGCACTGAATGCCACTGGTTCTGCTGGCTTGCTTTGGCAGATTAAAGTTCCATTTCACTAATTGGTTTTTACATTTACAGAAGATGGGTTTAGCTTTTTGGATTTTGCTTTGCTTTGAATTTCCCAAGAATTCTGGAACATTTTTGATGGTCTCTTATTTTCTTCATGGTGACTTCAAGTCAGTGTGAGCTCATACTGCAATAGATAGTCCACTGCTGTGTTGACACTGTTAAAAGATAAAGCCATCCTGACAGTTCATGCTGAATTCTTTCCACAAATGGAGTATATGTGGTAAAAGTTCTTAACATTTTTCTTTCTCATGCCAGACTTGCATTTGAAAAGGATTCTGAAATTTATTATCATCTTCATTATATTTTGCTGATGTTAAAACTGTCTACTAAACCCAGCCATCTAGAACTGAAGGGACAGTAAAGACTTAACTGATTGTGTAAGTTAACCTTTGGTGTAAAAATTTTATTGCAGCTAGTAAGGAACACACAAAGGCTTAGGAAAAGGTTCTGCAAAACAGTGCTAGATATAAGAAAAAGAAAGGAATCGATCTAAAATGTAATGAGTAAAGCAAATGTACAATAGCTCAGTAACTGATACAGACTAAAAGGGTTTGCAGCTCTTTTGGTTCTTGAAGGAAAAAAACCCCAAACAGAAGGTGCACAAACTGCTGGCTGCAAATCTACATATATGAAAATAACTACTAAATGTATAGGGGGTCAGATTAAAGGGAAAAAAAAAAGAAAAAGTTAGAAAATTATGAAATGCTTCAGTCTCTACTGAAGTACTAGAATAAATCCCTGAAGATTTTATAAGCATCTCTAAGGAAACAGGAAATGAGCAGTGTGGATTTATCAGGAGCAACCTCATGGGAGGAGGCTGATTAATTTAATTTGGTTAATTCAGTAGATGTTTTACAGCCCAGCCTGAGTGAGGCAGCACACTAGTTACAGGATACTGAGTGAGGATCTGTGTCCAGGAGGGTCCATTAAGTGATGAATATTTGCTAAGGAGTGTCTGTGGTGGTGACTGGAATCCTGGAGGGATTTGTTCTGCCTCTCTGCCAGCAGTTTGGGAGACAAAGAGAAAACACTGGAGATGCAGATGGAAGATTGTGTGTGTTTTTTAAAACAGAAGAACAACTTGAAGAAATAGCCTGAAGCCTATTTCACTTTTCCCCAAGTAAAAATTCAGAGTACTTAGCAATGGAAAAAAGTTAAATAGTCTGGGATTTTGGACCAGAAATTGAATGCAGTTCTTTCAGTAGAAAGTCTTTAACATTGTAGAATTGTCCTGTACAGGTATTTTGTAATACTCTACACTAGTAACTGATATGCACCATTTTGGATCCCACATTTTAAGATGGGTTTAAGTTTCAGACTGAGAAAACCAGCAAAATCATGATTTAATCCTTGAAGTCTAGGAAATAAAGACTTCTTTTGTCTTCTGGAAGCAGCTTATAGAGGAATGGAACAATTTTCCAGGTGAGCTAAGTTAAGAAGATCACTATGATCAGTCGTCTTGTTTTTAGTGGAGAAGAAAAAATTACTGCCTTATCTTTGCACTAAGGCCTGAGTTAATGGGAAAGAACATTCTTATGTTTAAAGGGCATCAAGCACAGGAGCACATCCCCTGTTGAGGCAGTGGGTACACTAGTGATTGCAGTTTCCTTAAGAATAGGTTAGACAAATGTTGGTGCTTTGGGTGCAGCAAATCATTCCCAGAGCAGTTTGACAGCCTGGGTTTGCCTCCTTGATTTTCAAACAGTCCTGACTTTTGAAGCCTCTGTTAAGGAACAAGTGCTGAAAAGAGGACAAGTCTGATGGTCAGTCTGTAATGAAATCCACAACTAAATCCTGCTCACAAATGTTGCTGTCTGTCCCTAAGTTCTTTATGTATTTTTATCTGGAAGATGTCTTTTCAGTGGTCTAATGACTTTACAAAGTGCAGGCTGGGACTCTGAAATTAAATTGCGGTTAGTTTTCTCACTTGTTTCCAGGAAATGAGGGTTGGTATCCCCGTGCTCCAAAGGAGATGTTCAGAATTTCTACTACCCAAACGACCCCCAGCAGGAGGGAGTATTTCTAAAGATTGAAAATATTTCCTTGTCTTAATCATTCAGCAGTCACCCACAGGGCTGTGAGGTTTCTAAGTGCTGAGGGTGATTTCTATTGTTCACCTTTTGGAGAAGAAAAGGTTTTGCTAGTTGGGAGTTTGGAGGTTTGTTTTGGTGTTTTTCTGGAGTTTTTAAAATATACTGTTTTACTGTAGTCACTTTAATTAGCACCAGCTACTTTCCTGTAAAAAGGTAGGATGTCAGTCTGGTTTTGATCTGTTTTGATTTTTTTTATACTGGTGCATACAGACCATTTGGTTTATGCTATGGGAGAATTCCAAAATAAGCAATGGTTGCAGGAGTAAAAGGTCACTGGTTTTGTGATTTAAGAGCACATGCATGTCTGGGAGGCAGGCCTGAGCAAGGAGAAAAAGTAAGTGCTTGGTCTTTTCTGTTTTCCTACAGCCTACAACCTTACTGCAGAGAAGTGCATGAAATAAAGAGGTAAAACTGTGTGGGTCATCTGGTCCTGCTGCTCTGCACAGCCAGAGGAGCGTTCACTTTATCTGCCAGTGTAGGAAAAGCATTAATGGAAAATATTGCAGTTTGGATAAGATAATGCCCGTAAAGGCAAGCTATGGTTATCAACGTTTCTTCCCAAAATAAAGCTTAATTAAGTTTTTAATTACTACACTCTCCAAAATAAACTTATGCACATGTTTTGCATACACCTAAGAGGAAAATCCTCCAGATACCAGGAAGGAAGGGGAGTGAGACCACAGGGTGTCGGAGGTATCTGCCCTTGAAAGGACAAAGCCACCTGGCCAGCAGGTTTGTCACTGAAATTTAGAAACTGGCTGTGATTCCGGGTGCCGCCAGTGCCTTTAATGCTTAAGCAAAGTGCAAACTGCGTAATGCCAGGGCCGGTGCTGAAAGGCGACACCGGGACATCGCTTCCTCCCAGCCGCTGCTCCTTACGTAACTTCGGGCTTCCCGGGGCGGCCTCGGGTGGGCCGAGCCCGACAGGAAATACTTGGGTAGCCGGTGGCAGTTCTGCTAGGCATAGAAAGAATAGCAATTAATTGTATTCCGAGTCCAGTGGTTGTAGTTCCTCAGGCGCTGTCCCCATTCTGCGGTTAGGGAAAATGAAGCAGGATGGTGAAGCTGGTGATAGGAGGCACTGAATTTTTGCCCTGTGTGCTCGGATTGAACCAGTTTCACCTGCACCTGGAAACCTACATCTGTCAGCTCAGGTTCATGTATGGCACGTTTTCTCCAAACATCTCTCTTGTGAGAAATACGATTCGTGTATATATAAGGATGAGATTGTACTGTGAGAATGAGAGCTAATACATAGATGAATTCTAAAAAACTGCCGGAGGGGAAACAACTGGACAAAATATGGTGAACAGTAGGTGGAAAACTGAGCAAACCAGTAACTATATGAAACTGCTTATGTAAGCAAATAGCACGAGACTCAAAATATCAATAAAGAAGATTTCTGAAGACTTCACCTTCCTCCCAGTGATAAAAAAGCTAAAAGACCACCAAAAAAGGGACCCACACATGCGCAGCTTGTGCGGCCCAAAAACAATAGGCACCACAAGGAGAAATGGGAAAGGGGAAGGGTGGCTGCTGAAAACTGCTGAGAAATACTTATGCACATGTATAAATATTTGCAGAACTAACACATCGGTGTGCACAGTGGTAGAGCGAAAAGACTCCTTCTGCACTCACCTAGCTGCCTTGCTCGCTTTTTGCCAAACATGTTTTAATAAATAACTAAAATTTTGATTGGAGGTTGGAGTACAGGTTTTCATTTCTAACACTCAGGTTTGCAGAGCAGCAAAGTGTGTGGCCGCCTGGGGAGATTTTCTTGCTTTCCTGGTAAAGATGTCGGTCAAAACAGAACCCGTACCGTAACAGGAGAGAGATTAGATTTTATATTTATTCTCTTTCAGAGATACAGGTAAACTCAACTTGAATCTGCCCTTCACCATACACAATGCTGATTTATTCCTTACGTTTGTTTACTCATTTTTTTTCTTCCAAGTGCTTGGAGAGATCATAAGCAATGCAGTAATTCAAGTTAGGAAATGTTAGACAGTCTTTTGTTTAAAATGAGGTTTTCTGAAGTGTTTTTCCATAAAGTTACATTTTTTAAGGAAGTGTTAAACTGTGGAGTTTAAGACTGGATAGCTCTCACAGAGTTTTGTCTAGAGATTTAAAAGTGATGTCTTTAATACTGTTTTGCTGTGATCTTTTAAATGCTTGTGGCATTGAGCTTTCTTATTAAACTTGTGATTTCCTTTCATTCTTCATTTTGGTTGTATGAAGAAATACGTGATTTTCAGTGCCCTTCAGTTTGGAAGAGGAGAAGTCTTTCTGTCTTTTTGCTAGTCAGACCACCACGCCATTTGGAGGAGCTTTCCTCATGCTTGTGCCAAAAACTCCAAGCCTCAGCTTACTTGTAGCCATACATATGAGATTGTGATTCTGCTAGACAACAGAAATCCTGTAAAACTCCAGGTACTGCACAGCTCATTGGGTTGAGAGACTTTTAATTTTGGGAATACCATATTGTGGTACTCATGTATTTCCTAAGAGGAAGAAGATGCGGCTAAACCAATTGTTTGTAGTTTGAGTGTAGTTTGAGTTTGCAAACCCAGTCTCCTGCAAACCAGAATCTGTTTATCAGTGGAGAAAAAAGGCAGGGCCTGGAATGGAAAGTCCAGGGTTAATGGGAAGGTTCTTGAGGGTGCACATATGTAGAGAGCAATTCAAGGACCTTTACCTCAGCCTGTGCGATATTGCTCTGCACTGTAACATTGCCAAACCATAAAGTCCAGCAGTGTGCTCAGAAAGAGGCAGCTTCTGATGTCTTTTATTTTCTTTTTCTTTTCTGATGGATTTCCCAGAAAATCTGTTCCTCCAAAAGAAGGGTTCAAGCCACATAGAAGTGGTATTCTGCTGGAGAAACGTAATCTCATTAAGTTCACAGAACTTAATGAAAGAACCTCTTGTAAAACAAGCTGCAGAAAACAAAACTGCTGGGATTTGAGGGGAGCTTTTCTAAACTTCTTCAAGCTGTAAACTTATGCTTAGGAAAGGCCAACAAACGTAAGAGAGATCTGACTAGACTATATGCATAACAGATCCTCCCAGCAAAGTCTTACATGATGATAACACCTTTTTAACCAATTGTTTACTTCTTGTCAGGTTAACCAATGCACTGTTCCTGAAGCAAGAGCTGAGTGTCTTTGGGCAATCAGGTGCCCATTTGACACCACTGTTTCTGAGCAAGGTGTGGGTTGTTTTAGATTTACAGGAAAAGCAGCAGAGGTTAACATCAAATTACTTTGTAATTTGCAGGGATACCATCACTTCAAATCACAGGCATCTTCACGTGTGATTGCCTGTCCTGTCTGCTATCCGTTCATATCTCTGTGGGTGTTTCCCATAACCAACATGACTGTGCATCATGTGTGGGACTGGGTTTTATCTGAATATTGGTTTTTCACACAGTGGCACTTTGTGAGAGTGCAAATGGGGCAAAGAGCTATTAACTTGCTTGGGTTTTGTCTTCTTGCTCATGGTAATGTAAGGCAATTTGGCTGTTCCCTGACCTTTTGCTCTCCAGACTTCTGTCCTAGGTATATCTTGGTAATAAAATATAATGTAGCCACCCTTATCTTAAACAGATTGTCTGTTTTTGTGGCAGGTCCTTTATAAACACATTGGCAGACTCTGAGAGTTCATGCCCTGCCATATCTGCAGCAGGCTTTGGCCTGTGTAGTTGGGCCCTGCAGCAGCAATGCTGCATCCCAAATAATTGCTTCATGTATAAAAGTATCCTACTCTTCAAGGATCTCCAAGTTAAGACTGTCTGCTGTATAATTCTTATTGATTTTGCCTATGATGAAAAAAATCCATCTTCTAGGACCTCAGAAGGTATTTAGAGTAGCATTATCCCATGGAATCTAGAGGCAGTAGAAGAGTAAGGAAGATTAAAACCTTGAAGGCAATTCTAGTCACCCCAGCACTAGTGTTGTTAGTTTTGGCAAATCCTGTCTCAACAGTGAAGCCAGCTGCCATTTTGGCATCAACACAGAAAGACTTGGCATGATCCCCTCTGGCATCAAAAAAATGCTTCGTGGGAGCTGGCACCAAAGCTGTGAAACAAGGGTAAGTAAGGCCCAAGGGAAACGCCAAGCAGACATGAGATGAGCACTAAAAATAGTGAGTTGCTGTCATTTGTAGAGAAATCAAATAGCACTTTTAAGAGTAGGGCATCCAAGATCTCCATCAAGGTTGTGCTGGTAAGCATCTTTGGGACAATGTATGTCTGTGATGATGTGACCAAAGGGCACACACAGGCTGTATTTTTGGTACCCACGCGGTCTAAGACTCTAAAACTAGAACAGATGCTTACCGTCTTGATTCTGTGCATAGGGGATCCTGTTACTGTCTGCAGACTCTTCCCTGTCTGGAGCAGATTGTCTCCTCTTGAGCCATTACCAAAGTCCTGTTTGCATACATGGGCATCAGGAAGACAAGAGCTGTAGTGCCAAAAAGCAAGGAGCCAAGCTGGTGTCCTTGTACCACCCCAGATACACTTGCTCTCCTGAGACAGTCTCGTCAAATATTTAACAGCTGAACTCCTCACTCCCTCCTCCTTCTCCCCGTCCCAGCAGGGTTAGAGAAAACTGAGTAGGCTTTACCGTGACTTCATTACCCACTCCAGACTAAAAGTGAAGCCTGACATCTTCATGTGGGCATCTCAGGTGCCCAAAAACCTGAGAATGCTAAAGGGGCAGAATCAACCCTATCTCTTTTGAACCACTTCTCAGTAAGGCATTTTCAATCCTTTAGTCCCTCTGTGTCTCAGTGAAGAAGAACTGAAGCTTTTTAACACCTCTGGGCATGGGTGTTGAAGGAGTGGTCATACAAAAGTAGATGATTCACACAGATTTGGGCATTAGGGTGGCACTGGTGTGGCCACAGCTGTGTTGCTGTGAAGAAAAGCACGCTGGACCTGTGGCTGTAATTTTCTGCTCTGTGGGGAAACAGCAGTGGGAACAATGTCACTGAGGGCTGGAAATCTCAAGCTACACTTAGGAAAAAAACCTATTTTGGTCTTAGAGAAGAGCCTGGGCTTTTCATTGCCACCACTCTCCCATCAGCTGAACATCAGAGTGCATAGGAGTGTCTGAACAGCCTGGATGTGGTTGCTTTTATCTCCTTTGTCAGATGGGTGTTGGAGAGGACTCTTCTTGGGTATGTCCTCCACAACCACCTCTTGTCTGCTCCCTGCCCTTTCCTTGAGTGCCCTTAGGATAACTTGATACAGAAGGCAGCTTCAGAGGAGGGATTGCTTTCTGTACAAAAGTGCAAAGGGAAGTGCTTTACTGTTGGCATTTCTTCGCCCACAAAGCAGCAGTGGAGGACAGGCTCTCACTGAAACAACAGATGATGGAGTGGGTAGGGGCTTCCTCTGTGCTGCACACTTCTTGAGTTCAGGGCTTACACACAGCTTTTGGGTGGAAATGTGGCACGTATTTGTACTTGTCTCTTGTCTTCTTGGCTGACAATTGGTGCTTGGGATTCAGTTGGAATTGAGAATCAGTTGGAATCAAGCATGAGCTGTTGCTATTGGGGCTCTCGGTAACACTGAGAATATTTTGAAGTACACAGCCTCATCCTCCCTGGTTAACCAGTTACTCAGAGAGAAAGACAGATAACACCCATGACGTTGAAATGCACTGTCTCTACTTGATTAACTTACTAAGCTGTAAAGTTTTCTGCACTTCTGAATCACTGAGCTGAGAGAAGTGGCAGCCTGTGGGGAAGAAGCACAGCTTCTCACCACTGCAAGTCCTTGTGCATAGTTGCACATTAAAATTTATTGATCCATCAGACTGCTGATCCATCAGGTTGCAGTGCTTGGTCACCCGCCAGTTCCAACATGTATGGTGTCTCTTCCTGAAATTATTCTTTCTCCAACAAAGATTAAGACAGTTTGGCCTGAAAAATAGTAAATGCAATGACTCCAGTGTTCTTGTTTTGTAGTTGATGTGCATGTGGATTGAGGGACCCACTTTACGTACTGGTAAACAATACAGTGATACTAGACAGAGTGAAAGGTTTGTTTTGGGCCATTTGTCCCCTGAGCAAAAGAGTAGATATTCTAGATCCTGCAGGTACTGGGAAGGTACCAGACTGACCTCTTCTTCTTGGTCCTCTGGAATTTGTTGATGGCATTCTGGGTGGGCTGTGCCAATGCTGTGTGTTACATGAACCCGGGACACCTGGTCCTCACACTGGAAAGTCATCATGTTCTTGTAATTGTATCATTTGGGTGGGGAAGTTGCCTTCACTCCTCAGGGATCTACAAGTGCACAGGTGGGCAGACAGAAATGGTTTGTAGGCAGATTTAGCATTGCATTTCTGTTCCAGGATTGGTGATCTCCTAGTGTCTCATGCTAGTTTTGCTAGCAAACAAGTCCCTTTAGAATATTTGCTGTCAAGGCAGATGGAGTTTGTTGTTCCTGGATATTGTCTTATTCTAGAAAAACAGAGATCTGCTTTTACACCTTTCTGAATGTTTCTTTCCTTTTTCTTTATTCTCCAAACCATCTCCAGGATGGGGAAGATAAAGTCACCTTTGTTGAGGTTGATCTTTTCACACTGTGTTTTGAGTTCGAGCCAAATTTGTAAAGTCTCAGTCCTAGCACCCAGAGCTGTAGGCTGACTAACAAAAATGGATAGCTGGTGCTCCAGAAACACTGCTCTCATCAACCTGAAAATAACAGAGTGCACTGGGGCAAATGGAAGAATAATTAGATTAAGTTGTTCCAGCTTTATGGTCAACCTGTGTATGTAGCTGCAGAACTGTGCTATTAAAGTTTAATCAAGAAGATACTACACATCATCTGTATTTACTGTTCAAAACCTCTCTCTGCCTAGGACTGTAATAGTGGAGCAACTGAGACCAGCCTCATGCTTCAAGCCTGACATATTTGAGGTGTACAACATCAATATTTGTTGCAATCATATTATCATAACTGGATCTCCTCAGGGTGTATCAAAATGAGTACTATACCTTGTTTAGTTACCAGACCTTCTTGTAAGCATCTCCCAACAAACATGGAAAGTGACTCTAAAATGGCCCAAACAACTTCCATCGTGTACTTCACTTGATATCTGAGGTCATGAGGCACAGTGTATTGACCTGTGAAGGCACTGAACACCATCCTTTGCTGGACATAATGTTTGGGGCAAATGACATGTTATGGAGCAGTATTATAAACTGGTAATGCCTAGAAGCTTCTATTCCCTCTTTTCCAGTAGAAATCTGATGAAAAAGCAAATTTTGAAAGTAATGTAGATCCCATAATCTGTCTTGACATTAGTCCTGACTTTTCAGAGCCCTCAAGAGAGTGATCTACTGAGGGACTGTGTGAACAAACAGGAAACTTGTGTTGGTTTTGTTCATTGTATCTTGAATAGACACACTTTTGTGTAGCTTTTGCAGATCTTAAATTTCAGGTTTGTATAAAGGAAGTGGACCCATGCTGAGCCTGCCTTAGAGCTGCTCTTGCTTTCATTAAAATAATTATTATTTCAGCTCTGGTTTCCCCCAAGCAGAGAGCAATAGAAAATTAGAAGGGTTTTGGAAATGGGCAACAAGCAGCTGAAGGCTTTGGGAAAAAAATTTATATTAAGAGGATAGGGGAGATTGATATCTTTTATAAGAAGATAGCTAACAGGTATGGAGTAATGAATGGGTGAGAAGATGGATGAGGACTTCTGTTACCACCTGCTAATAATATGAAAGTCAAATTAGAAGGTGGTGAATTCATTCCTGATGAAAGAAACTATTTTTTCACGACCACTGTCTATGAAACTCACTGCTGGCAAGGCAGAGCTTTGGGGCAAGAACTTACGAACTTAAATAAAAAAACAGAGGAGGGGGTAAAAGGATACCAGTTGGTATATACAAAGCAATTGCAACAATTAGGAGAACCTAGGTTTTATAAGGGTATGAGCTGCCTTGTCCAGTTCTTTTATTTTTTTTCTGTCCCTCTACAGGGTTTTTTCCTGTAGTCGTCTATAGCAGAGTTTTGGAGCATGTTACTGGCTGCTGTCACTCAGGGACTGCAAGAGAGAGTGGCTGCTCCTGCTGCAGTCAAATGTGGTAATGCCTGCTTGCAAACCACCTTTTTTATGTCAGTCTTTCCAGGATTGCTAAATTCACACATAAATTAGGATGCTTTTGCTTTTCCGCCAAGTGACTGCTTTTGATAGTCCTTCACAACTTGTCTTAGATGTGGAGTGACGCTTTGCTTTTTGAGTGTGTGCTGGGGCAGAGGCAGGTGGTTAAAGTTAGATTCCTTCTGACAGTAGGGATTTAGAAACTGCTGCATTGGCTCAGCCCTGGGATCTGCCTAGTCCAGAGCTCTGGATAGCAACAGCCAGAGTCGGATGTTTCAAAGGCCAGTGTGAGGCCACAGAACAGATTACTAAAACAGAAAGCTGCCCTTTTATATCACTGGTGTTTGGCCATAGAATTGGAAAAGCAAATGTTGAGCGTTTGTTTGATCCAAGAGCACGAAAACTGGAAAATCCTATTACCTGGCTGATGCTAGTTAATGCTGATGTTTTGTATCCTCCAGGAAATAGCTTCGTTGCTTGTTTTCTCTTAGGGAAATCAGGGATGTGCTTACCCTTAAACAGTATTTTTAGATGGTGCTTTTAAGTTGGTGTAAAAATGAGTAATGCTTGCGTGTAGTCTCAAAGCCCAGTTGTGGAGAGGACACAACAGAGTGGGGTTCTCATTTGGGAAACCACTCTGGGCTGGACTGAGAGGAGACAACAGTGGTGGTCACTGAGTGGTCGCAGTGGTTGCAAAATGGGTGTCTTTTTCTGACACTGCTGAAAGCTGTCTAGCTGTTGGGTGGTGAAAGGTGTCTGTTCTGCTTTTGCCTTATTTTTTTTTTGTGTTTTTTTTTTTTGGTTTGTGGTTTTTTTGGTTGTTCTTTTTGTTTCCTCTTTTTTTATTTTTTTTCTCCTGCTTCATATTAGCATTTGCAAGAACGTGATGTGATTACTCTCTCTCTCCTGAAGTACTGAAATTACTATTAAAACTGCTGCTAAAAAAGGCATTCGGTGAACTCACTATGGAAAAAAAGTGTATTCTATTCCTTGACATAGATTTTAATGTGTTGGGCTCCAAACCAAAGAGCGCACAAGTCAGGGGAGTTTGTCCTCTGTCAAATATCCATGGAGCTGCTACTGGGGCATATGGGAGTGGTGATGGTGTCCCAGTCCCACCCCCCCCCCCCCCCCCCAGACAGACGAGGACAGCTGCTGATTAAAGAGAAGAAGGGAAAAAAGATGTTGCTGAACTTTCAAAGTGGAGGTAGAAAAGGGAGTTAAATTTAGATTACCTTCTGCAGTGTCATCTTCTGCACCACCGAGGAACTTGCTGTCCTCCTTGCTTGGGGGAGGACAAACAAGACATGCCATCCTGGGCACCGGATGATAAATTTGTTTATAAGGCTTAATTGCCCCTTGGCATGAAAATGTGAAATGAGCTCAAGTAGAATGAGAAACCTTTTGACAGAGCTAATCAGATTTTCCTTGGGGAGAGGTGGATTTGAAACTCTTCCCATCACCTGTCTGATGCTGCAGGGGTCCAATCCTGATCCTTCTGGAATCAGGGAAGTTGTTGCTGTTTCTTTAGAGGGACAGTTGTTATCTGGAGGGGCTGAGAGTTGAACAATGCCTTGAGTCAGAAAAAGTGGAACGGTGGTGGCAGGCAGAAGGTGCCATGGAAGTGCTTTGGATCTGTGAAGACTACCCAGGGTCTGGAGGTACTTGGAGAAACCATGGCGGTGGCTTCTAGGACTTCAGTGCTGTCCAGCAGGCAACATGAAACGTGGTTTTCTTCTCAGAAATAGATGAGCTGTCTATTTTTGCTTAATGAGATTTAATCATTACCATGCTCATGACAACATTTTTAGTAGACTGCCCTCCATTGCAGCATCCCCTTAGCAGGGAGAAGAGCATTTTTGCACTTGTGCTCCACCAGAGCTCCCTGACAGGTCCCGTTTGCAGCGACCTGCCTGGTGTCACCCAGCAACTCAGCAGTCTTCAGGGCTGCTTTCTTTTTTTTTTTTTTTTTTTTTCTGGGGTGGGATGGGACGGGTTTATTTTATTTGTGTTGGGGGTTTTGTGTGTGTGCGTGTGTGTGTGTGTGCGCACGCATTTTTGCATTTTAGTTTTTTGGGTTTTTTGTTAGGTTTTGGGGTTTGTTTTTTTATTTTTTCAGAACTGCCCGACCTGATGTCATTTCCCTGTTGCAAACACCCCGGCTGGGCTGTGTCTGAGATATGTCACAGGGAGTGGGAGGAGGAGGAGGGGGAGCCAGCGAGTGCGTGCAGTGTCCCAGGACCCTGTTTATTTAGCATTCCCAGCTGAGGAAGCCTTGGTTTAAATAGCATCGGAGGAGCGGGCTGCCCACAGCAGATGAAGAAATGGTTGCTGTGGGGCTTTAAATTCCTGCCTTCCCATGTGCTGGCGTGGAGGATGAGCCTGCAGAATGCCTTTCCTCCTGGGTCTCAGACAGGTAACCAGCCGGCTTAAGTGCGGTGGGAGCTGCTTGCTCAGGTGGAGAATGTGACTGATTACTTTTATTTTTATTTCCCGCACCTCTAAGGATATGATTTCTGACTTTCCCAAAACGGAACTGTACAATCGGCACTTCCTCACCGGTGGTGTGTGAGCGGAGAGCACAGTTGTGTGAGAGAGGCTTTTTATTAGCAAGGAAGGAGCAAAACTGTTAGCCAGGGATAGAAACTTCCTTGTTGTTGTTGGAGGCTTTGCAGCAGAGTGGCTCTTTGTGTCCTGCTCTTGTGCAGTTTTTTGTTTGGTTGGGTTTTAGGGTGCTTTCCACAGTCCTTAAAATGGAATTGCGTTTACATTTCTTAAAAACATACCAAACTTTGAACTTGTACGGGCATTATCTTGTATGTAAAACTGTTGTGGTTTTTTTTTTTTTAAGAAGACAAACCAGAAAAAAACCCCATAAAATATGCAGAAAGAGTATTTATATGTGCATCTGTTTGTGTGTGTGTCTCATCTCTAAGAAAAGTCACCAAATGAGAAATGGCAATGTGCTGTGACCCGCAGCTTGGTGATTTTGTAATTGTTTTGAGAGAGTTTGAGCTTGAACAAGAAACTTGGGATAATTTAATAGCTGGTAATATCGAGTGGAATGAGAAATGGTAGCAACTGCTCAGCTGCTCTCTACTGGAGGAGGTGCCAACTATGTGTTCCTAGGCTGGGGAGAGCAAACCCTTTTTTTGGTTTGGGAGGCACGTCTGTAGGGGAATCTAACTGTAAACTCTTTCCAGCACTGCTGTGATCTGTAACCCACAATAAATAAATACTGAATGATATCAGAGTGCTGCTTGCAGTTTCCAATTTAGAATTAAGAAGTCGACATTGGACCATAGCATGCTTTAAACTACCTACTTTCAGTTGTTTAGCAGTGCTTAAAGACTTCAACGCGCTGCTGAGTAAACAGTGCTGTCTCTTTTTTTCTTATCAGTTCGGTTTTGGTGAAACGCAGATCTCTCCCCACCCCCACACCCCACATCCGAAAACAGTTTTACATAAGAAACTACCTCTAGCACAATGACCTTCTGTGATTGGTGCAATAGCTATAAATAATAGTTCACTTGTTAGCACTCAGGGCAAAGAAACTTGCCTTAAAAATTCAGAACTGAACCAGAGGAGGACATTCGGGCACAAAGGCTGAATGGCTTTAGGTAATTCAAACTGCAGTGAGATGTAGCTGCCTCAAATGCTGAGATTGCTTCAGGTTCATGGGTGTGTTTTTCTCTAAAGTTCCTGTTTTTAAATAGTTCATTTTGCTTTAGAGAAATGTTCAGTGCAGTTGGGGTGCTGCATAAGGTGTTAAAGTAGAAATTAGGCTTCATTTGCTGGAACAGTGAACGTCTGGTAGTCTCAGTGGATGAATGGTACTTTTTTCTCTGCTGGTAACTTTCAGCATCAACAGAAGCATTTACAGGAAGCAGGAAAAAAAGGTGTTGCCTCAAGAACACAAGAGCAAAGTTTTTGACTATTTTTATACACTGATAAAGGATATAGTGAGAAAGAGATGCTTGAACTTTTCTTAGCTTTAATAATTTTTAGTCTTAAACAATTAAATCTGAGTATTTGCGATTGTGTCCTTCATGCAAATACTATTCAGTAATTTCTTTTTCCAAGGGTTTTTACTGAACAGTGCTGTTTAATCGAAAGTGTGGGAAAAATTCAGGAATATCTCATCACCTCCATTGTTTTTTGTTTTTTACTTGGTACTTTCGGACTGTAAACAGTTGGCTGTCTGGGATGCCCTTCGTTGTTCTCACTCAACACAAGGGATGCTGATCCTGGGCTGCAAGCTCAGGGAAGAGGTGCTGAGTGGGGTGCCCTCCCATGAGCTGTGTAATGAGGATGGAAGGATCAGAGTGAGACCTTTGGCTCCCCAGGACCAGCAACCCTGTTCTCTGCACCCCTGGACTTCACTGAAGAGCTGCTTTTCTTGGATATGCCTTAATTTCTTCTTTGGGAGCCAGCAGCATTGTAGCATTACAGATGGACCTGGTAAAAGTAAGGTATCTGGTTGATTTTGGTTTTTTTATTGTTGTAGTAGGGATGCTATTTAAATGCCAAAAAAGCTAAGTCAGCACTATCTGGCATCAGTGCACTGTGGGTGCTTTAACTCCCATCCAAGGAAACATGGTTGTAGAGGATCTCTGCTTTTAGTTTTAAGTGAGCATTTCCTCCTAAAGGTGAAGGTGGAAGCTCGAACACGTTCACCTAGTTCACTGCATAGCAAAAAAATGAAAAAGAAGAAGATGTTGGAGTCCGAACATTTTCAGTTTTAATTTTAAGTGCTTGAGGTTTTCATCAAGGTCTTCCGTTTGATGGTTTAAACCAACAACATGCAAGACAGCCTCCCCAAAGCTGTAATTTCCTAGAAGTCTAGAAGTGTGTATCTTTAATGTGAGAGGGCTGAGGACTGCAGCTGGGAAGCTTCTAGCAAGGGGTGAGGAAGTAAACATATTAAAACGCTAATGTGTAGTTGTGGGAATCTGAAATTGAAACTTGCTGTAAACAAAAATGAAAACAGCTCTTACTGAAATATATCAAAGTGTCCATGATCTGGGAAAGGATAGTGTCCGTTTAAATATAGTTGGGGTATTTGTCCAGGATAAATGGATGCAACAAACCAATCTGTTCCACAGATAAAGGTTAATAAAACCTTGGAGGTTCTGCATCTGCTGGGCGTGAGGATGGGTCTGGTGTGGCTGATTAATCATGGTGATCTAAATATAATTCTGATGCTGGCATTAGCGAAGCAGTAAATGTTGTGGATTAGAATTCCCATTTTGGAGATCCTTGTTGTGCCTGAGACAGCTCAGAGGCATCATTCCTCCCCCACTTATTATACTTCTAAGTGTTTGGATATTTGCACTTACTACACTTTTTTTTTCCACATTCAGCAAAACAAAATTTTTGGTGGTGACTTATAAAGAAGCGTCCAGACTTGATTTATTTCCTGGCCTCAGCTGTGTGTCATAAGGCAGGGTTACAGGAATCTGTCCCCTCTTGTGCTGGCAGGGCCTGGTACGTGAGGTTCCAGTAACTCCCAGAAATCAAAGCCACTTTCATCTTTGGCAGTCTTAGGTGTTTTTGTTAAACTGAACCCACCAAAGACATGACCCACTTGCTCAGATAGTGGATTTTTTGCTTTTATGTTCCAGAGGACTAACAGGTGTAATGTTTATGTAGGCAGGAGATGTCTGGAGGCTGTGGTGCAGGCTCAGCTACATTGGTGTCTGTGGGTCCTGAGCTGCCCTGGTGATCCAGGGTTCCCCAGCAGTTTTGCCTGTCCTTGTTGTGATCCCACCTGCTGTCCTTCTCTGAAGGGTTCTAGTGAGTTTTTATTTAATATTAACTCTGATTAGGATCTGGGGGGCTGCTGGCAAATCAGGAATTGTAAACTCTATGGCAAGATGGGGTATTCCAGCATAGTATTTTCAATAGCAATTTTAACCTACTACCACTTGAGTGCCTTATCTGACAGAGATCATTTTCTTTGGTAGCTCTGTGTTTGCATTCTCATGAGCTGTTGCTGATGCACTTCGCTAACCAGCACTAGTGATAGTCTGATATGTGGGATTGAGTAACAGCCAAGTGGGAACTAATAAATAGTGGATATCAAATAGTTGTTTCTGACATATTTAATATACTAACAACCACTTCTATTCTGTTACTCAGAATGTAAAGAATATATATGGTTCAAATACTGATTGTGAGTTACTCAAAATAACGTGTATTTTCTGAGTGTATTTTTCTGAGGATAGTGTCACTTGCTTAAATCTATCCTGCTTGTTATGGGTGCGGCTGGATACTGAGAGCAAGGGACTGGTGCCTGCATTTAATGAGATTAGTGAAATAACTAGGTCAGGATTTTGATTTATTATTAAATAGATGCTTATTACCAAAGTCCCTATGAGAGCTGTGAAACCAGAAGGTCTGGAGTGGTCACAGGTTGAGCCCAAGTCCTGTTAAAACCAGTTGTATCTTGCCCTTCAGCAGATACCATTTTGCATTGCAGTCTACCTTCATCCTGTTGCTGGGCTTATTCTCTTGAGTCTATCTGTATGCCTCTTATTCAGGCCTTCACTCACCCCTGTCATGCTGTTGTTATTCTCTATCTCTTCCTTTTAAACTAGTAATTTGCGGCATTGTGTCCTGACGAATGCTGTAGTAAAGCTTGGAGAAATGAGGGCATTAGAGTAGGTCCAAAAAACTAGCTAGCCTAGGAGACAGGAATGGCCTATGAACTGCTGTCAGTAAATGCAAATCACATTTCCAAGTGTTGCCCTGGGTATTACCACAGTTAGGATGAATGGATACTCTGGCAGTTTGAATGAGACATAGAGACCATATAAAGGTGCTCATATTTAGGGTAATGAAGTCTGGATTTCTGTGGAAAGAGGAGACAGAGCAAAAAGGTAAAATGGTTATTAGATTTCGTGATGCTGGCCACGGCTGGTTTTGGTTACCTGATTAATGCCAACTGAGGAGTCAACTTCTGTAAGTGGTTGGCTGCCAACTATTCACTTCTGAGTGGGCTGTGGTGTTTGTTGCTGCAGTTGCACATATTAATTTTCAGCTTGGAAAAGAGCCATGCCAGCCTGGAATTTGCTCATCTTCATCTTTCTCCCTTCTGACTTAGCAGCAGTACATGCCCAGGTTAACTGCTGACTTTTGAGAGTAGAAAAGAGAGAAGTGCCTTGATCCATTATGGTGATGGAAGTCAACTGTCAATCAGTTAATTCCCTTCATTTCCAGCATTGGCTTCAGACACAATAAATCCTAACAGATTTACAACTATTAAACCCAACTGTTTACTACTGAAAACCTTTACAAAAGTAGGACAAGGAGGTCTCTTCCATCCTTCTTTGCAGCAAGGAGCAGCTCAGTCAACCTACAGACCTTCAGGAATGGCTCTTGTCTCGATTGTGCCCCAGATTTTGACCTTTAATTTGTTACACAGACCTCCAGTAAAGGTCTAATACTAAACTGGAATGTGAAAAGAGTAATTGGCTTTTTTCCTTGGCACTGACGTTACTGTTTGCTGTGTCTTCAGACGTGACAACATACAGCACTGCCTTGAGCTCTCTTATATCTACCACTGCTGGATATTTTAAGGACTATTTGTAAAAGCATTTGACAGCAAAAGTGGACTACTGGCAGAGTTGTGGAGTTGTCACTATGGTTGTAAGTTTATCACAAATGCCAAATATCGACAAGAAAATAAGTTAAAAAAAGAATCTTACTCACTGTTACTTTTTAAAGGTTATGATATTTGAAAACTAATTCAAAATGCCACATCTTAATACAAAGAGACTCTCAGAACGCACCAGGTGAGGTCTTCCCAGCTCAGCCAGTTTCATGACAAAGAGCCTGCACCACATATCACAGATCCTTTGTGTTGGACTGGACTGGGAGGGAGCACAGGCTCCGCATCTGCACAGTGTTCTCCCAAAAGCTCCTGGCTTTTTGTGTGTCAGGGACCGAGTGATTCCAGCTTCTCAGACCAGGCTTTAAGATGGTACCACGGAGGCAGTGATGGACATGCAGCCTAGGGTACAAGCTGATTTACAGGACAAAGTGAATCCACTGAAACTAGCTGGGAATCTCCTAGGCTTTGCAGGTGGGAGATAATGGATGGCATGTTCTGGCTTCTTAGATGTGAAATGAGACTATTCTGCTCTAATGGAGTTGAATGCTCTTTGAGAGCAGAACTATGTAGATCCTGCTTAGTAATCCTGCCTGGAGGCATCTGCAGTTAGCTGAACAAAGGCTTGGGGGGAAGGGATGTGCTGGCTTGCCTGGACAACAAGAAAACGAGGCTCTCCTTCAGCAGGGAAGCCCACTCTGGAATGTAATAGCCACTGGCTATTGGGAAAGAAAGTGCTTTTGGAAAGAAACCCTCCCCCTTCCTTGTTTTCCTAAGGCTACCTTAAAAATACTCCAAAACCCCTCTGCAGTAGTTCAATAAAAACTCCATGCTTATAAGAATGACTAAAAATTGCTATTACAAGTGCTGCTTGCAGTGGAAATTAAAAACAAAGGGAGGTCAATAAAATATGAATGCTCCAACTTTGCTTCTATAAGGGCTTTTTCCACCATATGTTTTTTCCTTATCTATAAAATTACTCTTTCAGCCCTGTGCCTTGTCTGTGGCTCTTAGTGTGAAAAAGGAAATACATGCTTTCATAGCACAAGTGCTGGGGATTTTGTTTCCAGGAGACATTTAGATAACTGTATTGCTGATACATCTTAAGTAGTTAGTTTGGCAGCCTATGACACAAAGAATGCATGGGAGAAGGAAGTAGAAATAATGAAATACTACTGGTATGAAAAGTGCAGCCTGAGATTTAAATAGAAATTGAAGTCAGATCAAAGAGCTTGGAAGTAGGTATAAATTTCTGCAAAGAATGTCATCGTCTCTGTCATGGCCAGCGTGGCTCTACATAACCTCTTCCTTGACTTGCAAAAAAAGGAGCAAACTATACAGTGGCTCAGCTTTTCACAGAAACGAGTCTTGACTTAAAAGAGGAGACTGAAACACTTGTTCCAAAGGAGTCACCTGTAATATATCCCAAAAGAATGCTCTCCTTGTTCCAGAATCTTTCCCTACTAGACTTCTCTTTGTGAGGATCAGTTGTGTTTGCCTTTTATCTCTTTCCCTGTGCCAGGCTGCATAACCCAGTGTTAGAGGTAGCCATGCTCCGAGCAGTAGTAGGACCATGTGAGCTGCTGGGATCCTTTCCAAACCAAATTATTCCTTGATTCTGTGAAACCGTTTGGAAACCGGTGACAGTTCTTGGTCCGACATGTGGCCCCCGAGTC
Organism: Cinclus cinclus; assembly: GCF_963662255.1. Taxonomy (NCBI): domain Eukaryota; kingdom Metazoa; phylum Chordata; class Aves; order Passeriformes; family Cinclidae; genus Cinclus; species Cinclus cinclus. Next base: position 12,535,972 of record NC_085052.1, on the reverse strand, counting down.
TGACAGCTCCATGTTCCCAAAAGCCTGTTGGTGGCTGGGCTGGCAGAGAGCTGCAGAAAGGCTCCAAAATGAGCTGCTTGGACTTCGAGGAGCGTGGCTGGTGGTTGGCACTGCAAGGGCTTCAGAATCCCTTGCTGTTCTGGACTGTGGGAGCTGAAAGCCAACTGTGGGACTGTTTGAAGGTACAAGCATATGTGCATTATCAGGGAAGAGCATTTGCCTTGCTCAGTGTGTAAAGAAGCTCTGGAGAGTAAGACTTCTTCTCTGCTCTAGATGGGAAGCAGGATGTTGCTTGAGACTTATCTCCAGGAACAGCCGTCCTGACTGCTCAGGATCCTCTGTTGAGAATGTCCTGACACACCTGTTGTCCAGCTGGGTTAACAAGGAGCAGCCCTGCACATAAGCATGTGTGGAAAAGTAATATCAAATATAATGAGGTTGGCAAAAGGGAGTCAGTAAGTTCACATAAAAGGATGGTGTGATGAAAGTCTCTGAAATAGGACTGCTGCAAATCTTTAAGTGGGAAAAATATTGTTGAAGGTATTATGAGTTGCTGCTGCCCAAAGACACTGATTTGTTCCTTAATGCTACTCTTTGAAGCAGGCAGCACTGAATGGATGAGATTTTTGGGGAGTAAACCAGAAGTATTTAAGGATGGATCAAGTGTGATGCAGAGGAGATGGTGAAATGGCACTGTGAGACTGGTTTTTCACCAGCTTCATGTGATTCATTTGCTGGTTCATCAGGTCACATTGATCTTCATGTGTCACAACCACAAACCTCAGCCAGTCATCCTCTGACTTGAGCATGTCAACAGGATTGCAATTTTGCAATGGCATATTAATTTCTCAATTCTCTTCATATGAGAGCCAAAATCTATGCTGTTCATCAGTTACATTTGCTCTGCAAGGCCAACAAAAATGAGGAAAAATGTAAATAAACTAATAGGAACAGATAAGAGAATAGATGTGCCCTATTTCTAGTTCTTTTGCTGGTTAAAATTACAATTTTTGGAGTCAATACTGTGCTTGAAGCAGAAAATGTTGTGCTGGCTCAGCAATATCTCCTAACAGTTGCCACCAGTTAGAGATGGAAACACCTCCTTACTGTATGGGAAAATGGTGTTTCTACTGTTGGCATGCCAACATCTCAGGACAAGAACCAGATGTTTGCTTTAGCTGCCTATCGTGTGTTTGTCTCGCCCTGAAAAATAGAGGCAGGTACCCCCCAACTTTTTGCCTCTATGGGTGAGTTTTAAAGGTGCTTTTTAGAGCCTTTTGTGGAAATCATTATATCCATGGAAGGAAGGGAAGCAGTACATCATATGCTGAGTTGTGTTTGCTGAATTGTGCCCTCACATGATCAAAACACTTTCAAAAGTTGGTGTGACTTCTTGGGAGAAAAGAAGTGGCATGGGGTGTTTCCTGTGGAGCCTCAGATAGCAGGAGGTTGTTCTGCTCTTAGAAGTTACGTTGCTGCTGTAATTTGGGTGCTCAGGTGAGAGACCTGTGTTGGGGAGGTGTGGCTCCAACCAGGGTGCTGTGTGGTGGGGAAGTGCTGGTGCTTTTCCAGGTCCCCAAATACACTGAAAACTTAGTGCTGGACTCTTCTTTATTGAATCTGCTTCCTCGCATCACTTGTTCAGTGAGGTGGTTCAGCATTTGAAATAATGCACTTGGTGTTTTGCATGTGTGTTGGCTCCATAGAGGTTTGTGAGAAGTGTGGCCATGGTGCACTCACACAAAAGAGAAGAACAGTGCAGTTCAGCCAGTGCTGGGATCCACAAATGTGCATCTCTGTCTCCTACTGGTCAGGTTTTGTTGGGCTTTAGTGGGTTGGTGTTTTCTTATTTGCAAGTTGGTAATTCCAAAATTATTTTTTTCAACACAGCTTTCAGTATAAACCTTCCCACATTTTTGTTTCCTTATAATAAATTTCAAGTAAAAGAAAGTGAAAATAAGAACTTCGTTACAGTGGTTTTAATTAAGATTTGTTTGTTTCTTAAACTCCATAGTGTTCTTTGAACTCCCAGGTTGTTCCAAAACCTATTAGAGGATGTACAAACCACAGCCTGTAAAATTCTTCTGTTTTCTTGTGTTTTGTACTTTTCCCCAGCCATGTTTTCAGACTAGCAGGAAAACACGGGCTTCTGGGAAGTGATGCACCATGTGGGGAGCTGAGACCTCATACCATAGGCCTTTTCCATTTTAGGTGTCTTGAGGACCTGCTGAGTGATACGTTACAGCTGATTTGGCTCTGCTTCTGGACTACTTTGCTATTCCAGGAAGAAGTTTTACAGCAATGCTGATCTCACATAAAGCACATGGCTAATTACAAAGGAATCATTTTAGATAGGAATCTTGTAGGAACATATTGTAGTTGTCATTTAGATCTAAATGAATCCAAGCAGTCTTTTCTCAAATTATGACATTCCCTTTATGAATGCTTTTCTTCACTTGGCATTCAGCCCCAGTAATACAGTGATATTGTGTACAATGTGGAACAAATGTCATCTCTTCTTTTAAGAGAATACTTGTCTCCCAAAATGTGGTAACTTTTAGTGGAAAAGGAGAGGGATGATGAGACAGCAGCGCTGACTTGGGTATGAGATACATGGATTTTCTTCTGAATGGTCCTTTGAGTTTTTTTTTTTTTGTGGTCTGTAGATGTCTTTTCACCTCCATATGTATTTTAGTTTCCAAAGACCATAACTTGTACTTTTCAAATGCTTTCAGATCATTGAGTAAAACATTTGCAAAAGATACTGACAAAGCATCTTAAAAGTGTGTCTGTTTAATTTTAGGACAAGGAAACCTGCATGGGTGTCAACAATCAAAGTTACATATGTGAAACGGGCCACTGTTGTGGACAATCCCAGTGTTGCAACTACTACTATGAACTCTGGTGTAAGTCCTTCCGTTTTGTATGGCTTCCCTTCCTAATCTGCATGGCTCTCATACCATACTGCAGGTCTGGCTTGTGTCCCATGGGGTTTTGTATTCAGCCATTGTGCATTGCCATTGCATTTCACTACAGCACAATCCAGAGCTGATGTGATATGACAAGGAAATAGGGTTGTCACAGTGGGTGCCTTCTCAGGAGTAAGGGGTCATCTTGCCACTTTTGTTTGCTCTTCTCACTGATTTGGGTGCTCAAGATGACATTATACAGGAGTGAGGAAACCAGCTTGAGGGAGAAATGCTGTACACACAACACTAGAGCTTGACACACTCAAGCAAGGAATTAATTCAGTGTCTTTCATCTTGTCGGTTTAGTTCTTTGCAAGCACAACAAGTTTAAATCTGGTATATCTTTTTAAGGATGTCCTTTCAAGGAGGAGGGCCAGTGTGCTTATTCTCTTCAGGACTGTTCAGAGTCCTTGTGTTGAGAGAGTCTTGGGTAAATCCTGTGGGTTTGCAGTGCTTGAATACCATGCTGTATGGAACACACATTTCCCATTGCAACCCCTCTTATCTCCTCCTTCCCAAAATGTGAGATTTAAAAATATGAAAGTTTCCAGCAAATGGTTGAGTGACTGTACCTGCTGAGTCCCCTTGGATGGCAGCAGGCAGGTCAAAGCAGGTCGCCAGCAAAACTTGATTAAGATATATGGAAAAATGGAAAGCTGAAAGCATAAGAAAGTAATAAATGCTGAATTTCGAGGAAAACTAAGCTTGTTGAGTCTGATGGTGTCTTCTTTCTTGAGGAGGAGCACCAAAGGTTGAACACTGATGTTGTGCTGTTGTACTGTCCTGAGCCTAGGCTGGGAGGGCATCTCTGCTCCTGGAGTTTGGAAATGTGGTGCTCTGAACATTGTACCCTTGCATTAGAGGCTGGAGATACCTTCTTACCATACCCAATGGTATCTTCTAGTTTTTATGCAACTGCACTTTCTACTTAAACCCTCTGTTGTGCCCACAGTTTCACTTCCCTGAAGTAGCTTGTGTGTGGAAATGTGTTACTCATACAAAGACTGTCCCTTAACCTGGATCCAAGGACAGGAATAGCTGACACGTCATCCTTTCGTCTAGAAATATGCTTCTGCTTCTTAAATTAGCCAATGAAGTATAAAGGATGTGGTTATATACTGAACAGGACTTTATAGTAAGCATCTTCAAGACACACTGTGCTCAGACTCCAGCAGCTGGCTGTGTAGATACTAATGGCAGGATTTCAATGTCTTGCAGACCTTTTACAGCAGGCCTTTTTTCCCAAATGTCCAATCAGTTCAAGAATCAATTCAGGATACGGGGCCAGAGGCAGCTCCAGAGACCATAGCAGACTGAGAAACAGACATGAATATACTGGAGCCTTGGAGTGCCTGGATCAGATTGTTGCAGTCAGCAGCACAGGCAGGACAGATGGCAGGAATTTGTTCAGACTAGAGGGGGATGCATGGACAGAGCAGAATGGGGAAGGTCAAACCCAGTTTTGAATTTGTGTGGGTGGGAATGTAGAGGAAGATGCTTGTGTGCAAAGGCTTACAGGCTCCTTGGCAAGCAGGATCTAAACTGAGCAGCAGCATGAAGTGCAGCTGCACACTGGAGCTGGTGACACAGTCCCCATGTTTCTCCCATGGACATCTTGAAAGAGGGGCTTAGCTGAATTGCATATAAACAGTCTTGTCCTAGCAATAGCCCCCTGCAATTTTAATGGGATAGTTTAGCTCTCTTTGTGCTCTCAGTATGGCACAGACTTTTGTGCTTGGCAGTGCCTGGCTGCATCATAAAAGTTCTTGGAAGGCAAAACCAGATTTTGTTAGAAGGAGTCAGAATATTAAAGGCTTCTTTTTAGAGCAGACTCACAGGTCACACTGAGATAATGAAAGAAACATATTGGTCACACACACTGATGGATAGTTAGTTCCTCAGGAGAAATAGGTTTCTGTGTGTTCACATTCCTTCTGCCTCACAGAGAGCATCGTGTACCACACCAAAATGAGGGGAGTAATTAAACATGAGACCTGTTTTCTAGGCTTTTTGCAAATTCAGGCAAACATCCAGCACTGATTTAAAATCAGTTAAATGTTTTCAAAGCTTGCTTTGCCATTATGAATGGTAGGAAAAAAGTTTCTTTTGGATGGGAAGGAGTCATAGAGGGAGCACATCCTTTAAGTGTAAACCCATATTGTAGAGCTAGTGAGCTTAGCTGCTGCTCAGGAGTTGTGGAGTATCTTTGATAGGTACATATGCTGAGACACTCTGAAGGCCTTCAAGGTGAAAAGTGTTGATAGTAAATGTGAGTAGTCTTAATATGAGCAGTGGCGAGCAACAGCTTTACATGCTTGGGAACATGTTAGCTTTTTAAAAGTTAATAATAACTTCTGGTTAATGAGCAGTTAACAGAGCAGCACCTTTTAAGTATGGCTTCACAGTTGTTCTGTTTTGATTTTAACCAGCATATGCATGTACTGAAGTCGCTTTTGAGAAGTTTTTGCTTCTCTTGACCTTCTCAGACCACCAGTGTGTGTTTCAGACTTCTGTGTGCATGAAAACAGACCTTCTTGCTAGTCCTGTTGAATTAAATCCTGGATATGTCTACCACCACAGCTTTGTGGGAAGAAGTAGAGGAGGATGGCATTTGAAATGGAAAAGAAAACTAGCTTTGCTGAACATGCATTCTGAAACATGATCCTGTTTTGTGGCCACTTGGAATTTTTCCTGTACAGAGGACCTTTTTTCCTGTTTAGGAATTTGAGGGAAGTTTGTCTTTGAAAATGACTGATCTCAGCAATTCTAGGCAGCAAGAAAGATTGTGGTAATTTTAAACCAGTCATTGAGGGTAGTGGAATAGGATGTAAAATCAAGGTATTATTTTGTTAAGGGGTGGAGTGGAGGAAGGGAGAATATGATATGCCAAGCAGGTGGATGGCCTGTATTTAAAATTAGATAACAGCCCAGTTCAGATTCCCCATCCATCTCTTAAAAAAAACAACAAAAAAACCCCACAACAACAGTGCTGTGTTGCCATATAACAAAATTATATTCAGATGTATAGATATAAGTCTAATAACTATGTAAAGGTCTAATTTGTTCTTCTAATTCTTGAGTTCTAGCTCAAGCTTGGTAGCTGGTAATGTGGTGGGGGGAAAGCTGCATTATGTCTTTTAATTTTTCTTGGAACATAATAATAAAAAATAAAATGGAAAAATTTACTTTACTGTTGCATTTCCTCGCATAGGGAAAGATGTTTGCATGGTGGAAGATCTGGGTCAGCATTTTAATTGAACAATTTATTTGGGCTCCCCAGAGAACTCATGGTCCCCAAGGGGGAGAATGGCAGCAGCCACTGGATTTTGCTTCCCAACAGTTTTTATTCAGGTCTCTATGATGTGATTGTGATTTGCTGGAGTTTTCCAAAGTTGGCCTTTTTCCAGGCCTGACAGGTGTCTTATTGCTTAAACATTTTCAAAATACAGGGGAGAAGGTAATCGAGGAATGTAGTTCCTGAGTTTTGCAGACTAAGAAGTAAGGCTCAGAGGTTCTGAGTTTTCCCAGGTTTGAGAGTATGATGTGGACTGAACGCTAAATCCAGATCTCCTGACATCCATCCTCCTGTCTCTCCTTGTCTTTGGAATCATTAAATGATTCCAGAGCTCTGAACACAGCAAGCAAAACTGTAGAGAGTACATTTAATTGTGTGGTTGGAAAAATAGTACTCTGTGCTTCAGGAATCACGGGGCATGGAAACAGGCAGCTGCTCACTGCTTGCAAAAAGTTGCAGGATTTAGAAGTTCAAGGGCTTAGCTGGGTCATTTAGGTGCTGTACAGCAGCCCAGCATTGGCAATGAGTGAATGTTCTTAAATTGCTTGTGCTTTTGTTTCATTGTCTTTTTTAGCAGTGATACTGAACCCCTCTGTTTCTGAAAGAAAGAAAGAAAAAAAAAAAGATCTTGACTGTTTAAGTCCTAGTGGAAGGGTTGTACAGGAAAAAATGTTCTGTTTGCAAGCAGCACAGTCAATGTTTTTGCTGATTTTGAACATTCTGCTCATTTCTGCACGCTTTCCCTTGGAATCTCTAGACAGCTCTTTTCCCAAAAAGCATGCTGCCAGAAAATTCTGGCAAGGATCCGGTTAGTTGCTAAAACTAAAGCAACTGCTGTACCACGTACATATTCCAGGAGGTCAGCTTTTTAATAGGAATTTATGTCCAAGAGTTTGCTGCAGTCTTCAAAACAATCAGTCAAACAATGCACCAGTCCCATGTTTGCATCCTTACCCTGTGTTGTCTTATCCCATATCTTTTTTCAAAGAGAGATTTTTGCTGGTCTTTGCCTTTCACCCAGCCTTCTACGTGGTTGTACTCACTTCTCTTTCCTAGGTTTGCCAGACTCCCCTTGGGCTGCTCCTCTTCAGCTATGCTGCAGCAATAACCCTGCCATGACAAAGCTTCACCAACGGTATAGGACAAACAACAGATGTCACAACCACACTGAAACTCATAATAAATGGGGTTACTGAGGGAGTTATTTCCTGATTTCCTTGGACTTCTTGTAGCTTAATCCAGGCAGCCAAATCACCTTAAGTTTGTTTTGGTCTGGCTCAGTAAAATTCCCACATCCAAAACAGAAGGCAAGCTGTCTAGCATATCCTGGCTGTGCAGATACTGACTTTTGCCCTGTGTGGCTGCTTCCCCCTGTGCTGTGTTAAACAGCGTGGAAAGGCAAGAGAACTTCCTGGTGTTGTTTCACCCCCTGCCCTACATACCTCCAACCCAGCTTGTCACAGGTACCTCTAGATCTGTTGTTCTGAGGTGCTTCAGGACATGGTCTCAGCTGGATGTTCCACTCTGGTCTCTGTTATTGTTCAACGTGCATTTTACCAACACAGATCTCTTGGGTGGGACTGGACTTACAAATGTGTCATCTGGAGCATGGGAGCAATTGCCCATGGAAGGCTCACTCCCTGGGAGAGAGGCATAAAAGCAGTGTCTGCAGTTTTACTGACTCTCATTGCACGATAGGCAAAGGATTTTTTTGAAACTTTTGTTTTTCTGTCTTATCTCTTTGCAGTGGGTGTACCATATATAGTGGACACTATTCTGAAAACTAGAAACCAGTTGCAGTTAAAGTGCATCTCCTTTTGTTACCAGTTTGGGAGCAAGCGAGCAGGAGTTGGAGATGTCTTCAGCTTTTTTCTTTGCCATTGTACTCTACAAATACTCAGTAACTTTTTCCTGCAGTGAGGTCAGGCTGGGACTGCAGTTCCAATAACTTAAACTAACATAAAACTGTCACTGAAAGTCACAGTCTTTCTCTTGCTGCTGCTGCTGTGTTTGCCAAACAAGTTTCAACCTGCTCTGGTTCCCTCAAACCAGTTCAAACCACAGTTGTTGGGAACTTTGTGCCGGCACAAGAGGTGCTGGAGGAAGCAGCAGGAGGTATGGTTGAGACAGGCAGGAGAGGATCGCATCATTTAGTGGCTTCTTTTATTCCTTCTTAAATTGTTCATGGGCCTATGGCCTGGATCCTTCATCTGGCATTCTTGAGCAGCAGTGTTGGCTCATGCCTGCAGTGGCAGATGATGATGTGACCTCTCTGCCAAAGGACATGATTAAACCCAAGGGCATCCAGGTTGTGGTACCAAGTGAATTTCTCTTCCCTTTTTTCATTATAGTGTTGGCCCTGCAAAAGACAATTTTTATCCAGCCATGACTCACTGTGAGGCCACCATTTGGGACACTTAGTCAATGAAATTGTCCCGCTTCTCCTTCTGTTCAGAACCAGCTCTCATGGAGCCTAAGCTATTACCCAGATGCTTGTCAGGCAGACACAAAGGCACTTTGCAGTATGTTTTGGCTTGCTTTTAGGGAATTTCCTGCCAGTAGAGCCATGGCATTTGCCCAAGTTTGCCATGAACTTGAGGGCAAACTTCTCTGTTCATACCCTTGGAACACTCCAGAAAACATTTTCCATTTTGCACGGGATAAAAGGAGCTTCCCTCAACGGCATTGCTGATGGCAACATCCCAGGCAGCAAATACAGTACAGCATCAAAGCAAACATTGCTCCCTCCTTTTTTATGAGGAAGGAGTGCTCTGGTTTTTAATTCTTAAACTGTTTTATTCTTACTTATTTTGAAGTTTAAGCAAAACTATGGTTAGTCTCCTACAGGACTCCTAGAAGGAGTTTTCTTTGAAGCTTTAAGCATGTTCTTTCACAGCTGGTGGGAAATACCTTTAGAGTATGACCATGTGATGGGGCTGCCTTTCCCAAGAATGCTGTAAATGTAGCAGCCTTTTCTTTCCTCAGTATTTGCTCTGGGTGTGAGAGATGGCTTTCATGGGACCTAATTCCATTCCCAGGTGTTTCTGCAGCTCCCATTCTGACTTCCTGAGCTTCGTGTTCATGTCAGGCTTATAGCTCTGAGCTTACTGATTGGTGCTGCTTCTTTTACTTTTATGAAAGATTTTGGTGCTCTGGCAGGGAATTCTCGTGGCAATAATCAGCTCCTCGGCTGTGTCTGTTTCACCTTTGCTTGCATCATTATCCACCTGTAGGCATCACCAGTGAATTTAACACAAAACATAGCAGTATTTCTCAGGACTTGGTCATTTTCTGGGCTGGAAAGTGTTGCAACTTCTCACTCTTCCATAAACCAAGAGAAAGACTGAAATTGCCTTCAAGCTTAGTGGTCTCCTGGTGCCTGTTTTGTTCCAGACTGGTACTTTGCTTCTGCTCAGGCTGTCCATCAGAAGTTATATTTCCAAAGTCACTGTTTTTTATCTGTCACGTTGTCCTCAGGTTGCCACAAGCTTTTGTTCCCAGTGGTCACTGCCAGGTGGCTATGGAAAATATTCTCAAATAAGACATTTTATGGCAAATTTGGCTCAGAATGTGTCTCCCAACTATTTTTCTTTTTCCAGTGAATGCAGCCATAGCTCAACACAATGCTGCTGAAAAGCAGCTCATACCCATTTGGGAAGAAGGTGCATGTTGAAGAGCAAGAGGAAAGTGTTTGGCAACAGTGAAGGCTTTTGGGGACATTGAAGACAATCAGAAGCTTTACTTGGCTTTTAGAGGCTCTTTAATGCTAAACTTTAGTTGCTTCTGTACATCTTACCCATTTTCAGCACAAGGCAGAATTGGTACCTGTTTTTACCCTGAAGGAGGTGTTAGTGTGTGCTGCTGCTGTGCTTGGCCCCTGCGTTTCCCGTTCATCTAGTGTTGTCTTTGGGTGAATTTGCAGTTTCCCTCCTGCCAAACGAGCTGCTGGCTGCACAGGCCAGTAGTCTGCTCGGCTCACCTCCCTGCTGCTGGTTTGAAGCCAAGCTTCACCAGGTGTACAAATGCACAACTCAGGCATGAACATCTTCACTGTTTACTCTATACTTTTAGACATAATATTTACAATTGCACTTGGCCTTGGAGCATAGCTTTATTCCAAATAAATGACCATACTATATATTTTCTAGGCTTTTGCAATTTTCTGCTCTGCAGCCAAAACTGCAGCTGTGCCCAAACTCCTGGCAAGGGAGTGTTGTAGAGCCTTTTATGGAGGCCCTGAACTCCCAGCACTGTGCTGGGCTTGCAACCAGAGCTGCGCCCAGTCCTTCTCCCCAGACTGGTGCCTCTGCCCAGGTGACAACCAGCGAGCCCCTCGTGTGCCTCAGCTCCCATGGGTGTTCCATCCTGTTGCTTCTGATGCACTGGGGGCTTTCCATCCCTGCAGTGCAGACGTGCTGTTGGGTGTCGAGGTGGGGACACAACTGTTAAAGAGGATGCCAGAAGCTAGGCCAGCAAATGGCTCTGGTGGGCACTGATGCTGATCTCCTGTGATCATCCAGGCAAGTCCTCCATCCAGGCTCGTGCTGAGTCAGGGATTGAGTAATTCCTAGAAGCTCTAGGAAGTGTCAGCGGTTAATGAAACCAGGCAATAATGTGGTATTAGTGGGTTCTTTTTCTGGAAGTTCTTGTGAAAAACAACAGATCTCATCCACTTGCATTTGCGAGCATGCACAGACCCTTTGCAGGAGAATGAAGGTGGTGTTCCTGGCACCATGGCCAGATTGCAATCCACTGAATTACGGTGTGTTTATTTAAATGCCACCTGCGGTTTCAGTAGAATCCAACATTAATTTATTATCCTCAACTGCTGTGTGTTGTTACTGCGTATTGTTAACAGAGTTGCCACACCTCTTCCCAGGAATGGCTGAGCTTACTGTGACCCCTACTCTGAGCTTGTGCATCAGGTGGTGTGCAAAGCACTTTGGGGCTTTTTTTGGAACAGGTAGAGAAGTTTTCTAAAGGAAAACTTCTTTAATCTTCTGGATGCAGGCTTGGGTGGGAGCAGTTATTCCCTGCAGAAATATTTGGCTGCTACAGCTGAGACTGCTTAACGGTGGCAGTTCTCCAGGACATCTTAACTAATTAAGTGCTGCTTGCTACCATTGTATCTAGACTCCTTGGGAAAGGACATGATCAAATGTGTTAAAAAGCATCTGTTTTCATAAGTGTAGCTAAAATCGCTGGATAGCTGGGTGTAATTTTCTATTGTTACTGAACTCATGATCGTGGGCTGCTCTTTGAAAATAAGGAGTACTTAGAAGATGAACTGCAGGCCTGCCTCAGTGCATGGTGGCATGCTGTGCCAATGACCTGGTTTTGATGAGTGTATTCTTGCATCCTCAGCAAGCAAGAGCCAAGGGACCTTCTCTTAGTGAGAAATAAAGTGTATTTATTGCTGAGAGTCTTCAAACTGAGACAGTTGAAGTATTGCATTTGTGTACCAAGATTTTGGCAGTGATAAGAGGCTACAGGAATGGTTGCAAATGTTTGGCTTTGGAGGGAAGGGTGGACTGGATCAATCCTTTTAGTTTATATAAAAAGGCTTTTTTTAGAAACAGGAGGGTATTTGGAGGTCAGTGGCCACATTCTCATTTTGGTTTGGGAAGTGCAGAGAGCATCTTGAGTACTTTGTCCTTTGCTTCTCTGGCGTGAAGATCACAGTCTCCTCTCTGATCATTGTGGTACAGCTGAGCAGGCTGGCCAGAGAAACTATCCAGGAACCTTCATTTCCAGCCAAGGAAAAAAAAAGGCAGCGGGAGCGAATATGTAACACCTTCATTTGGTAGCAGGTTTTGATAAGTTTGGTGGTAAGGCAGGTTCCAGTTGATTAGGGAAATAGATTGCATAAGGCAGGAGAGAGATTTCAATTTGCTGTGCCAAAATACACGAGGAATTTGGGTTACAACACAGGGAGGTGAAAGTCCTCACTCAAAATGCTCAGAGACACAATATGGCACATCTAGTTCACCTACAAACAGCCCAGTGCAGGTCTCGGAGATGGGTGATACAATCAGTTGTCCTTTGTCCTAAGCCAGAGCAATACTCCTTTCATTCTTCAAATTCCTAAACTGTTCACCTTTCTCCACCTAGCTCTTAGCAGAGAAAACATTGCAAACATAGTAGGGGATGCTGAAAACATCAAGGTATTGTAAAGGCATGACTAGAGGACTTTAGTGGCAAGAGAAGAGCACTTTGATACCACAGAATAGACTGGCCATCCTGAAAAGGGGCTGTGGCATTAGGAATCTCCATTTTGACTGCTTGGGAATAGTGAAGAGTGGCAGAGGTGTTACAGAAAGAAAAACAGTATTGTGATCTCTAGTGAGGAGTGGCTGCCAAGCCTATGTGTTCTTAAGGAAGAGCTCTCCCAGTATCTTTAGTATCTTTAAGCTTTATCCTGAGCTTAAAAAAGAGCTTACAGAGACTGTGGGTACGTCGAGCTGTGGGCTGCAGTTGCAGGAGACAAAAGCCTAATCAGGAATGAATGTTCCAGCTTTTTCAAGTGTGTCTCGGAAACATTGTGTAGTGCATGCAAGTGAGAAATTGGTGGAAAGGAAGAGTTATTCCACATGTTGGAGGGTGTGGGTAAAACTCAGGAAGTGGTATTTTAAAATTCCCTTTTAAGGAGCAGTGTACATATGGTACAACAGTGCACAGGAACCACCCATGACCGCAAACAGAGCAGAAGTTAGGTTTCTTGAGGATTCAGAGAGGGAGGCTAGTTTAATTTAATTTTGGATAATTTAAGACTTTGAATACAAAAATAAGTTTTAAAAATATTTTGAGACATTTATGAAAAAAGAGCATGTTTTTGTTAAACATAACAATGGAAGATTTGGGCTGGAAATTAAAGAGCAGTGCAAACAAAAGCAAAACATAGTGCTTGGGGTTTTTCTCTTCTTCTGTGGTCAATCTGCAGAGTGACTTTTGTGTCTTGATTGTTATTTTCAAACCAAAGTGGCTGTGGGAGGCAAGCTCAGTACTATTCACAGCTCTGCTCATTTTTGTTTAGGAGAAATGGTAACCAAAGGGTAGGAGCAGTGGAGGAGGGAGCGCCCTGTCTCCATATTTGGTTCTTCTCCAGAGCTTACCTATCGAACATGAGCCACATTGTACCCAAGTGCATTCAGAGTTACCCATCTGTGGCAAGGCTGTTGGAGTCGCAGCGTCCCACACAAGCAGGAAGGTCAGTGTTGAAGCCTTCTGGCCTAACACATATTTCTGCCTTTAGAACAGTGCAGGTTCAGATCCAGGCTTTCACATGATCTTGTCCATTGGCTTTTTGGGGTTTCCTGGTTTTGGATGCAGCTGTCACACAATGGCTAACATTTGCTCTCCTCTGTTGCAGGGTTTTGGCTGGTGTGGACCATCATCATCATCCTCAGCTGCTGTTGTGTTTGCCATCACCGCCGCACCAAGCACCGCCTCCAGGCCCAGCAGCGGCAGCACGAGATAAACCTCATTGCTTACCGGGAGGCCCATAACTACTCAGCCCTGCCCTTTTATTTCCGTATGTACCTCACACTGCAGTGCCTGGGGACCGTGGGGAGGACAGCAGCAGCGAGTTTCCCATGTTAGGTGGAAGGAGGAGCAGTAACTGGGCTCAGCAGGAGGCTGGGCAGCTTTGCTGGCTAACCATGGCGTGCAGAGAGGAGATGGTTTTGGATGCATTTAAACCTCTTTGAGTCTGGAGTTGGACCACACCAACTTCAGCACCTTCACACCCACCCCTGAGAGTGTGATGTTTCCCTGGGTGTTTTTCTGCAAAGCTTCCTAAAATACCTCATTCAGAACTTTGTGGATGTTCCTTCTTTCCAGCGTGGACTTGCTGCTGGTGGGACTGAGGTGTGAAGTGACTTCACAAAATTTGGTCACACAGACGGGGAGAAAGTGGAGTCTCAGCAGAGACTCTGCTGGCTCCCACCTTGTGCTGTGGTTCCCAAGCCACACTGCTGGTGAGCAGCCCTAGGACTGCATGAAGGAGCTGTTGCCCACAGCTCAGGGAAAGTACAATCACTTTGTGCTCTCCTTGTGTTCTGCTGTGCTGTGCTAGAACAGCAAGTCTCCTTCTGACTGGAGGTACCACAGCTGAGGTTCCTGACAGACTGTTGAATTGCACGTATGAACTTGCTTTTCTTTTTAAACTCTGGCAGTCACCTCAGAAATCATCCCCAGCAGCCTTTTCCTCCCCAGCCCCAGGGATATGCAATTGCACATGGAAAATTGCAGTGCTGTCCTTAAATGTTTCCAGTGTTTTAAGTACATTCTGTCTATATAGACTATTTTGTTGCCTCTTAAGAAATAAACAGTTTTTTTCATGGGTTTTAAAGGCTGTAAATACAATAAGCCAAACTCTTTTGCCAGTACTGCCAATTTATTCTGACTGCACCAGAAGAATTGAATTCAGCATTAAAAAGTAACCAGAAGCCAGGATCTCCAAGTTCTTTGTAACTGCTCATGTTTCTTCATATTTGCACAATGCTTTGTGAGATTAAATCTTTGCTCTTGAAAGTGGAAATTCAGCTGAGAAGGCAGTGTTAGAGAGGGCTGGGGAGCTGTTCCCTCCAGCCAATACAGGCCATCCTTCAGCATGGTTTGTGGGGTTGTATTGGGCTACATGATCCGAGGAGGTTTGCTTGGTAGGTATAGAGAGAACCAGGAGATCAGGCTGCTGTTCCCAGTTGTGTCCATCTCCTGTAATGGCTCCCTCCTCTGCTGTATTTGCTGCTTCTCTTAACACGTGACATGCCTTACGTGGGACAAGTTCTGGCATTCCTTTGTAGAGCCTGTTGTGCTGTTCAGTGGGAAGGTGCTGGTAGGTGGCAAATGTTACACTAACCTGTATTAGTGACCTGTTTCCTGAGATAAGATGCTCTTGAAATAACTTCTACTCCTTGCCTCCCACTTCTAGGGTTTTTGCCAAACTATTTGCTACCTCCCTATGAGGAAGTGGTGAACCGACCGCCGACCCCCCCGCCCCCGTACAGTGCCTTACATCAGCAGTGTGTCCCAGCAGGCAGCAGTAGCACAATCCCAGACACGCCCAGAGCCCTGCAGCCAGCACAGAGCAGCTCTGCAGCACCCAGCAGCAATAACAGCAGTACTGACAGCACCGGGGCGCCCGGCCGCGGGGACCCCGAGCCCTCCACCACCGTGCTGGGCGAGAGAGCCGTGGCCAAAATGCAAAGCATGGAGCCCGGCAGTACCAGCACAGGAGCCGAGCTAGTGGAGAGGGCCGGTCCCGATAAGGATACAGAGTGCAAGGAGGAACTGCTGAAAGGTTACAGCTCTGAGAGCTTAGAGCAGAGCAGCGCCATTCCCGACACCAAGGACAAGACGCCGGGCAGGCAGCGCCGTTTCACCGGCGACTCGGGCATAGAAGTGTGCGTGTGCAACCGGGGTCATCACGACGACGACCTCAAGGAGTTTGATGGGCTCATCGATGATGCTCTGGACGGGCCCCTGGACTTCTGTGACAGCTGCAGCGGCCGTCCCCACGGGGATGAGGAGGAAGGGCTTTTCAGTGCCACGGAGGAGCAGCACCGTGAACACAGCCACCACCACCTGCCCCGGCAGCCGGTGTGTGTACTCTTGAACACAATAAATGAGCAGGACTCTCCAAACTCTTGTACCAATAGCTCCCCCAGCTAAGGAGTCAGAGTGGAAGGGAGAATCGGGGGGGGATAAAAAAAAACCTAATAAAAATGGAGTAAGAGGATTAAAACTTTAACAGGAGGAAAAGGTGATAAAACCTTATTTTTTTGTTTATTTTTCTTTGTCCCCTGCAATATAATATGGGGACTAGACCTCGAAGGCCCAGCTTGTGGGGGACGGGTCACTCTGGGTTTCATTAATCGTATCTGCCCTGCTCCATGGAGCAGGGACTGATGTTTCTCAATGAGACCTTTTAAAAAACGGAATTTTTCCAATGGTGATTTTGGTGATGGTTATTATGAGTTTGTTGGTTTTAGTTTTCCGAAATACTGCTTTATCTTGCAATCAGTAAAACTCAGCAAATCTCACCCTGGGAGGATACAAATCACCATAAGGCTTCAACCTCCAGGTGTCTTCCCAGAAGCGAGCAGCTTCTGACAGTGCCGGCAGTCAGTAGCCCAAGAGTTCTGGTTTGATATAGTGCTCTTGAGGCATTGGGGATTTCTTTTCATCTTTTTTCCTTCCTTTTTTTCTTTTTTTTCTTTTCTAATGTTAAGTTTCCCTGAAGCTGGTGAATGCCCAAACACATCAGCCCTATAATCTCTGGTGCTTCAGTGTTTTAAGACAGCAGGTAGGAAATTTCCCACTTGAAGCTGGTGACTGAAGGACCAGTTTCTTTGAGAAGGAGAGTTAGTCTGCCTTAGGCAGTTTGAAAAGAAAGGGTTTGCAGAAATTTGCCTTTATGTGTCATTTTTAAACGCAAGTGTGTTCCTTCAATGCCTCCAAGAGCACAGTTAGCAGTAGAATCCAGGCAGCTGGGCTGCCTTCCAAGTACTGTGGTCTCCGAATGACCTTTTCCCGGTGTGCTGCAAAAGGGCTTGGCTTTATTTTTGTCCTTTTTTTGCACCCCGATAGCAGCACACTGGAGTTCAGATGACAAAAGAACAGGGCTCTCCTTGGCCAGCGTGCCTTCAAGCTTTAGTGATGCATGTTGAACAAATGGAGACGAGAGCTCCGTCCATTGCGAAAGGGATGATTTACCTTGTAGATGTGGAAGACCTGTGCAGTATTTTTTTTTTTAATCCAAAAGCTTGGTGCGATTCTAATTATGACCACTAAAAGAAGTGAATGTCTGTTTTCTTTCTCTTTCTTTTTGTTTTTTTTTATGGTGGCAACTGGCTACTGTATAATGTCTGTGAGCGTGTATGTATGACTGCAATCCATGCATGCGAGTCCTACTGGTAATATGAAAACCTGCTGTAAGACTGCAAGAAAATTTACTGTAGCTTTGCTTTAATAAACAGTAGAGATTTTTGTTAGTAACAACCTGAAGGAAGAAAAAAAAAAAAAAAAGGATGAGCTGAAACTAACATTCCCTAGAGTGCTCATGTGGAAGAGAGCACAGTTCAGACTGTGTAACTTGTTCTTGGGATTTCTCCCCGTCCCTTTTATAATTGTGGTCGTCCAGATCATTACTGTTTTGGGGAAAAAAACATTGAAACCTGAACTTGGACATACTCAGATCTGATTGATTGAAAACCAAAATCAGTTTTAACTAAGGTGGAAACCAAAATATAATGCCTTTTCTGATAACTTGTCCATGTGTATGTGTATCATTTTGTGAGCTAAGAACAAGATCTGTCTTTAGTTTGTGAAATGGTTTTGTTTTTCTATCTGGAGGTGCGTTGGCACTGCCTGGCTACAGAGCAAGGGAGGTAGTGCATGTGCCAGCGTTTTACCAGCACGTTTCAGGAGAGCACTCTTACCTTACAGGGTTTGGAAGAATCTCCTTTGCCCATCACAGCCTTTCTTTTCCCTCAGAACAGCTGATAAAGACAGCTCTTCAGTTTTTGTCTTAGTGTGCTCTTAACAATGAAGGACTTCTGATTTGGATTCAAGAGACCTCATTCCTGTATGTCTGGAGCCTGGAAACCTGGATGAGTGTTAACAGAGATGCCCTGCGTGTCCCGCTGCCTGGGGCTGGTCACTTCCAGCTGTGTACACTAACCACATACATCTTTTAAGAAGATAATTAAAAATCCCCAGTACCACCCCCAGGAATTCTGTATGTATTGGCACCTGGTTTTGTTCCTCGCACCACAGAGGAAGCCAAAAAGGCACATAAGGGCATGGGAATCCTCTGGACATGGAGGCAAGTACCAGTAAGCCGAGCTGATGCTTCTAATTTTAAAAAGTCATGAATAAGCAGTAGTGTGCCTTTTATGACTCCTGGAGTTTTTTTGGCATTTAGAGGCCATAAAGAAGTAAATGGGGTGCAAACCATGTCTCTTCAGCTCACAAGTGCCTGAGGAGCAGGACTGTTTATGGTTTTCAGTGCTTTAGGATTTTAGACCTGCAGCCAAGGGGCAGCTGGTGTGGGGAGGAGTGGTGCAGGGCAGGACATGGGGCAGGTGAGCTCCTTGGAGATACCCTGGCTGGTGCCTCTTCAGGCAGGCAGAGGGCTCTCAAAGCTCCAGCTCTGGAGCTTTAGAAAGGAGCTTGACCCTCACATGTATCCCTGTGTAGGAAGCCAACATGGCCCAAAAAGAACTCTTCTGCAAATAAACACCTAAAATGCTGTAGGTCTAAGGACATGGGCAGATGTGCATCTCCAGCACTGGAGCACCAAACCCCACCCATTCCCAGCTATAAAGGGGTGTTTTATTGGGAGTCATGAATAGGTCTTTTGAAACTGAGTTGCAATAATGCAGCAGGTTTGACAACAAATTACTGTCAATCTAGTGTTCAGTGTTCTGCTTTACAGTGTGCTCTAGGTGTGGCTGCCAATACTCCTTGAAGTCTGTTCTTGCTGGAGTCCATGGCAGTGTGGAGCTGCTTACACAACGTTTTTGGCCCCTGAAGCTGGTTCTGAGGGCAAGGACCCAGCAGGTGTCCTGGTGGGCTGGGGTTGCGTTGCCTGTGGAAGGTGATGGTGGCTCAGTGAGAGTGTCCCCTGGGCACAGCAGGGGCTCCTGGGATCAGTGGGTCTGATCTCCTACACTGATCTCCTTGGTGTTCCCCAAGGGACTCGGCAGCTCTGCAATGATGACGCAAACACATCTACCGAGAGCACTGGTGTGATCTTCCTGCTGTATATCATTGCATGTTTGTACAACCCTGTGGATGGAGGAGGAGGGAATTCTGTCTTGATGCTTGCTGGCAGCCTGCTCTCAGAACTTTGCCTGCCTAACTGGAGGCTAAGGAAAGCCGAGGTGCAGTTAAGCCTCAGTGTCATACAGTCATCAAAAGCTTCCTGGGGCAGGAAGCCTGGAGAGAGGCAGAATGAGCGGCTCCACTGTCAGCATGAGGCTGTTCCAGCGAGCGATGGGAGTTTTGGGTTCCTTGGGCACCCTCACCACTTGGGGATGTGAGTCAGAGGTTCTGAGTTTCTGCTCTGCACAGCCTGGGCTCTCACAGCTGTATCTTTTCTGGATCTCTGCATGCCCTGGCTGGGCTCATCCCAGCCTGACCTGCTCCCGGCAGTTTGGCAGGGAGCTGGGGCACAGTCCAGCTCTGGTAAGTAAACTCCTTTGCTGTCCTGAATGAATGGTTCTCCCAGAAGACTGCTGCTTCCTGCACCCCCCCCCCCCCCCCCCATCACCTGTGCACACATCCTAGGGAGGCTTTTGCTGCTGTTTTATATTTTGTTGTTGTTGTTGCTTTATATAGGAAAAGCCTGAACCAGGCCGGGACTGGGGGCAGACAGGCAGCCCCTGGCTCAGGCAAGCCCCACAGCATCCCACAGTGGGCAACTTGGGAAGGCGAGGATGAGTTGCCTCTTCATCAGAGCTGATTTCCCCCCATCTTTGCAGCACAGATCTGTTTTTATCAGATGGGACGGGTGCCCGCTGCGGGGCCGTCGAGACGGTGGTGCAAGCGCTGCAGTCTCTGTTCCGGGTGGGTGGGGGTGGGGGGGTTAACAGGCTGCCGGCTTCCTTCTCGATTTGTTTTCGGCCGGCAAACAGCTGTGTCCTGAGGTCTGTGCTTATTCAGCTCTCCTGGCGCCATGCCTGCTGCAGAACCTGCAGGTATTCCAAGCGTCTCCTGCTCCTGCTGGGATGGCCATCACTCTCCGGCAGAGCCCAGGGTCAGCCGGTGCCTGGTGCAAAGAGAAGCCTCTCAAACTTGGAGGGCTTCTGAGCTGAGCCCTGTGGCGCAGCTGGGTCGGACAAGTGCTCTGGGGGTGGCTGTGCCCCCCAAAATGAGTTTGTACAATGGAAAGGCTCAGGCTTGCTCTGCCCAGTGCCCTCAGCAAGCTGCATATCTGCTTCATGGTGTACCCACGAAACAGTGTGGGAACAGCCATGAAGGAAAAGCCTTCATTCTTTCCATTGTCAGCAATTCCTTCCTTGCAGACCCCCTTTTCCTCAGGGAGCTGGAGCCAGTGGCCCAGGTGAAGATTTCTGGTGGAGCCAAGGGGGTTGAGTGCAGCAGCACAGCCCCTGAGCAGCTGTCAAGATAGAAATACCAGCCGGATGATTCAGCAGTGTCTGCCCGCGCTCCCGGAGCGGGGGAGCAGCCGTGCCAGGGGCTGTTTACCAGCTCACAAAGTGCCACGGAACTGGTTCTGTGCACTGAATTTCTCCAGCAGCATCTTCTCCCCGTGAGGAGGAGGGGGGCTGGGTGGGGGTTATGATACCCTGCAGCAGGGCCCAACTTGGGAAGCTGGGATTTGCAGCACATGCTGGTCCCCTGGCCTAGGACAGCACATGCCAGCCCTGGCAAATGGGGAAGGTGGACTGTAAGAGGCTGTGGCTGGAGGCATTCTCCAGGTTGGAAACATCCCTGGTTCAAAGGTCTCCATCTCTGCCCCGAGGTGCATGCTGGCTTTTAGCACTTGTGTGAGTGCATTTGCAAACAGCAAGGTGTTGGCCCTTTGTTCATTCTGGCAAGGAGAAAATCCCTTACCAGGAGCAAAATCAAATGCCTTGGTAAATGGGCACAAATGTGCTGGAGGTTCTGTTGATGCTCCTGGAGGCATCACAATGCTACAGGAGACTGGAGTGGAGCCTTCCTGCCACTGACAGGATCTGGGGCAGGGGAAGGACAAGGCTGGCATGGAGGTGCCAATCCCCAGGGAAGCCTAGAGCACTGTGTTTTCTCAAAGCCCATTCTGAGTCCCGTCCCCCTTCACCTATACAGCTTCAGTGTGTCATAGCAGAAGTGGAGGGATTGGAAACCCAGTGGCACCCCTGGTGTGATGGAAACAAGCAGGAAAGCAAGAAGGTGTGTGGGGCTCAGCCCTTAGAAGCCATCAGAGACTGTGCAGCAGCAGTGAGGCTGGGCTCCTGCTGTGGTCCCTCTGCCCAGCTTCTGGCAGGTCAGCTGCCTAAATCAGCCTGGGGATTGCCCTTGGGACAGGCATGTGCATGGCAGTTCTTCCTCCAGCTCCTCCCTATCACCCTGAACCCCGAGGAAAATTGACAGGGAGGAGGAAGGATGCTCCAGGTGCTGTGCCAAGCTGCAAATGCATTCCCTTCATCATCACCCCCTTGCCACAGGCTGTCAGGACCCATTTGGCATTGGATGCCAATGTTGAAGGGGCTGCATGAAAGCCAGGTCCTGGGGGTTTGAAAGAACTCATACACACTGAGCAGGAGGTTCAGTGGTGGGGAAGTTTATGTCTGTTTTCCTGCCTGCTAGCAAGAGACAGAGTAGGGAAAAAATGAGGGGGTGTGCAGTGCTGGGGCATCAAATTGTGCTGGGGCTCTGTGGGGCTTTCCCCTCTGTCTTGGCTGCTTTCCTTCCAGGGGCCCTGAGCCATAGCTGTGCAGCTATTTAGTTAAATATTAAGAGGTCAAGTAATAGAGAACCAGAAACCTAATTACACGCTGCCCTCCATGGCACAGTAGTTTTTGGCAAAAGCAAAGCAAACACGGCCCCTTGCGTTACAGGAAGGTTGTGCTGCTGCTGGAGCGATGGCCAAAATCCAGCCAGACAGTGAATGCTCAGGACAGTGAGCAGGCAGGAGCTACCACACTAATGCAGAGAGGCCACAGCCTCCCAACTGAGCACAGTGCTCCCAGCAAATTGTGGGGCCACCATACATCTCACACTTAACCCCGTCCTCCATCTCCTACCCAAAAAAATAGCTGGAGCCATGCTGTGTTGGGAATAGCTTTATCTGGACAACCCCCATCCATGGGGCAGCCTCTGTGATCCCCCACCCCCTGCCTGGGATCCAGGGCTCCTCCCCATCATGAGGCAGCTCTCCAGGCCTCCCTCAGTCTGGCCTTCACCTGAAACTTCTGCACCTGAAGCACAACACCAAACTTGCCCTCAAGCGAGGGCAAGGGCTGGTCGTCAGGGCACTCAAGTGTGAACCTCTGCAGCACCCAGGCAAGAAAGAGGAAGAGCTCCATCTTGGCCAGGACTTTTCCCAGGCAGACACGGATCCCAGCTCCAAAGGGGAGGTAGCTGGGTGAGGGTGAATGGATGTACTGGCCCCGCTCATCCAGGAAGCGGCCTGCAAGAGTAAGGGGCACCACTGGCATCAGCAGGGTGATCCCTTCTGCCTGAGACCTGCCCGAGTTCATCACATATGTGTCCCTCCCAGGAGATGCGAGAGCAGAGAGGTGTGAATGCCCCAGACAGGCAGGAGCAGGATCCAACCTCCCAGCACCAAGCCTTCGCCAGGGCGCAGCCTCTCCTGCTGCACCCACCCAGCCATCCACTTGCCCAGGAGAGGATGGGGATCACACAACCCACCAGGATTGAACTCCTCAGGCTTGTCCCACTCCTTCTCGTCGTGGTGCACGGACCAGAGGTTGATGATGACCCTGGCACCCTTGGGGATGGAGTATTCCCCAATGCTGCAAAGCAGACACAAAGTGAGGCAGTTGCTCCCTCCCCACAGTCTCTGCCCATGACCTGGATGTGCCCCAGGGAGGTCTCACCTGGTGTCGGCAAGGGACACATGTGGGATGAGCAGGGGGGACACGGGCCGGATGCGCAGCACTTCGCTGATGGTGGCCTCCAGGTAGGGCAGCAGTGGGCGGTCGCTGAGGTGGGGGTGACGCACCAGGCCAATCTTGTGGTCCATTTCCTCCTGGATCTTCCTCTGGATCTGGGAGGAAAGCAAAGACTAGTGTGAGAGCCCAGAAGCAGGGTTCCCTGTGCACAGTGGAGTACACCTAGCATCACCAGCATGTCCTGTCAGGCTGTGTGGGGCAGAAGTGCCCACAGCCTGAGCCTGCTTATCTGCAGAGCCTGACTTCTCTTTCGGCACCTGACTTCCCCAAAACTCCCTATGACATCCCTGGTGCTGGAGGGAATCCAGGCCCCTGCTGTAGGGTGCAGGCCTACCTCAGGATAGTGGAGCAGGTAGAGCACAGCCCATTTGAGCACAGTCGTGGTGGTCTCCACACCAGCCCCAAAGATGTCCCCCACTGTCATGAGGAGGTGGTCGTCAGTCAGCTCCAGCCCTGGCTCCAGAGGGCTGTTGTTCTCAGCACTGAGCCTCACTTGCAGGAGGGCATCCATGAGGTCCTTCACAGTGTCTCTGCAGAAAGCTTCCTGCCAAGGGACATGCATAAGCCAGGCTGTCCCGGGCACAGTGCCCACCACCTCAGCACCAGCATCTATCTCCCTGTCCTGGCCCTGCTGGCACCTTGTGTTCAGTGAATTTCTGCTGGAGCAGCTGGTCCCGGACCTGGAGGCATTTCTTCAGCAGGGCCAGGTCTTTGTTGGGAAATATCTGAGGGAGAAAAGCACATTACAACAGGCTGCAGCTCAGCAGAGCCCCTGCAGGCCCCCAAGCAGCCACTCCGTGCCCACCAGAGTACTGGCTCTTGTGGGTCACCAGGACAGGGACCCTCCTAATTCAGGGGGGATCCTACAGGACACATCCCAGTTCCTTCCTCTCATCTGAGGTGAGAAGAATGGGCAGTGTACATGTTCCTGCTCACCTGGAGCCAGGGGAAGATGTCCACCAAGCTCTCCTTGGCCACGGTGTCCACGATACCCTGGCTGTACTCCAGCATAGCCTCGAACTCGGGGTCCCCACGCTGGTATGAGGAGTTGAAGCAGAGGGAGCAGACCACGTTGGTGACAGCCCGTGTGAGCTCTGGGGCCATGTCCAGGGCTGTGTCCTGCACAGCGCTGAGTGTCTCGCACAGGGAGGCAGCCTCCCGGCAGACTGGAGTGGAGGAGAGGCATGCCAGAGGGTGATGAGGGAGTGATGATTAAGCCAAGGGGGTGAAAGGGGCAGCTGGAGGCTGGAAGCAGCAGTGCCCTGCTCATTCAGGGTATGCAGCCTGCAGAGGGCAACCCCCTGACAGGGTTGGGCCCTGAGGGGCTGGCATGGGCAGAAGGGACAATGGTGGGTGCTGGGGAGGAGCAGAGAATGGAGATGTGCAAGGACATCCTCCTGGGCGGAGTGGGGAGCTGGCTCTATGACTCAGTTTCCCCATCTGTGAGTGAGGGGAACTAAAGTTCAGGGTAGAAAACACATGGAGAGGTGTTAGTAAAGTACAGGGGATATAAGGAGGGGGACCGAACCTGGCAAGCTGAGGGGATACCAAGGGGCATGGGCTGAGCCACTGTCTTTCCATGGTTCCCAGGGAATCAGGGCACTTAAGAAGAAGTACAGCGTGAGAGGGAACCAGAGCTGGGAGAAAACCTGGGGCTGGAGGGAGGCACTTACTGATCCTCTCGAGGGCAAGCGAGCCCTCCCCGAACATGGAGAGGGCAGTGTGCACCAGCTTGCGCTGGAACTTCCAGAGGGGTCCGTAGCTGGCAAAGGCGATGTCCTTGCCTCCCCGGGACAGCAGGTCCGTGGTCACCTGAGGGACAGGCAGTCCCAGGGTCACCCCGCTTCAGGGCATCCCAAGGGGCATGGATGATCATCTCACCCCATCCTAGAAATGGTCTGGGGGGCTGGAGGTTAATGCAGGCAAGCAGAGCACACAGCTCATGAGCTTTGCTTTCCCCCTGCCAAGGACTGATAAAGAGGTTTGGGGCTCTAGGATACCCAGGGAACTTAAGGGGTGCAAGGAGCCTGGTAGTACCCGAACCCACATCCCCGTGCCCCAGGGATGCAGCCAGCTGCAGGAAAAACAGGCACCCTTGGGATGGAGGATAACGGGGCTCACCCTGGGGAACAGGGTATGGAGGGACTGCCCTGCTCCTACCTTGCTACAGGCAGGATGGAGAGGGGACACGGACCCAGCTGCGTGCCTGTGTCTTTCTTGGGAGCGTCCCCCGCCTCACCCCATGCCACAGTGGGAAGGGGTCCCCAAAACCTGCTGCCGACTCACGGTGCGGGGCCGTCCGGCGAAGTCTTTGCCCTTCTTCAGCAGCACCTCCCTGGCGTGCCGATAGCTGTTCACCACCACCACGTAGTGGGAGCCCATCCAAAGGGCGTAGAGGCTGCCATAGTGTCCCTGCAGGCGCCACAGCCGCAGGTGGAGCTGGGGGTGCCCGGCCAGCTGCAGCAGGCTCCCCACCAGCGGCAGGGCCGGCAGGCTCCGTGGGCGCCCCAAACCTGTCCCTGTGGCCATTGCCAGGGTGTTCCGCCTGCGGGCCAGCCCCCAGGTGCAGAGCAGGGCCAGGGCCAGCAGCAGGGCACCCAGCAGCGGCATGGCGGGCCCGGCTGCAGGCTGCGGCGCGCGGGGGGCCCTTATAGCGGCTGCGGGGTCGTCTCCTTGACTCTGAGGCGGGCTCGGCTCCTTATCGGGGGGACGAGGAGGGGGGAGCCTGGCGCTGGGCCCGTGGCCAGCTCTGCAGCTGTGGGCACATGGCGGGGGGCGAGGGCAGCGGGGCCACGGCCACCCTGGGTGGCCATGGGGGAGCTGCTTCCAGCGTGCTGGGGGCCAGGGGATGCCCAGGGTCGGATCCGTCCTTGGAGTTCCATCCCCAGGGCCCTGTGGTGGGCCAGGGCTGTGGGGATAGCTGAGCCCTCGAGGTTTGTCCTGGGTGCCCTGAGCACAGTCGGGGGGTCTGGCGGGGCACCGGAATCCATCCCCAGCCTGGGAGCATCTTGGCAGATCCGGGAGGGAATGGGCAGCACTAGAAATGCCGATAAGCCCGGAGCATCCCTGATCATCAGCTCTCATCAGCACTGGCTGGGGAGACACGGGTAGCACTTGACACTGCTGGGAAAGCCCTCGGCAATGCTGGTCAGCCCCTGGTACAATTGATTAGCCCTGGTCAGTACAGTACAGCACAGCCTGGTCAGCGCTGGTCAGCCTTGGTTTGTACTCGTCAGTGCTGAGCAGCCCGTGGATGTCCGTGCCCCAGGCGATGAGGTGTCCTGGAGGAGTTCTTTGGGAACAGAAGCTCCTCCCGGCAATGTCCCCGGCCACCGCAGGCTCTGCGCCTTCCCGAGCCTTCCGGCCCCCGGCGCTCGCCGTAGCGGCTCCCGGGGGTAGGCGGTGCGGGGCACGGGCGGGGTAAGATGGCGGCGGGGGGCGCGGCGGATGCCCAGGCTCGCTTTGGCCACTCGGTGAAGGGGCTCCTGACCGAGAAAGTGACGAGCTGCGGCACCGACGTGATCGCTCTCACTAAGCAGGTGCTAAAGGGCTCCCGTAGCGCCGAGGTGAGTGGCTAGTGCCGGCGGGCGGCCTTTTACAGGGCCGGAGCGGAGCTGGGAGCGGGGAGAGCGGCGCACTGCATGCTGGGAGCTGTAGTCCGCGGAGGGGAAACATCCGCGTGTCTGGGTAGGGACGGGGACAGCGGGACCGGAATGCGGGCACGGCTGGGCACTCCTCGGGACTCCGGCGGTGGCAGACGGGAGGGTGCTGCCAGCTCTCCAGGGTGACAGGTGGGAGCGGTGCCTCAGGCGCTCCCGATGGATGTGCTCTCACGGCACCGCGGGGATCCCCGCACGGTGTCACCCCAAGTGTCACCCTGCCAGCCGTCACGGGGACCTTGGGAAACGCAAAGCTGCAGCGTCACAGCCTGGTCTGTCTGTTTGTCTTTTAGCTCTTGGGTCAAGCTGCGAGAAACATGGTGATGCAAGAAGATGCCATCTTGCACTCGGAAGATGTGAGCTGTGTTCTTTTGCTCGAGCAGCAGTGTTTCTAGGGACAGGAGGAGAGGAGGGTGGTAAGAATAGTTTGCAGCCTTGCTACCAGAGCCCTGGAGTGAAATACATGGCTTCAGGCAGCAGGGCTGATGGCAAATATAATTTAGTGCTTTCTCAGACCCAGTGCTGCTGCACTCCTGGTGTCCTGCAGGCTGGCCAGTCCTCAAGCTATGCCCTCTCTGACAGAAATATTGAGGGACTGTGGGCTGAAACAAAGCCCACGGTGTCTCTGCCTGTCACTGGGAGAGGAGAGGGAAGTGTGCCGCTGCTGGAGGAACTCCCCAGGGCATTAGGACGGCTTGCACTGTGATTTCTGTTGGCATTCATTCTTTGTTTTATTCTCCACAGAGTTTAAGAAAAATGGCCATAATAACTACTCATCTACAGTACCAGTAAGTAGAGGATACCAGTAAGTAGGTGTTCTCTCTTGGGGGCTGAGTGGATCCCTCAGTCCTTCTCTGTTCTCCATAGAGACTTTGCATGAAACTGGCAGTTCAGGCTGATCCCTCTTTTTCAGTTCTTCAGAGCTGAGCAGGCCCTGGAGCTGGAATTTTCCAGCCCTTTTCAGGCTGTTTTGTGGTAGGAGCTGAAATTTTTGCCTCCTGTTTGCCATGCACTGTGTCTCCCATGAGTGTGTATGATGCACCTGGGATTAAGAAGGAGAAGCCGGTGCTGCTGCTGTCCCCAGAACTTAATCCAAAAACACCCTGGAGTTTTAGCCTGTTGAGCCTTTGTTCAATATAACATAAACCATGACTGAGATTTTGTTTTTCTAATGCTATTTTTGTCTTTCTTTTTCTCATCTAGGCAAGAGGCAATTCAAAAGAAGTGAGTTCTGGGAGGACCTGGGGGACACATGTGTGGGGGTGGAAAGGGGAAGGAGTTGGATGGGGGAAAGCAAAATGGAAAGGTTTTTGCAGCTGCTTTTGTGGCAGGTGCTGGCCAAGCAGGATAACGCTTCAGTATTGTGAAGAGATGAGAATTTGATGAAGAGATGGGATTCATACCAAGACTTCCTTTCATTTCACTGATGTGATAGAGCATGTGAGGCTGCTTGTGAGAGGAAGTGTGGTGGGAGCAGAACTGTGTACAGCAGGGTGCATGAAGTGAGGTTTACTTTGTGGGGACACAGAGGGGGTCGGGGGACCCAAGGGTTTCTCTTTGCTGTACTGTCAGCTCTAGAATATCTCTGGTCCCTCGGGCACAGGCAGCACAGCACAAGTCTGGGAGCAGATCTCACCATGAATATCCTCTTGCTTGGTGCCTAGCGTGGAGCGCTCGTCAAACCTTCAGGACCAGCTGAGTCACTTGCTGAAATGAAGGGCATGAGGAAACTCAACCAGCACTGAGGGAGTGAAGCGTCCTCTCCCTTCCAGCCCCTGGATTCAGAACTATGTCTGGATGATGCTGGATGTCAGCTGAGATATGTGTAGAGTCTTTGTTTCTGGGCATGTGGCCCCTTCTTGTGTGCCTGCATCCACACCTCTGCTCTAGAATGCTCACCCATACACCTGCACCTGGCTGAAACAAACTTCCCTGAAACTTTGCTCCTCCCAGTAATTCCTGTGTCTGCTTACTTCCCATGTAGTGTGAGGTGCTTAGCCCACACCAGCACCCTTGGCAAGAAATGCTGAGTTGAAGCATAGCGTTTAAATGCAGGTGCCTGCAGTTGGCCACTGGTCTATATTTAGCCACAGAGATGGCACAGAGTGCAGTTTATTTAGGGCAATTTAATCAGTGTGAGCTGTAAGTGCTAGGGTGGGTGAGAGGTGCTTCAGTGTAGGCTGAGGTGCCAATCCCAGCACAGAATTTCTGAAACCAGGAATCTAAGCACAAACATCTGCCAGTGGCCTAGCTGGACATGGTTTGGCCATCATCCTCCTCAGAGGTTATCTTATTTCCCTCTCTGCCAGAGTTTGGAACATCATCCCTTTGCCAGCCCATATGTGCTGCATTCAGCCTTCAACTGCATTCCTTTTCCTGGGCTGCTGCTCCAGCTTCTGATGAAGCAGCCTTGGCTGTGGTGTGTGTTGGTATCTCGTTGGGAAGGTATCCAAAGGCCCATCTGGGAAGCAGGCAGGAGAGCATCACAGGCTGGTGTGCTCAGTTCTGTACTGCTCTGTTGAAGACTAGTGACATGTTCATGTCGAGGAACAACTATAAATACTGTGTCTTGTTTTTGTTAAGTCACTTAATCTGGAGCACTTGAAGTGCACGGGAAGCACTTGTTTCCCTGAGTGTGCTTTTCACCAGCTGATAGAAGCAGGCAGGCTGAGAGCTGACACTGGCCTGCCACATTCCTGTTGGAATGCTGCTGGAGTCTGGCTCCTGTGCTGCAGAGCCTTCCTGGGCTAGATTTCACCATCCCTGCCAGTATTTTTGCCTTGGGTGACATTCTGACCCCAGCTTTGCAGGTGCACTTTGGGAGTGAGAGTTTTCTCTGTGACTTTCTTGCTGGGAATAAAAGCTGTCCTGACCACCACCAAAATGCAGCAGTCTGTCCTGAATTCTGTTGCTGCCAGTCCCTGTGCATCAGGGAGACTGTGAGGGGTGGTGGGGCTCTGCCCCCCCAGGATCCCCCATTCTGCTTCAGCTCAGAGGGCTTTGCAGGAGCAGTGTAACCTTGCTGCAGGTGGCTTGTCCCTTCCAAGGCCCTGTCCTCTGCAAAGGCTACAGCAGTCCTGTGGCATTAAATTCATGTCACCCGAGCAAGCAGGGGCAGGGCTGCATCATGGAGCTGTAGAGCTGTTGGGGAGCAGGCAGCAGGGTGGATTTTGGGGGTATGGGTGCAGCAAGAACCATGAATGATGGCAGTGTGCTCGCCATGGGAGTGGGGCCAGCAATCCCTGTGTCCAGGGACACGGCAGGGCCGTGTGCCAGGGGCCTGGGCAGGCAGGAGCCGGTGTCAGGACGGAAGCCAGGCCTGGGCAGTGTGGGATGCTGGGAGAGCACAGGGTACTGGGGAGGAGCGTGGCCCAGGCTGGGCAGAGTCCGACTGAGGCGCTGCAGCTGGAGGCAGTACGACAGCCCAGGGCCTCTGCCAGGGGTGCTGGGGCTGTCCTTGGGGCCAAGGGCTCTCTGCAAAGCAGGGGAGGGCGAATCTACCCTAGAGGGATGCTTTGGGGGCTTATCTCTTCAGGGCAGCTGGGCCTGGGATTTTTTGGGGTGGGGGGGTGTTGTCAGGTGCTCCCTGGAGCATCCTATTAGACTGCAAATCTGGGGGAGTTCTCAGGATTCTGCTGGGGGAGAGCAAAAGGTGCTCTGGTATCTGGGAGAAAAGGGGGATTCAGAGCCCTTGGGAGTGGTGCCCATCTCTGTGGTGTCGGCCACCAGCCCCACATTCCCGTTGCAGTGGCGACTCCCTGCAGAGAGCAGATCCACCAGGAAGTGCAGGTGAGAGGCGTGGATGGGAACCGGTGGAGGGATGGGCCAATTGGGCAGGGGGTACATGCCTGGGCTGTGCCAGAGTTTCTGTTGCCGTTAGAGGATAAAACTTGTTTCAGGGTCCAGATGAAAATGCCAGGTGCAGTTGGCAGCTTTGTTCCTGTTGCACACAGGGATGCGGGGGCTGAGCAACCTGGCATTTCCCTGACCTTGTTCCCTGCACCCTTCTCAGCCACGGAAATGGTGGTTGCAACCTGCAAAGTTACTGAAAACGGGAATTAAATTCCCTCCTTCACAAACACATCGGTGCATGTGAGCAAAGGGAGCTGAGGAGGATGGGGGCAAAAGGATGCCTGATCTTAGCATAGATTTTGGCTGGTGGAAATGAGAATTCTAGTGCCAGAGGACATGTAGGCATGTACAGGCCGAGTGCAGGCATGGCCCTCATGTTTTAGAGCATGTGGAGCTCCCAGGGCTCAACTTGGCACAGTTTAGTGGCCTCTGTCCTTCCTATCTCAGGATTACTATGGCAAAGAGCTGCAGAAGTCAGAGGACCTCAAAACCAATGCGTGCATCACCTCAGCCAGGCCCCTTCCCAAGATGGTGAGAGATGCTATGGAGCACATCCATGAGGAGGTGCTGGCCAGGTAAACCCCAGGGTCTCTCCTCCACTGCCACACCCCATGGGCTGCAGCTCCTTCTCGGCTGTGCCATGGGGCACTTCCATCCAGCTCAACTCAGCATCCACCCAGGTACTACGGCTGTGGTCTGGTGATCCCTGAGTGCCTGTCATCGTGCCAGATTCTGGACCTGGGCAGCGGCAGCGGCAGGGACTGCTATCTGCTGAGCCAGCTGGTCGGGGAGCAGGGCCATGTCACCGGGATAGATATGACCGAGGGCCAAGTACGGCACAGATTTGGGGCATCCTCTCATCCTCCCAGCAGCACCCCCCACAACATTCCCTTCCTCCTGCCAGGTCGAGGTGGCAAAGAAGCACATTGCCTACCACATGGATAAGTTTGGCTACCGAAAGCCAAATGTGGAGTTCTTCCATGGTTACATGGAGAAGCTGGGTGATGTCGGACTGGCTGACGAGAGCTACGATATTATCGTGTAGGTGCTGTGCAGGGCACAGTCACCCCCAGTCCTGATGCTTCCCGGGGCTGTGGGCTGGGTCTTCATCCCAGTGGGTCACCTGCTTCAGAAGCATGTGTTAGAAAAAGGGAAATCCCAAGCCAGAATCTGGGCTAGAGTCTGGGAATATAAACTGCCTTTTTCACGGTCAAATTGGTGTTTCCAAATCCTGTGTGAAGCGATGGGACACACAGCAGCTGCTGGTGCTAATTCTGCAAGAGGGTGCAAATAAGTCTTGGTCTCCTCCTCCACAGCTCCAACTGCGTGGTCAACCTTGCCCCTGACAAGAGGGCTGTGCTGCAGGAGGCCTTCCGTGTGTTAAAGGTGATGGTGGGCTGGTGCCTGTGGCAGCAAGGCAGGCTTGGGATAGTCCTGTTGTTGGAATGCCACAGAGAAGCACCAAATGGGATCCAGCAAGGCGGGGATACAGGATGGGGCCAGGGGAGGGCAGCTCTGCAGAGGGTCCCAAACAGGGTAGGAATAGGGGATTCCCCATTCTCCCTGCCC
Source organism: Cinclus cinclus (assembly GCF_963662255.1). Taxonomy (NCBI): domain Eukaryota; kingdom Metazoa; phylum Chordata; class Aves; order Passeriformes; family Cinclidae; genus Cinclus; species Cinclus cinclus. The sequence continues at coordinate 12,503,982 of NC_085052.1, read as the reverse complement.
CTTTTGTTCCTTTGCTTCTTGAGGTCTCCTTTCACTCCTTGCTGCCCTTCAGCCCGGGGGAGAGATGTACTTCAGTGACATCTATGCCAGCCAGCGCCTGAGCGAGACCATCCGGAAGCACCGGGTGCTGTGGGGTGCGTAGGGCTGTGGGGTGGGGGTGACATGGAATGGGGGTGCTGGACCTTTGCCTCCATCTCCCATGTCTGTGGTCTTATGCCAGGAGAATGCCTGGCAGGAGCCTTGTACTGGAGAGACCTGTACAGCATTGCTGAGGAGGTGGGATTCAGCCCCCCATGCCTGGTCACAGCCAGCCCTATCACCATTGGCAACAAGGAGCTGGAGGCCATCGTCGGTAAGGATCCAGCCAGGGAGTGTCAGATCTGGGAAGCTGTGGGAAGCTCTGCTGGGATCCCAGCCCAGGTGTTCAGTACCCAAGCCACCAACCTCTCCCTTGTAGGCAACTGCCGCTTTGTTTCTGCAACTTTCCGCCTGTTCAAGGTGCCAGGTGGCAGCTGTGCCGGGCCAGGACAGGTCATCTACAATGGTGGGATTGTGGGGCACGAGCAAGAGCTGGTGTTTGATGCCAACTTCACTTTCAAGGTTTGGGGAGGCCTGCTGGGGCTCTGTAGGGAAGAATTAAAGCTGATGAAACTGCTACTAAGCAGCATCCTCTGTGATCTGGGGGACAAGTTTTGGTGAAGGGGATGGTGGGTGGGAGCCAAGGGGCTATGTAAACCCAGGGGAGTGCAAATGTACAGGAAAGGGAGACAGATGCATGCATTGCTTTGTGGTAAAGGTAGAAGCAGGACACCTATGGTGGCTTCTCAGAATGGTTTGAAGCCTGGTGCTTGGGTTTTGTGGGTGTTTCTTCAGGTTTTGGGTCGAGATGTGCTCTTGCTTTCACTCTCCCCATCATCTGGTTGGGTGGCTGGAGTACCCTGGGACACAAATCCAGGACCACAGGCCTGTGACCATTCCTCTGTCCCCAGGAAGGAGAGGTGGTGGACGTGGATGCTGAGATGGCTGCAATCTTGCAGAGCTCCAGGTTTGCGGAGGAGTTCCTGATCCGAGCTGGCGGAGCCAACGCTGCAGCACTGCAGGGCTGCTGTGGCAAGGGAGTGAAGGTCAGTAGAGGGCAGCTCCGTGGCTGGGTTAGGGAATTGGGACATGGGTGTCCCATACCGTCAGAGTTGCTATGGGGTATCTGAAGGGCTGTGACATGATATCAAGACACCTGAGTCCTTCTGGGCTAGGCAGGAATTCATGGGACACCAAGAGTGGTGCCTGGTGCCTGAGTCAGGACAAACTGTACCTCTACCCAAGTTGGAGCCATTCCAAGGTGGGGCCTGCTCAAACCACCCCAGTATGTCCATGGGGACTGGTGAGGCTGACACCTTGGACTTCCCTGAGGTCTCCCAAGGGGAGTCATCCTTCCCCTGAGGGGATGGCTGTGCACAGCCTGCCTCAGGGAGATGGTGGCCCATCCCCACAGTTTCTTCCTGCCCATTGCTCTCCTTCCTGCTGATGGAAGAGCAGGCTGGCCCTGGCTGCCAACCCTGACCCTGCAGCACAAAGCATTCTATCTGCTGGAAGCCTCTCTCTTCTCCTTGGTGGTCCCTCCAGCCTGTAGATGGGCCAGGAGAGACAAGGGAGATAACACCCTGCAGCTGCATATCCCTGAAATATGTACAAAATATACAAAAGCCTTGTACTTAGAAGGAGAGATTTTCTCAGGTCCCTGTCCAAGCAGGAGGCATTTCTCAGATAAAAGCAAAGCAAAAGTCCTAGACAAGCTCTTGGCTTCTTCCTTGCCGCAGGGAAAAGCAGCTGGAGTGACCCAGGAGCTCTCCCCCATGACAGCTAAGGAAGGTCTGCTTGGGTTGCTCTGCTGGCAGGGATTAAGCCAGGGACAAATGCCACTTTCTGAGGTGCCTCTTGCTTCCCACTGACCTGATTCTGCCCTGGGTTTTTCTCTGTCCTTCAGGAGAAGATCCGTGATCCCTTCCAGCTGCTGGAGCGCCTGACAGCCCCAGGTCCTGCCTGCTATCCTGGTGGCACCTGTGGTCCCCCAGGGTGCTGCTGAGTGGCAAGTGGTGTCCCCACACCACTGTTGGAAGTCAGTGGGGCGAGAGGATGTGGCCCCAGTGACATCTTCCATCAGAGAGCAAATACATGTCTGAGCTCAAAGGCTGTGTGCTTGTATCTGCCACAGGGCCATGGGTGCTGTGCTTCCCTGGCAGGGCTGATGGGGCAGGTTGTGCCTGGCTGCAGTGAGGGTCTGTCCAGTGGGTCCCCCCACTGTGGGGCTGGCAGTGGCTGCCAGCTTGGGCACACAGGCAGGGACAGTCTCTGCCCTTCAGGCTGTTCCAGGAGATGGGGATTGCTCTCTCTTTCCCTGTGCAGCACGACTGACATTTCTGTTTTACCCTGGGCTCCATCTAGTTGCAAAGCACTGAGTCCCCTGCAGGCATCGCACCTGCAGTTGTGCAGGGAAATACAGCAATTCTGGAAAAACAGAAACACATCCAGTTGCATCCCACAGCAGGCAAAGAGCAAAGTGCAAGGGCTTTTAGGCTGTGGTGGGAGGTAATGGGCTGCATTCCCGGTGTCCAGCATGAATCCCACCTGGATTCATGCTGGACCTGGGCTGCAGAAGGTGTTTGGGAAAGGCTAGGGGCTGCTGAACAGCTAAATTTAGAAATAAGGGACCTTTTCCACCTCTCCTCACACAGTGATTTTCCAGAAGGGACCAAATTTCCTATCTCTGACATGTAAGCATCATCTTGCTGTGTCATGGGGCAAGTTAAGAAGCAAAGCCCAATAAAATTTGGGTTCAAAAAGAAGCAGTGGTCAGTGCCAAGGATGCTCTGTTGTAGCAGCAGCAGTAGCAGTGGCTGAGGAGGGTCCAGGTGTTCAGGACACCTGAAATTGTTCTGTAATTTTGTGGAATTACTTCACTGATGGGACCTTGGGAGGAAGAAGCCATTTAATACACACACCCCACCCCCAGCCCTCTTCCAAGATTACTTAGGAAGACTTAATCCAAATTCCCAAACAGCTCATCATGGGAGGTTTGCAGCAATTAGCTCCTGCTATCAAAGACAACCTTCCCAGTGGGTGATCAGGTGGGGCGGTCCTACCTGCAAATCCCTTCATTAAAAAGACATGAGTCCCTGGCGTGGCCTTTCAACTTGCCTGGGAAGAGCTGCACCCACAGCGAGATCCCCACTCTGTGCATACAGAAAAAGGCCACAGCTCAAATGTCACTGCATTTCCATAGCATTGTGTTTTTCCCAAATTCTCAGCATGTCAGGCAGGAAGCAGCTAAGAGAACTTGACTTTGATGTGGATCATTAGAATCCACGCTGTGGATGCAGTGGTGTCCTCTCTGCCTGGCTTTACTTGTGCATGCACAGCCTTGGGGTTTTCAGCTCCCAATGTATGAAAAGAGGAGGTCCAGCAGCTCCTTCCCATGTCAGGAACCCCAGCGTAATCTGTCCAACACCCCGGTCTCTGTATTTTGGTGATTGTAGAGATGGCCCAAATCCTGTTCCCTTAGTGTGAAACTCTGCAGCATTGGTGTTCTCCCTCGGCAGGCAGAGAGGGTGTTGTGAAGGCAGCAGCCAGAGGTTGTGGTGGTCTGATTCACTCCAAGGGAAAGGATTCCTGAGTCCCTGCTAACCATGTGGTTAACATGGTGTCGCTGAGGTTCAGAGACATCTGCCACTTCCTTAGGGGAGCAAGCCTGCAGAACTTCCCTTGGGATAAGCTCAATGTTTGGGCCCATGGAAGATTTGTGACAACAGCCCCCAGAGCATTGTGCTCTGGTCCACACTGTATTGGGTTGCCCAGCACAATTTATTCTTCCATTTTCCAAGCACTTAAAGAGCAGGGAGGCTGTTTTACTGCCTCTAAAGCGTGTCGGCCACCACAAACCACACTGGTTGCTCCCATGGCTGTTCGTCTCTGGCTCTCCAGGACGCTGAACTGTTTCCTGGCTCCCTCATCCTTGACGGACATGGAGTAATGATGGCCAGGTGTGGGGTGTGTGCTGTCCCAGCTGGGATTGAAGCACAGCAGCCGAGCCTTGGAACCAGCCGCGTTCTCAGGGCGGTGGGACACAGTAATTTACAGGTGCATCCGTGAAATGAGGATGAGCGAAGCGGGACAACTGGGGCGGCTTTGGACAGCCTCAACGGAAGCTCCAAACCCCGGCTCCACTCACCCTACGCCCCAGCACGGCGGAGCAGGGCAGAGGTAAAGGAGGAGCGCGCCCGTCCGTATTCAGTATTTAATGGTTAATTCCGCTCTCAGGCGCGACACAAACGAGGACATGTCGGGGCGGTGGGTGCCCGGGGACCGCGGTGCGACAGCTCGATTTCTGAGCACCGCACGGTACTGCGCCGGCGGCGGCTCGGGGCCGACTGGGGAACGGGCAGAGCTGAAAGAGCCGCTCTCGCCGCAGCAGATCCTGGCGGGAGGTACCGGGATGCGCCCCGTCGGGCCGGGCCTACGAGGCGCGGCGGGCCGCCAGGGGGCGCCGCGCGACCGCCGACCGGGGCGGCGGGCGGACGCGGGGCGGCGCTCCCGGGCCGCTGAAGGGGGCGAACGGTGCGGCGGGTACGAGGGGAGCGGCGGGGGGAAGCGGGATCGCCCGGCCCGTTTGGCCGCCCCGTGCCGCGGGGCTGCCGCTCCCAGGGCCGCCGCTCCCGGGGCCGCTCCTGCCGAGCGCCGCGCGCGTCGGCCGCACCGCACCCCCATTGGTCGCGCCCTTCCTAGGGCTCCGCCCCCTACGGTCCCCAGCGCCTCCCCCATTGGCCGCGGCCGCACGGCCGGCCCCACCCCCGCGCGCCCGGCGTACACACCGGAGTCACGCGCCCCCGGGGCTGGAGAGGGGGCGGTGCGGGTTGGGGGCGTGGCCTGGCTCTGATTGGCGAGCAAGCGGGCGCTGATTGGTGGCGCCGGGCAGAGGCAGCTCCCCCTCACGGCGGGCGGGGCGGGGCGGGGCGGGCGCGGGTAGAGGCGGCGCTGGTCGGCCCGGCCCGGCAGTCGCCGCCCGTCGGGTCCCGCGGGCAGCTGAGCGCGCGCTGCGCCCGCCGCCACTGCCGCCGCCGCCGGGGGAGCCGGGGCACGCCGCAGGCGCCGCGCGGTGATGCGGGGCCGCGGCGGCGCTGAGCCCTGACTAAAGATGGCCGTGCTGCCCGGTGGGAATATGGCGGGGGGCGGCCGGGGGGCGCGGGTGCTGCTCTTGCTGCTGCTTGGCGGCTGCCTGGGCCGGCGGCCCCCGCCCGCCTCCGCCGCCGCGCCGCCCGCCGCTGTCGTGCCCCCGCCGGCGGCGGAGGAGACGGTGATCATCGGCCTGCGGCTGGAGGACACGGACGACGTCTCCTTCATGGAGGGGGGCGCGCTGCGGGTGAGCGAACGGACGCGGGTGAAGCTGCGGGTCTACGGGCAGAACATCAACAACGAGACGTGGTCGCGCATCGCCTTCACGGAGCACGAGCGGCGGCGGGGTGGGCGGGCGGCGGCAGGGCCGGCGGGGCGCGGCGGTGGCGGTAGCGGCGGCGGGTCGGCGGGCAGCGGTGGGGCCCCGCAGCGCTGCGGCATCCGTACCTCGGACATCATCATCCTGCCGCACATCGTGCTCAACCGCCGCACCTCGGGCATCATCGAAATCGAGATTAAGCCCCTGCGCAAAACGGAGAAGAGCAAGTCCTACTACCTGTGCACCTCCGTCTCGTCTCCCGCCGCCGCCGCCCTGGGGCCCGGGGCTCCCGGAGGGCTGGCAGGCGCCGAGGGGCCGGCGGGACCCCCGCCCTGGGGTGAGACCACTTGGATCTACCATGACGGCGAGGACACCAAGATGATCGTGGGCGAGGAGAAGAAGTTCCTGCTGCCTTTCTGGCTGCAGGTCATCTTCATCTCACTCCTCCTGTGCCTCTCGGGCATGTTCAGTGGCCTCAACCTGGGCCTGATGGCCTTGGACCCCATGGAACTGCGCATCGTGCAGAACTGTGGCACGGACAAAGAGAAGAACTACGCCAAGCGCATTGAGCCTGTGCGGCGTCAGGGCAACTACCTGCTGTGCTCCCTCCTGCTGGGCAATGTGCTGGTCAACACCACGCTTACCATCCTGCTGGATGACATTGCCGGCTCTGGGCTGGTGGCCGTGGTGGTCTCCACCATCGGTATCGTCATCTTCGGCGAGATCGTGCCGCAGGCTATTTGCTCTCGGCACGGCCTGGCCGTGGGCGCCAACACCATCTTCCTCACCAAGTTTTTCATGATGATGACCTTCCCGGCCTCCTACCCTGTCAGCAAGTTGCTGGACTGTGTCCTGGGCCAGGAGATCGGCACGGTCTATAACCGTGAGAAGTTGTTGGAGATGCTGCGGGTCACCGACCCTTATAATGATCTAGTCAAGGAGGAGCTCAACATTATCCAAGGAGCCCTGGAACTGCGCACCAAGACTGTGGAGGATGTGATGACTCCCCTCCGAGACTGCTTTATGATCGCTGCTGAGGCTGTGCTCGACTTCAACACTATGTCCGAGATCATGGAGAGCGGTTACACCCGCATCCCTGTGTTCGAGGGCGATCGCTCCAACATCGTGGACTTGCTCTTCGTTAAGGACCTGGCTTTTGTGGACCCTGATGACTGCACGCCACTCAAGACCATCACCCGCTTCTACAACCACCCGCTGCATTTTGTCTTCAATGACACCAAGCTCGATGCCATGCTGGAGGAGTTCAAGAAAGGTGGGCTTGTGCCTCTGGTGGGGGTGTGGTGGGGAAATGCTGCTCTGTGGTGGTCAGCATCCACCTACTTGCAGCAAGGGTGCTCCTCAGGGGGCTCTCAGATTCCTGCTCACCAAAGGCTGTGGGAAGGTGTGTTCCAGACTGTAAGTGAACAATCTGCCACATCTGCTCCTTCCCTGGGCCAGAAAGCTGATCCACGGCTGGGATGTGCCCGCAGCCTTTTTTCCTCCCACTGCACTAGGATGTGTGTGTGGGCATGGTGCCAAGCAAGGTTGTTTTCCTTCTTGCTTTTCCGCTCATCTGTCTGTTATAGTGAGAACCACTAATGGGAATCTGCGCCCATTCCTTGGCTGTGTCTTCTTTGTGCTTTTTCAGCTGGCCTGATGGGGAGGAGTGGGTGGGCTGCTTGGGTGTCTTTCAGGCTCAGTGCACACACGTGCTGAGATAAACAAGGCATTTTAGCTTCATTCACAGGCTCAGCCAGCTGACCTCAGCTCTCTGCTCCTGTTCCAGTTACTTTGATTGACACTTTGATCTTGTAACTCATAAATCATTTTGATGTCTTAAAATATATTCCAAAGCACCTGCTGGTGCTGCACTTCAGAGTTACAGCTCGTTTTCCCCAGGCTACCCTGTGTTTCAGGACTACAGGCTCAGTAGAGGCGTGACCCTTTCTGCCTCTTTGCTGTAGCTTTTACATCAACAGGACTGAGGCTTTCGGCCTTTCCCTTGATTGTAGGTGGTGCTGACTTGACAAATGCATCTTAATTCTTGTTAGAAGCTCTTGCTTATGAGAAAGGAAAAAACATCTTTGTTTCCTTTTAAAATCTGTTCCTCACTGCAAGCCAAATAATAATTTCTGTGGCCTGTGCAGGAGGGAGCTTTCAAAGTAGTTGTGAAATTTCGAACAGTTTGGATGTGTGGACTTCTGTGCTGGAAAAAGAAAGGTTATTTGGAGTGCCACCAGACTGTTTCTACCCTGGGAGATCTGATCAAACTACCATGGAACAGCTTGGTTCCTGGGGTTGATTTGCTTGAGAGAGGAAATCTAGTGGAGAATATTTGAGCTCACTTTTTGTTAACTGCATACATTACCTTGGAAAAAACCTTTGTGAGCTGGTGAATGTTCTTTCCAGGTAAGTTTAAATTACGACTTAAGTTTCAGTTGCTTTTTTTGTTCACATGCTAAGCTCTTATGTCATGGTATTGGATGTTAAGCATCCTGCTTAACTCAGTTCTGGGAGTTTGAAGGGTTAACTCATCTTAATTTCATCTTTGTGGATAGAGGATGAACATACTCCTGCTTTTTACTGACAATGCAGCGGTGGTTATCTTTATCTCTTTCAGCCTGTGTGTAGAGATGAGGAAATCTTACTTGGTTTTGAAGGTGTTGAAGGAGAGATGGAGATCCTCCTTCAGCTGGGGTTTCTACACTGCAGGATCTGCAGCTTGGATGTGGGAAACTCAGTGATGTCACTTAATCGTTGGCTGGTTAAGGTGGATTTTGCTGCATGTGTGAGTGAAGGGTAGTTCTTCTTCCCCTCTGTCCATGTTGTTCAGACTCCAGATAGCATAATAGGGTTCTTAGCCTGTGGTGAGACTTGTGGGTGTTTTCTAGTTCCTTATGCAGCAATGTGTCTGAATGAATGCATGTTATGTTTATTTCCCTGGTCTGAAAGGATGGAATGCACTTTTGTGTGTTAGCATAGCAGTCCTTTTATTTAACAGCTGGGAGAATTAGGTGTGCACTTTAATCCTGCAAGAGTGGCTAAGCCAAATTCTTCCTTAGAGTTCCTGAAACTGGTGTTTAAAATAGGCTGCTTAAAAATTCTCCTGGGTGGTTTGGAAGGTGCAGACTAGAGATCACTTTCTCTGGTAGCCAGTCTCTTGCCTGTGCTAGGAAACATCCCAGTAGCACAAGTTCAGGATGACCTCCTAATGTGTGTGTTCCCTCCTGAGATTCCTGAGTCCTGGAATAGTCTCTGTAGTTGGGAATTAATTCAGACTTGTTTGAGCATACTTAAATATTTACTCCAGAGTCACTATGCTGGTTGGTCTGTTATGGGCAAGCCCTGTGTTAGGATCAGCTTTGTCCTAACTGGCTTCTCTTTAAAAAGTGCAGATATAGTGGAAATAAGTGGCTTCCTTTGTGTCCTTTCAAATGAATGTAAATAACTGATAACTGGCTTGATCTGGCATAGCGCACTGTCTTTTGCAAGAGCTCTTCCAGCTTTCTTCTTCAGGGCAGCCTTGCCAAATTCCCATGAGAATGTACAAATTAAGGGTGAGAATCAAATTGCATGTTACTCTCCAGTAGAGTGTTGGAAAAAAATAAGCTTACAGTTTTTAATCATTTTCTTCCCATCACATCGATCTTCTGCCACAACCATCTTGCTTCAAAATTCCTAAATGTGTCTTTTTTGATACCCAGGCCTCTGCTACCACTGTTGGGTGCAACAGGCAGCTCATGTGATAATGCTGTCAGTTAATATGGTTATTTGAGGAGAGAGGATTTTTTTTTCCCCAGCAAGTTTGGTAATTAGCTGGGTAGGTGGGGTTTTGAAACTCACAGTTTGGGCAGAAGCAAAACCTTCTTAACTTAAATGTGGAATGGAGGCTTATAAGGAGACAATTAAAAGCCAAACACAGCAGGATGTGCATCCTTATACTGTTGCAGATGAAAGTAGTTCTCTGGTTGTTACTAGTGCTTAGGCCAAACAGCTGGAGGATTTGGTGGTGGGCCTATTATTAGCATTCTTTGACCACAATTGCAAAATAAGTATCTGTTTCAATTCCATGCTGCCAGGCAAGAAACTTAATTTTAAGAGAGCTTCAGCACATTCCCACCCCCTTGCTGCTCTAGTCTCCTAAAGTGTGAATAAATATGATTCCTGCAGCAGTCCACAAACAAGCTTCTTCTCTAAAAAGCATGATTTACTTGCAAATAAATAAATAAGTGGCTTTTGAAATAGGTGTGATTTTTCTAAAAACGAACCTTAAACTTCTACCAGCGCTATCAAATCCACCTGTGTGCAGGTTGAGCAGACAGTGTTTGAGTTCAATCATTCAAATTCAATGCAGGGGAGTCTAAGGTACCTTTTCTACTGGCCTAGGACAGGACCTGCCTGACTTTTCTCAGAGCAAAGCAGTATCTCATTTGAAATGAGTTCACTCCCAGCTAATCTAATGTTGGCCATTGCTGTAAAGGGGAGCGAGCCGTTACCTGTTCCAGGATTGATTTGTGTTGTGGTTTCTAATCTGCAGCAGGGATCAAATAAGCCACAGAGTCATTTTTGGAAAGAAGCTGATGAACAGTCTCCACTGATCTTTTTCTTTTTGACATGTGTGGACCTTGCTTTTAAAATTTTTTTTTCTTGTTTTCTTTTCCTTTTTGACAGTCTCCCTAGGTCTCTGCTTAAATGCTCTCTGGCACTTGCTCTTGGTGTTTTTCACAGGCAGATCTCTGCCTGTGTGATCCTAAATACAAAGTATTCTATTTCTAGCTCTGTCAGCTGGAGCTGCAAAAATTCAGCTTGAAAAGCCTCATGTTGTAATACTAATATTTCAAGATTGGCCCACCTTCTGCAAGCCTTTTGACCCACCTTCTACAGCTGTGTTCCTGGTGACCTGGATGGCTTTGGAGTTTCTCAGTTGGAGTCCTCCTTATCTGGGGACTTTGAATCATATGTTTTGATCTTGTTTATATCTGTTTCCACTATTTTATACAACAGATCAGCGCTTAATAACCTGTTGTAAAGAAGCCACAATAACTGTGCAGCTCTCATTTTCTGAATCACATGGCAGCCTTGAGAAAACTCGTAGATTTCTTATTAAAATCATTGCCAACTGGACCGTAAAAGATTTTTTTTTTTTTCCTAAAAACATTGTCAGATTTAGCTTGATGATACTTTCTTCAGGCTCTGTTGGTCTGGTATTAGTAGCATGAATGTTTGGTGGTTGATTTAGAGTGGACATTGGGGAAAAATGTTGTCCATTTCTATTCTAGTTCCTCCTCCCCATTGAAAGAAAACCAAGTCCCAGCAGCCTGAAACATAAACTCCTGACTTCTGAGTGCAGGGAAGAATACCTAGATCTACTTTTCTATTGAGCACATAGATCCTCATTTTGGAAACAGGTAGGATAGCAAGTAAGTTGTAGCCCAGGGATCTGAAGTTTTCCATTACTACTGTTGGTCTGAGGGATTTTTTTCTATTATTAGGTCACTTGATCTAAGGGGCTTTTTTTTTTTTTTTTTTTTTTTTGTTATTAGGTCACTTATGTTTCTGGTGCAGCTCTAATCCAGGTTTGTAGGTGGCTTCTTTCCTGGTTCCTTTCAAGTTTTATGACCTGCTGAGTCTGAGTCCAGTCTTCCCTTGAGTAGCTTTGATTTAGTAGGTCTGAATGCTCACTTTCTGGTTTATCTAGCAGGTTGTCTGTCTCCTGGGCACTTTTTCCGTGTAACCCTGTGACTGCAGCATTATGAGAGACTGGAAGAAACTACATAAATCCTTTCTGGGATTATGAAAGGCACGTAAAACTTCTTGGAAAACAATATCGTTTTCAAGGCTGCTTAGCTAATAAAAGGCACCTCCTCTGATCCTTTTGGGGAAATTCATATAACAGAGAGTGTTGAGGAGGTCCTGTGTGGAGACTTTTCTGTGTGAAGAGAGTAGGGGAGTGGTAGGTGGGAAGGAATTTGCCACCAAGAAACAGAAGTCTTAGCATGCTATGCCTGCAGATTTATTCCCTGAACAAAAATTGCATGTGGGGGTGGGGGTTGCCTCGTGACAAACTGTTCCTTGGCTGTCTGAAAGCACAGCACCCGCAGGTACTGCACTGCCAAGAGCTGTGCTGGCCTTGCAGAGCTCCTGGGGGATGCGTGCTCGTTCCACTGGAGAGCAGCAGATGTGGGTTACTGCAGGCAGCCCTCCTGCTGGTATGCTGAGGGAGAGGCTTCAAGGGGAATGCCTCAGGGAGCAGCCCCAGTTCTTCCTGGGCTCCCTCCTGGGAACATTTTATAGGGACCAAGAGAAGAGAGGCTACTAGGAGAGCAGCCTTGGTGAGGAGCCCAGTTGTGGAGTCCTTTTGCTGATGAGAGTTGGAAGAAACATGTGTTTCAGGTGGCTGGCAGGGAGAGGAGGAAGTGAATTAAATGGCTTGAGCAGCAGAGGTTTGAATTTGATGCCTGTGTTGAATATGATTCTTTAATTGCTTTTTAACCAATTTGACATTTGACAAACACAAGAAGTTGCCGTTTCCTCCCCTCAGCTGTTTGCTCAGTTAGCAAATGCTTTTCTGTGCTGAAGCTGGTGGGAGTGAATTCTACCACAAGTGAACCATGCTCCTATCTGCTTTCTCTGTGTCCATTATCTGTAATAGACACAGATGTAAACTTCAGGTAGCCAGTTTTGGAGCAGGATGGACCAAAGAGGCAGAATATCAACTTCTGAGGAAATTCATTAGTGTAGGAAACTGATCAGGTAGTTTAACCATCACAGTGTCCTTCCAGGTCCGTTTCATTTTTTTCTCTGCTGACATGAGGTTCTGAGGAGCAGGACATTTTCTCAGTGAACTTCAGTTGACTCTGAGGGCATAAGAACAATAACAGCGAATCCTCTGCAGTAGGTCATTTCTGACAATGGCTGGGGCTGCTTAGAGAAAATATTAGAAAAGAGCCAATTTATTTTGTTCCCCACGGAAGCTTACTGATCTCATCAGGCTGTGATTCAGGAAGTTCTGGGACTAAAGATACTGTCTTTATTAAATAGCCCTAGATGCTTATTTCTCTCTGTGAACAAGTCTAATCAACACTGAACCTTTGTCAGCTCTTGCGCAGAAACAAACACCAGTAGTGGGTGTCTCCTGCTGTAGTTGTGTAGTGCTAGTGGCAGAGAGAGATGGGTCTGGAAGTACATTTCTGATTGTCAGTTCTGTGTGAAGCCATCCAAAGGAAAGTTTTGTTTTGTCATGCTATGGTATCACTCTAGCTGGTAATTTAGGAAATGAGGGTGTAAGCCACCTCACACTTAATACGTATTATGAGTCTGAGTCTCCTCCCTGTTTTATTGAAGGAATCATTATAGTGGGGGGAAAGTATTGTGGAGGTTATTAGGCTGCTTAACTTGAAGCATCAATGCCACTAGACTGTGACAAGAGCTGCTCATCTTCCTGGTGTTGTCTGGTGTCAGATTTTGTCTTGCTCACTTGGAGGGCACACTTCCTCGTGCACAGGAATCAAGGCCTGGAGTATTCTAAGTCTCACTACTTCACCTCTTTTAAACATTTAATGTCTGCTCAATATTAAGAGTCCTAAGTTAGTTTTACAGCAGCTTAGTCAGGATCAAGTAGGACAAGAGTGAAAACAGTGGCCAAGCAGTGTTAAGCGTATCTATAGACTACTAAGCTGTGCTTTTTTTCATTACTACCTAGCAAGAGCTCACTTTTACATTCGCTTATGTGCCTCTGCAGAGCTGTGGTGCAATTGCCAGTCTAGGTAGGCCAATGGCACTTCTACTGCTGAGTCCCTTCCAGTTTCACTAATGGAGCTTGTAAAACTAGCCCTCAACACAGAGTACTCTGAACCATATCCCAGTGCATGCAACCTGGCACTCTTGTTAATTTGACAAGGTCCTGAATTACAGCCTACCAGCTACAAATAGGAGTGTAAATACTTGGTGCTAATGAGCTACTGCCCACAGCACATGGCTAACAGTCCATACCAGGTGGTTAATCCAGCCTAGCTTTTCCCAAGGTCACAGAGTCATTTCAGGACTATCAAGCAATGGGGTCTTGTTTCACTTTTTACCACAGTCTTAGAAAATGAGACTCATAAATCTGTCATCAACCTTCTTCTCGAGGATTGCACCTTTTTCCTTGGCCAAGAAATCTGCATGGCCCAATAGTTGGTAGAGTAAGGTATGCTGGGAATAAACTAGGGCTAGGTGTGGTGATATACAAAGCATGTGTGAGAAGGACATGGAAAGACAGATTCGTTAAAGAACTATAAGGGGAAGAGATTACCTCATCAGTGTAGGTGGTCTTAAAGAGAGGTAGATGTAGGGAAAAGAAAGGAAAGGCTTGGAACAGGTGAGGTGTTCCTATAGTGTTCTAATTAGCTTTTTATACAACATAGATTAATAAAGCTCTGATTCTGCAAAACATATTGTTATTAATTGAGGCAGAGGAACTGAAGTTTTCTCATATCTTTTTAAAGAATCCCAAAGTGCAAAACCAAACAACAAGAAACCCACTGAAACTCCCTCTAATGTTATTATTCCAGGACATCAAGCCATACAGTGTCTTTCACAAAGTGAGCTTAAAAGAACTAGGTCCCTATTTGGCACTCTGTCTTGAAACACAAAGTTGCAGTAGTAGAAGGAGAGATGGCAGTGGCATCTGTCGTGCTTGGAGAGGAATTGAATGTTCTTTTGACTTGCCACTGCAGTTGCATGTACCAAATGTTCTTAACACAGTGGTCAGGTTATCTTATCTTTGCATTCTTGGTTCTCAATAATAATGAAGCTTTGATTTCCTAAAATTGTCTCCGTTAACTCTTTCCTTTTTTTCTTTTTTTTTTTTGTCCTCTTTTATCCAGAAGTGTTTTCTTCCCTGTTTGTGTCTTTGTCAGTAGTAACTTACCACTCTGAAGGGTCATAGGTAGGGATCCTTGGAAATCTTTGAGCCGTTGTTGTTGTGTTTTCTGTTAAAATTGTCTGGGAGCCTTCCCGAGTCTTGGTAGACAGATGGTTTTCACTGAAGTGAAGAATAGCTTCCAGAATTTTCCACGCTACTTTGCTGTCTATGGGGCATGATAAAAGTTGTTTGCCTTTGAGGATTGGGTTGTTGTAGTACACAGTCTGTAATGCCAGAGGTGTTTCTTTGTCTTTTGGCTGGCCTGTTGAAATTGGGATTCTTACATGGGTGTTTGTGGTTGTTTTTGTGATTTAAAAACATGACTCAGACTTGCTCTTCACCTACTGGTGATGATGACTTCTTGAATGGGCTAGTAAAAGAATACTAGAAAAACAACTTGTCTTGTAACCTACTTGTCTTAAAATATCCAAGTCCTAGATTAAACAAAAACCTCAAAGCAACGAAAGCTTATGTGGTTGTGACTTAGTTGTCTCTCTTTATATTAAAGCATTCACTTGTGAATTGTTTGGTATAATAATTTCAGTTTCTATGAAACAACAGCCCTTCTCATCAAGGAATTGTATTTTGAACGACAGAGTAAGTATCAAACCTGTCAATCTGGGAGCTGAAACCTGATCATTGTGGAGGCTGCAAGAGTTTAAAAGTTAAAGGAATCATCTGCAGTTACTAATTAACCAGGCAAGAGCTTTGCTTCAGCCAAAGGCACTGGGTCCTGGAGATGAATGCATACATTCAGCACAAAAGATCTGTATAGTTTTGATTTCTATAATGCTTTCTGTTGGGGTTATGTCATTGTTTTGCTTGCAGTCCCAAAAAGAGCTGCTTTTCAAATGAGAGTAGTGTGGTAACATTGCTCTCTGCAGGATGAACTGTGCCCTCAGACTGGGCTCCTGCTTCCTTGGGGTTCTTTCCCACAGCAAGTGTGAATGAAAGTTGAGGTTTTCTTTACAGTGAGTTTTTTTATGGTGGTATAATCTCTTATAGTGATGTGACAGAGCCTTTTGTGGCATCTGATCTTAGTGGAGCTGAGCAAGTCTTTATTTTCCCCATTTGTCCATGGGTAATAAGGGCAACAAAAATGCTGATTCTGCCTTGCTTGGATACCCTGCTGCTGGCAAACAATTTTAGGAAGGATCTTGCCATTTCTGATTTTCTTCCAGGACTCCACCTCCAGCTTTCAGAAGATTGTCCTGCCTACCCTTTGCACTGGGGGGTTCAAAGTGCAGCCTGCGGGACCCCTTTCCATGCAGCAGTTATGTGAGGACAAGGACGATCAGTTGCCTGCTTTTATTGCTTGTGAATTGCTTGTCAGCAATTTCTAGGTTCCTACAAATAGGAAGAAAATCTGCCAGTGTGAACTTGCTCTTGATAAAAATTTACAATCTGGCATTGAAAGCAGGTGTGGCTGTGGGTTTTAGGCAAGCTGCAGGCTTAGTTCTTCCTATCTTGCCTGGGACATCTTTCCATTGGAAGCAAGAACAGCTCTTTCAGTTACAATTCCCATACACAGCAAGTGCAGACAGGGACCTTCAGCTGATATTACAGGGCATCTAGTAAAGAGGCTTCAGTTCGATTTTTTTTTTACTTGTGGAAGTAGGCCAGAATTGTGAATTAGAGTTACTCAGTAGCTTTAACTTGAACTCCAAGGGACATCACTAAGTTTTTGATTCAATGTGGATAAATTCGTCTGATATATTTTGCTCTGTGAATTTTTGTGGGTTTTTTTTTCTTTTCCCTGCTGTGTAACCGAGGTATGTGTACAGATAAAGCTTTTTGGTTTTTTTGACTTTCAGCTTTTATTTAAACATCTTGATGCAGTTTGTGAGGATTGAGTGAGGGGGAATCTCTCAAAGTATCTTGAAGAATCACTGCATTAGGTCTTCCTTTTCCTCCAGCACAATAGAGGAATGAGAGATGCCTCACTGGAAGCTGGGGCAGTGGACCTGTGAGTCCCTCACATGTGGACTGCATAGTTGTAGAGGTTTGGGATTTATGCTGTTTTTCAGATGTGATCTTGTCTTGTTGTGTGCTGGTTCCCTACCCCCATGGGGAATAACTTTTATCTTCTTGTTGATGTTCTAATTTGCCTGGAGCTTTTTGGAGTGGTTAGGTTTGAAAACACTAATTTCAAAACAGTGAATTTCAAGAACTTCACACTGCTTACAGGGAGTATTTTTTTTTTCCTTCTCTTAGTGTTGAAGGATTGCTTATACTATATGGATGGGATTTCTCCTAGAGAAATCAAGATCCCTGTCCAAATCATTGTCTATATATCTCTCTTAATAAAAATGCTGTACAGTGTACTTCAGACTCAATGTCAGCTACTAAAGGTTTGAATGCTCACTTGCAAGAGAAATGGGAGACTTTCTTGTATGTCATGTAGGGAAAAGGCAGTTTCTCATCCTTCTGCACTAGTATGTTTGTGTTTCCTTGTGAGCCTTACAGGGATCACAGCACAATTAAAGCTCTGATCCCATATGATGGACCCAGCCACTCCATTGTAATCAGGACTGGCAGTTTTCTGGGTCTTTCTGCTCATTTGACAAAGGCCCAGAGGGGATCTGTGATCCCTAATACGAAACTGCTTTACCAGTAGTGTGCTAGTTTAATTCAGCTTGCATTGTGTTGTCTGAAGGCTCCTAAGGAGAACCTGGAAATAGAGAATGCACAGTTCACCCTGTAGGCACTCTTGATGGGGGGTGAAGCTTCCCAGTGTGGGAATCCCCTGAGGTTTGAGCTTGAGGAAAGCAGCTGTGGCAATGAATAAACTTAATTACCTTCTGGATTCAGGCCCCAAGAATTACAGCAATCTGTTGCTTGATGCCAGTCATAGAGTTGAACCTGTGAATGTGGTTGTAGTATGTGCAGTCAATGAGCAAGCAAATAGAGTAGCTTTCTTTTTTTCCTGTTTTCTTCAATGCCCCTGGTGTTAAGGGTGGGGATGAAGGTTTCCCTGTGCTTTATGATGCACCATGGATGGGAATCCCAGTCTCTGCTCCTCCTCTCTGCATGGGAACACTTGCTGTGCATGGGATGAGAGGTCTACCAGGAGAGCTCTCATGTCAATGGCTCTATTCTATTAATGTTTTTTTTTTCTTTTCAGAGCAGCTGTTTTGAATTTTCCAGTCTTTGCTGTAATCTTTGAACAAGCTTTGTTTTATTATGAGAGAGAGACTGCAGAAGCGTGTGGGGTAGAGTGAAGACATGCATACATTTCAGTGTTGAGGGCATTTTCATTTCTGATTCCTGGCCTGGAAACTGGGTTTAAACTTGTTGCTTGCCTGCTGTTTGAACGTGGTCCAGTGGTAAGAGGCTTTAATACATTTCTTCTTTGCAAATCATCAACCTCACATCTTCCAGTAAAGGAAAGAATTTGGGAGTACAGCTTCCAAGAGCAATAGCCTTCTCAGCCCTATGCAATGCACAGGCTCCAACCAAAAAGTTCCAAGGAAAACACTCAGAAAGGGGGAAGTTGTCTAGCTGTAATTCCTGATGGTTTTGTATTTAAACTATTTGGCTTTCCAGAGACATCAATACATGCTTTCTTCAGACAGATATGCAGCCATCCTGGAGGTAATAACTATGTGGGCTATCTTAATCCAAGCGTGTCTTAGAGAAATTAAGAAAATTTCTCTTACCAAGTTTGTATTGATTATATAGCTCTGTTTGCTATTGGTCCCACTACCTGATTGATCTCTACTTGAAACACACTTGAAAGTATTGGAGGCTGTTTCTAGGTACCCTGTTTTCTACTTGAATCCACCTCCTGATCAATAGAAAAAGTTGAGTGTCTTGAGCAGTGCTTGAAAGGTTTAAAGGAAGGTGCTGAGCAAAGAGCCACCATGAAGAAGCTGGTAGGCTTGGGGATTTAGTGGTGTCTGTGTCTATTTCCTTTGACAGCAGTGTCCTGTTTTTAGAGTGAACATTTAGGAGGGAATGAAATGCTTTAAGCTCTAAAGATTCTTTTAAGAAATGAGATTATCTTAACCATCCTCTCCAATGCTGCATTTAGTGGTTGTGACAAGGAGTGAGTGTGTGCTGTGGTTAAGCGTACTCTCACAGTTAGAGGCAGCGTGTAGCTCCTGAGAGGAAAAACTCTTGCTGTGGTAATGCTTGTGAACAATTCTCCTAACAAATGACTGTTTTCTGTGACTTTGAGGATGACTGGGTCTGAAAAAACAAAAACAAACCAAACTAAAAACAACAAAAAAACCCCTTAAGATAAGACTAGATGCGGAAGTTCTTACAAATAGGAACAAACTTGTTTTGGGTTTTTTTCTTTTTTTTTTTTTTTTTAAATCGTTGTAAAACTGAGACTTAATTTTGCTATTCTTGCATTTTTTCCTTCATAATGGAAAAATGACCCAAGGAAATCAGTGGCATAACTGCTTCAAGTGAGTTGAGATCTGGGCAAGGATAAAGTGGTGGGTTTTTATCTTTTGGACTTCCTAGCACTGTCCAAAATTGTAAGTTGATTTTTGTGCCTTTTCTTTGTGCTTCAATTACTTTGCTGTAGAATGAGGACTCATTTTTGTCCCTTTCCCTTATATCAACTGAATTGGTTTTGTGGGAGCCAATATGTTTCAGCTTGTCTACTGTAATTTAGGTTCTATAGCAGGAGTTTGGTTTAATGTTAATGTCATAGCTTCATTGCATGATGATTGCAACTTTCTTTATTTAGCCCCTCCAGAGACTCAGATTTTGTTTCTCTTGCCCTGAATTCCTTGACTGTCAATGTCTTCAGCATTTTCTCTCTCCTTTTTCAGATCAATGTGTAGTTCTCCTGGCACTATTTGTTGGCAGTAGGTGAGGAAAACCAGAAAGAGACTAGGTGATAGATGAGATGAGGCCATCCACTAGGCACGTGTGTAGCGACAGTTAAGGTGAATGTCCCATGATTAGTGCTCTGTTCTCTGCAGTTTTATGGCTACTAAAATTGCTGCTGTGGAGTTCATTGTTGGGTGCTTTCTTACCTCTTACTGACACAGAGTGGCTTGATATGTTTTTTCTTTACTATGTCAGAGATGCCAGTTATCCTTTAATCCTGTGCTGCTTGACTTTTGCTTTCAGACAATTTTAAACTAATGTCCAATTTAGGATTAGTTCTGTACTAAATACTTTCCTGTTTTTCTAGGCTGAAAACCTACTAAGCAAGTCTTTTAGGTGGCAACCCTGTTAGTGCTTAAATTCTCAGTGTTAAGGAATATGTAGGTGACTGTCCTTTTTTCTTGTCGGTGGTGAGGTGGTAACCCAAGTATGATTAAATATGTTGGTTCCCTCATGAACCAAAAAGTCTTGAGCTCTTAATCCTGGTACCACTGGAAGAGTTGTTCTTGCACCATGGGCAAGTCAGTTATGCCAGAGGGTTCCTTACTGCACCCATTCCAAGGAATCTTCAGCACCTGGCTGAGAGGGATGCAGTGACACAGATCCAAGTCTGTTTTCTCTTCTGGTGAATCCTATTGATTTGGGATAAAAATGATGGCTTAGCTGGCCTCTTCCCTTTTTCCATGTGGGGTGATGTGGGGAAAGCGCAGCTCACCAGGTATTTGTCAACAGCTAAGACTTCTCCTTGTGATGGTCCCACCCTGCTCTGGGATGGTGCAGGCAGGCTCTTGCATATGCCACTCGCTGTTTTTTCTGAGGGTGTTGACAGACTGGGTTCTGTCATTGCTCTGGTGGTTGTTCCCTACGGTGGACTTGACTCTGTCACACAGAATTGAAAGGACTTGTGTCCTGATGATACCATTATCCTATGTCTCTTTATTGTCTCTCACTGTTAGTGACTGATGTTTTATTAAAATGTCTGTTAGTGCAGAAACTTGGTGTTGACTCATAATCCAGGGCACCATCTTTTCTGGCATGAAGAGATGTGCAGTGCTTGTGATCTTAATGACCTGGCTCTATATTGTTTTCTTTGACATAGGAGATAGGAATAGGAGGGAGGAGGTGAGAATTTTCCTGCTTGTCCCATTCAGAAAATGGATGTGACTGGGAAGGCTTGATCTGTTTTCTCATCCTTCACCTCTTCACTCCTTTAGGAGTTAGGCTTGTGCAGGGAAGGTGGGGACAATGGTTAGTTCATTCTTCCTTTGGACTCACTAAATGAAGAGGTGAGTGAATGGTAACCTTCATAAAGTGCAAATTCAGAAGTGTCATTGAAAAAGCTGCTACCAAAAGTAACAGAAATAGATTTCTAGTTTTAGATAAAATTATTTTTCCTTAATTTTTAATGCCTTTGTGTTGGAACAGGGAGCCAAAGGGAGTGATGGTGGGACTAGGTAGGGCAGCCTTTGCAGGCAAGGAGATGGGAGTGTTGCAACCTTTGAGTTGTTAACCTTTTGAAGTGGCATGGGGTAGATGTCTCATTACCCTCAGCACAGGTACGGTTTTATCTGTGACATACCAAGCAAATTGCCTTTTGCCTCAGAGACGGTGTAGGGCTGTTAAACCTGTTTGGCTTCGAGGCAGTCATTCTGTGGATTCTCTTTATCTGCCCCTGTGAGGGTCAGGAGGCATGCGGAGGCCACCCTCATCTTCCAGGTCTGATGCCTGCTCTGCAGGACCAGCGCTTAAGGCAAAAACTCCTGTGTTGGGTTAGGGCTTTTTTAGTAAGTACTTTCAAAAATAGCAGTAGATGGTCCCTCCAGGGTCAGGTGAGGGAGCTGCAATGCTTGGAGGAAATCTGCAGCCTCAGTTAGACAAACCAGGGGCTGCTTTGCCTAAGGGCAATGTTTAAAGATCTAACTAGAGAAATTGAATGTTAAACTAGGTTTGCGGTTTGATTTTAAATTTGATGCCAAATTCTGGTAGCCAGTTGTCATCTTTTTTTCTTATTTCCCTGTCAGAATAAGCTGTTTTTAACGTAAATTACTCACTGCATTAGTGTCAGTCAAAATGTTAACTTCAGCATGAAGAAACAATTGATCTGAATAATGATCTCTGCCAAAATGCATATGTGGGTAAGTGTTTCTTGGTATGTCACATGTCTGTAGCAGGTGGCAGTAATACTGAACAACGTGGTGAGCATTTGTTTGCTTTTTTTTTGTCTCCCAGCTATTGAAAACTCCTGTGATATTGTTGAGACAAGCCAGTATATAGGGGTGGTTGAGGAGAATCCGGAAGCCTTGAGAAGGGTGGGAAAGTAAGAGAACTGCAACTGTTCAGTACATGGGAGAAGTTTAAAGCATAAAACACAGAAAATGCAAATAATCCTAAAAAGACTGGTAAAACCTACTGATGAGAATAATCACTAAAGTGTCTGACCTCCCTCTGCTGCACTTGTCAGAGCTAACATGTTTCTGCCTTGGTGTTTGTGCTTGCTTGTGTTTTTGGTATGTGTCAGTGATCCACTTAATGTTACCAAAACAGGTGCCACATAGACACAAGCTGAAAGGCTTTCTTACTGTTCCACCAAAGGATATGACTCATTGCCAAAGGGATGGTTCATTTTGCAGAGCAACTAAACTAAAAATATGGAAATTTTCAGGGTTGCCACTGATAACTCTTCGTTTTAGATATTTTCTGTCTTATGGATGCAACTTTTGACTGTGGGCATTGGTCTGTTAGGAATTGACTTGTGCTAAGTTTAATGTATGAGAATCTCATAATGCAGGTGACTGCTTGTTAGGGGAAGTTGAGCTAGATTTCAACCTGTAGAGGGTTATTGACTTGATATTTTAATCTGTCAGCTCATTCTTCATTCCCCTTCTCTGTTTGGATGTTGTCGTTTTGAGATGTTTTTGGAAAGAGTACTGGGAAAACTTGCAAACATTTTTCAAACAAAAGATGGTTTGTCTTCATGGCTGGGAGGGTTCATTTGGACACTTGCTCTGATTTTTTTCTTTTTTTTTGTTTGGAAAGCTGAAGTTCTTAGAAGTTAGATGGCCTTGGCTTTCTTTGTTCTTTCCTCTGTCTCAGACATCTGTATCTGCTCTCTCACCGAGCTCTTTATCTTACTTGGCTTTTCTGTGGATGCCTGGAGGCCTTGGCTCAAATTCTCTAGAGTGTCCACTGGTTCAAGAAGCCATTGCTGCTATCAAATTACCTTGACAGCTGTTGTCCCATTTCATATTTGCCATCCCCTCCCCCTGGCTCCCTTGTGATTTTTGGCAGAAGCTGTGGCTATTGAGCAATAAAACTTGGATCTGAGAATCGTGTTGCTGGTGGGAAAATGAGGTGAGAGCATACTAGTTAATGCCTTGCAACTTGACTTCTTGCTGATGTACAATCAGTAGCATCTTTATTTGAAAACAAAACCTACCACTAGCTATTCTGTTGGTGGATTGAGTGGATGGTTCATTTACTGCTCCTCTGGAGTTGAGCCATAGGTGCTGGTCTCTTAAAATAGCACACTCTATAGCTAGTTGTTTAAGACCAGACAAGCTCTTGATTTGGAGCCCTTGACAAGTGCCTATGCTTAAGGACTGCAAAACTTGTATATTTATGTTAATGAAAGTAATCCATAAAGGCACATCACCTTCATCTTAGTTTTATCAACGATTCTGCCTGTGTGTGACCTGGAACAGAACTCCTGTAGTGCTGTTTTAGTACATATTAGAAATGGCCCTTTATGATTTCGCTTGGATTTTAATTAATAAAAATATAGCTATAACATTTATGGGCTCTCCTCCTGTGTGTGTTTGGGGATTTAATTGCCATTTTATAAAATGCAACAGAAAACACTTTTGACAGTTGATGGAAATGGTAATGATCTTGGGGTCAACCATTGTAAGAGAGCTGCCATCTCTGTAAACCTCCCCTTTCAAGATATTTTGTGTTTTGTTGTCAGTTGTTTGAAAAGTTGGCTGATGCATGGCAAGCTTTAATCTCTGCTGATCGTTCCTCTTGTCCCTGTTGGAACATGTCAGCAACTAAATTTTGTGTAACATACTGGCAAAATTAGGAAGGAAGGAAGGAGCAGATCTTAATTGGAAAGATGACTGTCAGAAAACAATTAATGTATCCGGAACACTCAGATAAGAGGAATGCATATAGGAAAAACATAAAAAATTCTTGTGCTTGCAATGTGTTTGATTTACTTGCTGATAACATCAGTGTGAAATGTAAAGCTTGTAAAAGGCTGGATCGGACCAGCCTTAGTGCTTGTCTTACAGCTCCTAAATTGCTGTGCCAAAGTCGGAAGACTCGGCTCCTACTGAAACATGTGCTGCTCTGTTTTGTTCGTGTCTGGGGAGAAGGGTACTTCAAACAGTTGCTGGCTGGCTCTGCTGTGTATGAGTGAAATCATGAGTTTAGAGTGGCTGTAGCTGTGAGGGCTGGGGCCTTGGTGCTCCATCATGGTCAGAGCCAGTGGCACATGATATGGTCTCAGCATCTCATGTGCTGTGGAGTCCTCTTGGGCCCAAAGAATGGCTGGACTTGTAGTGGGTTCAGCTGTGAAGTCAGGGGGAAAGCTCAGAAAACAAAGGGTTGACGATGATCGCAGTTACATCAGTACCCCCTGGAAAAGGAGCAGAGGTAAAATAGAGAATGGATTACATCTAGATGAAAAAAGCATAAAACTGTAATGTTTGAGTTGCAGGGTGGGATGCATGGGTTTTCTGTTGACGTGTGGGGAAATAACATTTTACTGACTATCCTTTCCCCCCCCCGAGCGAAAACAAACACTCATAATGCCTCAGTTTGGTGCAAAACTTGATTTAAGCAAGGTTTTGTTTGGGTTTTTTGTTTTTGTTTTTTTTTTCCCCTAATTTTTTTTTAAAGGAAAACGGTGGCAATTTATCCTCCCTGCCCCACATTCCTGGCTATCCTGGCATTCAGCATAGGTTTAAACAAGATGCTCCTTGGCCTGATCTCCCCATGGAGGTTTCAGAAAGCGCTGGAAGGCTTGAGCTTCCTGCGATCCCTGGCATGTCTTCCGTTACGCAGCTACGGTTTTTGTAGCAGTAGGGGACTTGTTAGTTTTCCAAGTGCAGTTCCCAGCCAATGTGTCCGCTCTGCGGTGTGGACTCCTGCATGTTCAGTGTTAAAATAGTTCTATAGCTTTCAGGCATCTTGCATTTCAAATATGGGTGGAGAAGCAAGTGTTGGCCTTTAAGGCAGAGGTTTCAAAGCTTTCTGATATCAAAGGCCATGTTGACAACTTGGCAAGCGCTTGTGGGCCCAAGTGTGTTAGATCTTTAGGACAGGAGCTGACTTGCTGCAGGCATTGGAAGGGATGTTTTGCATTGTTTAAATGTATTGTCAGGTGTATTATGCCCTTTCTCTGCCGTGTGGCTGCTGAAACGTCTCCTCCTTTTGTGCTAGGTTCAGCTCACTTTCCCAGAAGCCAGGGAAGGGGTTAATTTGCTATTACAGCTCACTCTAGCTTGTCTCTTGCTGTCCAGTGTCTTCTCCCTAAAACTGCTCCTGTGGGGAATCCCATCTCGGGAGCCCTCAGCTGTAGCAGCTCACACTGGCTGGGGAGGGTAGAAGGGAGCGTTTGGGGAAAGCATTCAGCTCAGCTGGCAGGTGGCAGGGTGGGAGGATGCATCTCAGCTGTGAGCCCTTTGCAGCCCTCTCTTGGGTGTGGGAAGCAGGTAGGGTCCTGCAAACTTAGAAAAGCAGCTGGTTCTGGCAGGGCAGAGCTTGTCTATCCTGGTCAAGGTCTCAGAGGTCTTACCAGGTTACTTGCTGCTTGTTGACTGTTTGAAATACCAGCGTGTGTCGCTTCCGCTCTGCTCTTGTGCTTTCCAGCCTCGCCGAGCTGCAGCTCTGCCTCCTTGCGTTGGGTGCATTACCTGCCTTGGTTTGCTGTGGGATTTGAGCATCTTGGGTGCTAGACAAACACTTCACCAGTGCTTGGTGCACTGTGCTTGCATCTATAAGAAGCTTAATTTTCTCTTCCTGTGTGAGGCAAGTGGGGTGAAGAGGACAGTGCAATGGCACAGTGCAGAAAAATAAATGCAGTGCATAGAGACATACCAAAACTTTTCTTACCTCAGCCCTGTTGTAGCCAGTGTGGCTTTGAGGTGTGGAGTGCACCCAGGCTAATTGTTTGAATCACTGTCTGGTTCATGAATAGAACCTGTCCTGCACTGAGCTCTGGCCGAATGGCTGACTGGAAGGAGCAAAGCTGGCACGGATGTTTCAGCTTTTAAATGCAGTCACAGGTTTTGGTCTGAGGTCAAAAGGTACTTTAAGAGCTACATTGTTTTGCATGAAAGACTAAACAACAAATCTGTAGCCATGTGGAGGAGAAGCTAGTTTTCCTAACTCCTAGTCATGTGCTTTCGCCACAAAGACCCCGTTTCTTCTTTTACTTAACTGAAGAATTCCATTAGATCAAAAGCTAGTTAAGGAAAATAGAGCCCCATGTGGTCCTGTGTGGTTACTTAGGCAAGTGCTATTTTTAGGAATCCAAATTGAGTAAGCCCTGATTCTTACTGCTGTTAGAATCCATGGACGTAAAATTAAAACTTCTGTCTTCATCTCAGCTGCATGTAGGCCACTAGGCCCCAGCCATCCGGGTTTTTTTTTTTTTTCCTTTCCCCTCACTTGTGCCTCCCCCAGCACATTCCCTGCCTTGCGGGGATTTTTGCCTTTCCAAGTGAGAATTAATCAGTTCTTTGGGCATGGGAGACTTGGAATAAGGCAGGTAGGAAGTAATGAGTTGTTCCCAGGTTGTTCCCCTTGTTAATGAGCGCTTGCCCTCCAGTCCAAGGGTTCAGCCTAAATCTGCTCCACTTCTCCTCACTTCAGCTTTTGTGTCCCAGTTTCATTGATCTGCAGATGCTTCTCACCCTTACCAAGAGCAGAGAGCCCACCAACACCAAATGTGACATACTTGCAGTTCTTTCTTTGTAGTGCTGCTGAAGAATACTTTTTGCTCACAGAATTTTGTACACAGACCTGCTAGACCTGCCTGATAGCATTTGGGATGGTGGGCATTGATAGAAGTAATACAGTTAGTTCTTGTATAAAGATATAAGAATACAGTTTATTTTCTGGAAATAGTTGCTTGATGGTGACCAGATACCTCTCATGCCCCAGCTTGCAACATGCAGAGGTTTCATTGGTTATTTTTGTGAGTATTCTTCTGAGTAAAAAAGTAGCAGGGAGGTAAGGCAGAAAAAGAAGCTAAACACTGAGAAAGCTTTGGCTGCGTGGCACCAGGGGAAGCCTGCTGAATCTTTTTGAGCTGACTGAAAAGGCTGAAAACTGCAAGCGCTACTGTATTTGATTAATGCTGTTTGCACATATTAACTTTTCCATAATTTCTTTTATCTAAAAAATGTGAGGAAAACACTCTGTCACAATTTTAAGGCCCTTTTTAAGAGCCTGGAGATTTAGCTAAAGGATTTGATTGACAAGTGAGAATCAAAAGTGTTCTGAATTTGAGAAGACCCTGTGTTGGCTGATAATTTTCTCCAGGTTGCATTGGTTGACATTAACTACTTGCTAATATTTCATGTCAGGATGGGATATTAGTCAGGGATGATATTTGTCTGTATTGGTATAAATGCAGTTAGATGGGCAATGTTTTCATAATATTTCAGTTTTCTCCATTTTGAGATCTGGGTTGAGTTTGGCCACCAAAAGTGATTTTACCAGTACAAATGGTGCGTTCCTTTGGGTACCCCAGGTACGTGTGATGTGCACAGAGGCCACAGGTGATTTGAACTGAACCAGTGCCCTAAAACAGCACCAGGAAAGTATTAGTCTTAGAATAGTTGTGGATCAAAATATCTTTGATTGTGCTTAGAGTATGTAAGGACTGCTGTGTCCTGGGTAGTATGGATGTGACTGTGTCAACAGATAAGGCTCAGGGGTATTTAGCAGATACATGAAGATCTGTTGGCTAAATGATTGCTTTTCCATGTGTTATCAGCTCTTTTCTATAGCTGTGACAGTCAGTCACTTCCATAGGGCAAGAGGGTCTTCAGATCAGAATGTGAAATCCTCACATGCAGAAGATTGGTTCTTGTGGCTGTTGAGGATTGTACTTGTGACCCCCTTTCATGCTGGGAATCTCAAGTCTGTTTCAAGACACCAGCTTCCCACTGTTTGCTTCATGTCCTGCTTCATGCTTATTATAATACTCTCATATATAGCTGCTCTACCTAAACTCAGCTTTTTGCTGAGTATTTGTTTGCATAACCCTCAAAAGGAGGTTGTGGTTAACTCTTCCTCAGGGCTAGAGTAGTTTTCTGTCTGGACAATTTGGGGGCTTTATGGCTTCCCACCAAAGAATGGAAACACAAATAAATAATCCTCAATTCTTTGAAAAATGTGGAGTAGTTAAGGCTTAACTGCCCTTCAGATGGATTGGGGATCAGAAGCAGCATCAGTTTTTCACCTGCTGTAAAGGTCAGCTGTACAAAGCTATAGGACTGAGCCAGGAATTTTTGTCATAAAATATTGATTGCTTTCCTTGCGGAAAAGGAAATTGAGGTAATGTGTTCTTACTGCAGTCTCCTTGCTGCAGCTTAGCTATAGAGCAGACCACTGTCACACCACAGAATGGAATTAAGGGATGTGATGTCCTACAGTGACAGCCACTAAACTGACTGGAAAGATGTGATGACGTCGAGTAAAGTGCACATGCATAACTTTTGTCCTTGCAATTGGAGATGAAAACATGAGTTTCTGATGTTTTCAGTCATCAAACAAACTAGTTTTGTAAATGTGCCTCTACCCCTGTCCCCAGCCTCTCACTTTCTGGGTGGCACTGTAATGGATGATCTTGCTGGCTAGCCTGCAATTCAGTTTTGTGTGTTTTGCTTTCCTCCCCAGTGTTGTTTCCCTAATAGTATTTTCCAGTGATTTGATGTTTTGTTCTTAATTATTCTTTGATATCCAAACCCTGTATTTTGTGTGTTAACTTTGGGTGTGTTTTCACCTGAAAATCCTACTGGGAATTGGGATGATCTAGGTATGCCTTGTAGAGTGTCTTTACTTTTAAAAAAGATCCTATTTAAGGACTTGTCTCTTGCAAGAGGCAAGTGAGAACTGCATTTTAAGAGCAGTTAAATCCCAATGGTGTTTTTTAATTGTTTTCTTTTGGCGGAAGTGTATTTTGGTTGGGTTTTTTTGTTGTTTGTGTTTTTTTTTTTTTTTTTTAAGAAACAGCTGTGGAGTATTAGCATGTAGTGTTTCAGAGCATTCAAAGCAGAATGAATGCAAAAGGTGACTAACAGAGATGTGTGGGAGCAGTGGTGTTCATTCTGTGTCGTATTTGGCACCAGCCAAAGTGAGTGGAGAGGGTTAGTCCCCAAAAAATTGCCTTAAAATGGTTGATAGCTTGGCTGATCTTACTTTGCTGTTGTTCTGTGTTCCCTGCTATGGGAATGGAGTGACTGCTGCTTCTGAGAGTTTCATGGGTGTGAGAAGGTGTGCAGAAAAAAGAGTTCTGCAAGCAGCTGGCAAAGAGCAGTTCAGCTGCGAGGGCTTAATTCTTGCACAGGCACCTGTCAGGTAAAGCACCTACAGGTCTTGTTCCCCAGCAGAGGAAATAGTGAATATGAAGTGGAAAAGACCGTGTTGAGAATTATAACATCAACAGATTGCTTTGCTGTGTGCAGGGAGAGCTGACTCACACCAACCTGTGTTACAGCCTGCTTTGGGTAGAGCAGTTGGAAAACTGTGTCACTTCAGCCCAAGAGAACTGTAAGATCAGAAGTGTAATATATTAAAATTACATCAAAGGCTCTGGGAGATTTTAATGAGATCAGCCCCATATTTATTTTCATGGTTAGGAACAGAAATAACTGAATCATGTCATGGAAATATTCTGGAATGAGGAGATGTAACAGCCAAGACTGTCTCTAAGCTGGTCAACGGATTTGTTAACTCCAGGCAGGCTGCTTCATTTTAGGGTAGTGAGAACTTGCAGATGGAGGATTTAGGCAGAGCAGAGACTTGGCTAAGGTCCCAAAATATGAAAATCAGGTGAGCATGGCAGAGTGTTCTTTGCATCAGCAGCAGGGCTATACCCTCTTTACTGTTCTGTCTCTCTATTAGTCTGGGTTTCCAGGATGGATGAATCCAGTGTGCTGGAGCCAATTTTGGGGGTGGTTGGGCCCAGCTCCCCGTGCCAGGTTGCTGCAGTGATAGCTTACCCCAGCTCACCTCAGCTCCCAGGGCAGCTCTCAGCTTAGGTTTTCCTTTGCAGCTAACTAAAGGGACTGCAGTGGGGTAGCACTGCCAGTTGTTTCAAGGCTTTCATTTTCAAGGGTGCTTCATATTGCAGGGGAATTGGTGCTTTTGTTGCAGCCCCCAGAGGGTGTCAGGGACCACTGCCATCTTACTATCTTCTTCTGTCTTCCTTCCCCCACTTTAGCTCTTGGCAAAGCTCTGGGCCTGTTGGTACTCATGTGCCTGTGGCGTGTTCAGGATGCTGCAGGATGTGTGTCACAGAGCTGAGGGTGTAGAGCTTTTTGTGCATGTGTCAGCAAACCTTTCCTAATGGTTGAGTTTGAGAAGGTTTCTGCACATTCTCTTGATTTTCTGTGCTCTCCTGGGGCCATGTATGCCACTGCTAGTGCTGCATGCACTGTATTTGAGCAAGTAGGAACCTAAATGTTTTCTCCAGGCTTTGCTGAAGGAAAATGTTGGTTTGTTTTGTGGTTTTTTTGTTTTTTTTTTTTAAATTTCCTTTGTCTGAAATTAAGGGGGATGTTACTCTGCTGATCTGTTTTGTTGGAAGCAGGGCTGCTGCCTATGTGTGGCTGTGATAGGGGTGAACTTACCTGCTTTGGCATTCAGCTCAACCTGTAAGGTTGCTCTGCAGCTTGTGGGAATTATCTTTGAAGGGCATTTCAGTGACAGCAAAGCTTTTTGGCACTGGAGCTTGAGTCCTACCCTTGTAGTTGTGGGGAAATGGATCAGTTCCCATTGGACTGGATGGTGGATTCATCCCAGGGAAGCCACAGACTGAATGAGCAATGAATGGCATTTGCCAATAGATTTGCACTTCCCGAATTAGTGTTGAGACACTGGTGGCTTGCAAAGATGTAGATGTTAGGCAGGAGAAGTCTAGTTTTCCCATTTTTAAGCCAGGCAAGAGTATGAGAAATGGAGACATTGTGAAGTGGAAACCACTTCTGTTTTCAGAGTGACTAAGCTAGGAAGCCTTCAGGAGGATTACTTCTTAGGAAGCATTTTCAAGGTCCTATTTGGGAAATAAAAAATAGTTCTGTTCTTTTTCTAGCGTTATGTTACTGTTGTTGCACTGATTTTAGAGTTGAGCCTCCAAGGTACCTGAAAAACTGTATCTCTTTTTGGTAGCTAACAATATTCTCAGAAAGTTTGCTTGGTTTTCCTGCCTCTGAAATGCTCTTCCTCTTGCCTTCAGCCACATAACATCTGCCTTATTAACATTATATTTTCTACAGAGTGAGTTATGTTCTGAAACTCGGTAAAGGCACAGAAGAGTTGCGTGTAGTGGAAAGTTCTTTTATAAATAAATAGAGAAATTGCATTTAAATAGTCCTTTAGAACTTTATTTTTTTACATGTCCTGAAGATGCATATAATTTAATGTAGGGGGCAGAGGTCAACATAGCCTTTCAACAAGTAGATAACCAAAGAGAATGCAAAAATTTGTCTTTAGCCTTGGTTAAGACAATGGAGTAAAACAACGTGTTTTTTGTTTGGTTGGTTGGTTTTTTGTTTGTTTTTTTTTTTGTTTGTTTTGTTGTTGTTTTGGGGGGGGTTATTTTTTGTTTGGTTTTTTTAAGTTTTCTCTCCCTTTTGGACAAATACCACCTCAGATAGGTGAATTCTAAAAGGAAAGCAAAGAAATTCTGTCCCTGAAGTAACTGCTCATGGCATAATGCTTCTATTCTTCCAAGAGGCAAGTTGCTTAGAAAACTAAGTTTACCAAATATTAAAACTCAGTATTATTCTACAGTACTTCACAGTTTAACCTTGATGTCTGCATCCACAAACTTACAGTTCTGTCACTTTTAACGTCTCAGTGGACTTAATTTTGTGCCTTATACTGGTACTTTCCTTTCGTTGTGCATATGGCATGTTAGGAACAACACAGTTGTTGAGACAATTCTCTGATCTTTCTCATGCCAGAAGTGATACCTGATCTTGGTCCTGCTATGCTTTGTAATGGCTAACATTGTACACTGAATTATACTTTAGTGAGCTCTGTTGCCTTGGAGAGGGCCAGTGATACCTGTCTGCTGCTTATAAACATTTAGGTTTGTGTAAAAAGAATAAATGACAGACACTCTGCCAGAGAATGAGTAAATAGGGGGAAAGAGGAAGGAAGATTTTGAAATGCGACTTGGCTCTTAGTGCTGCAGATCTTTAGGTACCCATTTTCTGTGGACTTTGAAGGGAGCACTGCATCCTGAAGTGGATTTGATACGAAGACACTTTTGTGGAGCAGTGTTAGCCCGGGTCCTGGTCTTGTACATAGACACAGAAGAGAATTCCCTCTGAGGACTGGATTATCTTTCTTCTGCCTTCTTTGGATGCAGACACGGTTAGACATCATAGTTGGTCCCTAAAACATTACTTTAATCTGTCTTATGTCTGAGAGGAGATGCTTTTCAATTTCAAAAATGCTTTAATTGCCTTCCATATTGTCCTTTTTTGGCTTAAATGGGACATTTAAACATGACTGCCAAAGATTGAGTCTCCGGGCTCTTCAAAGTAGAGCATGAAGGTTTTCTTCATGCTGAAAATGCTGTGTTACACTTTGATAGAGCATAATAAAATGTGACTGCCTGAGATGAGCAGTTGCTTCATTGTGCATGACAGAGCAAATCAATTTTCCTCCCATTGCTTTTCCTCTTGGGAGATAACATGCCAAAATAGTCAGTACCCTGTACTATGAATGTTCCGGGAGAGACAAATTGTTCACTGAAGTTAGTGGGTTTTTTCCCTTTCCATTTTTTTCTCTCCTCCAATAATGGTTTAAATAATATTGCCTTTGGAAGTCTTAGCATAGGATTTCAGATATCAAAAAATTTGTTGTGGGTTTATTCCTTCACTAAAAGATTTTTATTGGCTTTTTTTCTACTGTCAGCTCAAATATTTTCTTGTATTTGGGAATCAAATAGTAAGTGTGGCTGCTCTGAAAGGTTTAAGGTTGTTGTGGAGGAGGTTTGGCACAGCTATGTATGTTCTGTCTAAAAAGAGTATCTTCTGGAAAACACAGGTCTTCCTCATTTTCTAACTTTACAGGATTATACAGTAATATAGACCATTAAAAGTGTTGTGGTGAACTGGCAAACAATGCTCTTCAGGGAGAGAGAAATGAGATGCAAATCATTTCAGTCTGTCAAATTTTGTGCTGTAGAAGGAGCAATGCAATCTAACATGAGTCACTGTGAGTTGTAAACAGAGGTAATTTGAGTATGGAAGCTATCAGTGCATGTGGAAGAGGCCAGGAAATGTGCTGAGCTTTCTGGATGTGCAGGACTATGCAGAGCAGCATTTCTACAGGTGATGCTATTTGGTTTTCTCTGTAGTCCAGTGTACCAGGGAAGGTATCAAGTTTTCAGGAAGGGTTGAGTGCTTGGAAAACTGGCTCTCTGTGAGGGGTTGGTTTGAACAACCAAGATAGCACCTGAGAAATATAAGCCATAGGATGAGAAGGGACATTCTTGAAATCCGAGAAGTTAACTTGGCTGGTGGTACAAGTACCTGCCTGTGTACCTGTGATTGGCTGGGATTTTGGGTGTTGTGTTTTTGTTTTGTTTGGGGGTTTTTTTCTTCCCTTCCTAAAACAGCCCTGTTTCTGCTATCGTAAAAGGATGAAATAATAAATCTTCCTCACGACTTCTTGCTTTTCCTGTGGTAGACAACAGTTTGACTGCAGCACAAAGTTAGGGAAATGTCCTGAAAATCTCAGAAAAAAATAGCATGATCAAGAATATTATTGAATAAACTTTGCATTATGAGAAGGTAGAACCTAAAATCTGGCAATTTGAGTAACTGTCAAACAGCTACTCGTAGAAGCTCCTACTTAGCAGTAACTTGTCTAGAGGGCCAAAATGCTGCTGTTTATGCCTGCAGATGTAGGATTTGTAATAATGGAATAATGGAATCAGAACCAGGTGTGTCACAGATGTTGGGACCTTAAAATAACACATTCAAGGCTTTGTCTTGGATTCTTCTGTAAGACATTTTGCACAACTGAAAGTGAAAATGGTACATAGGAGATGATGGACAAAGGGATCCTTCTTGATGTGTCAACCACTCTGGGTTTTGGTGTGTGTTTGGAACAGATCTGCAGCTGAAGGCAGAGCCACTAGTGAGCTGCAAGAGCAAAAGAGACTGGTGGTTAAGATATGTTTAATATGTGCTGGCTTTCTGGGCCTGGTAGGCTACAGGATGCTGTTGGCTCTCTGATGAAGAACTTCAGATGAATTTCAAAGAGATCTCTGAGGTTCTGTGAAGACTTCAGACTGAATTATGCATGCTTAACAAAGACATTAAAACCAATTGAACTTCAAGCAGTAGAATCTGGTGTGTTATAATGATACCACATATTGTGTTATTATTAGATCTGCTGAAAAGGGGCAAAGTGAATAATGCAGAAGTTGGAGTTTGAAGCGTCTTAGTAAAAGTGCATCTCTTGAACACTGTCTTGTTGGTTTCTCGATAGTTTACTTGCTAAATGTGTTAAATGACAGCATTTCAGTCACACACTCTTTTTCCTAGATTGAGCTAAGGGGAGAGGCATTACTTGGTTTTCTTGGTGTATGAGGTTTCATGCAGACTCTTTGTAAATGAAAATGAAAACATGCCTAAACATGAGGTGAAAAGATGTTACAGAATGTGACATCTTTTTAGTGATGCCTTTGTGGTCAAAATAGCAACAACCAGTGGTGCAGCAAATCTCTGCTATCTCCACAAAACTGAAAAACTGAGACATCAATTAAGTGACTTATCTAAACATAAAGCTTACTTTTAAAAATTCTACTTTCCCAGGTTATTGCCAAATGTCTGTTTTGAGACATCTGAAGCCAGCAAAACTGCTGGAATGGGCTATGGATTAATTAGTCCAAAGTGAAGGCAATGCATGCATGTGTATTTTCCAGTCAGGCTGATGGTGTTCTGGTCTCCCTTTGTGGCGCTTTGTCCTTGTAACCCAGTTGGAAGATTTCTGGTGGAAAGAGATCCTAGTGTGGCTCCCAGTACCCTGTCTGTTCAGTTAGCTTATCAACGTAATCTTTTAATGTTGCCTTCACCAGAGGGGGAACCAACACAGCATGAGGATAAAAGCTGCTCTCCATTTGTTTTATCTGTAGCCATTAATTAGAAACCGATGAAAGAAGCAGACTTCGTTTCAAGGCTGATTCATTCTTCTTCATCATTCAGGCATCCCGAACACAGAAACGCTGCTGCTCTATAGCCAAGTAGAGCACATAGCTGAAGCTCAGATAGCTGGGTTTGTTCACACAGTGACTGAGGATTTATACAAATTATTTAGATGCTGCGCTTCCTGATTGCTTGTAAACAGAGGCTCTTGCAGGCATTCTGAGAGGTCATACTTTATGTATTTGCATGCCTTAATCTTCCAAATGGCTGGTGGTACAACTGTGTGCTTAGAGCCTTGGGGGTTTCTAAGTGACTTTTGCCATATATTACAAATTGCTTTTCCTACATCAAAATAATTTTGAATACTAAGGGTGAGGGAGGAGATGAATACATTAATGCAATATGGTTTGCATCTTACTGAAGTGTGTTGATAAGACTTCTGCTGAGCTCTGTGGTGTGTAAGGAGGGGATTGAGTACGTGTCTTTTCCCACTTGTGCGCCTTGTCTAAGAGTAGCAGTCGCATTGAAAGTCTGCTTTGTCTGTGTCCACAGATCAGTCACGGTGAGGATAACTCCATCATGTGCTCTCTAATTACAGCATTGCATTCAATATTTTCCATCCCTTTGTAGCCATATAGGACGGGAAAGTAGACAGTCTGTCTGGAAAATAAAGGAAACTCAGGCTTGGAAACTCAGCATTGCATTATGTTCCTCTGTGGTTCATCTGCTTTCAGCCCTGACTTCTCTCGTACCATCTGCCTGCTACAATTGCGCCCTGGATTTAGCTGAAGAAAAGTATTTGTAGTGGAATGAGGCAGAAGTGTGAAATCACCTTCTGTGTCCTCATGAATGCCACTGAATTTCTGGGCTGTGTTATCTTCCTGCAGCCTCTCCAGTCTGCAGAGATATTTTTCTGTTTCTTCAGGTATTTACCAGTGTGGGGCCTCTAGAATTCTGAGTTCAGCCAGTCTGGAAGGATGTTTTTTATTGCTGGGTGTCAGAATTCTTCTGGAGAGGTTAGATTGAGAGAGATCAGAGGATATCCTATGAGGATGCAGACACAATCTAGTCTGATAAAACATTATCTGAAAGAGACATAACCTGTTATCCTGTAGAGCTTGTCTGTTTTTGCAGGCTAGAGAATGGGTACAGCTACTGTAAATGTGGATTTTGAAGATAAATAACTAGACTTGATACTTGCATGGGTTTATATATTGGCTCTATTTCAGCTTCTTCACAGAGATACCCTTAACCTAATACTACTTCTAGTTCTGGTCCCTGGGGCACTTCAGAGAAATTCTTCATGTCTATGAAAAATATAAAAGCAAATCTAGGAAAGATGTGGTTTCTTTAAATTAAGGCTAGTCCCCCAACAACCATTGTTCTGGGAAGTCATGGTCTCATTGCTGCTTTCTTGACCTGAGCAGAAGCAAATACTGATCTCTTAGACTAACATACCACCTGCACAGCACTCAGCAGTTCCCAATACACCCTTGCAACAATGCCTGCTTCTGCCAAATGGCTGAACTCTGTCTAAAGTTAAGTGTGATCAATTCACCTGGGTAATTTCTACTGGAAGACTTTGAATCAGATGGGGGTTCTTCAAGATGCCTGAAGGCATCTCTGCTTATATTTCCTCTAGTTTTTTATAGCAGCATTAAGAGGCTATTGGGATATGGTTCTCATCTAATTCACTTCTGTGCCTCTTTCTAAGACTAGGTAAGGGAGCACAGAAACTGGCACAATGTCATACAACAATTAGGGTTGTAAGAGGCCTTTAAAGATAATCTAGTCCAGCCACTTTGTAATGAGCAGAGACATTGTTTACTTCTGTTCAGCTGTGCTGATACATTTTTAAAAGTATGTACTGAACTTTACTCTTCATAGCCATTAACTCTGCCCTTTCTAAGGGCATCCATTGGGGTGCTTGGTGGCCAGACATCCATGTCTGCTCTCCCTGCTCCTTCTACTGCAGGGATGCAGCCAGAGGGGACCATGGCCTGCAGAACCACTTGCCTGTTCAGGTAGAAATTCAACTCATTTGTTGTCCTTCAGGATACTTTTGTAAAGGTGCTTCGCTAGGTAAGAAAGATGTTTTTCTGAATAGGCACATATCCAGTAAGCACCCAAAGCCACGATGCAGAGAATACTGTGCTGTGGCAAACAGTACTGGTGGTCGAGGACATTCTTTGGGTAGATACATTCACAGCGATGGGCCTGCAGTTTAGCAACTGCAGTGAATTCAAGTGGTCACTGTGGCAGGAAAACAAAGCAGAAAACACAAACAAAACTTTTCTTGGGCTAGCATAGAACAGCAATGTGATTTAAGGTGGAAAAAACACCTTTTCCTCTCCTTTGAGTGCTGTTATTTTATCTGTGTGGTCTCAGTAGTGGCGAAGATGATTGAGGATTAGAGAAACTGTATACCAGTGATTCCTTCTCAGGCTGGAGAGGAGGAGCTAAATCCTTCTAGGGTTTGTGATCAAAGCAGCAGCACTTGGAGCTGTGTCCTCTTCTTATTTCATGTTGGTCGCTAGTGTAAGTTTAGCTGGCCTACCAGGGTGGATGGGAGATGTCACCTAGTGTACAATTTTATGTCTGAGTTGGCAACCCCATGGGAACTGGAGCTTGTTACAGTGATGGAAGCTTTATTGGATGCTCTTGATGTCACTGAGAGGGCAGGGTCTCTTTCTTGGCAGGAAGCATGTATTTGACCTTTCACAAAGCTGTGGTCTTCATGCTGGTGGTCATTAATTCCATTCCTTTTAAGGCAGTGGAGAGATTATCTTGATGTCTGAACCTTCCTTGACTCCTGCCGGATAGCACTGACCTGGGTGTAGTCTGGAGCCTGTTAGTCTGACTGTCACTGTCTTCTCATGGCAGTCCATTGAGACCCAGTGTCTGTTCTTGTGTTGTTAGCTCTTGTCAGCTGTCTCTGTAGCTGTCAGGTGGTGTTGACACACCTTTCCTCTTCTCTTAGGTGATCCCCACAGACCAGTGTTGAGTAACTCTTATCCCCTGAAACTGCCTGACGCCATGGTACTGTCAATACCTGAAATTGAAAGAGGTGCATAAGGTAGCCCTGTCACTGAACTTTCCCCTCTCCTCTGTTTTGTACAGGTGTGCTCTGAAATTCATCCTCCATAAACTCTGAAACTCCTCTGTATTAGATGTAGTGTATTCCTTGGTGTATTTGGCCATCCAGGGAGTATTAGTGTGCTTCTCCTATCCTGTATTGGAATGAGTCTTACTTGGAAAACAGATCAAGTGAGTTGTGCATGTAGAGAAGATGGAAATTGGGTTGAAGCCTGTTGTCAGGGAAAACCATTTTCTCTTTTCCTCTGAGCCATTGGCGTTCAACTGTCCCTTTTGCAGCAGCAATGTCTGCACAGTTCTGCCGTGATCCCTTTTCCACCCATCGTGATAGGTGTCATGATAGGACAAAATGATAGGAGGTCAAGCCTCAGGGTTAGGTTGACAGAGGTGACAAAATCTGTCACCAAAGACAAGCCTGTTTTGTTTAGATGACATGCAGCAGTCCCTTGAGATGACCATGGTACTGCAGTGTCTCTTGCTGTGACAGGAATCTTTTGTTTTTTTTCCTATTTAAAAGATTGTCTCTTGGTATTTGGAGTTGTCCCAGACTTTCAGTTTATTGTGGTTTGTGTATAATTATGTGATAACAGTAACAGCTAACACTGCTTCCTCAGAAACTGACCTCTGCAGGGTCCCAGTGAGGGTGAAACTGCATTTTGCATGTTTGTATCCTCTACAGTGCAAGTAGCTTCTCATATGACTTAAACAACCAAGTGGCAAAGTGGAGGTTCAGAGTACAGCTTGCCCCTTTCACAGCAATTGATGTGTGTAAGAAGTGTTTAGAAATTACTTTGAACTTGAGCAAAAAGCTCCTGATGTGGAAAAAGGTACTTGCCCGTGTGTCATGGCAAATACTTGGAATCTTGCTCCTTTGGGACAATGATTTCTCCGACTAGTCATTGCTAGAAATTCTTTGGCAAAGAATTGGTAGAATGGTGTAACATTGCAGGTGCCATGGCTAGAAGTAGGAAGCACACCTGTTAAATTGTTACTGTTCTGGAAAGCAGCTCAGCAGCCTTCTTTGCAAAGACTGACCCTACTGTCCTTATTCTGCAAGTTCAAACCTGATAACATGGATGCTGAGTCCGAGTTCCACAGAGATGACTCGGACCTGACTTCTATAAATCATCAGATAAAATTGATATAGTGGCTGTAAATAAACACAAATACATTCTACTTAAAACAGGAATTCAGAGTTTTGATCCAGTTGCTTATCTTGGAGCTTTGCCACTATCCTAGGTAAGTCTACACAGAAATGTTAATAAATATTGCAGGTATAAATTGACTTTAATCCTGGATGCAGGATGGAATATTGAAGGGGGAGGGGGAAAGCAAGTTGCAGGAACTTGGAGGTTACTTAGAAGACATCTGCTTATTGGAGAGGTGGAAAATTACTGTGAGAATATACAGCTTTGGTGTTGTAGGCTGCATGCACTTAATTTGGGGCAGGTTAGTAGGGAACCATCATATGCTCAAGGAGTTAAGTATGCAAATAATAAACCCATCCATGGAAATGATGGGCCTTAATCCTGCCCCCAGACTTGCACAGCCAGTCAGGCTTCCCATAGGAATAAAAAAGTGCTGTTACTCTGCAGACTTCATAATCTTCAGCTGAAACTGTCTGAAATATCTTACTGCTCTAGGTTTTGTAGTCAGTTGACTCCCACTTCATTTTAAAAACATGGTGAGTAAGTAACTCACCCTTTCTCTTTTATTTGGAAACAAAGTGCAGCATGTAACTTGTGCTTTGTATAGCATGCAACCATGTGTCCTAACTTTTGGTGTGTATTGTTTAAAATCAGGCTTCTGTCAAGCACTTGCTAACTTTTTTCCTTGCTAAAACCACTGAACTCCATAGACAGCCTTCAAGCAGCTCGTCAACCACTGACTTCCCGTAATAAAATACGTTGACTAATGAAGCTAAGCTAAGAAGTAATAAACTCTAACTGGAATTAGGAATTCTACTTAAGAATAACAAGGAGATTATTTTTGGCTTGTCTTATCTGTTGTGTTATACCAGAACAGTATCAAATCCATAGCAATGTCACCAGTTTGCCCGACTTGATCATCTACTTCACCTGATCTCCTGCAAGCAGAGCAAGGAGTCACTCAAAAGCAATGCAGTCTTTAGTGATGACTTCTCCATAGTATCTGTGATGTAAAGAATGAGTTCATGTAATAGTTACAGTTGGAGTTCAGAATGGAAAAGGTCTGGCAGTCAGCTCTGCAGGTTAAGGATGCATCTCCTTAGCTTACAGCTTGATTATTGATAAGGAATAAGCAGGGAAAACTGACCCTCTTTAACTATTTATTCCTGCTCTTTATCTTATAAGACTTCTTTGTGGCTTTACTCTGGACTTTCTGCTCAGTGAAACACTGCCTGCAGGCTTGTGCAGGAAGGTGGGGAGGGGAAAAACTTAATGTATTCCACTCTCTAAGACATTCTCCAGATGATTTAATAGCTTGTCTTCAGCTGCTTTTCCAAATTGCCCTGATGCTTCAGTGGTAAGGTCAGTACCTAGGACAGGAAGAGTGCTGATGAACATGTTAAGATTTGCATTTATTCTAAGCCCTTTGGAATAAGGGAAGTTTCTGCTTCCAGTTTTCTGCTCTTTCAAGCTACTTGGAGAGAGTTATGTCGGTCATGTATTCATGTTTAGAACTGCGCTAGGGTCATGTGTTCATGGTCATATTCTGTGGGGGCAGCTTGCAAATTAACCCTGCTTTGATATCCCACATCAAATAGGAAAGCATATTTTATGTCTTTCTGAGCACAAATACAGCAAATCTCCTTGCCTTCTTTTTCAATAGGGCTGAAAATCTGCTGTGTCAGAAGCCTGTCCCATAGCAAGGTTGTGTTGTGTTTCTGGCAGCTGGAAGACTGGCTCTTTTGGCCTCTCTTAAGAGTCTGGAGATGGTCTAAATTTTTATCTGACTTGAAGGAAGGATCAATACTGATAATGTTTGAAAATTCTGCACACGAGGAAGGAGTTGATGCATCTTCACCCTGATACTTCTGGACTGATTTCACATCAGACATGTGGCTTCTGAATGGAGCTGGTGTGGGAGCTGTGTTAGAATGCTCTGTAGCCTTGCTGTAGAGGAGTTTTTTTGATTTTACACTTCTGAAATGTTGATGCTCCTGTTCATGTAAAAACAACACTTCTTTTTTCACTGGATAATGACCAACAGGCTTGTGTGGATATTAAATATTAAGTCTTACTCTGAAGACGTAGCAATGCTGTGTCTTAAGCAAGAGCTACTGCCTGCTCTTTTCCCTCCATTCCCACAAATTCCTCTTCTGGTAGAGAATTAGATCTGATCACAGTGCATGGAAGCCCTTTAGTCATAACTAAAGTGCTGCAGTGGCAATTTCTGTTGTGGCTGTCTAAGCTTATGCTCCAACTCTCAAAACACTTAACATGTGAATCCTCCAAAACACTTGGAGTAGTTCATGAAGCAATGGCTATTGATTAAAAGAAAACAAACAAAGTCCAAATGCACCAGTAAACAAGATTAAATTTCAGAAATAGTTGTTTTTTCAGAGGAGGGGGGGAATTTGTTAGTCAGTCAACTTACATTGTGCTTAAGGACCTATTTTTAAACAGAAATAGCTACATTAATATTCACTGCTCACATCTGGTCTGTTGTCCCTGTTTCATGCCCAAACATAGCAGCTTGTGCTTGTGAATTGCTTGAATTTTGCAAGAGCTGTGGC
This sequence comes from Cinclus cinclus, assembly GCF_963662255.1. NCBI lineage: Eukaryota > Metazoa > Chordata > Aves > Passeriformes > Cinclidae > Cinclus > Cinclus cinclus. Next base: position 12,462,529 of record NC_085052.1, on the reverse strand, counting down.
TGACTTTTTTTCTGACTCCTTTTCTTCATCCACCGAACGCTCAGCAGCGGCACCAAAGTACATGTCATACCCCTCAGAAAGTGCTGCTGCTTTACAGCTTGGCAGCAGTCATACACAAGCCAGCAGGAAAATAAAGATGACCTTTGAGATTTGATGCTAATAGAGCGATTGTCCTGACGTGTAATCCCAAATTTCAGAACAAATACCTCTAGTCAGCTTCATTGTTAATTGACACAATTGCTGCTGGTGTGATCTAGCAGTAATAATAATCTCATGATGGGCTGGAACATCTCTGCTGCCATCCCTGCTAATTGGGGCTGGGTGAGCAGAGTGCACTGCAGGGATGTGCTGCCCAGCAGAGCATGTCCTGGCACTGACAGCTGCCCAGGGTTGATAAGAACACTTCACTTCTCTTGGTACCAGAATTGCTGAAAGGCACAGTCCAAGGGGTGGATGATCCTGACACTTGAATTTTCCTTTTTCGTAGATTGGCTGCCTAGTAACATAAGCACAGCAGCTGTTAATATATGCAAACAGTGTGTTGAAACTTCTATTCATACTGATTTTTATAAACCAAGTTATGTTCTAGTTATGTGTGCTGAGCTTCCAACAAGGCATGCCATGCAGCTGCTTGGCTTATTGATCCCAATCACGGCCTGATGGGAGTAAATTTCCCTAGTGTACAGACAGCAGCTAAACTTGTGCTACAGACTTCGGTAATGCAGTTTCTAACTTTGTCAGATCCCTTATGGAGAAGTCTCAGGTAATTAGACAAAGTTCTACCTGGTTGCTGATTTAAGACCCATGTTGGTACTTCTATTTTTAATCTAAAAAACTTCAAATAGAAGAAAACTTACTGTATTATCTACTGGGGCTGTGAAGGAACTTGAAGTCTGTGGGAGAAACTGAGGAAAAATGTGTCTGGAAGGCTTTCTTACATTTCTGGCACATCTGCATCTGGCCTTTCTGCCCCTGGAAAAGAAACGTTAAGAGTCCTTAAAAAAATCTGTAGCTCTCAACTTGTTAGTTTTTCCTGGAAAAAGCAACTTTTAGATCCAGTATGTATGTTGCACAGCACTTCTTGGTGTGTCCTGCTGCTGTTGCCAGCCTGACCACAGGTGATGGCTGCTCTGAAGCTTTCCATGAGACACCTGGGTGTGGGGGTTTTGTGTTTTGCTTTGTTCCCTTTTTTTCCTGCTTTATCTGTCTTGTGTCTTCATCTTATTTTGTGTTGTGCTGGGGAGCAAGATGCTTTATTTTTGAGGGGAAAGGAAAGGGGCAAAACTGGGACTGGTTTATCAAAAAGTTGGTAGTGTGTTCAAGCCTTGCCACCACTGCACTATTTGCTGTGCCTGGTTGCATTCCCACAGCTTAACAGAGACTGTGGAGCTTTTATTAGTAATTAGCTCGTTGTGGCTTTAGGGCTTTCAGACACGAGTAGTTGTTTTCATTGGGGGTATTAATTATGAATCACAAACCTGTAAACAGCTATAGCCAAGAATGTGCACGTTTGCAGATATGACTGTTTTGCTGTTCAGCCCTGGGTTAGCTCTGCACTGCCCTCATTGTTGTTGCAGAGAAGTGTATGGAAAACATGTTTTTAACCTCCTAGATGCTATTGAATTCCTGCATAGCAGTCTGTAAAACTGTGGGAAAAATGGCCTGCTTATTTGTTTTCTAAGCAATCTGATTTAAATATGATGGCTTGAATGGGTCAAAGTAAGGACTTCGAGAGCCCACTTCTCCAAAGGCTTTGCTTTAAGATCTTCATATAAATACACTTAAAATTATATGATTTTAATCTTCTGGGGGAGGAGGGAAGAAGAGAGTGTTTACACTTGGCAGTCTTACCAGCCTGGCATTGCTGATACTGACTTTATTTCCAGAATTGTTTTCCTGATTTTCTGCAGGCAGTTCTTGATTAAGAAATCAAATTAAATTATCTATTAAACTTGTTAACAGATCTTTTTACTTCAGCGTAGCTTAATTTCTCCTCTTTAATGTGGGATGAGCTTGCTCGCTACTCAGAGAGGTAGGATCCATATATACCAGGAGTCTTGGGTGGTTCCTGTGGGTGGTCAGATCTAAAAAGAGTGGATAGCAGGGACTGGGGTGAGAATTCTAGTAGAGATAAAGACATAGTTGCATTTCTGCAGTGGAAATGTGACCCATATAGTCAGATTTTCACTGCACCTCGAACAACCCAAACCATGATTACTGTTTTTTATAGTTCTGTGGTCATGAATTATGAGAAAGCAAGAACTATTTCTCAGTGCATGTTTGAGTTGTTGATGTCTGACAATAACTGCTGCTATCTGGGGAAGAGCAGTACTGCCCTTTGCTAGCTCTTCTTTCATCACTAGAAAAGCTGCATCTTCCTTTGTTAGACCCTGCTTCATGTGCAGTCCATGAGAAAGTCTGTACTAGACAGGTTTTGAGGGATACCAGAAGACTAATTGGTGGTGCTAGGCTTGCATTTTTTCCAAATACATTTCCTTCTCACCTTCACTTGTTCTTCTCTTGATTTTTACTAAGAACTCTCCCAGTACCTGCCTAAGAAGAAAAAAAAAAACAAACTAAAACAAATTTGACCTTGAAATGTTTTGTAGAGGTAATAAAAATTGAATCATAAGCTGGCTTTTGAGAAGTAATTTTCTTGGATAGATCCTGAAAGTGCTTTCATTACTGCCGGTATCCTTTCTTTAAATGTATTTCGTTTAGGAGAAAACACAGACAATGTGTGCTAGCTAATTTGGAGTTTATTGCTAAGTATTTCTCTCCTTTACATTTATGTAAAAGGCAAAGGTAAGGTGTTTTTATCCAGTTTTCTCTCCTCCCCTTCCAAGAAACAGATGGCCTGACCTGTGTAATGCTTTAAGTGTTGGAATTGGCATCAGTGTCTTCTTAAGGATTATTTTTAAAAAAACAAAACCCAGGAAACGTATCTGCTCAGTGTGAAAGCTGGTCTGTACAAAAATAGCAGGCTCACAATATGTGACTGAGATGATTCCCTTGACCTAAATAAGGAAAATGATTACCTGACATTTGGAATGTGGCTTTGCTTCCAGCGTTTCCCCCTGCTGTCAGGTGGTACTTGTACCTACCTTCTCCTTCTCTGCCTGTGAGCACACACTTCTCAGCAGTGTTGCAGCTTCAAATATCTCTGCACGCTTGGATTTACAAGTCTAAGTACATCTAAGTCCTGGCTATTATTTGAATGGCAAGGTTTTTGCTGGAAGTGAGGCTGGTCTGATAGGTACACATGCACCAGGAAGGAAACTGATAGAGTTGTTGATGATGGAAGGTAATCTTGGTATGGAGGGTCAACCACGAGTTTTAATTATGCCTAAATATTTGTTTCCTTTTAAAGTTAATATTTCCTGAGTATAAAGGTAAGGTTGTTGCTATTCTTAAATACAGGCAGTTGATTAATTGTTCTTCACAATGTGGTGGAGCCCAAGCCCAGCAGAGCATAGATTCGTATTGTTTTCTGTAATAAGTGCATTGATCTCTGAGGGCTATTGTTGGTGAGGAAGAAATTATCACAACTGAAATCTGTTTAACTCTGTTAGGTTTTACTGGTGTTGTCATTTCAGTTAATGAGATTCTAGATTGAATCTCAGAATCAAATCAAGTTTTATCTGTGCATGGTTGCTAAAGGAGCATTTGTTATAAAACAGGCATGATTACTGTGGCTAAGAGAAAGGAGTCGATGATAACAGATCCTAAAATAGTGTGCTTTGATAAAAAATGAAGATGCTGAGCATATCCTGGTGAAATATCTTGGGAGTGGTCCTTGTTTTCATTTGTCATTATGATTCTTGGTAGTCTTTATGGATGCACTCATTGCTTTTATTGAATGAAATTGCTGTCACACTTGTAATTTTTACTGCATTTTTAAAACCTTGCTTCAGTTTCATACTGCTGTATGGAAATGTTTGACCTGAGTTGGCCAGTGACTAGCCAAGAAGATACATTTTGAACCTTCATTTGCTCTTCTTACCATTTGCTGTACACTATAAAAAGAATAGGAAAAATTCTGTGGGCTAATTTCTGCTAATAGCCAGACATCACCAATAGCCCATGAACGGAATTGCTGGGGGCTGGAGGAACATCCTTTGGAAGGCTGCTGACTGCTTGCTGTGTACTTCTGTTCCCTTGGCACCTGCTGTTGGCCCTGCGGAGAGAAGAGTTTCTGGTCTGTGGCGTGGTCTTGGATCACACTCCTTGCAGCTATTTCTACAGAAAACCCATCCTACTCCGCTGAAGCTGTGGGCATAGCTCTGCTCTGTTAGCGTGGATTAAAGATGATGCTTTGTGCTCATTAAACAAGGCTGCAATGGTGGTGCAGGTGGAGAAGAGAGATGTTTTGCTCTTTATTGCATTGCTGCCTTTCTCAAGGAGAACACGAGAAGATTGTCCTTTAGGATGCCTCTTTAGCCTACTGGTCACCATGCTCTGTTCTGAATAGAGTCCGTCACTCACTTCTCATTGCCCTCTGTGGACAACTGTCTTGCTGCAAGTCCCTTGTTTGTTGGCATTTCCTTAAACAAGGAGCTCTGTGTAAAAGCATTCATTTTGTTGCAGCCGTCTTTAAAGAGAGATGTTTGACACATTTCTAACCGAGGCCAAGCAGTTGTTGAGCAGAGTGAAAGTTGTTTGATCTTGCTTCTGTTACAGTATGTGCTACCCTGAGCTGTTACACTCAGAGCAACACTGGCTTCTGTTTCGTGCGGCAGGTCTGCCCAGGCAGCTCACCTAGGCGATAAATAACATGCTAATTGCAACAGAGCTTGACCCCTGGGCAGAAGTGGAGATGGCTGCCTTGTGTCACTTCGAGGGAAGAGTTTCCATATAGGCATTTACCCAGTGGAGTTAATGAGCTGTGAACACACACTTCCCCTGGTTGTTGTTCACTGTTTGTGTCACCACAGCTCTGTCGCTCTTGTGTGTGTCCTAACTTCCTCAACTCTCCAATCTTTGGGATTGCATCTGTGCCAGTATTCTGCTTCTGTGTCTATCTGTCTATCTTGTTTGCAAGAAACACAGATTTTGGTGTGATTTAAAGTCAGTTGTAATAATTTTTTGTTTTATATATAACGTGTCCCTCTTAGTCAGGCAAGCAAACTTTTAACTGAGTTTCAGGCATTCTGTAGGTTTAATTTAGTCACACCCACCTTAGGATAGTTTTGCTGAAACCTAAAATAATTTTGCTATATGTACTTAATGCAGATATTTATCTGCTGTTTCAGTTCAGGCCTAGTGGTGATGTTCATCCACAGTGATGTGTGATTACATGTGTGGACGCTTACAAATGATCATCAGCTCTCTGGTATTTTGAAGGTCTTTTTGTGCGATTTTGCAGACCGTGGCATTTTGTATGGGAGTTTTTGGGGACATAAGGCTTTTGTGTAGTTTTTGGGGATTTTTTGCAGGTAGGTTAGTAATGAGAAGATGATTAGGGCACTAGGGAATAGCTTTCCCAGTGGAGCTAGTATGTTCTAATGAATCTTGTTCATGGGGTGTACTTTTAATCTCATCAAGCATAACTAGCAGGTCTGGTTTGGCAAAATTAACTGTTCTGCCAAGGCTTTGAAGTCACTAATGTTGTATTCCCTTCTCTTAACAAACCCCATTACACTTTCCATAGTCTGACTGTGCATTTGGCCAGGCTGCATTGCCTGGGGAACAGGGATATAGATCAGCGATTGTGGAATAGCAGGACCCAGAGTTATCTAGGATCCAGGAAAGGCGTGATTGAAACCAAGAATGCTTAGGAGAAGAAAGTTTTAGGAGCAGGTCTTCTGTGAAGGCTTACATGGATAGAGCTTTTTTTTTTTTGTCTGTGTCTTGAATTAAGTATATGACAACTTTCAAGGGATTATGAAATTGAGAGGTCTTTGATTTTACAGTCACTGTGAACTTTTCACCGAGTCTGTTGGAGTGGGCCAAGGATGAACCATGAAATTCTTTAGCAAGACAGGCTCATCTTTTCTTCTATTTTGGTGGAGAAATGGTTCTTGTGTGAAGGCGTTTGATGTGGAAGTTCATAGAACTTCCCTGTTGGAAAAGAGCTGAGTGTCTAATTAGCCAAAAGACTTTAATCCTCCTGCCAGACTACCTGCAGATAAGCCTTCAAGCAAAGTACATGTTGAATTTCAGCTGGGAGTAGTATTTGGAAAAATTAAGAAAATAAAGCAAATATGATACATTGCTCTAATATACCAAAAACTTAGTCCCTTCCTCCTCTTGCTCTCTAGACCTTCATTTTGGATGTCACTTACTGTTTGGATTATGGTATGTTATTTCAGAATTTCTAATTAATTCTTATTTGAATTTACACCACTGTGACTTTTAAGTACTTTAATGGGAGCTGCTGTTATCTCTGTAACAGAGGAAAGATTCTTTCCCCCCCAGCCCATCCAAATATTTGAGTTCTTTTAGGAGGGCATCACAACTGAAAGGTACAGTGCTACAACAGTTTCTACTTAATTTCTATAGGAGCTACTTTCTAATGCTAATTTCACGCTTGATAAATACAGTCCCTTGTTGCCTAGGCAGCAAGTAAGGCACAAATGTTCATTACTGCTCTACTGGTTAATGAGTCTCTAGTGTTCTGAAGAAATTAGAGCCAGAACTAAGTGGGTTTACTCACTTTAAGTCACCCCCAGCCTAAGAAACCAATCTGCAAATTGTTTCCAGCTCAGATGTGGTACCTGAGCGCAATAGTGGTTGAGTTAGCAGAAGAACTTAAAGAAGTGTTTGGTACAGCACCACCAGAGTAAATGTGTGCAACACTTCTGCCTTGGTTGTTCTTTTCAAGGTCTGCTGGTTTACAAGGATGTCTTTGCTATGAACAGCAAAATATATAAAATTCTACAACTGAGATATCTAGAAATACACTTCTTGTCAACATTCGTAGTCTTTCTTAGCATTGTCTGGCTTGGCCAAGCGAGCCTGACAGTCTCTAAGCAATTTCAGAGTCATATTTTTGTGTGCTGACAGAGCTTTGTGTCCTGTCATTCCTAAATTTTCTGTAAAACAAATTAGGGCGTACTTGGTTTGATGTCTTGAAGCAACAATAATATTTTCTGATATGAATGTGTCAAGGTAGCTTTTGCCAGTGGCTGGTTTTGCACCAAGTTCTCAATTTCCTTTTTTCTTTTTTCTTCAGATCTCGTTTGTATAGATTTGTCCAAGTTGATTCAGTTCACATGTAATTAAGGCAAGAATTCCTTGGTGTTCAGTTGGTTGACAGTGGGCTCTGCTTGTTGACCTTTTCTTTGGTGACTCAGCATGGAGAGCTCAACACTTCCCTGCCAGGCAGAGAACATTGTTAACTTCTATCCCATTATTATTTTTCATTTAAAAGCTAATTTGCTCTTTTGCCTTCAATCCCTGTCATACACATTATTTCAACTGTTAAATAATATGAGAGTTTGTCTTTGGCAGGCTGCACATGTCATCTTGCCTTGGGAAATCAAAGGGGAAGATTACATAAGAGCTGACAGTGAATTTGGCTCCAGAATGTCATTAAACTAATGAACGTTGTGTTTTCTTTCCGAGCCACAATATTCTTGAGTTCAAAACTAAAGTCTTTTAATGTGTAATCTAGGGTGCATGTAGGTGAACTGCAAAACTTCAGGAGCTTTCTGATCCTACACTATAAACCAGAGCATAATCCTTGGTTTAAGAACTGGAAGTACAATCCAGACATATGGAAGTTAGTGGTTCCTAAGTGAATTTAGAATAATTTAATTTTAAATTTATTTTTCTGTCTCTAAAGTTACAGCTCCTTAAATTTGATGTGGGCTGGTATTTGCTCTCTGAAGGACTCCCATACTGCCAATTTGAATGCAGGAAAACATTGTCTTTATTTGTGCGAAGTGTTAAAAAAATTTATGAAGAGGAAAGACCTGGTACAACCACTGACTTATTACATGGTTTTAAAAGCTCACGAAGACCTTACAATGAAATTCTATAACTGTAATACGTGTATTAATTGAAACATAAAGCTTTGGCCTAGTATTGCTAAATTCACCTTTTTATCATTGGAGATCCTTAATGCTTCTATATAATGAGAAGAAGGGAAGTGATCACTTTCATGTAGTTCAAAAGCATAGTTTTGTGTGAAGCAGCAGTTTCCCATGTCTCAGAACTTTTCCGTTGATATTTATTGAAATAATATATTTGACTGCACATGGGGTTTTTTTGCACCTGGTTCTGCTGGCTTTGTGCTGGGGCTGCAACATCATAGCTCTGTTGTTTTGCTGTGTTATAAACACTGTAACTACTAAAACATCAATACAAGTCAGAAAGCATTTTGTACCAAAAAAAAAAAAAAAAGTCTTGCAGTGCTCTGTTGACTCTTGACATGTTTGAAAGTCTGCAGTAGGCAGGCATTTACAATTCAGAAGAGAATATAATAGGATGCATGGGTGTGCACTGCTGTGTTTAGGATGCTGTTTGCTATAATGCACTTGATTACTCCTGCTTAAGAGAAGAAGCTTGTTTAACACATAAGTCATGTTGTAATTTTTGTTGCCATCTGTTATGAGAAAAAGAATATCAGTGCATTTAGAGACATTTTCTCTTTTTGAATATATGAGAACAAAATTGAGATTTTGGTACTTAAAATGAGCCTGTTCTGAAGCAAAGCCACATGCCTGAGATGAATAGTGATGGTGCCATGGAGCAGGTCCATAAGCCCACCAGTTTGAGTTGTCTCTAAGTTGAAAGATTTGGATCTTCGTGCGTGTGCATTTCAACAACCCTCATATGAACAGAGGGTAGCTTTGTTTGAAGTGGGGCCCTTGTTACTTACCTCAGACTTCAGACTTTTCTTACATAGCAGGGAAGTTTATTTTGCAAAATAATTAGGATCCCAGGGTAGATGAGATGCTTGAAACTTCTACACTTACAGGTGTACTGACTAGTGCAGCCCAGATATCAAGGGTAGATAATGGAAAGTACCAGATAAAATAGTGGCATCAAGGATAACCAGATTTGTTAAAAATAACTGGGCATTTGAATATATCAGCTTGGGTAAGAAGCCTGATGCAAAGATGTAGCCTATTTATAAGACACAACCATTATAAGTAGCTGTGTGTTTATTTTTGGGTGATAGGGTAATTTTCTTTAAAATGTACCATTTTTTTCTCTTAAAGCTGTGGCAAACTTTTCAGGGCTTCTGTAGCCATGTCTGTTCATTGATCTCCTGGTGCCTTCAAATTTGGATCTAGTTTCTTTCCATAGAACTTGTCCCTGTTCCTGTTTCTCCATCAAGAAACTGTTGTTTTGTGCAGGATCAAGGCAAGTGACTAATGTTCTCTGAAAATCTATTCAGATTCGGAATCTGCTTAAAATTAAGAGCAAAATAAGCAGCACATGCTCCTTTTGGATAACTTGGTGCTTGCAATCTTGTGCTTGTGCTGCACAGGCAGAGTGGTCAAGCTGGAAATTGGAATTGCAATTGAAAAATATATGGTCCTATTTACTCAGTATTTAAACCTGTAGTAAATCTTATTTACTGTTCTGCTTGCTTTGTATGCATAGCCTACCCTGCTCAGTATTCAGAGGCAAAAAGTGTATTAACATTTAATATAAAATGCTTCAATCTGGACATAGTGTTCAAGGTGCTTGCTAAGTGTACAAAATGTTTTGTTCAATGTTCAGGGCCACTGCCTCAGGGAAAACGATTCCAAGTATACTAGAGCAGTGTGGTAAGATGTGATGGGCTCCTCTGCCACCACCAGCACCAGATTAGTGAATCTGGGTGGCTGGATGAAGTTGGGTGGAGTCAAAGTCACATCTTGGTGTCCTCTCTTTGCTGAGGTGCTACCAGGTTGTGTGTGTGCAGTCACACATCCCACTATACCTTCTCTGCCTCCAGGCACCTGTGGCTGCAGGCTTTACAGAGGCAGAAGCACCATCCTTGTATTTAGCAGCATTCAGCTGACTTATTTTCCTTGAATCAATCCATTTTATTCTTTTAACTCTTCTAACTTAATCTCCACAGTATCCTGAGACACTCTCATCCATGGCTTTAGTGAATGTGGCTGCCTACCTCCTTGATTGTTTTGACCTTGTTATCATGCTTTGTTTTAAAAACACGAGAGGAATAGGAGTACATTTGGAAAAGCATTTAGGAAGGCAGGATTTGAAGGTAATCTAAAGTGCTATCTTGGCTCAAGATAGGTTCAGCCTGCAGCTAGTACAGTGCCTGCTTCTTTAGACTTCTGTACTGGCCAGCCAGAATACTTTGTTAACCTGTTCTATTACCACCAGATGTGGGGAAAATACTATTTTAGAAATTAATTGTAAGCTGCGCTATAAACAAATATCCAAATGTGAGTAGTTTCAGTGTATTAGGTAAATAATGACCATCATTTTACTGATTCAGTCCATGTGTAGTTACGTGATAATCCTTGACTTGCCTGGCTAAATTCCTGTTCACCTCCCCACTTACTGAATGAACATTTCTTTTCTGAAAAGAAGATAAGCATTGTCTCCCTTTCTATTTATTTCTTCCCCCTCCTTTTCCCTCGTCTTTCAATATCAGTGTTGGTTAATGGTATGTGAGAATTTAAAAATTCTTCTCCCTGCTTAGTTATTTAGTTAGTTTTCATTGTATTCCTCTAGGACTTTGTGACTTGTCTTCAAAAATGCAGACCAGGGGCATAAGACCATAGTTGAAAGGAGTATGACACAACCTATAACAAGGTTTAGCTATGTATTGTTTGACAGAAGATGGGTTATTTTTATACCAACAGTTACAGAGAGAGCTAAGCTGACTTTCCTTGGGCTAATCTTAAAAACCCAAAATACAGGAGATCCCCGTGCTGAGATTTTCCTGACTGCCAAGGGCCTGAAGCTATCACATCCTGTCTATTTGTGCTAATCTGCTGCTCTGCTTAGGATAACAAGCTACAGGGTCTTGCAGATCTCTCCTGGATTGAGTTGTCGCTGTAGCCTGTTTTCTGCTGTAGACATGCTCTTTGCATGTGCCTCATGGATACTTCCAGTCCTATATAGGATCTGCAGCTGGGAGTATGGTGTTGTAGGGCTTGTCTCTTGGCTGGAAGCAGATGGTGATGATAGTTTTCCTTAGTCTTTTTCTCCCAGCACTTTGTGTCTTGGTGTAGTTTTCTGATGAACTTCAAAGTGATTATAAGTTTACTAATTTATTGTTGTTTTCAATCTCCAAAGGACCCTCCTCTACTTCCCATCTTGTAGAGCTAAGAGTAAAATTTCTGTGGGTGTTTTCAAGTTCATTTGTCTCTTGCTTTGTCTGGCACCATTCTACAGTTTTCAGGGTGATGCTTAGTAGCTTTGAAACCAGATCAAGCTCTTGCTGACCATTTGTGCTGTGTTGTTTTTACCCAAGGTGCATTATAGTTAGGGTAACTTAAATGATGTCTCATCTTTCTATCTGGAAATACTGTTCTGGTGAAAGTTGACACTGACTGTTTTATCTAGGTTTTCTGAAGAAACACATCCTATCGTTTATGGATGTCTGCTTTTTTTTTCTTCTTTTTTTTTTTTTTTTTTTTTTAAATATACTGTTCTCTTTATACTGTTCTCTTTGTGCTTTTATTGCTCACTTTCTCTAGTGTTGTCCCTAAATGATATGGGCGATCCCAGGGTACTTTGCCCTCTGAGCAACCTTTGCCTTCTCTGTGGATTTTGAATGTGTTCTTTGTAGTAATTCTGCTGTCAGGATGTTATTTCATCCTCTGGCAGCTACTGCAACATTAAGTATGTAAACTTCTTTCAGTGTCAGAGGCACATGGGCACTGAAAGCAGAAAGGAGAGGCCTCAGGTGCATGTAAGGGAAAGGTGATGCTTGGCCTCTGCATAAGCCAGGTTATATTTCAGTAGGAAAACTTGCCTTGGACCAGATAAGTTCTGTTATCTCTTGAGCTATTTCTGAGGCAGCATCAGACCACAGTACCTCTCCAGGTGCATATTGTTTTCAGGCAATTGAGAGCTCCCCTGATTTGATGTGTGTACTTGTTCTGCTGCTGCTGGTTCACTGCCTGGCATGCTGAGAGCCACACTGGGAGGGAATGATAAAGTAAAACCATCTGTGAGGGCACCTTTGTGTTTATTACAGCAGCAAGGGTTGGTTATCCTAGAATAAAGTATTGTGCTGTAAAGATACAGAATGCAGGGTAATGCCTGCCTTGACTCCTCAGGACTCTGCAGTCTGTGGTCTGGGGAGAGGTCAGTGATATTTGGCACCATAGCTACAAGGAGGCTTTTTGGGAGCAATGGTTTTCAAAATTAGGGCTGATGGAGGGCCATGAAGATTGGTCATGTGAGAAAAGAGCAGACAAGCAAAGATGAGGGCACTGCATTCAGTTAAAGCAGAAGAAAGTATGAAGGTTTCTGAATTGCTCAGCTGCTTTCTAGCTGTTTAGCTTCTCTCTGTAGCCTCGTGTCGCTGGGAGGAGAGAAGATGCTGGGACAGCCTGATGTCTTGTACAGAGCTGTAAATTGGTCTCACTTGTCTCATTCAGAGTCCAGTGATATCTGGAGTGAGATGAACAGCAAGCCTCCTCTTCCATGCTCCAATGCAGGGACACCCAGGTCTGTGGTCTATCTGGGCTAAATGTGCAGTGCCAGGGATACCTTTCAGTGTTTGCAAGCATCTGATCTCATTTTGCACAAAGGGGCATGTACTTATAACCCAACTGGGCTCTGAACCTTACGTGGCATCCAGCCTGTGGCTCTGATCTTGCAAGCATGATGTTTTTTGGTGATAATACTAGGTTTGAAAGATTTCTGGAGCAGACTCTCTTTAGTGCCTTTTTTTGCAAAAAAATACAGACTGGACTATGACCAACCTTCTCATTCTGGTCGTTCCATTTCCAGAAGTTGGTTAGAAGTAGGCTGGAATGAATGTGTGCCTTGTCCATCTCCTCCCCTCTTCTGCAGGGAGAAACTCTGTTTGAGGGGGAGGGCATGGCACTGCTCGAGCTTGTCAGCTTCATGGGGGGAGGATCTGACCTCACTGCTATCTCATCATGGGGAAAAAAAAAAAAAAGGCAAATTTAGTGACTCTCTGGAAGGAAATTGGATTTTTGTGTCTAGAACTGTGCTGAGGTTGTGGCTCTGCCTTGCTTCTGCCAAATAAGCTCAGGATAACTAATGAACTTGAGCAGAAACCTGCCTGCAGGAGCTGCAGTGGCACTTCTTGCACTTTACTATTAATATCGGATTGCTTTTTTGCAGCTTTTCCCTTTCAGGGTCTTGCTGCCATTTCTATTCTGCGTCCTACACCTTCCATTTTTCCTTGCATTTTCTGTTCTCTAACCCTTCCCTTTATACACCTGTGTTTGGTGTTTTTCAGTTTGCCAGTGCCTTATTTCTGTCTTGTGAACTTGTTCCTTTCTGCATGTTGCCTGTGTCTATGTGTCTTTGTGTGTGCAGTGCTGGTAACAGTGGGACAGGCAGAAAAAAACAACTCTGGAGCTGTAACTGTAGTGGTTAAAAAGGTGAGACCTCAAGTTCTCCTAACATACAACCAGGTTGGTATCCCTCCCTCCGTTATCCTGGTCCAAGGCGTCCTCTTCACCACCCTGCCCAGTGCAGCTGTGATCCAGTGGGTGACCAGGGCTGTGTGATGCTGCGTGGGGGAGTTCCTGGGGCAGCTGTTGTATGGCCAAATGCACAGAAATCTAGCTGGATGGAGAAGTAAAACCTGGACATCTTGGGAGGATCACAGTCACAGTTTAGGGGCTACAGGTATGTTCTACTGCACAAAAATGTAACAGTAATGACTAGAAATCCCTGAAATATGCAATTTCAACTATAATTGCTTGTGGCTCCTCTGGCTTTTGTGGAGAACTGCCATTTGACAGTAGCTGTTTTCCATGGAGATGTCTTGTAGTGTATTCAGTGAAGAGCATCTTCTGCTGCAAGCTCTCTATAGGTTTGAATCACCTGAATCCCAGGATTTCAGTGGGAAAAATCTCCAACAGTGTTTGTGCTATCTGTAAGCGATCTTGTGAGCTCAGATACCTTGGGAGATGGAGAAAGCATGGCAAGTGCAACAGGGCTGTCTCAGGAAGCTGTTCACTCCTCTTCCCTGCTGCCTTGGTGCCACTGCGGTGACACAGGCACATGCTGACACAGAACTGGTGGCCAAATGCTTCTTTCCCTTGCTCCAGTATTAACCAGCTGTCATTTGTGGCTGCAGACTGCAGTCCCTGCTCCAGCTTGATCAGTGGACAGCTTTCAGGGAGGGACTGCCAGAAGAGAGATAAAAACAGAGTTACAGGGAAGAGGCACTTAGAGAAATTCCTGTTTCCTCAAGATTTGTGGCTGTCTGGACCCACAAGCCACCAAAAGCAAATTTTCCCAATCTGCTAAATCCCTTTAGGAGAGGAGCAAAAGAAGTCTTCTTTCCATGGAGAATGGCTACATGGCTTGGGAGTGCTGCTGTGTCCCAGAGGATGCAAACCTGAGCAGTCCCTATCCAGCTTGCCTTCTTGCTGCCTGAGGGAATGGAGTCTGATCTGTCATTAATAGCATTTGAGTAACTTTATTTAAAAAAAAAGTAGTTTGGGGGTTTTTAAATGCCAATTGTTTGTTAGTGTCCCGCTAATTGCTCTCTGTAGTATTATGGCTGTTAGCTGGGAAAGGTTGGCAGAAAAACTCCTGACTCCCTCCTGTAAGCTTCTTGGTCTGGAATTGCTTACGTGGTTTTGGTGCTACAGTCTTCACACTGCAAAATTAGGTTTATCCTCATTTTCATGAATCTTCTGTTTTATCACATGCCATTTGTTTTTGTCATGCAAAAACCAAATCACTGTTCAGTTTAACTGAAATACAGGAGGTAAACAGTACAGATGGTAGCATAAGTCAAATCTTGGACTAGCTGAATTTTAAATGTTACAGAGATATAATTTGAAAACTTTTCATAATAAATAAATAGAAATCCTACTCACCAGTGGCTTACTGCATCTGATCAAACACTGCTAATCAGAGAGAGAAAATGGTGAATATTCAAAGGACCTGCTGAAGTTGTGTGATCCAGTCTGGCTGCTTTATCATCCACTTGTACTCTGGCATGTTGGGTGCTATATCTGGACCCCGTGTCCTATAGAGGAGACATTGCACTGTCTGGAGCTGTGGGTTTTACATGTGGGAAGGATGTGCTGGAAGGACAGGCAAGGGTTTGTGTGTTTTACTGTCATTTTGGCTTCACAATATGCATTTGAATGAGTGCTTAGAAGTGTCCTGAAAAGGCATAGAGGACCATCGATGGCTGTTGCATGGGATGGATGTGGAGAGCATTGAAGGCTTGATCTGGTGAATATTCTAATGAAACTGCCATCTTGCACCTCCATGGAATAAATATTTGATGTGAACAGCACCTTATACTTTAAGGTTACCAGTTTCCATTTCTCTGTGGTGTTGAGTGGCTGTCCTGTGACAGTCTCTATAATCAAACATGATAATTCCTAACTCCTTAGGCTTGCTGTGTGCAAGAATGAATGCTTGAGTGGGCTGTCTAGTTGTGCCCGGGTCTGGTTTTGACTGGCCTCTGGAGGAGCAGCACAACCTGGTGCTTACACCCCTGTCAGGGGGAACAGGACTGTGTGCTGCAGGAGGAGGTGCTGAGGCAGAGACTTTAACTTCAGTCCTGCCGTCCTCATGTCTGTGAACCTTGTCCCTAATTATAACCTGAAAACTGTAATATGAAAAGGCTGTGTAATCAGCCTTTTTTTGTCCTGCCTGAGAGATTGAAGTTAAGGTACTGGTAAATAGGAAACAATCTCTGCAGCTGGGTTCTGACCCTGTCAGACATGCTTATACTCACTGTGGTTCTTTCTCAGAACTTCCAGTAAGTGCAATATTGGAGGCTTCTTTAAGCCTTAAAATAAAACCTTGACTTAAGGAAAAAAGTTTGCATCCTAATTGCATTTTCTGTTTAGTCTCACCAATAAATATGTTAGAGACTGCTCTCCCAGTGTTCAGCAGCCCCAAACTGCCTCCTTCAGCCCTGGTGACTCATACAGAAAGGCCAATTCTCAAGATTTCAATCTCTTGATGTCCTTAGAAAACCCCTTAGGTCAGTGGCCACCCACACAATCCAGTAGCCAAATGAAAATTGAATTCATTATGAAAAGATTCTGTTGTTGAAAGGCCAACAGTGGACCAAGGGGTTTCTTGGAAATGTGTTTCATACCTGTTCCATTAGTAGCCTGTCTTTTTAGCCTTTTCAGGACTCTGAAATTCAGGCCAAAAAAAGGAGCACAGTGTTCCAAGAAAATGAAGGAAATTGGGCAATGCTGATTGCTGGTATATGCTAGTGTCTCTCTGGAGATCTTTCTGATCATGTTAAAGAGGTAGGAATTTTTAAAATCAGCTTTATTTTTTGTAAATCTTCAGAGTTAATTATTTTTCCTCTGCCAGTCTAATTGCAAAAATAATAACAGCTATTTTGATGGATCCTGCATGATTCTTCTGCTCCAGGTAGTCTGAGGCTCTCTGATGTTTTGAAAGCACTCTGAATGTTTATAATGGCAGAATTGGAGGAAATTCAGTATACAAAATGAATATGGAAATGAGTGTGTAGTTTGATAACTGGTGCTTCGTTGGAGAGGCAGTGGAGGGCAGGCAGTTGCCTACAGGAACTATGGGCTTGGGTGGCATCCAAAAAGATGCGAAACCTTTCCTGTTTCAGGAAAGGGGTGGTTGCAGGGGAGTGATACATATTGGCATATGTAACTTAGTGAAGTAATGCAGGGACTTTTGATAAGGGCTAGAGGAACAGCCTGCACATCTTCTTGGTAGCTATTTTGGCTCATAACTTTTTGCTGGTTCACTGATCATGTAACCATTCCATCTCGTTCCCCATCTCAGAAACATACTCCTATGTGTATGAAATATTTCTGCATATCTACATTGATGCCATCCTACTGTTTTTCACATTTTGGGGGTTTGTCTTATCTGCCTGCTGCATTGCCATAACACAATTATTCTACACAGCTTGCTGCTCTAAGCAATACTTTTTCATTTCATTCTTTGGTGGCTGCAGCAAATTTTTGTGAGTGCTGTCCTGATTGTAGGTTTTTTGTTTGTTTTACCCTTTTTTTTCCCAAGAAATCTTTAAACATGTGTTCCTGACAGCTTTTCATAGAATTACAGAATGTCATGGGCTGGAAGGGACCTGAAGATCTAGTTCCAGCCCCTCTGTTATAGACAGGGGTACTTTTCACTGGACTAGCTTGCTTCCAGGAATGGGGCATCCCCAGGTTCTCTGGACAGCCTGTTCCAGTGTCACCACCCTCACAGTAAAGACTTTTTTCCTAATATCTAATCTAAACGACTGTCTTTGAGTTTGAAGTAATTTCCCCTTGTCCTGTTACCCCAGACCCTTGTAAACAGTCTCTCTCCATCTCTCTTTTGGGCTCTCTTCAGGTCCTGGAAGGCTAGAATTAGGTCACCCTGAGGCCTTCTCTTTTCTGGGCTGAACAATCCCAATTCTCTCAGCCTTTCCTCTTAGGTGAGGTGCTTCATTGCTCTGATCATCTCAGTGGTTTCCTCTAGACCTGCTCCAACATGGTCCATGTCCTTCTTGCATCTTTCAGGAGGAGGATGAGGCCCATTGTGCTTTGAAGGGCTAATGGGTTTGATTGGTGAGTAGTAAATTCTGGGGGGATTAGTGGATGGGTAAAACTCAGCCCAATCACCTCTAATCTTATTACAGAGCTCAGCTGATTAAAATCAGTGGTGATTCTAATGGGGATACAGCTTTACCTAACCCATTTGCAGGTCTTCATGGACACAGTTTTGGAAGCTGCCCTGTGCTGTGTGATTCACTTTGTTACCTTGTACCTTACACAGTTGAACCTTTCAAGAACTTAGTGTGTAAG
Organism: Cinclus cinclus; assembly: GCF_963662255.1. Classification (NCBI taxonomy): domain Eukaryota; kingdom Metazoa; phylum Chordata; class Aves; order Passeriformes; family Cinclidae; genus Cinclus; species Cinclus cinclus. The sequence continues at coordinate 12,444,641 of NC_085052.1, read as the reverse complement.
CATCACTAATAATAGTATTTAATTGACTGCAACAGTGCTTGGATTTTACCCTCCTGCTTTCCTGTAATAAAATCCTCGTTAATTGGAATATGTTCCCATGGTTTCTCTTGAAAATTTAAAATCCTTGAGAAAAGAAAGAGGAAGTGAGTCTATTTGTTACGGAGGAGAAACTTGCTGGCTTGCCCAAAATCAGTGCATCTAGAAGATTAATACATTTTAATAGCAAAAGAAACACTCCCTGTGTTTACTCTGTCTTGGATATGACCCTTGGATATGACTGATCCGATTGGTGCCACATCCACCAGGAGAAAGTCCCAGTGCTAAATAGTGCAGTGGATGTGACAGCCTGTTAGTGCTACATGTGCCATCGTTAGCTGGGTACAAATAATCCCTTGGATAAGATGGAAACTTTCAAGCACCTGTGCAGCCTTAAGCGTTTTCTTGTTTCTGTTACTTTTCCTGCAAGCTTTTGTGGGTGTTGCTCAGTGAAGGTCTGTGCTCATAAATTGGTATTGGTGCACTGAGAAGACAGAAGAATATTGGTCTGGAGGAGATTTATGCAAGATCATAGAAACACTGAATAATTTGGATTGGAAGGGACCTTCAAGATCATTTTGTTCCTACCCCCTGCCATGGGCAGGGTCACTTTCCACTACACCAGGTTGCATCTGGCCCCATTCAGCCTGGTCTTAAACACTTCAGGGATGTGGTATCCATAACTTCTCTGGGCAGCTTGTTCCAGTGCCTCACCACCCTCTGAGTCAAGAATTTCTTCCCAACATCTAAACTAAATCTCTCCTCTTTTAGTTTTAAACCATTCCCCCTTTTCCTATCACTGTCTGCTTGTGTAGAAAGCCTCCCCCTCCTTCTTTTTATAAGCCCACTTTAAGTGCTGGAAGGCCTCAATGAGGTGTCCCTGGAGCCTTCTGTTCTCTGTGCTGAATAACCCCAGTGCTGATGAATCAGCTACAGAGTGGAAAGAGAGTTAGGTTCCCCTGACTCCTATGTTTCATTCCAATTGCTGGACCATCCGCTCATCATGTTTTCATGGCTCAAGACTGGGTTCATGCATGCAGTCACTTCAATGCTGTGGAGCTCATCTGTTTGGGAATTTTAACTATGGCTGACATCCACCTCCCACTTAATTTCCAAAAAAACTCATGGAATTACACATTCCAGTCTTCATAGCCAGAGCTTGTTTTCCTGCAAGCTGCCTGGCTGCTGGGAACAGGGGTCCATGTCCTGCCCAGCCCTTCAGGAGTGGGTGGGAAAGGACTCTTCCCTGAGTCAGAGCTTCTCTGGTGTTGTATAAAAAATAAATTATCTGATTTGTAGGGACCATCATTTGTGATGCAGGAAAAAATACATTTTTCAACAAAAAGACCCTGAAAATCTCTCAAGGGTCAGTACCAAATCTCAGTATTGGATAGTACCCTGTTGCAATCATATTCCTGGAATGCTCTGCCACCTTTTGGCCCCACTAAGACTCTTCATTTCAATGTTGAGAGCTGAGGGTAACTGAAGAGATACTATATATACACTTTCAAGGTGGGTGAGACTAAAATAGAACCTCTTCTGCCCTTCCTTTTCACCCTGAGAAACCCAGACCTCTTTGAGAGGTCAGACAAGTCAGTGTCTGCCTAATTCCGTGAAACTGCTGCTGGAGAGAGACCAAGGGTGTTGAATGCCATCTTCTCATCTTTCATTCTACATCAAATGTATTCAGTGTTGTAAATCACCACCACCTTCTCCACATCACCTTTGCCCATTACTTCTGTTCCCTTCTTGAAGTGGGCTGTGGATGTCTGTCCATCAGCCTGTGTATAGCTGTGCCTCATATCCCTTCTGCAGCAGAACTGGATGGGGCATGTTAGGATTTTGAGGGGTTTTTTTATAACCTTTAACTTGTCTCAATTTAGATGGATACTAAATCTTACCAGTCACTGTGTGTGCCCAGCAGTTGTATCTGTGTGTGTGTGTATGCCCATGTGTTGTATGTGATCTTACATATACATTAAATGTGTTTCCATAAAGGGTTAAACATTTCTTTGTGAAGTTAAAAATTAATTCAGTCCAAGAAATACTGCTATAATTTGTATAGCCTAAACTCCCCAGGCCTTGAGGAACAAGTAGCTTTTTCTGGCTGATAAAGAAGAATCAGTTTTTCAGTGATATAACTAATTCATGTCTTGCTCTGTGCAGTGCTGGTGAAGTGAGTTTTAGGGCACTATAGTCAAAATTATTATAGGTGTAAAAGTGACCCTTCCCATACAAATAAGATATGTTTGAACTTGGATTTCTCAATTCCAAGGAGACATCTGTTGCAAGCTTTAGAGGAGGACCCTGGACAACTTCACTATTTCCCTTGTACCTTAGAAGATTTATATTAATCAAAGGATTTGGTGCCAGAACTCATTTTTCTGCCAACTGCTAATTGCTGGGCACTTTGGAGCAGTGATTGCAGGGAGCTGTTGCCCACTGGGGTTTCTCCATTGTTTCTCCCAAGCTGACGTAAAATTAACCAAGGTACTGAGAATGAGGGCAGCATACTTGGGAGAGAAGGGGGAATTATGCAAAAACCTGGCAGATTTTTTTAGAGAAGAGGGATCAAACTAAGGAGCTTTACCAACACGAAGCAGTGTTGGGGTCACTGACCTCTGCCAAGATGTATGCCAAGTCTGTGGCAGGCTGGCTGCCTGTGGTATTGTTCTGATGGATTTTTCTATATAAAGCACTTTTTCATTAAAGAACGTGTATTGTATTCAGCTCAGGCTGCATAAATATCTGTTATTTTTAAAAAAATTGAAACTCAAATCTTTCATGTTGTACTTAGGGTTTTTGATTGTGATGCAACCTATTCAAGTAGTGGTAGCTGTCTTAATGAGACCTACACTCAGCCCATGTGTCCTTCTGAAGTTTAAAAGTCATCAACTGAATTTGTTGAGGTCACTGGGTGAACACTCAGAAACGGAACTTGTTTGAAGTAGTAAAGCAACTTTTGGTGACCGTGACATCATAGGAGAGTATAAAAAGGAATACAGAGAGGCTGTTTTGATTTCTGAATTTTAATGACCAAATGAAATCAAGTTGGGAGCTGAAAAAGCAGGGTAAAAAAGTAAGAGACGTCCATCCATGAATAAAGGAGTGGGATTGAGATGATGGCATCTGCTGGTTCCAAGAGCTGATTATCATATGCTTCAGACAAGTTCCTTCCCTGCAGACAAAATCTCCTCTTTGATGCAACAGTTTTAAAATGTAAATCATGTCCAGGTGAATTTAAGCATTTAAAGGCTATTTATCTGATGTAGTTAAAACATGAATTATTAAAATAAGATTAAATGCTGTCATCTTTTACATGTAAATTCAAGTCTGCTTTCTTTCTGGTTTGATACAAATTTTAAGTTTAAAAAACCCAAACTTCTAGCACCATTTCATAACACATAAAGAAGTCAGGAGGAGTAAGGTATGCTTACCTTGTTCCTTAAACAGATGTGGTTTGTGTGATCACTGAACCATTTGGTTCAGGACACTGGGACAGAGAGGGATGCTTGTTCAGCCTGTCCTGTTGGCTGTCCCTGTTGCTAAATCTGAAACCACAGCTAGAGGTCTCCCAGTAATTTTAAAGATCCAGGATGTTTGGAGGTTTCTAACGCCACCCAGGCTGGTAGCAAATACTGTGCATCTATGGCAGAGAACCTGGTTTCTTATTCAAACTATCTGTGTTTCTTTAGATTGAGGAGAATGGAATTTCAGTTCCTGGGGTTCTTAATAGGAATTTTCATTCTAAGTTGGCTACCTCGTTTTCCCTGTCTGAAGTTCTGTCTGATTAGCTGACTGATGCCTTGTGATTTACTGAAGCTGTTTTTTTACCCACTGCTTTGTAGTCTCTGAATGCCGCCCTGAAATCCTGGTTTTAAAATAGCATGAAGCATTAGTCTCAAACTGTAACAGTTCACAAGATATCTGCTAAAATCTTGATCTGCTCTAACCGTGAAGCCAAAGAGGAACAAGATGATGTGTAACATGTCCTTATTTTAAGGACTGGTGTGTTTTTTTCATTACCTGAAGCACTTTAAATGATCCCGAAGAACGCTACTACTTTTCCAAGTTTATCCTACATCTCTGAGGAGACCTCTCTGGACAATCTATTCTGTTGTTTTTCCTTGCAGGGAGGAAAGTTTGGAAACTGGTCCTAAACTGGGTTGTACCTGCTTGCTGTGTTTTGGTTCTCAGTGGATTAGAGGAATCTGGATTGTAGAGCATGGTATTACTGTATGTGTGCCTTGGAGGAATATTTGTACTCTGTTAATACATGTTTATATCTTGCAGAGTGAGCTGCTTGCTTTTCTGGCTGTGGACATCCATGTTTCACTCTGGAGATATGATACCTGGAAGACCCCAAACAAAAAAGCCCACACTAATACTTGGAAATTTTTTAATCTGTTCAATCTCCTTTGAGATTTTGGCTTGCAAATTTGGGGGTGTTGGGCATTAGAATAATGTGTTGGAACCAAAGCCTAAACTACTGCTGTTATTCCACAGGAGATGTATAAGTAGAACTTTCTTTCTCCTCACTGGGCATTGCCCAGATGCTGCTGCTGTGTAAGGGCCTGTAAGGCTGCATCTTTACTTTCTTATCTGTTGTTCCTGATTTGCCTGTAACAAACCCGTAAGGCTCCTTTACTTGCTGCCTCTCCATTCAAAACTGTTCTGTCCGCAAAAAGAAATTAATTGCCCAGAGGCATAAGTACCCTTAAGTAATTTTCTTTCCTGGTGAGACCGAAACAACATCTTTGCAGCTCAAATCCTTTTCCTACTCTTTTTCCTGTGTGCTGTCAGACCCATAGCACTCTGCTTTGTCATGAGGTAAGAATGTGTAGAGGTCAGTCACTGTATCCCAGCTGAGTAGGGGACTTCCAGCTCTGGGAACACAGCTTCCTTAGGCATTCTGACATGCCTTTAGTTATTGGCTCATTAAACTCAGGGAGAGTAAGTACATGGTGAGATTTTGACAGGTAAGACTGATTTAACAAAACTGACAAATTAAGTACCCATTCCTGTGATCAGTTGCGTATTTAACTACTGAAAGCACAGCCTGTTAGCAGGAAAAAATGGGGTTTGAAATTGTAATATTTTTCCAAATCTTTTTTGAAATGTGTGTACTTCCTCCACATTCTGGGGGATTCCACACTGGAATTCTTTTACTGAAAGCATTGAATGTGTGGTGAGTGCTTATGTTGTTTCAAACGTGTATCTGTAGAGTAAGTCAATACAGCTGTTGGGCAAAAATGGGCCCGTATTTATCTCTTGATTTTAATGAAACAAAGACTGCTAAATTAAAGAACTTTTAATGACTGAAAACAACACAGAAAACCCTGCTAATAAAGACCGCTTACTGCTGAAAGCCTGTCTTGAAGCACCAGGTTGACTTCTCACTGATATCCCTGTTCAGGTGTTTTGGAAATGCTGCAGAACTCATAACTCTGTGAAGTTTAGTGATGAAAACTCCTTTTCCATTTCAAAGAAAAATCTCATTTTCCAAGCTTCCCAACAAATCTTGAACATTCCCCAGATCTATGAAAATGACAGATCCCATCAGTCGAATGAAAACATTAGCTAATAAAATTGGATTAATGTTGATTTAAAACAGGACCCTGTAATTAGGAAGTTCTTGCAGAGTTGGGTGAACTTGTCATCGTAACATCCTCAGGCTACAAGTAGGGTTTGACAGCCCTGCTGGGACAGAATTTGAAGTTGTTAAGCTTTACTAAAGCACTTGTTTTTCTGACAGCTCAATGAATTACATCCATAAAAGGCAGCATGTACCGATAGATAATGTGGACTGTCCGTGCCTGCTTGTGGTCTGCTTGGCACTGTTTTTTTGATCACCTGTTATATAATCCCTGTCTAAGCTAGTTCCCCTCTGGGGTGGAAGGAAGTGAATACTCTGCTTTTGTACTCCAGGGTACCCTTTTGCTCCCAAGGAGACAAACTACTCATGGAGTAAAGTTGGAAAGTAGTGCTATACTATTGTCCAGTATCATTCTCTAGATGGAATTAAAAGAATACCAAAGGAAAAGTCAGGGGGTGCAAACATCTATTTTCATATATCTATTGTTGCTGGAATTAGAATGTAGTCGCCCACAGTACTTTTAGCAGACATAGTGCCATTAAGTTGTTCTTTCTCTCAGTATTAAGAGTTCTTACAAAGAAATAAAAAGGCCAAGGTTAGTAATGACAAGTTCTTAATTTTAAAAAAGGCATAAGAAAAGAAACCTCAGTGATACAAAATTCTTTCAGAGCTGATGTAGAGCCCCCACTGTTAAAATTAAGGTCTTAATGCAGCTTTAATGGAGCAGAAGGAAATTCTTTGAGTGGTTTTGAGTAAGAAGATCAATTCCAGATGCATTATTGGACTTTATGAGCTGCTTGAATCTTTAAGGTGCTCTGGAAGGGAAAAGCATGATACAAGGTTAGTCAAAATTACTTTAGAAAGTGCTGCCTTGCTGAGATGTGTTCGTTATGTTCCTCAGCCTCCCTTTAAAATTGTTGGTGTTTTACATTCCAAGGTATGCAATGGTTTGGTTTGGGTTTCTTCTTATGGGGTGCAGGAAGGTGTGTTGGAAGTTACAAAATTATTTATTTTGGGTGTCCATACAAGCGTGTATCCTGTAATGGTGCTATCACCTTTTGGTACAGGAGGTCAGGGCTTGGGGCTCATGGGTGTAGTCAGCACGCAAATAACAGCAGTGAGAACAGACTGGAGAGAATGCAGTTATAGCCCCAGTGAGCTCCCTCTGTCTACACTCTTTTGGGAATTAAAAATGCTGTTTTCAGTCTATTGCATGACGTAAGTCTCAAGTTTGGACTCAACAGATCCTAGCACCATCTGTTGTCAAGACACCTCTTGATGGCAAGAGTGAGACAAGAAACCTGCCCCAGTAGCCTGTATTTCTGTCAGCTTGGTTTTACCAATATCACTGTCTGTAGGCTGTAAACTGAGTCAGGGAATAGAATTGGATTAAAAAAATTATCCCCCTCTAATGGTTATTTTTGAGTGCTGTTCATTCCCTATGCTTCCCCATAGCCCCTGGTACAGGAGCTTGCCAGGGAAGCTGATACGCAGAGCACTTCTGTCTCATTAAATGACATAGTCTCTATTGATGCCTGTCACTCAGTGCACAATCCTTCAGTTTTGAATTTTAAATCATAAATCCTTGCTGTCACAGCTAAAGGACAAGGAGTGAAAGAAGCAAACTCTTGCAGCTTCAGCAGTGATGCAGCCCTGTGGGGGGCAATCAAGCTGTCAGTGTATGTCACAGTGGGTCTTTTGTACTGGGTCACATCACCCTTTGGCATCTGGAAAGAGCTGGGTTGGTGCAGCAGGTGGTTGTGGTTCATGCACATATGCTGTTTCCTGGTCCAGTATTCTGGAAGTGATGATTTCTTCATTCTTAGCTCTTTTTCCTTGGGTAACTTTCTCAAGGGGAAAACTGCAGTGTCAGAGTTAACTGAGAGGCAGCTGTGGAAGTGGTTATGATGTGCTAAGGGAGGTGGAAGAGGCAGCAGGACAGGGCACACAGGAGTGACAGTTTTGTTACTCTCTGGTAACTAAATGGGGTGGGGAAGATGCTGTACTAGGGTGTGATTCTGAACACTGTAAAACCCTTGGCAGATAAGGAACTAAGGACTGCACTGTTTAGAGCCATTGGTGGCCAGCGTGAGCTAAACCAGCTTCACAGAGCTTTTGTGAAGGGAAGTTGGGTTTTACAAGCAACAAATTATTAGCAGTAAACAGCAGCAGGATAAAAGAGATTGCTTATATGACTCTGTAACTGGTTAAAGCATCAGAGGTAAAGATGAAATGATTGGTTTTCTTAATGAAGAGGAGATGTTAGTGCAGTTTCCTGTTTGTCTGAGCTGAGAGTTTTAATCTAATCAAGTGCAGTGAAAACCAGAATCTGACAGAAGTGCAGAAGGACTTTGTGATGGTGAGTGTTAAACTGTAAGGTTAAATACCTTGAGGGAAAACGTAGAGTCAGGAACAAATAAATGTGGGATCTGAGTCAATGATGTATCGGAGCTGAGAGAGTTGAACTCTGAAGTTACTAGAAAGGTAGGTATGGCCTCTGGTGAGAGGGAATTGGTCTTGCAACACAGTAGGTACTTAGAGAAATCTTGGAAATGGCCTGGTTTCTGAGGAGAGTTTAGGCTTAAACCTGGGGTGCTGCTATTCAGCAAATCCCAAATGCCAACAGGGAGTAGAGGGGCCCATACTGAGACTGTAGCTGGTGCACAGACATAGACAAGCACTTAGGGAAAGTGAACCCTGTAAATAAACTGGTCTGCAAGCTTGGTGTCTTCCCCAGAGTTTATTCAAGAAACAGCTTTCTGCAGCTTTGCACTCAGTTGTTAATTGCATGAGATCATCCTCTACCCACTCAGGGCCATGAGAATGCACTTTCTATTAAAGAGAGCCAGGTTTTTTTTATATAAACTGAAATAACAGGTTTTGGATTTGATGGTTTCTGAGAGGCAACTTTCACATCTAGTGGGGGAATCCAGAATGCTTTTAGCTCCATCACTCCAAGAATCTGTTATCCATCTATGACTCTCACTAGCTGTAGCTGGTGATCCTGCCTGCCTCCTTGGGATTACCAGTGTGAGTGAGGGGATGGAGAAACGAAGGAATTTAAAGCTTGCCTTGCTTAGCCTAGGTAAACAAAGGACAAAAATCAACATATTTGTTCTCTATAATGAATAAGAAGGCTAGACCTGAGAAAAGAGAAGAGCAAAGTAAAGAACAATATAAGAGCAAGAATCAGTTGGTCTAAAGTGGCTATGGATTATTTCTGCTGGAGGTGGGGGGAATGTGCTTTCCCTTACAGCAGTCAGGTCTGGAATGGCGTGGCAGTCATGGGAACAAGATCACAGCAAGATGGTGTTTAAAAAAAGGGCTGTAAAGCAATTTGTCTATAGCTAATGCCACATAACAGCTCATCCAGTCCTGCTACTGTGTGAAAAAGTAAGATAAAAGTTGTAAATAAATTAGTGTCTAGACCAGTGTTTTCACCTTGGAAAATGGGGAATATAAAATTGTTTTTACTGAGGGGATGAGCTACATACCCAGTTAAACCTCCCAGACAAACACAACCTCATTAGAGCTATGCTTGGCTGCTTATTCATTTGTGGCATTTGTGATTAAATGCTTAGGAAGACAAGACTCATTTAGTATTCCCTGGTGAACATTTGGTTCAGGCATTATGATTTTGATGGAAAAGCAGCTGTTGACCAACAGTGAATTTAGCTGTGTTGTGAAAGAAAGAGCTGATCACAAGCAGTTGATAACAAACTGAAAGGAGAGGATAAGCTCCAATCACTCCTACCACAGAGGAGCTGGGGAAATACTCTCACTTCCTCCTCCTTTACTATCTGCTTATAAGCTCCTAATTGGGAACAAACTCACATTTTTTAGCTGAGGCTCAGGATCCTGCCTAGATGAATAGCCTATCATGTCTAATTACTCTTTAAGAACTGGGATGGAATTTGGGCAAACTGAAGGTGATGAGACAGAAATATGCAGGGTAGTCAGCATTCAGTTACAGTGCCTTTTGGGAATTTGATTAGAATAGATTTTTGTATTCTATAATATAAGTGTGGTATTGCTTTATTAAGTGCAGTGTTACTTGGCCTGTGACTAGTGTTCCTAAAGTCTCTTGAAAGAAGTGGTAGGCTGTGATGCTGCTATCAGGAGATCTGTGGATGTGAATGCAACTTTGTTACGTCTTTAGATTTTTTGGAATTGAGCAGGGTTATTTCTGATCAAGAGTAATCTCAGAGCAGTGAAGGTAGAATGAACATTCCCCCTCATTTTACTCTGAGTACTGGATCCCAAATTTAGCCAGTGCTGATATTGCAGACACAATTCTGATAGAATTCTTTTCTAGTGATTGAAACTGATGTAATGATTGCAATTTGTTGGTATTCTGTTAATTCTAACCACATACTCTTCTCATTTTTATCATGATTTTTTCTTTTGTAGTTTCAGTAGATAGTTATCTTATTTTCACTTCGTAATAATGTGGTAGACAGTCTAGACAAGAAACTTCTTGAAAAGAAACCATTCAAGAAACTTCTGCTTTTGATGTAGATATGGATAAAATTGCTATCAGTAGGAGTATTTAAGTACCTGTGATGCCCTGATATTCAACAAAGTAGGGATATCTCTAAGGGTCCCTCTAGTACTTTCTGAATTTAATTTTCTTTTCAGGGTCTAGAACTCAACACTTAAAGGTCTTGGCTATAATTATTCTCTTTGGAAAGTTGCAGGAATTCTGTATGTGTATCTAAGGGCAAAGTTTCACCCTTCACTAATGAGAATCAAAAAGAAAAGGATTTTAGTAGTTATGGTAGGCTGTGATTAAATACTTATCACATAAATTTGTGCAGCTCAGAGGAAATAAAATTAAGAAGCAGCTGGTGAAATATAAATACGCTATAGACTGAATTTGCTGCTAATTATCATGAGCCTGTTTGAGCCAAGTGCTTTCCCTCTTCATGCATGCCTTGGGAAGTGCCGAAGCAATGAGTTATTATTCTTACTAAGAGCAAAGGGTAACATCTACTGCTGTATTTTCTAGTCAGTGTGTTTTTATTGGATGTAAAACAGTTGCAGAGAAAGTAATAGAAATACCACACGGCTGAGAAAAAGGATTCTGCAGATTTTATTGCATTTATCCAATTACTGACACTGGAGCCCTGACTGTAAATCTTTGGACAGAGACTGGCTTCTTGTGAGGTTTCTCATTTGCCTCCCATAGGAATTGCCAGACAAGGTCATAACCGAGGTCTGTCCAACCCACCGTCTTATCTTCAATAGTGGTAGGGACCAAATGCTTCAGGGAAATGTGGAGCAACGATTTCTGTGTTAGGACCCATTTTCCTACTAGATCACATCCCGGTCTACAGTACAGAAGGTTGGATGTACAAAGTATTGTGATCGCTCAATGTTTGATGCTTCTGATCCTCCTCAGAAGACCTTTTCAATGAGAAAGCGGGAACCTTAGAGGACACTCAGCTTCTCTTTGGTGACTCAGCACAAATCTAAATTGTTTTGAGCTTGTTTTTTCCTAAAGGGGTATTTTGGATAGTGGTACAGTGCCATCTGTAGGGAGCTAGTTAAAGAAGCACAGAAAGACATAAACTGGAGTGACTGTGTAGGAAAACAGATAGTAAAGGGAATGTCCAACTGCTTCCCATTCAGCCACTGTACACTGTATTGCATACACACTTGGATTTTAGTGGGAATAAGCTACAGTTGTGCACCCATTAGGCTCAGTGCTGGTTGTTGGCCCCAGGATACCCCATATATGAAAGTCTGACAGCCAACCTGAACTAAACCAAAAAGTGGTCAGAAGCTGAAGAGTTTATAAATGGGGCTGAAAGTTCTAAGTACCTGGAGTTTCAGTAACATTTTCTTATGTGGATGATTTAAGTGAAATGTAACTTCTCTGCCTGGGATCTGGTGTGAATTTAGCAAAAGGACGTAAGTCCTCATGGAAATCCATAGATGTGCTTGGCATAGACTGGCAAAGAAACAGGATTATGGCTTTACATGTCCCTTATATGGTTATGCAGTGTTGGTGATACAGACTGTGACATTGTCTCTATCGCTGAGCCTGAGCATAGCCCACACATTCCTTTGATTCACTTTGCAGGTCCATGCTGAGTGGGCACCTGTGGGCCCACTCTTAAGAATTTCTAAGAATTTGAGGAGTATAATAACCCCAGGGGAGAAAGTTTCACTTGGTGCTGCTGGGACAAATATAGATGATGCTAAATAAAGAGGAATGCAGGCTGAGATCATCTGCAACATAGGAAATAAAAATTGCTTTGCAATAATAAGTGACAAAGTTTCTCTTTCAAGGATATCAGTCATCTATTTCAAGAATATCAGCCAACTTCTCTTCACCTTTCACCTCAAGTATCTATATGTACATAGGAAGGTTAAGATGGTACTTCCCAGACAGCATGCCTGATTTTTTTTTTAATTTGCCCAGATGTCAGCCTTCTGTCTTTTCCAGTTTATTGTCTTTATATGTGAGGCTCTGAAAACACATATCAGATATTACCCTTATATCTCACAGATTTGTTCTAGCAAGAATTATGCAACTTTTCAGGCAAGCCCTCCAGACTCCTGTTATAAAGTGTTGGTATAGAGACTCCCATTTAAAGTGTTCTGTTGGTCCTGGTGTGCTAAGCAGTGTGTTAAATGCTAAATGTCCTCATCACTTTGAGAGAGGGCTCTTAACAAGGGCTGGCAAATGACCGTTTCATTTGCAGTCTTTGTCTTAGAGGGAACTTGCCATCTTAATCTGGGTGCCCTGTGTAGCTATAAAGAGGCTGCAGAGTAGATTGTGGTCTGCAGCAGAACCAAGGCATTTCAGGCTCTGTGCCTGCCTGATTAAATGCAATTGCTCTTAGTTCTGAAATGGCCTTTCCCATGTTGAGGGTGGAGTTAAATACCTGCAGAGGTGCTGCCTGGACCTCAGGTTTCCCAGCTCTCCAATGTTTGATGTGTTGAAGAAGGCAATGCTTCCCTCTTGCTTGACTCCTGCCCTCTGTCCCCATGACCTGCACTAAACTGGCACATTTTGTCATCCCTGAATAATATGTTTTCATGCCTGACATTCAGAGCTTGTAAAAGCTATCTCCTGGATCTTGTGGGGTAGTTGAATATTTGTTTTTCCAGATCTCTACAGGACCAGATGAAGGCAATAGCTCTACTTTTCCTTTTTGTTTTTCCTAAGGTCTCTTCCAAGTGAATTCTTCCAAGGGAGGAGCTTTGCACCTTGTGTAAGTGCAGAGTAGTGTTCTGAAGGAAGCAGTTGGGTGAAAACCTCTACTCCCCTAGTAGAAGGGACAAAACATTAGGTAGGAGCTCTTTGGATGGGAATCCGGGACTCTTTCTGTTGACAGAAGTCTTCTTATGCTTTGATTCAGTTTCTTCAGGAGAAAGAGGGAAACTGTCAAGCTTCTAGGAAAGTAGAAGGAATTCTCTAGCTATTCTTTTGATGCTTGAGATTACCCAAAAGTTACTGCTCTGATGAGGGTGCCTATAATATTGTTAACGCAAAACTGCATTTTAGTGAAATATTGATATTGAGCAGTTGGGGATATGCAAGCCATGCTGAATGATTTTGTCTTCCATTTAGTTAAAAAAAATCTAGAAATTCTAGTTTAAAGCATTGATGATTGTTCAAAGGTTCACAAAGGTTCAAACCAACAAGTAAATATTTGAGTAGACAGACTCTATTTTTTTTGAAAGCCAGCTTTCAAGTTAACTTGGGATCTGCCTGGGAAAGGGGTTTTTCTTCGCTCTTACCAAGTCAGACCTACCAATTTTCCTGTTGATGGAATGTTTTATAAATTAGTGTGTTTTGCAAGAGAGGGTCAGGAAAGTGTCAGCTTAAGGTTTATGATGGAAACCCAGTGACATCCTGGCTCTGGAGGGACTGCTGTTCCTTCACAGGGAGATTGAAGGAGTGTATATTCCATGGTGGGTCAGGGAGTGTGGGCTTCAGCGTCCCTCACCTGAGTATTAGCACAGGGCGAGCTGCAAAGGGATGGTCCACATGCAGATGTGGACGGGGTGGAGTCCTCTGGCTGGAAGGTCACTGACTTCTTCTCAGAGGCTGCGTGACCGCTGGGAGCAGAACAGCCATGAGCTCTGAAGCCTCAATGCCTACAGAGACGGGGAAAAACGTAGTGCACCTTGACGCCAGCAGTGCAAGACTAAATGGTTGTGAATGGAACAACTTACCAGCAACATTTTCCATTTGCAGCGCCATGGTGAGGTAATTAGCCCAAATGAACTCAAACTGCTGGAAAACTGCAAGAGCAATGGAAAATAAAAAGGTCACTGTGCATTGCAGGGGTTAAACAGCTGGACTTGAATACCTGCAGTGCTCTCTGCATTAAAGGGAAAACTGCAGTCATTCGGTGGGTCTAATAACTCACAAAAGAACTTCTGAGATGCTTATAACTTTTTGTTTTCTTCTCTTAATTTCGTTGTTTGAATCAGAATTCTTTATAATTCTCCATAAGTTTGCCTTTAGCTTCATGGTTGGTGAAAATTCATCAGTGATGACTACCCCATGATTATGCATGTTAGGGCCTGGTTTCAGCAACCATGCCAAAAGTAACAAACAGCACAGTGGCCCCTCTTCAGCATCCCTGTCCCACCAGTCTCATGGCAAAGAACTCTATTTTTAAAATACCTTAATTTTTTTTTTTTAAAAAGAGGACAAAGCAGTATGTGTAAGCTGACATTTTCCATTAGTTTTTTGCTCAAAGATTACTTCTTTAAAAGGCCAAAGTTGTGAATTTTTGCTTTGAAATTCTGTTTTGGCTTAGTTAGAAATCTGGTATTTAGCACTGGTAAGGGGAACAGGGTCTGTCCTGAGTGTGTTTTTCTGCCATGAACTCTGTAGTGTTTCCCATGAAGGAGACTTAGCTCACAGGTATCAATTGATGCTGTTGCTTTCTGAAACTAAGAACAGGATTAGAGTAAAGAGGCTTTCAGTAACTGAGCGTAATTGCTCTAGAGCCCTTCATAGTAGAAATAGGAAACTGCTGATGAGAAGTTATGAGGGGATAGGAAGGGATATTGGATTTGGAAAGCAAGCTTACATGCGCACATACTCTTGCTTAAAATCTGTTACTCTCTAAGTCTGCTAAAGGGAAAGTGTGAACATTTGTACTGTTTGACCTACTGGGCTGTTGCTGTCATGCAGAGTGGAGGCTTTGCTTTGCTATCTCTGTTTACCTGGGGATATGTTATTTTTAGAGAAGTGGAGCTAGCAAAGAGAGCTCCTGGTTTTGTCCATTTGATAATTCTTTCCTTTGATTTCTGCCTGTTCTTTAATCCAGTGGCAACTGTTTTTGCCACTGTAGATGAGTTCTTTACCACAAGCAGCTCTGCTGTTTTCAGCCTGAGTACTGAAGACTGTAAAAGTGAAGAAGCCCTACAAGCCCTCAAGTAGAGCCCTCTCTTCCTTCGTGTCCTCTTACCCCTCTTCAGTTCACATTTGTTGCTAGGAGGTGGAGTTTGCACCTTGTCTGTGCCTTGGTTCTCCCCTCCACACCATGTGATAGGCTTGTGACAAATAGTTCTGATCATTTCCAGTGGAGGATTATAAGGAGAGCAAATTCATA
Organism: Cinclus cinclus; assembly: GCF_963662255.1. Lineage (NCBI taxonomy): Eukaryota > Metazoa > Chordata > Aves > Passeriformes > Cinclidae > Cinclus > Cinclus cinclus. The sequence continues at coordinate 12,429,425 of NC_085052.1, read as the reverse complement.
TGCAGGTCAAATTCCTAGAAACATGGAGGAGAAAATCAGGGGCTGTATTTTCAATCCTGTTAGAGACAAGTGAGCCATGAGAGATTTCTCACCAGTTCTTGAGTGTTCTTACAGCCCCAACTGGAGGTGTTTCTCCCTGAAAATTTACCAGAAAAATGGAGCCGGAGTCAGTGGTGGTGGTTTGAACTGTATTTCCAAGGGGCTCTGTCTCAGTTGTGTGGTTTTTCTTTCAGATGGTCTTGCTCTAAATTACTTTTGGCAGCTGCAGGTACTCCTAAGCCAGAGAGTCCTCAACTCGTTATGTCCTAGTTGATCTTTCAGCTTGTTAGAGAGCAAGGACCTGCATCTTACTGCATGCAACAGAGCAATTGATAACCACCTGATACATGTCTGGTGCTCCCAGATACTAATATAATACAGAAAATTCATGGTAACGGTTAATTGCAAGCTTACTACATGCCTTTCTTTGAAGGAACAGTAATAAAAAATTTAAAAATAGCATTCTGTTCTGGTATGTGTAAAGAAGAGTCATCAATTTGAAATGCTGGTTGGTTGTATCTGTATGTATACTTCTACCCTTGGGTCCTCCTATTTTTATTATTTAAATATAAAATTCCTCTTTTTTATGTGTTGTTGTGTCAGTCCCACAATGGCCACCCCAGTACTTTTCCATACCTATTCTAGTGGTGAGTCAGAATGGTGATCTTTTTTCCCAGATGATGCAGAACCCAAAACTACTTCTGTTTTTCTTTTTTCCCGACACTTTGAGAAATGTCATTTGTTGAGGTGGGGAAAAATGTTTTGTGTCTACTAACAAGTAAGATGTGAGACTGAGTGAGTGAAAGTTCTTTTTGGAAATCAGTTGAATCTCGTACTGATTTAGGCCTGATAAGAAGACTTATCTCTGCACACTTGATAAGCCACAGCAGGTCCAGGGACTTCTTTACCACACATTTGCATTGGTAAGGGGCTGTTCCATCACTCTGTGTAAACTAAACCACCATGACTGACCAACTCTTCTTGCAAAAGGGATCAGTACACTCCTGCCTTTGAGTTCATGCCCATACTGGTACCAGTTGGGTTGGTGAGCGGGGAGTCCTGCAGGGCACATGCCACACATGCAGTCCCTTTACCTCTGTGAATCTGTATCTGGGCAGGGAGTGAGACATCTCCATTCAAGGACATCAGTGTGGCTGCAGTGCAGTGTATCACATCCCTGCATTCAATCCTTCTCTGCCTAGATGGCTGCAAAGAGAAAAATATTTGAAAATTTAAAAAACTAAAAGCATCTTTCTTCATAATTTTGGGTAATCTGTCTGTTAAAAATTACTTTCCCAGGTGGGATTTTCTGACATTTTCTGGCTTGTCTAGGTTTAGTGGGTGTGCCAGATTTTAGCTACTTTATTATGGAGGAGAGAGTATCTGTGCCTCTTCCTCAGTAATCTCAGTCAGTTTGATCTGTTTGGTTTGCTAACCTCGTGCTGCTACACAGGACTTGCACTTCATAGAGCAAAAGCTGAACAGAGTGATTAATGAGCTGGGAGGATCCCAGGGCTGGCCAGCTCTCAGTGGCACGTTTGTAATTCCCTCTCTCTCTTTTCCTGAAAATCCTAGAATGGGCTATGACTCCATGTTTGAGCAATGTGCAGGAATATGTAGAAGTGAGGTCCAAAGCAGAAGTCTCTTGCCTTTCATTTTAGGCTGTTGAGTTCCCTTCTGTATTGTCCTCCTCAGAACTTAGCAGGCTAAACCCTTATACTTGGGATGATGTTTGTCAAAACCCCCATACACAATCCCTTCTTCCTGCAGATCCAACTCTTCTGAGAGATAGTCCCTTATCATAGAAGAGTTTGGCTCGGGGCATTTAAAGGTCATCTAGTCCATGTACCTAAAGAGCACAGCAAGCACCAAATTTCCTGCCTGCCCACCCAATGTCCTTCCTGCCAAGCAATGATCTTGCATTGGAGTGGAGCAGGGACAGTTCACTGGAGAGCCCCCCTGTAGTGAGGCTTGGGCAGCTTTCAGTCTGGTACTCCGTGTGCTGGGACCTTCTCCCATCTGGAGCCACAGGTCACATTCCTCCCAGCTCTTACTCTAAAGCAGGGGGTTTTGGTTGCCAAATAAGTGTTTTCAGGCAGGAAGGAATGTTTTGTGGAGGGGATTTACCTGTTAGTAGATTAGGCTATCCCAGAGTCAGTGGCCTTGCCAGCTCCAAAGAATCTGCCCACTGCTGCCTACTTTGGAAGCTTTTCTCTCTTGCCTGTCTTGCAACCACGCTCTGCAGGACTCTGCTGCTAGTGGGAAATTTGCTTGTTTCCCCAAAGTTTTGAGCAGGTAAGTCTAGGAAGGGTGCTGATCAGGACTCCTGTTCTCAGGGATGTTGTTACACGGATGGGAGACCAGAGCCTAACTTCAACAGGACTTTATAGCATGTTGTTGAATCTTAAGTTGTCCCAGGACCTCTGAATGACCAACCGTCAATTAACTCTGACCTCATGTGGTTTCAAAATCTGCATCCCATTGCTGTGGTTGGACTCTGTCTCAAACCCCTGACCACAGTTGCTATTTTTGAGCAGGGATGGAAGGCTGTGATCTTCTGGAACTCATTAGCTTTCCCCACAGCGTCTCTGCCCAGCTCCTTCCCTGTCCATCAGAGACATCGCTGTGTTAGCATGGACGGCTCATCCTGTTCATTGTTGTTGTGGCACAGCAGGACTGCAGCTTGAGATACCTGTGCTGCTTTTGTGTGGTGCTAAAGCCTCTCCAAGGGGGTTCACTGACTTAGGAAGCAACTTCCAAGCACAAACTGCCTGGTCTTGGTGTTCTCTTCCTTCACCGTGCCTTGCCCTTCCTCTTCTGTTCATGTTTTTCTTTTTCTTGGGGACATCCAGTGGTGTGTTTGACCTCCTATGGGTCAGGGTAGAGCTACAGGCATTCCTGTAGCTCCTTCCTCAGCAGTCTGGCTGTCCACACCACGCTTGTTTTCCCATGGCAGCTGACCACCTGCTGATGTCCAGCTCAGCCTCTCCTTACAGAGCGTTAACTTGATTATTGGATTTGGGATTAAAATAAAGGCTCTGGGAGCACAGCACAGATCATGGCATTAGTCCACTAAGACGTGTGCCTATCAGCAGGGGTGTGTTTCCCTTGGGTTTCATATTGGATTGGAAATGCTTTCTTTTGGGGGCCAGATTGTCATTCTCGGGCACCGTGGTCAGTCTTACTGTCAGCCCCATGAAGACTAAATATCTAAAGGAAGTGACAGAAATAGATGTGTTTGTTTCCAAAGCAAAACCTTTTGGTCCAGAGAAAAGATACCTGCCTCTTGGGAAGGAGGAGAAAACTGCCATCTCTCCTACTTATCTGAGCTCAAGGTCTCTTGTCCTTTGTCTTTGACTTGTTTCCCATCGCTTATCATTTGCTAGAAAAACATTCCAGCATCTGTGCAATGCTAGACCACCAAAAATGATGAAGAGATGGATGTACTGCTGCTTCTCTATTTATAGGAAGAGAGAGATGAACCAAAAATGAGATGGGAAAATCCAAATCTTTAAATACTCTGGGAGAAATTGATGGAAAAAGGGCTGCTTTCATTGTTCACATGGTCCAGGAGACTTTCTCGTGAATAGCTTAGCATAACCCCATGGGCAGCTCACTCATATGACCAAGGGGATTTCTGTGTGCAAACCCCCCTCTTGTTTTGATGTATCTTACTTGCTTCAGCAAGAAACTGCTACAGGAGTTGTACTTTCTTGTCCTAGTGTGTTCTTAACTTCCATCTTTCTATGCTCATCCTCCAGAGTAACCACATACCAGAGACCACATAGCACTACTGATCCTTTCCCTCATATTCATGCTCTTCTTTCTACCTAAGTTTTGCACATTTTCATTCCAGTCACCATTTCATAATCCCTTAAACAATGAAGATATTCCCTGTCTCCTTTCAGAATAGCAGGATTCTGTAAGATGTCTTTTTGTCCTGTCAGATCAGTGAAATCTCTCTCAAGCTCCTTTCTTGCTGTATTTCCCCTTCCCATTTTTTAAATAATTTCCAGGAGCACCACAATCTTCCCTCAGATCTCCTCTGCAAATCAAGTTTTGCTATTTTGCTATGGTGTTTGGAAAAACATATCTTCTATATTAAATGGAGACATTGCTGTAGTATTTTCTTGCAGATCAATGGTTCCTCTAGATCAAAGATTTGGACCTCATGCTTTCTGCTCTGTCATCAGGTTGGCTCAGACTCATTGCAAGGGAAAAAGGAACTGTTTTCATTCTGGGCTTTTGAAAGGGTGTTTCGTGGCAAGGTGTTAAACTGGGAAGTGTAAGGGTAGAGTGTGATGTTGCCTTGAATGCCATGAGGAATTTAAGGCACATGATGGAGGCTGGGAACCTTGTCATTTTGGGTGAATGAAGGGTGGCCAAGAGCTTCCCATTTGTTCTTGGACCATTTTAAATGTCTTGCCCCTGCACATCTAGGACAGAATCAACCTCAGCTGTGCTCTCTGCCTCAAGATCTTTGACACTGCTCCTTTTGCTCATAAAACGTTTCCTAGCATTAGCTGCAAAGCCTTCCCTCAGATCTCATCTCTTGTGATTCTGGCAGGAAGCAGCCATTTCGCAATGGTCACGCCACCAGGCCAACTTGCTGATATTTATATCTAGTGAAATGGTACATGTGATGAAACACATCAGTGCTTGAAACAATCATACTCTCCCTGCCATCACCTTCCTGCTCCTTCCACCGACTGCTCCCTTGCCCCCAGTGAGGCTGGGGAATGCTGGCCTCTCTCCTTCTTGCCTTGCAATGGCTCCCACGTGGATTACTGTACAGGAGCAGGCAAATTACTAGGTACTCTAATGAGCTGGGGCAGAGATGGTGGTTTGAGCATGGATTCAAATCCTCCCACAGTGGAAATAACATGAATCTAATATGCAGTTCTCAGAGTTCCTCCCTTTCCTTCCCTTCCCCTTCTGTGATATTTTGTTTCTGTTGATAATTCTCTAAATGCTACCTTTAACAAAACCACTGTCTCCAGTCCCTAATTTCAGCTTCAGCTTTCCTCAGAAATATACCCATGTGGGATGCAGCACTGAGTGTCCCTCTCAGTGTTGTGTTTGATCTCCCTTTCTGCCCAGGCTCTCTGGTGACCAGCGCTCCATGCTCCCTCTGGCCTGCAGCTCTTCTGCTGTTGAGTTCTGTCATTTGACCACTCTGTGTGATGATTGGTCTCCATGTTCATCATGTAACCTCAAGCTAAAGTCACAAGGAAGAATATCTTCATTGTGTAGGGACCTGTAACAATTTGATTTCAGGCTCTTATGTCTTGGTTATTGTATACTGTAAGGAAGATTGCGTAAAATTTTCCAGAAAATTATGCAGTGTGGTGAATTTATTTTTTTTAGTTTGCTTCCAAGGACTATTTTAGATGTCTCAATAAAAGATATCTTAAAAACAATAAGCCTTTTGTCAGTAGAGAGCTCAATGTTAAGGCTTCTGCATTCCCACTGAGCATTTTTAGCTGTCCATAAATTGAAAAAGGTTGAAGACCATTGTTGCCATCAATTTGGCAAGTCACTTTCTTTGAGTTATTGCACTGCATAAATATTTTACTGTCCTGCCAAGAGCTGTTGTTCTGCCAGACATGTCATCATCTCAATGAACAATAGATCTGAGCTCCTGATCACTTGTAGTCTTAAAAGAACTTGGTGTTCCTGTGAAGCTGAGTAGATGTGCAGTTCCTGGTCCCAGGATACAGAACTATTCTTGTTCTGTGGTCACCACACTGATCTAGTCTTGCTCTAGGTTAGAGAATGCTACCCTTGCATTGTGCCCTGAATAGCTGAACCAATTATATAATTAATTATTTCCAACCATCAAGAAAGTTATAATGCTGTGAAGTGGGACAGAAATCTGTACAAAGTTTTGGTAAGAAAAGCCTGACATGTTGCTGTTTCATTTGCACAATTTTTATTGATCCCCAGTCCTGTTGGCTTTTACAATTATTTGATGCAATAGCAGTTACAGAGGAAGAGAGAATACAACTTAGCATCAATAGCTTTTTGGTAAGAAGGGAATCCCGTTGTAATGGAAATAAGCAGGTGAGATGCCACAAGCCTTTAAATATGGAAATAAATACTGTAATTTCTGTAAAGCCATCTGCCACTCCTGTTACACACAGCTATTGCCCGAGTCCCTTCACTAAGCTCCACAAATAGTGCTTTACATTAGTTTAATTTAGAAGAAAACCTTGATCTGCTACTCATTCAGGTCGTGCAAATGTTCTTTTTATTGATGGTAATTGTTGTGGAACCACTACAGAAGCGTGTGGCCTTTATTGCTGAAAACTCACCTTCTCACCAGGGTTTTGTACTCATCAAGGAAGACATTCAAGCAGGGGGTTTGGACTATGTTAAAACAGGCTCCTGGGACACTTTCAAGTACTGAAGTGGATAGGATAGTGCTTGGGTAGATGTGATGAGATGGGTTTGAGAGTTGGAGTATTCTTCATCCATTTTACTAATTCCCCTGGAGGAATGGAAAAAGAATTTAGATTTTATCTCTTCTAAAAGATGTCTCTCATATTTTCTGCTTGTTTTGTTTCCCTCAGCTTAAACACCAAAATGGATTAGTCAATTTTACATTAATCTTCTGGTTAAATGCAAGAAATGGGGTGTTTGGGACACCAAACCATGGAGGAATAATTAGAGAGTAGAAGTCAAACCTTTCAGAGTTGTGTAAATAAGTTTTGAAGAACTTCTGTCACCTTCATGTAACTACCAAAGTATATTTTTTCCATACAGATAGGGTATTGCAGTGTGGAGCACTCTCAGAAGGGCAACACTTGTGGTAGTCATTTGAAATGCTTTATGTTAGGGAAGCTGATGGTCTTCTGTTCCCCAGGAGGTGAGCTTTAAAAGAGGACCCCAGGAAGACCTGTTTGTGCCTCTCTTGTGGTTCATGACAGATTTTGTTGGAATGCTGGAGGAGAAAAAAAAAAGGAAAACAGTGAACTAAATGTCTCTTCAGTGAGAGCATCTTGGACTTGTCTCCTCATTTGTTTACTTTGTTGTTTATTTCTTGTCAGAGAAGTTCTCAAGGGAATTTACCATTCAGTATTTCATGAAGAGCTTATCATAAATCCAAGAGGTTTTTTTCTGCTTTGTGTACTTTATGGCAAAGCTTCCTGGAACTTTAATTCTTTTTGTTGTTGTTGTTGTTATTGTGTGTGACTTCAGTTCCATGAACTAATATTAGTTACACAGTGAGGAGACATCTATATATAAACATGGAGTTTTTTTATGTTTCCATATATACTCATGTTTCTATATATAAGCCAAATCCTTTCATAGGAATATTTTAAAATATGTGTCACATTTTGTTGTGTATTTTATGGTGGGAAAGTGTAATCGGAAAAAATGCATTTAGATCTTGTGGGACAGTAAGGTAAAATAGCTACTTGTGTGAACTGGATCTTTTTTTAGATGCAGACACTACAGAAATAGCCAAGTGATAGCCCCTCTGTGAACTCCAAATGCATTTTCTTCTGCCAGGGCTCACTGATCTGTCTAACCCTTGTAAGGACAGGGATGCAGTGACTGTGGCCAGGCTCCTGGAAGGATGGGGACCTTCACAAATGAACCTGCTGTATGTTGAGATACAGAGCACTAGATCATATGTAGTCCCTAATATTTAGACTAAATGTGTATTTGAGCTCTACTCAGAAATAAATGTTGTTTCACCTAAACTGTGCATGGTACAAAATCAGGGTTTATATAATCATTTTTATTCGTGTCTTTCTAGTAAATTTGTTTGGGTTTTGTTCTTTGCTATTGTGAAAGAATGACAGCCTCTTCCTGCAAGTGGAAATTATACCAATATTTTGCAGTTTGTTGTTTTCTGTGATTTGGCGGCTGGCATAGGGACTGTGCTTCTACTGCTGTGAAGGAGGCTGCTTGGGGGGATTAGTGGAGGTTTTTTTGTCTGGTTGGTTTTATTTGGTTTGGTTGGGATTTTGTGTAGTTTAATCAGTTTGTTGTTTTTTATTTTCCTTACCTGCCATAGTCCTCCATAGCTTTAAAAATAATTGATCTGCGAAAGTCAGAAATACCATGTTTCTGTAAGTTTCATGAAAGTGTCTTTGTGGGTAAGAGAGAAGATTTTTCCTCTTGCTCCCCTCTGAGGCAGAGATGCAAGCTCAGCCCTGACCTGTTCTTTCAGGCAACATCACCTGACTCTAGCTGCATTTGTGGCAGGATCTTTCTTGAACAAACAGAAGATGCAGGAAGAAGCTCGAGAGTTGCAGACCCCAAGAAAAGGTCTGGCTGGTAATCTTTAGTTTTCCAAACTCTAGTGTCCCAGTCTGTGGATATTCTTCTGTGAACCACATACAGTGACAGACATCCATTCTGCTATTGTTGATATGCTAGATAAATACTGTTGTTTATACTGTAGATTTAACTGCAAGTCCTCAGAGCCTAGTAGACTGGTTTTCTGGTTGGGATTTGTGCTGCTGTGGTGTACCCAGGATGTTTGGATCTGCAAGCAGTCACGGAAGATAGCATGAAGCATGTGTATTGTATGTTGCGTGACTTAGTTGTCCATGTCTCTTCTAGCAGAAGTTTGAGCTATTTTACTTTAGCGTTTATGGGGATGTATAAAAATTCATCCTAATCCTAGCTAAAAATAAACAAATGCAAGGCAGAAGTCACGGCAGTAGGACACTGTTTCTCTGAGGCCATTTCTATGCTCAGAGTGTTTTAGGGATGCTGGTATTGCATTCTTAATGTGGGTACAGTTTTATGGGCAAACATGCACGGATTGCTTGAGTTTTAATTCACCCTCTGCCCTTCACAAGGGATGCTAAACTGCCCTGTGAAGGTGGGTTCAGCCGTGGTAATTGAGGTTGTCTCCAAACCTAGTGGAGTTATGCTTCGCTGTAACTTGTGAGTGTTGCAGGAGTTGTTGAGTACATCGCATGAATGGATTGAAGCTGTGTGTACCAGATAATTCACACAGACACTTTTGAGCCTTTGTTGTCCTGAGATACCTGGATGCAATGCTCTTGCATGGTGTTAGAGCTTAGACAGCTCTATCTATTTGGCTTAAGCAAAATCAAAGAGATGCTCTAACACACACATTTGTGAACAAAGGTGAGCAATCAGTAGAGATCTGTCCCTTGCCAGAGGAGATTAAATGAAAGTGTTCTGCTTAGATCAATAACCCTATTCCCTATGAAATGTTATGCCACAAAGCTTGTTCTAGAGTAAAATTGTCAAAATAAACAGTCTCAGATGTCAGGGATATTAAAGCTGGTAGTTAGGTTATTTGCAAGCAAATACATTCAGATTAGTTTTGGATGGGGCTAGAATAATGGTAAAGATTTCTGCAGGATAATAAAGCAGAGCTGCCTCTACTACATCTTCCTTGAACTAAGCATCATGAAAGAAGCAGTATTCTTACAGAATTCCTGTTATGTCACTAAAATATTACAGCTCTTCACTTAATGTAAATATTTGACAAGGAGAATTTGAATAATATTGTAATGTAGGTGTGAGTGACATGTTATCCCCTGTCATCAATACCCAGTTGGAGAACTGCTGAGCAGTCCTGAGTTAGTCTTCTGGAGCAAGGGAACTCTTCATCACAGAAAAAATACCAAGTGGCAAGTTCACAAATTCAATCTCTTAAGACTCCTTTTTTTCCTCTTCATTTATCTCCAGTGTCTTCTTGCTCAGGGGCAAGGCTCTTACTTCACCTTATCTCCAGTTCTCTCCAGTGGCTGTTGCTGATGGAGCAGGGCTTTGCTGTCTTATCTGAGAGGTTTCCTTCCTCCTTCAAGAGCTCTGGACAAACACAGCCTATCAGAGGGCTATGCAGGGTGCCCCCCAAAAAAACACTAATTAGATGGTTGTTCACAAATGGAAATTTTAAGAAGTTTTTTATCAAGTCAGTAATTAAAAGTATTAATAGCATAATAGCCATGGAGATTGATCTTTGAAGTTCCCATTTCTGAAATATGACCCAGTAGTGCCATTTTTCAGAAGATTAATCTTGCCTTGTGTGGTTGAAAAGATGATGTTATATTACTAATTCACTTGAAGATCTTACATTTATGAGTAATTGATAACTCCTAGGAACAAAGCCAGGCAATTTACATTTGTTCTTGGAAAAGAGTAAGAATGCATTCAAGTGTACCATCAGGATTGTCATTCTTTCACACAAGGCAGTTGTCTGTAATTTTTCCTTTTCCTGGGGATGAGTCACAGCATTTGAACCAATTCTTTCGGCCTCTTTGTGTGATGGGCTTTAAAACTAACACAAGATCTATTTAATTTTGCATTTTGCTAAGGATTTAGAGGTTTTCCCCTTCTCTGTATATTATTGTATTATTATTTCGCAAAAAACCTGCTGTTTGCAGGCATTTAGATATCTGTGATGCCCAGTTCTGAAATCACAGGTGCTCTTCTGTACTTCTGCTTTGGTGTCCAACAATTACAGTATGTCTTTGGGTGGTTTAAATTGCTTCCTCCCCCTCCCAGTATCCATAACAGTTGCTGTGCACGTGTTCTCAATGAGGGGGCATGGATCTGGATCCAGCTGTGATCTTGTGTCATTGGCATGGATCTGGATCCAGCTGTGATCTTGTGTCATTAGCTGAAATTGCACCAAAGCAAAATGAAAACGTGACCTATGAAAGCTTGAATCAGTTGCTCCTACGAAATCCCGGGTTCTGTAGTTTTGAGTGCCTTGGCACTTTTCTACATTTAGCTGTGCCATACATTTAGTTTTTAAGAGTCACTTTCCAGCCAGAGGATGTTCCCTGTTCTCCCTGAATTTGCTGGCAGTGTGAAGCACAGTTTTGTGGCAGCTCTTCCTGCAGTGCTGCCCAGTGGGACCTGACCCAAACCAAAAGCCAGTGGAAGAAGGTGGCTGTGTTTCTTGTGTCTGCAGGTTGCTGCAGTGTCCTTGGTGTTGTGCTGCACAGCTTGGGAGTTGCTCTGTAATGGCAGAGTGTGAATCCCTGTGCCCATGTTGCGTTCCAGAGAAACAAATGTGCAGTGTCAGAGCTCACGTGGCCCCGATCCTGCGCTTGTGCAAAGTCAAGGTCACTGGCACTGGTTGTGTTTTAGGGCTGTGTTTATCCCACAGCTTCGGGCGCTGTGGCAGTGCACACACCTAAGTGCTCTTGGACTTGTACAGACCCTGCTGGATGAAGGTGGTGTCACCAATTTAGAAAGTTAACAGGGTAGCTTTTTGTTAATCTTCCTCTGGCTTCTACCACAGTATAAATTTGAAAGCCTTGCACTGAGTTTGAAAAATCTGATGGCGCCATCGACCAGGCTGGGTTTGGAGCTGCTGGAATTGCAAACTGCATGTGATATAAATGGCCTGAGGTAAAACAAGTCATTAAAATAGAATATTAATGAACTAAGATGCTGGTAACACAAGAACCCTTGTAAATTTATATCCTGAATAGTGAATTAAAAGTAAACTATAGCAGCTGATGATGATAGTAAAAAAAAAAAAAAAAAAAAAACAGAGAGAATATATCTAGCCCCCAGTTCCTTTCATGACCCACAGTCCCAAGATGCTGCTCTTCCTTTTCAGCTCATGTTCTTTGCTCTCATCATGGTTTAGGTTCTTATGTAAGCATGCTGGCCTCAGCTAACCTTCTCCTAATGTCCAAACATGTTTCTGTTGTGCCTTCTAGTACTTTACCTTCGTCGGATTTAAAATCCCATGGTGTAGATGCCAAAATCTAGAAGCTCCCTGAATTATACCCAGTCTGTTCTAGGAATTGAGGTAGGCAGGATTAAAGGATGGATTAGATCAGTAGGATTTTTGGCTGCAGTGATATAGAACAAGGCTGTTGTTTCCGTTGGTGTTGTGTTTTGGTAACCTGAACATCAAAGTCATCCGAGTAAATCGTTGTTTTGGATTGGCTTCTATTTTTGTTGCTCATAAACGTATACCTGTCGATGTTCTTGTTTGCATTTAGTGGATTAACTCTTGGTTTGTGGTAGCAGCCTGTTGGACTGCAGGAGACTAAGGAGGTGACAGTTTCTCTCCTGAGCTCTTATGAAGGGCTCAAGAAATTGTCCCTCCCCTAGGGCAGGGAAGTCAGAGGAAGTTGGGGTGGGACAAGTCATAGCAGCAGTGCAAAGCTGCAGGAGGAGATGCTGAACAGGCCATGGCAGACAGGGGTCATTGCTCTGGATCCTAGGCTGAAGGACACATCTCCCAAATGATTCAGCATCCAGCTAGCAGCCAGGCCCCACCGATACCAGAATCCAGGACTCTCTCCATCTGCTGGACTGAGGTCTGGGGAGGTCCTGGAACATGGAGCTCAGCAAACCCAAGGTTTTGCACTCCCTCTGCTGGCAGCACGTCTGGAAGCCAGTGCCTGCTCTTCGTTCCTGAAGGAATGCTGAAATCAGTGGGACAATCTTGAGCAAACAGGGAAGTAATAAAATTAGTATGACTTCTTTTTAGGGTGCTTGAACAGTAAAAAAAAAATTCCTTGTTGATCGTGCTGTGAGGTGCCAGTCAGTGAGGAGATGGATTTCTTACACTTCTTTCCAAAAGGTGCCTTGGGAAGTGGGGACTCAGCGGAAATCACATCAGCATAAGTCACACTTCAGTGTCTTTTGAATCCAGAGTGGAACACTTGAACCATGACCAAGAATGACTTCAGTATTCTGTTTGCTTGCCTTAAATTTTATCTGAACTTTTTTGTTCTGTGTCAGTCCCAATAGTCCTAGGCCTCTCTCCAGATTCAGTATTTTCTCTTCTTGTTGCCACCTCTTCTCTCAACTTTAGTTTGCTGCACTTCTGAAGTGGTTCCTTAATTTTGTTTTTATACTTCCACTCTGTTTCTCATCTCAAGCCACCTGTGTCCTGGTGTCACATCCTTGTACTCAGGTTAGAGCCTCAGACTGGTGTCCAAAAATACTTTTGTTTTTGGGAGAGGTTTCTTTCTCATGTGTTAGGTTTTCCTTCTCTTCCTCTCCTAATTCAAATCCAGTGGATACTTCTCTAAGACGGAAAAATCCTTCTAGTTCTGGGAAGCAGCTTAACGTTTGTTCATTTACTAGGCTGAACTCAAGAGTTCTGGCCAGCACTGGCAGCAGCCTGGGTAGTGGTGTGCATTTTGCACCCTCATGGACCCTGGTTATTGTTAACCCCAGCCATATTCAGCACAAATTTCCTACTGCAAAAGCACTGCCTCACTGGGAAATTGCCATGCTGTTCATGGCAAGGGAGTCATTAGTAATGTTCAAGGAGTTTCTGAAACTTTTTCTCTCTACTTTTCAATTTTATTCGTGATGCCTGCCTATACTTGTAACAGTTTTCCCTAAATATTCTCACATCTGATTCTTCCCTAAAAGTTCTGCTTTGATAGCAGAATTCTGAGTTTGAATTATCTTTTTTCCTTACACTCAAGTTACTTCTGGCTCCCATCTAATTTCTTTTTCTCATGTACCTATGGAGACTTCCCAGCTTCTGATCTGAGTTGGTTGCCAGGCTTGGTTCAGTTGCAGGTAAAGCTGCAGCTTTCTAGAACTGTGTTCTCATGTTCAGAAGCAGCAGCAAAGCAAATTAAATTTGCCAGTGTGTCTCACCAAGATCCTACCAGAAGGGATTGAAGGGAAGGCAGCAGCAGCAGAGTTGGAGTGCCTACACCAACTGATAGGCTGGTGTAGATGGAAAATGTTAGCTCATTGCTTCTCTTCCATCTGCCACAGGTCACTGGAGAATTACTGAGTCCTTTCTAGGAGCTTTGTCCAGTCAAGTTTTCAAAGTTGCAAGTTACTGAGCTTCTGTCGTTTCCCTTGGGAAAGTATTCCTTACAAATACAATTCACTGTCAGGAAGTAATTCTGCAACTCTCCCTGATTTTTGCTTTTTTTGGTGTCCTCCCACTAAATGGACTTTAACACAAAGAGTCTATTTAAAGTGCTACTTTTTTATTTTCCTGTGAAGGCTGCTGTGGTTTCTAGTTAATGTTTGTAGGAGACTGAGCTCTCTGGTTTAAAGGAGAATCACTGTATTCCCAATGGCTGTGTTGATACTTTCACTCATTTCCTTTGAGGGTCTGGATGATTTTCATGTGGCTGTATTAAATGAATGTTAGTTATGACGCTCCCTTCCGAAATATGTATTAAAAATTATATGTTTTACTGCTGAAAAGAGCAGGATTTAAAAAGCCTAGTCTAAACCTAGATTATGGTTTTGCAGAAGTTTTGGATTTCTCTTGATTCTGTGAATGGTATTGTGTTATGAACCCAAAGACAATGTGCACCAGTTTGTGCTGTGTATTTAGAGAATGTAGCAGTCTGATTGCCCCATTGAAAATAATCAAAGTGAAAAAGCAAACAGCTTGAATGCAAATTTCTGCTAATAGAAGGGAGATTTAATGTTCTTGAACTGTGGTGCAGAGAAGAAATTTAGGAAAACACTTTTTACTTTGGTATAATTGCTTGCAAGCCAGGGCTACTCCAGAGGGAGTTATTTTTAATGGATAAATTATACAACACGTTTTAAAATTGATTGTATTGAATAATGTGCTGTCAAACCTGTGAGTCTCACTGACAGACCAGTGTTTACCTTTGTACAAATCAGTCAAAACAAAAACACTTCGGTAAGTTAGCAAATTCAAGGGCAGCTAAGTACCTCATGGGATTTTACTCCATGTCATTGAAGGCATATTAAACAGGCTATGGCTTAATGTTTCAGGGCAATAACCAGCAGCAAACTGACTGAGATTTAACAGAAATGGACTAGCCTGATTCTTGTTTTACCACAAACTGACTTAACAAGAATCTTGCATTTTATAAATGTCTACAACAGCTTTGATTTAACACTGATTTTTCTTTTTGAATTTTTAAAGGAAACCAGGGGGCTTTAGTGAGATGTGCTGCGTGCAGGTGGAAATAAAACGTACAAACCCTCCCAGTTACTGAGTTCATAAACCTCCTTCAGCAGAAAGAGAGGCATTTCAAGTTGCTTTCTCATAGTGTAAGCTTATACACATCACTGCAGGTTGTGGCTCACTGCTTAGAGCCCCTAAGTTGCACCTTTGCTGTTGGATCACTCATTCCTAGGAACCTGTGTTTGCTCTAAATCTATGACAGCAGTATTCAAATTTTCTGCAGCATAGTCTGGCTAGCAGCATCATTTTGTTACTACATTTGGTCACATACAAGGCCAGGTTGTGGCATTCCAGATCAGTAAAACTTGCTGTCTTTATATATCCTTATGTACTGAAAGTTTTGCAATTTTTTTAGAAATTCAGGAGTGAAAATTCAGCAATGAAGTTTGGCCTGGGATTTCAATCAGACCTCCCTTCAGACTCTCATAAAATCACTGGCTAATTTAGGAAGGGACTTTTGGAGGTCATCTGGTCCAACCTCCTCTTTGGAGCAGGCCACCTTTGAAGTTAGCTCAGGTCACTGAGTTTTGAATACCTCCAAAGTTGGAGATTTCACTGCCCCTCTGGGCTCCTGTTCCAGTGTTTGACCACCCTCGTGAGGCGCAAGTTTTCATTATTTAAAGAGAGTCTCCATGTTTGAAATTTGTGGTTTTTGTCTCTTGTCCCATCAGTATCTAGCTTAAAGGACTCTAGTTTTGTGTTCTCCATAGCCTCCTATGAGGTACAGAAAGACTTCTAAGTCCTTTTAGCCTTTTCTTTGTGAGACTCAGTCAGTGCAGTGCCTTCTGCTTTTTCTGCACATCACAGGCTCCAGCCCACCTTAGGATCCATCCACGGAAACAGTTTGAGTTTCTTGATGTCTTTCTTGTGCTGGAGAACCCTAAACGGAGTGCTGGTGCTGCAGGTGTGGTTTCACAGATGTCACATAGAGAGGAATAATCCATTCCCTTGACCTGCCAGCTGCACGTGTGCTGATGCCAGCGCACAGTTCCTTTTCATTGCTGCAGGGGCACGCTGCTGACTCCTGTAGTGTGTTCACCCAGCCAGTGCCAGCACATGGGGTTATTTTGTACCAGGTTTATGACTTTGAATTTGCAATTATTGAACTCCATAATGTGTCTGTCATCCCATTTCTTCTGTCAGTGGGGAAGTGACATGTCAGAGTGGGGTGGGTAGAGCTCCATCCAAATGGCAAAACTCTTCATGGAGTCAAGATCCTGTGACCAGAGCAGACCTGGAAGAGATGTTTTCATATCTGGTTTGAACTGCATGACAATATTCTTGAAGTCCTTGCTCTAGATGTATAAATGCCTCAGGATCAATGGGAGAATTTCCCCCTACAATATATTTTTCAAGAAATTGTCATGGTACAGTAAGAGAATGAGTATTTCAGGCATTTCTTTGTTCCAGTCTGTTTTATGTGGTCAGTAAATCACATGGACTCCCAGGAGCTCATTCTAGTTCACTAACTCATGTGGATTTAACTAAGCATCTTCATGTTTCTTAATTAGCGTAATAAATTAATCAGTAGTTCTACAGAGCAAAATCTAAGCTGGCTGGCAGGGTTTTGAGCAATGGGATGAGACTGGATGTATGTTTACCATGGATTTTACTGATGTTTACTGGATGTATGTTTTACTGTTTGGTGCTTTAGTTGCCTGTGAATGTAACTGAGATATTAACATTTGTGTCAGCTGGTGCCTTGGGCTGTGTACAGGTATCAGCTCCACACAGCCCTTGGTGGTGTCACTGTCTGTCACTGCACAGGGGGAAGCTGAGGCAGAAAGCAAATGCTGCCTGCTCGTGCTCACAGTAAGAGCTGTGGGTCACACATCACGTTTCTGCCTTTATTGTCAGACCTGGCAGTTTTGCAGAGCTTCCACTTGTTAAATCTCATTGTATCAACTCTTAAAACAAGGGATTAAAGAAGCATTAATGTCATCTATGAAGTGTGGTTAGAGTACAGAACTCCCCATACTCTGTTTAATTTGTGTTCTGCTCTCAAAGCCCTAAGAATTTTATACGCAGTCCAGATTTTCTTATCTGCTGGATATTTTCTTTGTTCAGTTCCCTACCAGATCTGTACTGTATGTCTTTAGCAATGGAAAATACAAGCTGAAACCACTCATTTTCAATTGAATAAAATAGTACGACAATTGCCAGTGGCCTGATAAAGTCTTTGAATAAAACTGTAGCCAATTTCAGTTTCAAACACTCAGAGGAGTCATTATTTTACTTACAGGCCACTTTAACAGTTGAGCACATGCTGTGTTGTGCTCTTTTACTATGTATAAAGAGGTCTTTGCACTCCTAGCTTTTCTTTTAGCCTTTTATGTCTTGATTACTTCCATACGTGCAGGGTATTTTGCAGTCTTCTGTGGTGAGAGGGCAGCCAGTCTGGGAATGCATCTTCATAACATCTCCATCACCACCTCTGATGTGTGTTCCACTGTCTGGTGATTGCTTGAAAATTATTGGATCTGGGTCAAAATGAACTTGCAAAGACACAAGAAATGTGATTTTCAGATCTGTTCTGTGTTATCAAATAATTTCATAAGTGTTGCAGCCAATAGAAAGGAAGGAGAAAACTTGAGAGCAAAAGGCAGCCTTTTAGGGACAGCTTATTAGATTGGCTTAAATTCATCTGACCCCAGCAAAGTGTTGGGTTGAAAGTCTGGAGCAGGAAAACTTGACAGTCAGGAGGGAAGAAAGGATAGTGTCACCCTGTGTGTGGGTAATTTATCTGTTCTTAGCAGATAAATTCTCTGTAACATGTAGTTTATTTAATAATGAGCATAGAACTGAGTATCGATGATACCCACCCAAATCCAGTCATGATGACAAGTTTCAATGGTCTTGATGCTTTGGATGATAATTAAAAAACCTTTAAAATCAGAGATCATAGCAGGGACAGAAAAAAGTGTCTTTAGCCTTCTTTTTCGTTGTGGAAAGTGCAAAGTGCCTGATACCTCTCCATAACTCCTGTCTTACCAGCTCACTTTGCTTAAGAGGGCAGATGCTGGTACAGATTTTGGTCACTCATCTCACATTAGGTGCTGTTGGTTGGGTCAGAGTCTTGAAGCTGCTTGAATGGGGAAAACACAACATGTTTTAGTGATGCTGAAATCTTGGTGGGGACCACTCTGATGGGAAGGGCTTGCAGCTTTTGTTGTGGATGAAACTTGTGCACAGCTTCCCATTGTATTCCTCAGGTCCTTCCGCAGTCCCATTTTCATAAATCTCTGATGTTGCTTGTAGATGTGTTCAGGACTCCATTGTTAGAAAGACTTCATTTCAAAATTTCAAATTTCACCACTTAGTTCAGTATTTTCATAGGCAGTGCAGAAGTGAAGGAAAAGGCTAGAATTTGATGATTTTTTTCAAAGCTGAAACATGAGTTGATAGCATTGCCTTTTGGCATTTTTGTTTGGCTGGTTTGTTTTGTTTTTTTTTAATTTAACCCACTTGAACAGGTCTTGCCATTTACTAATATATGAGAACAGATACCCTGATGAATTAGCACCTGAATAAGCATGTACTAATGAGCTGCTGTGGTGTGTGATAGAAACAGTTTTTGAAGGAGCAGTGTCTTTTTACTTGAAAGCAAATATACTAATACCTGAGCAGGCACTGGAAAATAAATATTTGTTTTGTCTGTGGAATTTTTTTTTTTTTTTTGCTGCAGTTCTTATTTAACATTGTTATTGTTGAAAGGATATGATTGGAGTAATATATTACAGGGGAATTGCAGTAATAATAGTGCTTCAATATTTCATGTTTTTATGAAATCACTTTAATGCTGTTCATTGAGCAGTAGAAAGAGCTGGAAGTTTTGCAAGGAATGCAGAGACAGAAAACCCATAAAACCTGGCACAGTGAAAGACTTTCTGTATAATATGAATGTTGGTACTTTAAAAATCACAAATCATCTTTCTATTAATTCGCTGTAGAATAAGGTCTCCTCAAGATAAGACTCAGCAGTGCTGTGTAGTTGGTATTTAAAGTATGTCCATCTGCATCTAAACGAGTAGCTCCAAGACAATCAGATTATGCAGTAGTTACTTTGGTGAGAATATC
This sequence comes from Cinclus cinclus, assembly GCF_963662255.1. Lineage (NCBI taxonomy): Eukaryota > Metazoa > Chordata > Aves > Passeriformes > Cinclidae > Cinclus > Cinclus cinclus. The sequence goes on along the minus strand of NC_085052.1, from coordinate 12,410,413 downwards.
GCCTAAGTGGAATGGAAACTTCATTTTGAGTCTAATATTAGACCCTGCTTTGGAAAATTCCTTTTAAATGATCACAAGCTGGGAATAGCAAAAGAATTTAACTTTCGACAGACAGCATTCACCAAGAATTTGTTTTTAACTGCTTATGTTGGGTCCCTGGGAAAGCAGATGTGAAAAACTTACCAAAGTGAATTGACTTGACCTGATGCAGTGTTTATATCAGTAGTTGATAAGTTTTCCTCCCTTGTCTAATTTGTTCGGGATATTTTCATTCTTTAAGCATGACTAAGTCTGGGTTGGAATAGTTTACATGCTTGTTAGTCTAATAATCTGAATCTTAAAACAGGCAGACATTATTGCATATAAAGGGGTCTAAGCAAAGTTGAACTATTTTGGTTGTCTTCCACAGCTGGGGATATTTTTTGAGATCAGAAGGAAGAGTGACACTGTTTCTTACCCTCCTGGTAGTTCAGAAAGCATAATGATATCTGTGTATTTGTACTGCAAAATGCCACTTACTTTTGGTGGACCCTTTGAATGAATGCTGTTATTTATGCAGCTTTACAAAGGAGTGGTTTTCAATGGCAGCTGGAGAAACTGGCAACCAAAGGTATAGAGGCCAGTTTGAAGGGTCATGATGATGATATTCTTACTATCATCATTCCTGTCACAGAAAGGACTTCAGGAATTCACTGTGCATGATGCACAGATCAGGAATGTTTAGAACTACTGCTTAATCTCTTCTTTGCTTTTCTCTTTGTTGATCAGACAATTGCTTTGAATATTTCAGTTAATTAATTCCTAAATAAGGTGTCATTACCCCATATGGAGAATATATAAATAAATTATTTTTGAGGAGGAGAGGGGAAAAAGAGGAGCTGATGGATGGGGCTGACTTCTCCCTAGCTCTGTCCTGTCCCTGTGCTTCTGTGGTTAGGTTACTGTTGCTGTTTTTTTCCAGGCTTGAGGAAAACATCCATGGGATGTCACTGTAAAGGAGGGCTCCAGCCTGGCCTTCCTCTGCCAGTGCATGAGACAAGAAGCAGAACAGCAAGATAATATGGTGAATTCAGTGCCAGGGCGACAGTTTTGTGTGAAAAGACATGAGAACAACACCACTGATCTCTTTAGCTCTTTTTTAGGGCACAAGGTGCATTTATGTGGTGCAGGAATGTGTATCTCAGACAGAAATCAGATTATGATTTTAAGCATCTGTTAAACTTTACCCCCTTTTTCATAAAGCCTGACACCAACTTTTTTGTCTTTCTATTTATACCTGCATGTCTCCACTTCTGCTATAATTTCTGATGCTTCAGAAATTTCTAAAATGTCTAAATTGCTGATCTGTCTCCTTGCAGGCAAGTCTCATCTGGCTATAGTGCAAAGAGTAAACAATGAAGGAGAAGGTGATCCCTTTTATGAAGTCCTGGGAATTGTCACTTTAGAAGATGTGATTGAAGAGATCATCAAGTCTGAAATTCTGGATGAAACAGATCTATACAGTGAGTAGAAATATTTGCAATTCGTTTATAAATAAGAAGAAAGGCTCCATCCAGCAGCAATTGTAGCTGTATTTTGAGAGATGTTATGTTGCTGATTTAAAATATCAGTAGTCAAATTGTTGAGGCAGTTTCCTTAGCAAAATGACCTGCAGATCCCTCAGATGGTCAAAGTAATTTTTGTTTTTGTAGCATGGGGACCTCACCCTTTAGGCTGTGTTAATTCAGAAGCAGGACAAGTTTCTATATTTTTACCAGGAAAGTTTACATCGGCAACAATCTGCTCTCTCCTGCCAGCTCTTCACCACTGAGGCTTGTTAAACCTTTCTGTTACAGTGGTCATGATCTCCCACATTTTCCCCTCTTGTCCCTCTCCCTCAAGGCCCTGTAGTCTGTGTACTACCATACTTCAGCAAGAGGCAGGCAAATACCATGCCTCAAGGAAGAGGAATGGAGTCTCTTTAGAATATCTCTCACTCACTGAGAAATCTTGAGAATGGAAAGCCTTCCTCAGGGCTGAAAACCAGCCTGTCCTAAATGCCTTCTCTTTTTATCACTCAGCACAGCTCTTTCCTTCTTTGTGTTAATGTCTGTTAAGGGAGACGATGCTGCAGATCAACCACTACCTGGGACTTGAGAGATCTGGACCCTTTTCTTCCCCAGATTAAAGCTTGGCCAGTTACCCAAAGTGTCTGCTTCTCCCCCCATCTGCACAATCTGGGCTGTGCACACAGGACTTCCTTTCAGTCATTCTTCATCTGTCTTATCTGTGGTTTGATCACTTGCTGGCAGATGCTATTTTTCACTGTGTTTGCGTGCAGGGATGTCTCCAGATTCTGTTATAGTACAAATAATAATTTTTAGTGTCTTTAACACTGTTCAGCTCCCCTTTGCTTTCTTTCTCTTTCCTCAAAGAAGGGATTGGAATGTTTCTACAGCATTTTTCAGGCCAACCCAAGCATCTTCAATCCTCCCTCCAAGGAGCACTTTATACTGCGGGGTAGACTTACTTGTTTTTGCCTGAAATGCTTTCTGTACCTAGTCAGTATTTTATCAGTATTTGTGTACCCAAATGTTCATATAAATCACAGTTGTGTTTCACCGTGTGCTGAACAGTCTAATTACTATGTAAATCACAGAAGTCCAGTTAGTATTGATTTCTTTTCATACCTTCACAAATTAATTGTTGGGCTAATCAGTTACAACATAATGCTTTTGCAGGCTGAATTCAAGCTTCCTTTTATACTCCAGAAAGATCCTATCCTTATTTACCTTTGAGCTATATACATGCATCTATGAGGGAAGGCACTGCATATGCTTTCAATTTCCACCCCCCCCCCCCCACCTTGTTTGTTAAGAGAAAACACATAGATCATGCAGTGTTGTTCTTCAGGTAAAAAAAAAAAAGGTTTGCCCATTAATAGGATGTTAGAGGACAGGGAAACAAGAATTTAATTTTAATTTTACTACCTGAAGGCTTCCTATATTAAAAAAATAGAGCTGGTGAACATTGAGTTCACTTGAAACTCTCCTTCCTGGGATAATTTTTTACTATTGAAAACTCCTCATTCAGAACAGGAATGAGACTTCCTAGGCTTCCTGAAGGATGCAGGAAATTTTAGGCGGTGACTCCTGCTAAGTACCATGAAGAACTTCTAATTTCTTTACAAAGCACTGGAGATCATTCCACTGTTTAGACTGAAGGATATTGTAGCAGTAAAGGAGAGAGCAGAAATCCCAAGAAGCTGTGAGGATCACAGGTAGTGTGAGAGGGTTTGGACTTGGGCAGCCAACCTCCAATTGGTTTGGTGATGAGAACATGTGTGAGAACATGGGTTTACTGAAGGTACTTCATTGTCCATGATATGTTAAGGCAGGTTATTTTTGGTGTTGATATCATAGTGTCACTGTTAGTAACCCCACCTCTGATTTTGTTCATTATTACAGCAGTCTGGCTTGCTCCAGCTCAGAACAAGTGAGCTTGAAACCTTTGGACTGATTTGCTCTGTACTAGGTGTTTACTTTAAAAAAGAGCTTTTGAAAAATTCTGGCAGCGTTGTTGCACTTTGTTCTGAAGTTTTAAAAATGTTTTGTTTTGCTTTGATGGAAACTTGAAATTTGATGAAATGGCTGACCTTGTTGTTGGAGCCATGCCTTTCTGTTGTTTCCATGAAAAAACATTTGAATTGTGTTAAAGTGGTAGCAATAGTATATTTACAGGTTTTGCTGAAAGCTGCTACTGCTGAACTCTGCAGCTGAATTTCTGGACATTGCCAAATAAATGTGTGGTATGTTGTCATGTGGCTTTATTCTGCTGTCACTTGCAGAGCTGTTGAGAGCAAGGAGAAGAGGGAGCAGGAAAAGTTATTAAATATGTCTGACCCATCAACATTTGAGTAGACTGAGTACTTCTGAAGATTAAACTTTGTATTGGGGATGCTGAAGGGATGGAGAGATGATGTTTCTGTCATGGCACGTGACACATTTCAGCCCATATTATATTGAAGAGCTGCCAGTGTGTTTGGCTCTTAGTACTGTAAAGTTGTAGCATTTTTTTCATGGTTGGCATGCTACAGGAATCTGTCCTCTGCTGCCATGGCTCTATTATGGTGGGAGAGCATTTCTCAGCTTTCTCAGAGAGAAAGCTGCATGTTCTACGTTAGACTGCACAGACTGCTTGTTAATTCTTCTGGTCCAGCTTTGACTGGTGGCCTGTCTTATTTAGCTTTTTTTACCTGAAGATGAGTTTCATCATCTTTTTGTATTGTCTGGAGCTCACTGCAGATGTCTTCTCTTTCCTAAAGACAAAAAGCACAGGAGGAGAACAAGGACTTTCCCCAGCAATTGCCAGGGTGCATTTGCAGTGCCTGTCAACCTGCCTGCCTCTCCAGCTGAATGGGTGATCTGAGATTTGAGCTGCCTGTTCTGTAGCTGTCTCCAGTCCAAGCTGGCTCTTTCAAGGAAATTCATGCAATAATTAATCATGTTATGCATCAGGCATCAAAGTTTTGGTTATTACAAAAGATGTCACAACCTTAATTTTGTTTTGACCACTCATCCTCTGGAGTTCCCTGCGTCAGCCCAGAGTTCATGGTCAGGCTTGTTGCCTATGATTTGAAGGAGAAGTCTAAAAATTCCCAGAACCCACTGAAGATGTTTGCAATATTTGTTGATATCTCACCAGAAGTTGTAGTGAGAGTATCCCTTAGGCATCTCATTGTTCCTGTTGCAGAACCAAACAGCATCTCAACACTCTGTAACCAGAGATCACTTTGGCATGCCAAGATAACTTCAGTGCCTGCATCTCCATCTCACCAGAGAAAGGACACACAGGGGATACCTGGTTCAGATTCAATTACATCAGTCACAATCCAATCCTTGGTTCTTAGGTCTTACAAGAAGCTCAAAAGTTGTTTGGATAGCAAAGAACAATTTAAGATGATCCCTTGCAAAAATAGCCAAGATAATGGGTTTAAACCATGTGGTTCTGCTATAACCATGTAACATTTTTCTTGAGGGAAGATTTTTGGATAAACTGCCAAGTCAAAAAATAGGAGGAGTTGAATTGCCCATCATTTGAGTTAGAGCCAGGGTCATCTTACCTTGATGACTGTTTTGGACAGAAAGATTTAACACATCTTCCCACTGTGTGATGCAGGTCTTGTTTTCAGGAACCAGTAGTGCAGTGTGAAGCCTGCAGTGTTACAGCTCTTTTAAAGGAAAAGCACAGAGATGTTTCCCTGTCCCAGGGCCAACACTTGTACCTGTGATTTTTGCCTCCCTGAAGAGAGCAAGGATGAAGCTCCTTGTGAGAAAACACCTCAGATACAGTGCTTTTAAAATAACATTCTCTGAGCTTTTCAGAAAAAGCAATTTCTATTCTTCTTATATCTTACTAGAGATAGGACCTAGTGAGAGCTTCTAGGATACTTTTTTCCTATTAATTTTCCATTGCTTTGGTATGCATCTCTCCTTTAAGTACAGATAAGGTGTGTCTCAAACTATATTCCTAAGGCAGGGATTGTTTTTAGTCTGTAGCCACTCCCTTCAGTGTTTTCTATTCCTGCTTTTGAAAGAAACTGCAGTCCCTGATGTAGTCCAAGTCCTGGGTGAAGTACTGCTAGGGTAACAGGGTTCTGCTTTCAAAGAAGAAAAAGGGCATAGGTCATCATTGTTCTTCTCCATGTACCTGGGAACAAGTATCTCAAACTTTCTGATTTGCACTGCTCACAGAATACACTCTAGATACCTCAAATAGATAAATTGCTCTTAGGACAGTATTGCTGTTAAGTCTGTGATAGTCTTGTAGGGAAGGCATGTTCATAGGAAGCTGAGGTTCTAGATGTACTCATGTCTAAAAGACTAGGTAACTTGGGAAAATCCAGAAGCCTATAAATTACCAGTATTGTGTATTTCCAGGCCTCAGATTCAGCCACTCTGAGCCTAATGTAATCTGTAGCATGTATTTGGACTTGTAAAGGGCTCCAGATCTCAGTGGCTTCCAGTGTATCACTTTAATCATCTTTGTGTGTATAACTCAAAATCTCAGCAAGCTTATGGGAATATGTGCAGTTTCACAATGTCAGCTTCACCTACACCTCTTTGTGTTCCTGCCCAAATCCTGTGCCATGAATTGATGTTCCTGTGGTCCCTCAGAAGCCCAGTCATTTTACACCAGTTGACTAAGTGGCTGATAGACAAGTAGCTGCAGTATTCTTAGGGTCTTCCCCCTCAAAGGCCATAGAACCTGAACTGTGTCTCATCTTTGAGGGGCTCACAGGAATTGGCTCAACACTTGGGTTTCCTGCACTCTGTGGTGCCTCAGAGCTGTCTGACCACCTTCTGATGCTTACAGCCACTGCCACCCTACATGTGGTGTCACCAGAGAGGAGCAGCCCCCTGCCATCTGAGCAGGGACCTCTTCTCCCTGGAACTGATGTATACCATACCCCAACATACCCAGAGCTGTCCACTTACCTGGTTTCCTAAACATTTTTGGGGCATCAGCTCAGGGGGTGGATGGTAATTCCTGGGTTGTCTGTGTGTCTTTCACATTGTCTTTCACAAATGTAGATTCCTCACCACAGAACCTGTTTTAAGATGCAGATGAACCAAGTGGCAAATTTTTAGCTGAATAAAAGACAAGAGTCCAGGATCACTAGCAGACAAATACCCATATCTGAACTCCTGAAGCTATTCTGTACTTTATTCTGGTGTCAGTGCCTGTAAAGTAGCCAGAGATTCCCACTCCAGGCTGTGCATCTTGCCAACTTTTGCTGAAGTTTGGACAGGACAAAAGAAACTGCATATATCAGGCATTGGGAATACTTCAGCCGAAGGCATGCAGATTTTGCCACAGCTGTGCAGAGTCACTGAAGCCAATGGTGCAGCAAAAGAAATAAGTTATTGTCTATTTCCTCTGTGTACATGCTGGGAGTTTTCTAAGGAATGTATATGTAAAAAACAGCTATCACAGGTATGCTTGTAAAACAGCACCTTTTGATGTTGGGTAGTACTGAGCAGGACTTTTCCTCACTTGAAATGTAGCATGCAGAGCTGCTCTGCAATCAGGTGTTTGCAAGCAGTGACTTTCCCCTGACCAAAGTGACAGAGGCTGGGGTGCCTGGCTGTGCAGGACAGGGTCCCATGGCCACACAGCTCCTGACTGTCTGTGGTTTGGGCTGTGTTATGGTGAGCTGGGCTTTGCAGAGGGGTCTGCCTGCACCCTGTGCTCCGTGTGGCCACCCTGGCTGACTTTGGCCAGCTCAGTTTGTTTTGGACCCCATTCTAACAGAAATCACTTCCTTCCTTTCTTCTCCCACCCTCCCTTCCCCAGCTGATAACAAGACGAAAAAGAAAGTGGCTCACCGGGACAGGAAGCAGGACTTCTCTGCCTTCAAGCAGACAGACAGCGAGATGAAGGTTAAAATATCGCCGCAGCTCCTCCTGGCAATGCACCGGTTCCTGGCAACAGGCAAGTGTGGGTTATCTCTTTCTGTGATCCTGCCAGAGCCTCGGAGGCAGTTTGTCAGCAAAGGCCGGTGAGGTGGGTGGGACAATACAGGCGGGAAGGGAGGCTGGATTGTGGGGTGACAAATAATGCCACTGTTGTGTTTTTCTTTTTAAATTCTCTCCTCTCCTGTGTTCAGTGTCGGCATGAACCCTCTGAGACATATACCAGGGGTGGACCAGTAACTTTAAATTGGTCTGAAAGGTAAGGATGAATGCCAAGTGCCGCACTGCATGTCTAGAGTCCGTCAGATTAACGACTAGCAAGTACACCCCATTAGGAAGAGCTCAGGGAACAATCCAAAGAGGACTCGATACCACTGGCCAGCTGGCTGTAATTGCACTCTGGCGCCTTCTCCAGAAAGAGATGCTGGACTTTTTGCAGGAAGGTCTAAACCTGTTCCATGAGACTTTGACTCCAAGTGAAAAACTCTCCTGACACATTTAAAGCAGACTGCACGGGTGGTTGAACTGTACTCTTTAAAATGGATTTCTGTCTGGCTTGTGTGACCTCCGTTGATGACTTCAGAGGTTTCAGAGGACAGTTGTCTCCATCCCAGAACACCTTGATGTTTTAGCCCTTGGGTGGGCAGTCTGGCAGAGAGACCAGGGCCTTGAATGGTTTCTTGCGGCTGGTATTGCCTTTCGTCATAAACTTGGTCCTTTCACCTCAGAGATGAGGCCTTTAAACAGGAGAGCTTGTGGAAAAATGCCTCCCTATTGCTTGTGCTGTCTCTCTTTGACATATAAAGACTTGGTACATGCAGGCGTTTCAGACGGTCATATTTTCGCTGCCATGTTCAACATAAATTCGTGGGTGGAAAATTATAAAGTTGCTTTGTCTGAAGTTTGCCAGCTCCACTTGGACATTAGTACTTCCCCTCCTCTAAGATGCAGTAACTGCCTGCCTAGATGCTCCTAGTCTGTCTTCATGCTTTATTTTGCCTCTGTGACTTGAAAGAAATATGTACATGATTGGTTATCACATCTCAGCTGAGGGGCAGTAATTCCTTAGAAGGCTTCGACTCCTACGGCTCATGTGCACATGAGCGTGTCCTTGGTGAAAGGAAGCAGTTCAACAGGAAGATGTGGATTTAACAGCAAGCAAGGCGTTGTTCATGTAGTGTACAAGATTCCATGGAGTTCCATAAACACCTGCTCAACAGACATAGTCTTACAGTGCTGCTTCTCTACTTGTTTTGTGGATGAAAGGATTGTGTAGCTTAAATACAGGTCTGTCGGTGAAGCCACTGCTAAGAAAGATGAAAGCTACTGTTCTGGTTTCTCTGTTCTAAATTGAGAATAGTTTCTTTAGCAGATGATGAGTTGTTAATGGTCCTGTTCTAAAATGAGGTGTTGGGAAAGCTTGTCAATTTGCATGTGTAATTCTCGTCGTCCTTGGCTTACCTCTCCCTCACACGGACGAGCTTTTCTGCATCAATCAGCTCCTGTTGGAAACACTGAAGATCAAGTGGATAGGGATTGTGTTCTGTGTGTCAGGCATTAATCCCACACGGTTTGAACTGACTTGTACTTCTCTCACTTTGAGCAGCATTTCCCATATGAGCCATGGCAGCCCCAGTTGTGTCTGACTTGTGTAAGAGCATCTCTCTAAAGTAACTTCCTAGGGCCCTAGCAGTAATTAATTATTTTTTTATTTTAATAAAGTGCAGTAAATGCAGTGACTTTAATAGATTTTAGGGAAGGAAAAAAACAAATTCAGAGGTTCTCTATGCCCCAACTGTAAAGCTCTTCTATTTATAGAACTCTGTGACTCGGAACTCTCAAGAGGGCAAGACCATCTTCTTTTCCCTTTCAGATGAAGACATGATTTTTGGTTGTTTTGAAAAATACTTCAGTAATGGAAGTTGGGGTGTTACTGTGTTTTTTTTCTCCCCTTTTACAAATCTAACAGTCTCAAAAGACAGGAAACCTGCAATTCCATAATGGATCTCTCTGCATCTGTGTGTCTTTTATAGGCAAATGCTTATTAACGAGTATTGCGAACTTCTTGCCAGGCATATGAGGTGTAATGCCAAGTTGTATCTTGTGTTATAGAAGTAGAAGCATTTGGTCCATCCCAGATGTCAGAGAAGATCCTTCTCAGGCTGCTAAAACATCCCAACGTCATCCAGGAGCTGAAATATGATGAGAAGAACAAGAAAGCCCCAGAACACTACCTCTACCAGCGAAACAAGCCTGTCGACTACTTTGTTCTCATTTTGCAGGTCAGATATGCGATTGTGTAGATATGTGCAAAACTTTTAATCTCCTGATATAGCCCCCTCTATGCCTTTTCCAGTTGTTGAAGTTTGTCTTCTTTCAAACATGGGAGGGGAACTATGGCTCCTGGGAACTGCTTCTGCCTCCTTTATGACCTTGCCAACCTTGAAGAGCTCACTCAGCTGCTTTCACCCTCCATTAAACCAGTTGTGAAGGATAGAAAGCACTTCCCACTTTCAGTCACCTGCCAAAAGTTACTTAAGCTTTCACTGTCCCAAGGGTAGATAGTGCAAAGGAATCCCCACTGACGCTGCTTAGAAAATAGGGGTGCAGAAAATGCCACTTCATAGGAATTTGGCCAGCATACTTTATCTGCTGTGCCCTTTCCCTTTGCAAAAGGAGGCATGGGGTGTGTGATGATTTAGAGAAATGACATTTTTCTGTTCAGTTTTGAAGTCTGTACCTGAGGTATAGTGAGAAATGCAAGTTTCAGTGGGGGCCTTGTGCCATCTACTGAACTGACATCACCTCCTGCTACAGCTTGGCAGAATGCAGACCCTGGGATCCCTGCCATTCAAGCCTTTATCCTGCCCTGAGATCCCTGCATTGGTGTGGCTTTTAGATTGGAGCCCTGGGTGGTGCAGGAGGACTGTTTTCTGTGTGTTCTGTACAGGACTGCTTCCAGTGCTGGCATCTCCCAGGTTTTGTTATCAGTCAGGAATGGTTGAATGGCTTAGGTAAAGCTTTACACAGAAATTTAGTTTCTATCTAGCACCATTTAAACAGGAATAGTAATTTCAGAGAGATTTTGCTGGAAATGTTCTCCTCTGTCCTGCATAACTGAAAAATCAGTTTTGGTTGTAAAAACACAGGCATTGTAGCTGAAATTTTAGCACAGAGCTTGAAATCTTAACATGGTCTTTAAAATAGAAAAGGGGAGGGCATGAGTTTAAACACTCTGTGATAAACAGCTATGAAAGCACTGGGATATTATCTTCTGTTGTTTAATTTTTTTTTTTCCCAAGAGTTTTGAGGAGCCACTGGTAGCTCTTTAACTGCTCTTTCTAACATGCTGAATTGTTACAATCTGAAATATTCCAAAGGCAAGATAATCCTCCTGATGTAATGCTGCAAAGATGTAAATTGAGGACATGGGGATGCAAAAGAACAATCAGTTCTTTCTGAGCTATTTTGCAATCAATAAGTATTTAGCAAACACAATTTGCCAGGTCTATAATGCATTTGGAAAAGTGAATGTTGCAGTAAATACATACTACAAAAATGGTAACAAGGTTGGTTCTGCCAGGATCAAGAGGGAATAAATATTCTGCTTTTTTATTTAAATGGATTTAGGATTATTCTCTCACACAGAGGGATCCAGAATGTCTTCACAGTAAATGCATGCCAGTAAACAATTAAAAGTATATTCTTCTTGTATGTAACCAGTCTTTGTCTTGGTGACAAAATTGTACCTTTTGGAAGGCTTATAATGAAGAAATAAGCTACTTTTGTGTCATAGAGTGAAATTGGTTTTAAAAGGGATTTATATGAAGCTGTTGCTTGTGATAGCAGAAAAGTAGATTTGTGAGCTGGGCACTCTCTTCCTGCTAGGCAGATTTTGTGGTTTTTTTTCATCTGGGACAGTTAGATAAACTTACTTGCTATTGGGGCTCATGCAAGTTGAGCTCATTATCACCTTTTTCTGCCCTTGTCCAGTACTGTAAATTTAAAGGCATGATTATTTATTTTAGATGGAGCTTAATGAAATAAACACTTAGAGATAAATAATACCTTCTGGCCTCGTTTTCACCCAATTGTGTTCAGATGATGTTCAGTCTTCTTAGTACACCTGGGATGGGCAGTCTGTCTCCCCTTCCCAACCTAGCCAGAGGAAAAGCATTGCAGGTAATTATGTTGTTTGCCTGAAATTCAAAATTTTGTATTGTTCAGCCTGAAAGCTGGATGAGATCTCTTCTGTCTGCAGTGGTGTGCTGTGAGTCTCAGTGCAGTAAGGATGGATGGACATTAAAAACAAGGCCCACAAAAAAGACAATTACTTTTGTCTACTTATGTACCAGAGTGACTGAGATGTTTTACAGCTCTGTGTGATGTGGTGAGTTCTGTTCTGTAGTCCTGTGTAGGACATAATGTTATAAATTTGGTTGAGCCCACATCAGAAGCAGGTGTACTTGCATGGTAGTGTAGTTTTGTACAGCTTGGGAAGCACTAAGGGTCATTTGTAGGCAAGACTCTGCGAAAGAGCAGGATCTTAACGGTACTGGAATCTGTAAAACTGCTGGAAATCAAGACCAAAGTTGCCCCAAGGCTACTCCTTCAGGAATAAGGGCTTTATTTCTGTGGGAATCTCATCGGTGTAGGCAGCCAGCCTCCTCACACATTATCTCCCATCTCCCTTCCTGTGTTTGTCTTACAGGGAATTCTGTGTGAATGTGAGCTGTGCCCCAGAATATCTAGGTGCTTCAAGATCCCAGATGATTTAAGCTTGTTGTGCTACTGCTGGAGTATTTTTTCACTTCGCAGTTAAGGAGAACAGCCTGGCAACACTTGGAGCAGGACAATAGTGACAACCTAAAGCTGTGTGGCGATCCTGATCCTGCTCCTCTTCAGAGACTTATGGTGGCCACAAGGCATCAAAGACCAGGCTAGCTCAGGGCACAAATCCCTGTTGCCCTTTGGGGTCTGTCCCTGTTCAGGCACTGTTACAAACTGCAGGGACCATGACACTGCTTAGGGATGTTGGGCAAAACTATCTTTCAGGGTTCAAGTCTGATCTTGTGCCTTGAGACCCATGGTCCCTTTTAATTGCAGCTCTCTCTCCTTTTCCTTAACAGGGGAAAGTGGAAGTGGAGGCTGGGAAAGAGGGGATGAAGTTTGAAGCTGGTGCTTTTTCCTACTATGGGGTGATGGCCCTCACAGCATCACCAGGTATGTCCTCTTATCTTCTGCTTCTGGAACAGTCTGAGCTCCTGCACAGGCCTGCCCGGCTGTGTCTGTGGGGGCTGATGGGATTGTCACCTCCTTGGCAGCACAGCCTGCCACACTGTCCCTGGGGCGACTGGCCGGTGTCAACGCTGGCTCTGGCTCCAGCACCCAGCAGTTGGCAGCGGTTTGCCAGCTCCTGGAGGATGTGAGTGTTGACTTTAGCAAGGGATGTGGTTGGTACTGGTGGAAAGCTTTGTAGTTTTGTTCGTGGCAGGGTAGCAGGGAGTGAATTAACAGGAATAAATAATTAGTGGCAGAGAGACATCTAGTGGTGCGAGGAGCAACCGCCCGGTTCGGCTGGGGATGGTTCTCTTTACCAGTCGGTGCCTCAAGCTGTCTTGAGAGAAAGGATGGAGCAGTGCCAGAAAAGCAATTGCTCCTGTCAGCTGGTGTGAAAATGTACCTGAAAAGTCAGTGAGGGGGAGGAGGTGGTGTCTGAGGGTAAAGTGTGAGACACCTACCAGCGCACAAGTGGTAGCCACACAAGGCACCACTTCACTGGCACTGGCAGGCTGGGGAATTCCCATATAATCCACCAATTATTAGCTGGCTTCAGTACTACATTTCAGCATTTGGTGATGTATTTTATTGCCAGAAGTGTTACCACTTATGTCTTGACCTCAGCTAGAAATGTACAGCCCTGCTGGGTGAGCTGGGGCACTGGAGCTGGTGTTGGCCTTCTGCTGACACAAAGCCACTTGTTCAGCTCCAGGGAGAGATGTTTCTCATACTGAAATTGTGTCCTGTCACATCAGGGTTTACATTCCACTTGAGAGGCAGATTGTGTTAATTGTACACTCAAGAGTGCTTCCCTTATATGTGTGTACCTGTATGTACAATATCAAATAATGGTGGAATGGAAATGGTATTGTGAGTTATGAGTGTAACCTTTTAAGACTCTACAATCAGCAGCATTCTCTAGACCTCTGTGAGCTCACTTCTACAGACAAGACTAATTCCTTGATTATGTGCATTTTAATTTGGTCAGTAGCTTATACTTTTTGAGATTTGAGAGATTTTAAAGCATGCAGAGCACTGGTTGGATTTTATCTCAGTAATAACAGCATGTTCATGAGGAATTGTGACGTGTACAACTGCATCATAGCCTCAGCTTTGGCAATATGGGCCAGGCATGGAGCCAGGGTGATCAGGCATGGTCACTTCTACCAGGCTTACATTTGGAAATCACCTGTGGCATTCCTGTTTTGCCAGCATTGTTCAATTTGAATGTTTTCATGTGTTGTTGGGTTTTGGGTGTTTTTTTTTTTTTTTTGTTTTGTTTTGTTGTGTTGTTTTGTTTTGTTTAATGTTCCTAACCTTCCCCACAACCATGCCAGTTGTCCCTAGTCCTATCAGGTCAAATGATCTCCTCTTTGTGGGCCCTGAAATCCATCTTTAATTTCACCATGTCACACTTAAGAATATGCACTATTGTAAAGCAATCTTGGCCAATCTTGAATTTACCTTAAATTGGCTGGCTTTGGTGGCTTTTTTTGGGGGGGGGGGGGGGGGGAGTGGGGGGGCGTTTGGTTTTTTTCCCCTACCTGTAGCAAATCTCTCATTTTGTTGGTTTTGCCTCCAGGTTCAGGGAATTTATTTTATAATGTCTTGTGGCATCATGGGATTTCTGCATAAAAATAAGTTCCTGTTGCTCTGTGTAGACAGGAAAGCTCAGGGAAAGTATAAGTTATTGTAGAATGAAATAAAACTTCTCTTGTGTCCTAAATAAACTACACATGCTTGCTCCCCCTACCTGGAAGATGAAGTCGCTAACAGGAGAATAAAACACTAAAACCAAACCACAAAAAGCCAAAATAACCCCACAAACAAAACCAAAGAAAATAAATTAAAAAAAAAAAAAAGGAAAGAGTGAAGCTTTTCTTTTTTTAACTATGGCTAGGGAAGGATTTGCAATAATGGTGAGCAGTACAATACCCATCCCAATAAGGATGAGCTTGGAGAATCACAGCCTTGCTTGATATTTCACTGGAAACTTGAAGTATCTTTTGGTTTTATTTCTGTGATTTGACTCCCTTAAGGAAGAGCACCCCTGAATGTTTTCTGGCTTGTTTTAATTCTTACCTTCTGGGCTGGAGTGGGCACCTCTGCTCCTTTTGAACTGTTTTAAAAAATGAGTGTACCTTGATGGACTGTTTGGTGCTGGATGATCATTTAAAATAGCAAGTGAAAATTATTTACTTCACTCCAATTCCTTGGTCTTGTTTTTTGTTTTATTCCTAAATTTGATTGTGTTTTTTGGTTTTGCTTTTGTTTTAACCCTTTGCTTTTTCACAGTTGATTTGCACTTCTGGTTTTAGTTTATCAGTTTGTCAGCTGGCTCCTTCCCCTGTCGAATGTGGATAGCTGCCACCTTTCTGGTCGTGATCTCATCCTTTTTCTCTCCCTCTTCTAGTTCCCTTGTCCCTGTCTCGTACCTTTGTTGTCAGCAGAACAGAATTGTTAGCAGCAGGTTCTCCAGGTAAATCTGCATGCTTCTATTTTCACCATTCTTGTGACTGCCCTGATGCCATGAAAAGTCAGCTGCAGTCTGTATTTGTCTGACCCCTTTGCTCGTTAGGGAGAAGTGCAGCACAGAGTTGTGCCTGACAGGTAGGTATCCTGAACTTTTGTTTATGGTAACTGGTCAGTCATCAAAGTGGGATGAACTAAAAATGCATTTAAGAAAATGTATCTGGTAATGTGTTCTTGTTCTTTTTTCTCATATGAATGCTGGTGGAAAATTAGGAGGGGGAATTTTTTAGAAGAATGTATTCTCCCCCAAGATGAGGCATAAAAAATTCTGAGGAAAATATGTTCGGCAGAGGGAGAATGTCTGCTGTTAAACTGCCATAAAAGGAAGACTTACTTAATGAAAGTGTTTTATATTCTCTTGTGGGTAAATTCTATGGTTTGTATACAGTCTAGCCATTTCAATTCCTGGAAAGCTTTGAGCTTTCTCTCAGTGAGGTTAATGTCCTGTGCCAGGGACTGGCACTGTGATCTGCTGAGTGGATGGATTTGCAGTGGAATGCACTAGAAGTTTGGGAGGATTTTTCTGGTTCCTGTTGTGCTTAAGACCTTTCATTGCTGTATCACCAAATTGACTGGCACAGAAATTCTTCTGGAGTACAGAGACCAAGAAGGGAACAAACTGGGCCAAAAAAGAGCTCTGAGATGTGATTGAGAGATTGTAGATTGGGAAATATCAAGGACTGAGCTTTCATGCATGGAGTGGTTGGGAAAAACGGAAACCCATCAAGAAAGTCTGTAGGAAGAGAAGAATCCTAAAATAGTTTGGGCCACAGTGAGCATATGTCTTCCTTTTGAAGTTTTTTCTGTTTTTTTTTTTTGTCTTTCCTCAGTACTAAAAACAAATAGAATATGATATGCATATTTAAGTGAAACATATCTTAAACATTAATGCATGTCATGCATTTTATACACTTTCACTATCTGCTTCCTGTATTTCACCCTCTTTCTTTAACTTTAGAAAATATATTTCATCATTGGTCCCTAAATTATCTTCAGGCACGTTCTGAACAAACTACAGGTTGTTGCCTTTCAGGGTTTTCTTTTCCTGCCCTGTTAAAGTTTCATGCTACTAAACACCAAAGAAGGGAGAGAAATTTAATCGTTCTTTAATTGAAGTATCTGATGGCTCTCCTTTAAGCTTGGCAACTTCAAGTTTCTTTCTTGTTTTGGTTCTTTTGTTTTGCCAGGTCTTCTTCTTTTACTTTTATTTTTCCTTTTCCATTCTACAAATAATTATACACTTTACAAAGGTTGTTTCCAGTATAAATGCCAAGCATACTTTCATAACTTTTCCCCCAGTTAAATAAAAAAAATACAAAAAATAAACAAAGGAAAATAATAGTGTGAAGAATCTCCTTTGTAAGGAACTGATAGTGTAAGCCTGGTCACTGTGGCAGTGTGGTTCCAGTTTTAATGAAACTCAGCCCTTTTGTGGGGTGCTTACGAAAATAATCCTGTTGTTTAAACGTATATTTGTAATGCACTTGTACTGATGTCCTTCTTGTGGCTTGTGCTCTTTATCCCCTCTATAGAAAGGTGAAGAATATGGGAAAACCTGGGTAGTGAAGCTCTAATATGGACCTGCCTGGTGTTTGTCATCTGTTCTTTCTGTGCCCTTTCCTCTTCATTATTTTCTCCTTCCCTGGACTGAATGTGATCCAGAACTTATGTTGTTTCCCTCACATTTTTAGGAATAATACCTTTTTGTTCTGTCCTTTTGTCTCACCTCTCCCTTTTTTTCTTGTAATGCTTTGCCATGTTGCTCTATCTCCTTTGTTTTTTTATTGGTAATGTACTGTAAGATCCCTGGTGGAAAGAAAAGGCAGGTGCAAGTCGCACTAGTGTAAAGTTGTTCCAGATGGAAGCCTTTATGCCAAGCAGCAATGATGCTGTTCTTGTCACACACAGCCATATTTTGTATATACAAAGATGTGGGAAGAAGGAAAAATTCATCCAGCCTTCACAGTTCCTTGTTCTCCAGTGGGAATTTCAGCATCAGGCCCTGCATGCAGGTAGAGTTTTGGCCTGGCAGCAGTTATTGCAGCCTGCTGTGGCTTTCAAGTTGACAAGTTGGCACAGAGGAAAACCTTGCAAAGCTCTGAGTGCTTCCCCCTAAGCCTACACTTGGTGTTACAATAGTGTAGAAATGGTGGGGAAATTATCAAGTTGTCAGAACCTGTATTTTTTTGTTCCCCTTTTTAAAATTGCAAGGAAGATAACATCAGAAGGATTTAAAGTAGGGAATGAGAATCAGGACAATTCTGCATTCTTAAGTGTTAGGTTTAGGAAAGGCTGGATTCGGAGATGTGGAACAGGCTGTCATGTGGACAAGGAGATACTGTATTTCTAGGGATTGAGTGGCAGAGGTAGGGTTAAATTTAAGGGAGGTTTTTTTTGGGTTTTTTAAGAAATAAAATTATATGTAGAAAAGTCTTTAAAAAAAAGAATTTGAAAAGCTTGTAAATATATGTTTGTTGATTTGCCCAAAGAGACTTTTTATTTTAAGATTATATGGAAATTATCTTTCAGCTTGAGAATGGGGATCATGTGGTAAGTAGCGTAGTTTACATCAAGTTTGAGTTTGGGCTGGCTGAATGAGTTTTAAGTGCATTAAGATCCAAAAATTCTCTCACCCCAAAGATAGTTCTTTGATCAGTATGTAACTATGTGTGTGCCCAGGGAGCAGCCCTTCTGCAGGAGGAAGGACCCCTGTCTTCTGGGTCACTGCGTGGGTGGAAGCCACAGATGCAGAATGTCTGTGGTGTCCCAAAACCACTTTTGCTTTGGATAGACTGTATCCAGTCACACTCACAGGGGTCTTCACAAGTGAAACCCTGCAGGACTTAAAGACCAATGGTGGAAAATTATGTCTGTAGTGTTCTCCTTTCTTGGACACAGATTTTTCTCTGTGGTGTGGGCTGTTTTGCCTGTGTCACTGGCTGGCATGTACTACATAGAGTTTGCTTTCCTTCACTGAGGTTTTGCCACTTCAAGCACTAAGAGGAAATGTTGAAGTAATTGTCATGTGCACAGCACTCTGGTCCACTGAGGGCTCTGTTACTCCTACTGAAAATGTCTGCTCTAGCTCAGGGAACAATGCATATGTAGGTACTAGATGGAATGAAAGGGGGTAAAGTTCAGCTGGGACTGACTGTGGATGAAAGTAACAATGTAAGAAAAAAAAAATATTAAGCATGGTCAGACTATCAAGATCTGCTGTAAGGGAGCCTTGGGAAGTTACCTTTCTGTGGTAGTTTCTGCTCATCAGCTGAAGCACTGTGTTCTCAAGGCATGTCTGTTGCAGCATAAACAACTTCAGGTTTGTTTAGGGCATACTCAGTGATGCTGGCTACTGTGTACCATTTTTCAGGATAATTTGATTGTTTAGCCGCATATCTACTTATGAATGGATTAAGCATTTGCAGTTCATTTGTGCTACGTCACAATTTATTATGTCCCTTTGAAACTGGTGACTTTAAAAGTTTTCTACTTGATTTAAGAAATCTCTTGCTCTTGCCTGTTTCTTAGCCGAAAACAAATCTCCACCTCGGCCCTGTGGCTTGAATCACTCAGACTCTTTAAATCGGAGCGATCGCATTGACGCAGTGACCCCGACGTTAGGGAGCAGCAACAACCAGCTGAACGCGTCCTTCCTCCAAGTGTATGTTCCAGACTACTCAGTGAAAGCCCTCACAGACATTCAGTTTGTCAAGGTAGGAAAAAAGCTAGAAAGACCCTGCTGGAAAGTCGTGTTTGGCTGGTAGGATGGAGAGCCTGGGGAAGGGAATTCCCTCTAAATTCCTCTGTGAGTAAATGGCATTATGAAAGCAGCTGTTTAAAAGTTACTTTAAACCACTTTTTTTTTTTTCCAATATCTGCTGTCCACTGTTTTGTCTTCACTGTTCTTCTCATTTGGACTTGTAAGTAGGTTGGTCACATAATTTTCTGGATTTCAGGTCCTTTGAGGAAATATTATAGAAAATAACCTCTCTGCTTTTAGTCAAACCAATCCTTGTGAAGCTTTTGGATCCATCTGAAATGGAGACCTTTTATTATCAGACCCTGTCCCTTTTCTAAGGGATGAGACATTTACTGTTGGTTGCAGTTTTTATTCACTTCTGACTTTGGTTTCAGTTTGGGGTTCTTGATCTTACTTTCCGACTTGCCATCCTTCTTCTGCTTGGAGAAGTCTTGGACATTTCTCTTTATCTTAACTTCACATGTATTAGGCTCATGTCTCATACTACCAGTGAGTTGCTGCATGAAATACAGCTCTGTCCCCCAGCATGGTGCATCCCACGCTGAAATGTGTGCGAGTCCTGTGGGAGAGGAAATCTAGCTGAGCTGAGGAACAGCTGATGCTGGCAGCAATTCCTGCCCAGCTGGCAGTCCAGGGAAGCTGATGTCCCATGGCCAGAAGTTGACATTGATGCTTTTCTTAAATTAAGTGCATGTTCACAGTTTGTATGCAACTCAAGTGATTTGTGAACTTAGCTTCTGTTAGTTAATTCAATGTTTAGAATGTGGAAATAAGGTAGACATACTGGAATGCTTAACTGAGTATTCTGTATCCAAATTTTAAAAGGAGAATGAAGTCTTGCTGTCAAAACTATGAGATGCGAGCGTACTGGTCAATGGCTCAGTCCTTCAAAGATTATATCAGTAGATATTTATCAGTGAACAAGTGATTCTCACTACAGATTTCAATGGCTAATCTGATTTATAGAACAGCTGCTCACCCTGTACTGGTTTATATGGAGTCCTTCCAAATCTCACTGTGTTCATACTAAGACTAATGAATGTTAATGAAACTGTCCTGGTATCTCTGCAGTCAGACTTGCACACCTCCTGCATCACTCTGCTTTACGTGTAGGTCAGAGTACTCAACATTAGTGTTTTCACTGTGCCACATGGTCATTCATTCAATTAATACCTTGTAAAACCAGGGTTGTGACCTGCTCATGCATGTTTGGATTTTGCTTTTGGAGTTGTGACCTGGTCCATCTGACTCTGTCCATTTCCAGTCCCTCTTCTTGTGTTGCTAATGAAATATATGGTTTTCTGTAAATCATTTCATCTCTTCCACCTTCCTGCCTGCCAAGATCACCCACTGCTGTGGGTTCATGGGGCTGCCAGTGCACATGTATCTTGCTGCCTGTCCTGGCTGAGCAGGTTGGCCTGGAGGAGTTCACAGGGCTGATTGCTTGTGACTCCAAGAGGAGTTCTGCCTTCCACCACCACGTGCAGATGTGTGAGGCTTCCCTGTCCCTGGGGCATCGTGGGCACTGACACTCTGTGCTCTAGGCCAGCTCCTGAAATCACAGTTCTGCCGAGTGCAGACAGTTCTTGCAGAGACCAGTGGAAAACTTCATGGGTTGCTAATTTGGACTCATCTCTGTGGGCATCCCAGTGTTTTCTAGAATCAAATGTCCTTATGTATAAGGCTGTAGCTCTGTTTGCTGGCCTAGACAAGAGCAGGAATGCTTGTACTCTATACTTGTACTATAGAGCTGGCTTGGCTCTATAGGGACACTTAGAGCCTCACCAGGAGCTCACTGAAGTTGGGAGAAAGACTTCACTGATCTCTGGTTCTGGTCCTAAAGGTGTGCATGGTTAGAGGGAAATGTAGGTCTGATTCAAAAATCTCTGCATAGGAATAAATCCCTGCCTTTGAACAGCATGGTGATTGCACAGCACTGTTCTTCCACCCTCCCTGGAAATGTCACCATGTTGTGGGTGCTGAGCTGGGATGCTCTAGGCTTGCACAGTGCAGGGATGTTTTATGGAAACAGGTAAAGAGGGGTTGAAGTGTGGTCATCTGGACGGGGAGGAAACTTTATCTTCTCTGTGTGTTCCACAAGAGATGTTGAAATGTAGATGACTTTTTTTTGTTTCTTCCCTGTTCTTGGAGCAGATCTCAAGACAGCAGTACCAAAATGCCCTGATGGCATCCCGGATGGACAAAACACCTCAGTCCTCGGACAGTGAAAACACTAAAATCGAACTGACTCTTACGGAGCTGCACGATGGTTTGCCAGACGAGACAGCAAACCTGCTGAATGAACAGAACTGTGTGACTCACAGCAAGCCCAACCACAGTATGCACAGTGAAGGAGCCATCTAGGAGCTGACTCCCCACAATCCACCCATCCCATCTCCTCAGCAGGACCAGCCCTCGCTCCTTCCTGCCTCCTCCCCGAGTGTGAACACCGTTAGTGCGTGCTTGCAACACTGCTGCATCCAGTGTTCTGAGACCAAAGACTTTTGCGTCCGTTCTGGGAGCAGAAGAGGAAGAAACAGGAAGAAAGGAGCAAAGAGCAAGAGAGACTAAAGACCCAAACATAATTTGGGAATGGTGAGCCACCCTTGAGAACGATGAAAATTCTTGCAAAGTAGAATTATGTTTATTTTTTATCTGTACTTTTGATCCTTGTTGGGTTTTTCCTCCTCAAATGCATATGGGGAAGTTTAAAAGCTCCCCTATTATTTTTTCAAGAGAGATCATGTTTTTAAAAAGTATTTTGAAGAGTTTTAAATTGTTTCTGTCCCTCATGAACCTCAAATGGGCTCTGTCATGGTTTTGTGAATTGGCTCCAATGTCCTTAGGCCTCTTCTCACCCCTCTGTGGTCCTTTTTGTTGCCCTGTTGAAAAAGTTAGTAACTGGTACTTGTATGTTATTTGTGTCCTAAGAATGAGCAAGCTTCAAGGAACCTCTGGTTTCAGCCACCTGGAGGACCAAGACATGAGGATTATTATATTCTTGCAGTTAATTTTCAGGGAAGGTGTGGTTACTTTGCTATTTAATAATGTTTCAAGTTTCGGAAAGTTTCTTTGTTAAACAGACAAAAGCATTGTTACACTTACAGTTTTGTAACCTCCAAAACCTTTGTGTGTGTTAAAGATGATACTGGGGGGAAAGGAATTAATTAGCAATACTGCAGTCTGGTGAAATGAAAGCTGGGTGTGATATTCCATAGTGAAGTAACTGGGTGATTTTTCATTGATTTTCCTGACAATTGCATGGTGAAGTAATGTATGCACCCTGAGACACCACGTCTTTAAACACTCCCGTGCTGTAGTGGTCTGTGCACCATTACCTTGGCCAGAGCAGATGGTCCAGCCTTTGCTGAGTATCAGGACATCAGTCCCTGTCCCCCCTGTAATCTCTAATATTAACACAGAAGATGCTGCTACAGTTACACCCAAAGTACATGCTCCAGGTGACAGTAAACCTCTGCCAGTGCAAGGATGGCCACTGCTGAGGAACCAGAGCCATCCTCTCCTCTCCAAGGGCTGTCAAAACTTTCCAGACGCGAGTGTATTGCACTTCAGGGATTCAGAGAGGTTCATTTCCAGGCTGTTCCCAGCCACATTCATTCCCTTGAGTGGATTTAGTGCATTTCCTTCTCTGTTGCCCCTTTTAACAGCCATTGTAGGGATTAGCAAGGTAGCAGAGCAGAGATCCTCCCTCCAGTGCAGGGTAACACCTGCCTTGGGCAGCAGAAACCAATTCCTCCACCCCAAAAACCTGGATGCAGACTGGGTGCCAGCAAGAGACACCCTGTGGCAGTTGTGCATCACCCATTTCCATAGATGGAGTCAAAGATCTCAAATGAATAAAAAAGGAAAGTTGTTCTCCCTCAGTCCTCTCCCCTTCTAATGCTGTCTCAGACAAAATGTGAACATTGTCCTCAGTATCTGGACTGATGAATCAGGCTTTGTGGTTTCTCTGTTTCAAGACCCTGCTATGGCCCCTGGCTGTGTAGCATTTCCCTTTCTTTACACATGGATAATCTCTCTGGGGACACCCAAAGAAGCCCCCAGTCCCAAATGCAACTGCCAGAGCTCTCTGTGCCTGCAGGCCTGCCCCATCTCTCCTGCTCTTGGGCTGTGAAAGGCACTCACTGCAAATTCCTGTGGTCTGTCTGTGTGCCTGGTGGCTGGAAAGGTGCAATATTCCATTGCAGGATCTCCCTATGGGAATTGGAGTGTGTGGTGTCAGAACCAATTGGGTTTGCCTGTCTTCCTCCTCTTCCTCCTCTCTCTTCCAAGCTTCAGAAAGCAGTCCTAATTTTTGCTGTCCACTCTGCTGGGAGCCACCCATGAGGATGAAGTCCCTGCAAGGGACATAGAAATTGCACAGTATCCAACTTGTTCAGTGAGGAGGAAACAGGCCCTCCAAAGTCTTGCTCTCACATGTAGCTTTTTGACTTTATCCCATCTGAAAGTGTTTTCTTAGCCTCCATCCCACCCTTGCTCTGATGTGCACCAGCCCAGCACTGCTGAGAGCACAAGGCTTGGCAGCAGCATGGGCTGGCCTAAGCCTTGAGCCTTCCCAGAGAGCTGCCAATATTGCACCTTTCTCAGAGAGCAAAATGTCCAGATGTTACAGCATTTGCAGTTTTTATCTAGGTTGCTGAATGTAAAAGTTTGTTTGACACAGTGGTGAACTTGAGATGCAGTATCCATTTTGTCAAACCTGCCAAAGGAGGGAAGGCTCAAGTCAAGGCAGCTCTCTCCAGGATGAGGTTGCTTGCTGGATCTGACTTCTGCTTCTTCTGGCAGGTTAAGGATTTGTTTCAATGTCTGTTTCCCTTTTTAAAAAAAAAAAAGAAAAAAAAAAGAAAAATACAAAAAAAAAGCGCCAGTTTTTCCAACCAAAGCCATGTGATCCCAAAGCAAATGCCTCCTGCTTCTGCCCATGCTGCACTGCTCCAAAATTTGCAGGCGATTTTTTGCATGACTGTTTTTCATCATTTGTACAGATCAAATAATGGAAAGTGAAGTAATTTCACTTAATTTCTATAAAAATAGTTGATTATAGATATGTTTCATATGGAAAATACGTACCTGACCCAGAGGGGTTAGGAGCTGCTACTAATTAGCTTGAAGAACAAAGCATGGTCCTCTCCCTGGAGGGGAAAAAAATCCAGTGTCCCTGTTCTCAGGGTATTTACAGTTTTACTGTTTAACAAATGCAAGGGGTTCCCAGCTCTCCTGGTGGGAACCATCACAGCAGAGGAGCCCCGTGCCCAGCTCAGGATCCCTCTGAGCCTTGGGACGGTGTTTGTGATGCCAGGGCTTGGCTCTCCTGACTGCAGTGGAGATGCCGTGGTACCTGATCCGTGCCCTTGCAGGGGTGTCCTGCCCGAGCAGATCTGCCCCCTCTGCCTCGCGGGGCACTCGGGTGCCGTGCTGCAGGGCCGTGGGGACGCACGGCTGGTCACCACAGCGCAGGGCACCAGCTGGTGGCTTTGGGAATCCTTGGACTTGACCTCAGACCTTGGCCAGGCTTTGACTTGTAGAAAGGATACTGCATCTTCCTATGTCAACTCCTGCTGCTGCCTTTGATCCCCTTACCCGTCTGCCTCTGGGTGCAGGCAGCAGGGTGGATGATGGCCTGTTGGCCAGGGGAGGCTGGGAGGGCATCTAGCCATGGTTTCTACTGTCAATACAATTTTGCACAAGAGTTCTTTGAAGTGAGATTTTCAACACTAATATCTTAAATGCACAACTGTGAATTATATCTTTTACACTCCTGTTGGTTGAATTTCCTTTAAATGAAATGAACCTGAATCTGTTGTAACTATGATTTATTTTTTTAAATTCTGTATTGCCAAATCTTTGTAAAGAGTGAAGGAATGTTCTTGCTTTCCAGGGAGAATCTTTCTCCAAATGAGACTGACTCTGATGATGTGGAGATCATATGAAGCACGTTAGTTCTGAGAGGAGAGGGGCTCAGTGAGGGGCTTAGCAAACCAGCCTCAGCCACTCTGTGCTGCAAGTTCAGACCCTTCAGAGTTTACAAAGTGCTTGTTGTTCTGTTCCCAGCTTGTCCACTTCCTGAAATCCTGGTGCAGCTGGAGACTGCTGCCCTGGAGGAGCTTTGGTTGGGTTATCCCACAGTGGGATGAGGAGTGCTGGCAGGCTGGCTGGTGGGCAGGGGCCCCAAGGCTGGTGTGGCAGGAAAAGGTGCTCCCCCCGTCTAGATGTAGCAGGAAAGGAAGCTCCACAGGGCAGATCCTTTTGCTCACCACTTCTGTTCCAAACCTGTGTCATGTATAGTTCCCTCTCACATTCTTTTTGCTTCTGTAAGCTCCTGCTCCTGACTGAGCAGGAATGGGATGATGCTGAGACCTGCGCGGGGGCAGCTGGAGCTGACTGCTGCAGGCGTGCAGTTCTTAGGCCTGTTGGAAGAAGGGTTAGCCACTCGTTCACATTGTGCTCGCTTTTCTGTTCCTCCTCTCTTCTCCTGGACTCACTTCCCTTTTCCTCACCAGTGGGGGCTTTTTTGTTTGTTTTTCTTCTTTAAGTGCCTTTTTGTGTGGGTGGGGCTGGCAAGAGTAGGAGTTTCAGGATGTGGCCCTTTGCACTCAGACCTGGAGAAAGCTCAGGGCTAGCAGGGCGAGTTGCCCCCATGGCCTACACACATCACCCATTGCTGCTTCTCAGCCTTCAGGGCCCAGCTTGGATGAGGATGAGATTTGGCACTGGTGGTGTCAGGCTCTGCTTCAAATCAGCCCAAAGAAAACCAAAGAGATAGCTTTGTGTGAGGGGCTGCTTGGGCAGTGGTGGTGCTTCCTGTGATCTCTGCAGAGCTCAGCCAAGGGGTGTAGGGGTGCTGATGGCAAAAAGCAACCCTTTCCTCCTCATGAGCATCCTGTGTAAGCATCCTACGTGATGGAGAACACAGCCACATTCTCCAGGACCCCTTGGAATTTGCATCTTCCTTGTGCAGAATTACATTCTCTATAGAAATCATTCCCACATGAAAGATGTACCATATTTTATACAATATCTAATACACACATCTGTGGTTGTAAATCTAGTACCTGTGTACCAATTATCAAGTTATCCAGTGTCTGGATTACCAGTAGAAAACTGGGGCTGGGGAAGGATGCTGCAGTGTACCTCTTGTGATGCTGACTTGAGGCTTCATCCCAAAGGTGCCCACCCAGCACTGAGGGGTCCCTGTGTCCACACTGTGCCCTCTCCCAAGGCAAGAACCCTGTCTGTGGTGTGGTACAGCCCCAGATGTGCTGCCTGTGCCACCACCTGGCTTTACACTGGGGCTCTACATAAGTACATGTTCCCTGGATACTGAGGGTTGGTTTGGCCCAGCAGTGAAAAGATGAGCTTAACCAACACAATCAGGGATCTTCCCATGACGTGGATGATAGAGCAGCCTTCATCTGTCTTAGCCAGCAGGGAGGACAGGCTCTGCATCACAAGCTGGGCTGGGCAGCCACCTTCATCCCTGCACTGCTGTTACGCTTGGTCCATCAGCTGCAGGTCTCTTGTTGGTGTGATGTCTGTGGTGATTCTGGCCTCGCTCCCATATGTGGGCAGCACAGGGGAGCTGGACATTCATGGCTTCCTGCAGAGCCCCCTCAACAACCCTCTGTGGTGTCTTCCTCTTCACCTCCAGGTGAGCCTGGCTTCATGCTGGGTTGTGTTCCTCTGGGGTCAGTCTCAGGGCTGCATCCACATGAGGAGATGCTGTTGCTGTGGGTCCAAGGCAATACAGCTGAGCTTTTCCATCTGGTGTTGTGCTTTTCTTCCTGAGCTTTAGGGATGGGAAGGGTTTGCTGGAAAGCTGCCTCCAGCCAGTGGCATGGTACAGGTGGCAGATGGGGTTGTTTCATACGTTGGTAGCACTGAATTCAGTCAAACTGATGTCTTCTTCCTGTTATCCTAAGGTCAGACTCTGTAGAAGTTCTTCACATTGGAAATACGGTACTCAAAGCTGCTGATCTGTCTCCAGCTGAAAAACATCATTCTCCTCTCAGGTTTTGCCTTTGGGCTCTGTTTTCCTCTGAGTGGGGCTGATCATCACTAGGATCCTGCAGTGGATGGTGCCCTGGCTGCTCTTGCTCCTTCAGTGCAGATTTCTGGCTAAAGGAGTGTTTGGTGTTTGATCCTCCCCCAAAAGCAGAGGTTTGGCTGGGCTTGGCAGAAGTGGCCTGCCATGGAACTGGGCTAGAGGTTTGTCACCCGTTGTGAGCTTGAAACATGAAAAGGCTGCAGGTGGCTCCAGCGTTCAAGGGGTAGATTTGATTTCTTTGTTGTCTTCTCCTCCGGAGAGCAGCGTGGCAGTTGGTTGGTAGCAGGATTTGCTGGGCAGGAAGGGCTTGTCCCAGCATTTGGTGTTTGGTGTAGCAGTCTAGCTACACCAAATCCCTTCTCAACTGTTTGCTGATCACAGAACTTTATTATAGGAGGTGGTGTTTTATATTTGTTGAACCAAATCCTTTTAAATGCAAGAGAAAAACTAGTTGGTGTCAGATGCCTTTAGTTGGAAGTGCCAATATGGAAATCATGTCCCAAAGATCACTGTGGAGTGGGTGAGGGGTTCCTGATGAGCTCCTCAGCAGTGACAGACTGTCCAGGCCTAGATCAGCTCTAGTGTCATTCCTGCTTTAAAATCTCAGGTCCAGCAGGCTGGGCTGGGCTGGGCTGGCTTGGCTGGTGGGTTTTCACCCAGGGTACGTAGCTCTGTCCTTCTGCATTGTGCTGGCTTGGATTCAGCAGTGTGGCTTCTGTGACAGCTGTGTCCACATCGGCCACAGCTGCTCCTCTGCTCCGCTCACTGGGCTTTAGCTGAATGTTCAGGAAGGTGAGAAGGAGGGGCAGCAGTCAGGAGCAGCCATGCTGCAGCCATTCTGCCTTCATTTCTCATACTGAGGAGATGCTGCTCAAGGGACACTGCCTTCCTTGGAGATCACGTGGAATTTGGTGAGTGGAAACCCACCACAACCCCAGCAGCAGTGCTGTGGTCCCATTTGATCCATGGTCTCCTGAGCACAAGGGTGGCTTACCAGCAGTTCAGGGTCAGGCCCTGCTGAGGGACCTCAGAGCTTTTTGGAATATTTTTTTTCCAGCAGAGCCAGCCTTTACACCTGAATCACTGAGCAGGTGCCTGGTTGCCAAACACAGTTAATCTGGAACCCCAAATACTTGATATGTGTTCCTGGAAGCCATGAGCAGCTGGTGCTCAGCAGCCAGAGGTCTCACACCAAACCTTTCTCCTTCCTGGCTGCCCTGAGCCCTGTCCTGGTTGCTGCTGGCTTGGCCTCGGTCCCCCCATTCCAGAGCATTTGCATGGCTGTCTGATCCCACTCCAGCCAGCTCTTCCCTGTGTCTTATTTGCCATCATATGTAGTCTTTGCGAATTGTATCATATTGTACATGACTTCGGGTTTCCAGAGTTGTAGTATTCTGACTACAGTATTTCCGTGTGTGTACATAAACCTGAATAAGCACAACTGAAATCCTGAATGAAGTGTATACGTTTCATATACTGATTGTCATACAAATTAATTTTATAATTATTCCAATTTTGTTGTAGATTTCCAATCTTTCCTATTTATTTTGTACCAGATTTATTTGTATATTTTGTGATTTTGTTTTAAAGCATTTTGTTTATTTCTATTCTTTTTAGATAAATGATGATTTTTTTTTTCTGTTGAACATTCCAGTTTATGCATTTTTCCCTCCTCTATGCTCCCCCCTCATTTCCAAGGGACAGATTTGGGTGGTGGGCTGATGTCTGTGATCCTGTACCCAGATCTCTGCTACTGGCACATTTAACAGTCTTTTATCTCCACTTCAGCTGCCAAGAGCCACAGAGAGGCCGGATCTTTTTCCTTTAGAGGCAGGTGTTGCTCTTCACTTTGGTGGGTCTGGGCCTGTATGTCCTCAAGCTGGGGAGGGCTGTGCTGGTGGCTTTGCTGATGAGGGGCTGGCTGGGAAGCTGGTGGCAATGGCAATCAGCTGACTTTTTGAAGTTCCCTCAAGGGTGAGGGTCTTTTTCTTTCAGTAATAAAAACCCCTTATTTACAACTTATTCTCCATAGGTCATGTTTGTCTCTAAGTGTAGATGGCGTCTGTCGGTAGCGTGTGCTCCTGCCAGGCAGGGTGTGACGGGGTCTCCAGTGTGGGATGTGGCTGGGGATGGGTGAAGTTTGGTGGAGTGAGTCAGTCCATCTCCCTGCACTTGGCTGCTGCTGCCTTCTCCCCCTCATGTTGGGGTTTCAGCAGTTGGAGCCTGCAGCAACAAAGACATTTCTGAGCAGGAGAGCGAGCCTGTGCTTAGTCCCTTGCACACCATCCCCTCCAGCTCGCTCTGGTGGAGGACCAGCTCCTTTTCTGTGTGTCCATACTGTGCTTCTGCCATCCTTCAGGCCCTTGCCTCCTCATAGCTGCTCTCCCTGCACCCAGCTTTCATCATGCTCAGCTCTTGAGCTGCCAAACCCTGGGCTGGCAAGATGGGCAGCAGCTGCTCAAACCTTGTGGGGATTTTTTCTGGGCATCCCTGCTTCTGTGCTGCAGGATGGCTCCCCATAATGGACAGAGTGGCAGGTCCTTGAGGACTCCTGCTTCCCTGTGTGTACCTGTCCCTGGCAGCATGATGGTGGGATGCTACAAGCATGACATGAGTAGAATTAATGTGGAGGCCAACTTTTGGGGCTGGCTTTGGTGGTAATGAGCAGTAGGAAAGAGGAGCAGGGTAGAGAGAGCCCAGGACGTCTGGAAGGGAGGGTGTAAGAGAGCAGATCCCTCTGGGAAGGTGGGATGGGTTTTGGCTGCTAGGTCCAGGCTGCTGCTCCAGTGCCCAAAGCTGTACCCAGAGTTCAGTGTCCTCGAGGCTCCAGGAGTACCTCCTGCCATGGCCAGGCTCCACAGCCTAGTGGTCCACAGGGCTGCTGTCCTGGGGGGAAAGAGCCCTTGCGCAGGGCCAGGGTGGACCAGTGGCTCTGCAGTTTGAGTATTTCTTTATCCATGTTTGCTGTGTTGGGGCTTTGAGCCAGAGGTTGGAATGGCTGATGCTCAGGGAGTGGCACAGAGCTTTGGACCCTCCATCACAGTCAGGCATATCCTGACACTGAGCTGGGTCTTGCTGTGCTGGGTGAAGAGGTGGCATAAAGGAAGAGGAGCTGGGAGCAGCTCTGATGGCTGTGACCTGGTCAGAAGTGGCGGTGCCCAGCCCTGGTGTCTGCAGGGTGTAGCTAAGAGCCTTGGGTTCCTGATGCTGGTAGGGTTTGGTTTGTGCAGCCCCTGTGAGCCCCCTCAGGCTCCATGGAGCAGGGAAGGAAGGTGATGGGGAAAGTGGGAGAAACCCAAAATCAGGTCAGTGAGAGCTGGGGGTAGGGGGTGAGGCCTGTTCCCCCCATGCTCACTTTGCTCCCACAAGGCTTTTGCTGCAGGAGAGAATACTGCTGGTAGGCAAAAGTAAAGCATGTCTGTCCCTGGGCTGGGAGACAGGTTGCAGAGAGAGCAGCAGGAGCTTTCCCTGAGGCTCTGCAGAGTGACTGGAGACACAGGCACTGCCAGGCCACCAGCTTCTGGGAAGCAGCACCTGATGCAGATCAGCCATGGGCAGCTGCCTGAGGAAGGTGTGGGCTGGAAACGGGCTGTGACTGTCCCCAGTGCCAGCCAGGACAAGGAGCTTCACCCTGGCTCTTTGTGACTACAATTTCGTGGTGGAGCCAGTACAGGATGGATAGGATAGTACAAGGCCAGGCAGTGCCTGTGTGTCTGTCAGGATTTGCCCAACATTTTCCCACCATGAAGTGAGGGTCAAATACTTTCCATTGCTCCAGCCTTGAGGACTCTTCTCCCTATCTCAGTCAGAAATAGCCCTGGGCTGGGAGTGAGCTATTTGTGGTGACTGATTGGGAAGGAGGAATGCATGGAGCTCCCCAGACCTCCCTTTCCACAGCCACATGCCTCCCCCAGCTGCTGAGCTAAAGCTTAAAAAATTCAAGTAGCTATACTTGGAGAAATGAAGTTTAAACATAGCTGAGTCCAGCATGGCCTTTGGTAAAAGGGCTCAGGAACAGCTCCCTGGAACCCTTCCTGCAGCCAGCCTCACTGTGGGTACATGCTAGCTACTCTGCAGACCCCAAAACTGAGGTGTCAGGGACTCAGTGCTCTGGAGTTTTCAGCAATCCCTTAAGTATTGAGTGTTGGTCACCAGCTGTTGTCATTTAGCGTTGCTTTTCTGTCTGGCACTTTGGGCCCTGGTACTGAATATCATTCTGTGGTGGTGCTGAGGGCGGGACCTCCTCAGGTCTGGTTTGGTTGACATGAGGAGTTTGTAGGGGAGGGTTGAGCTCAGCAGTGCCCAGGGCTGCCTGTCTTAGCTAGGCACAGCCTTGTGTGGCAGCACTGCCCTTCCCTGGGTGTTCTTGTCTAAGCAGGTTTGCAGCTCCTGGTGAGCACAGGCTGTGCTGTGCCCTGCTGCCACCCTGGCCATGTGTCTTGCAGGGGCAGAGGGGCAGGAAGTGGTCCTTGGTAATGTCTGTGGGAAACAGCCCTGGCAACACACAGTGCTGGAGGTGGTGGCAGTCTAGGGATGTTCCCCTTCCCACCATGAAAAAGCCCTTCCTCACTCTCTGTGTCCAAGATAAAATGTTTCTCTGCCCTCCCCATGCTTTCCTGGCTGATAGATGGTGATGACAGAAGCCTCATGGCCCACCATTGCTTCCTGGAACAATGTGAGGACCAGGTGTGCCCTTACAGCAAAATCCACTGACACTGCTCCCCAGTGCTTCACATGACGAGTTCCCAAAGATGCTCTCACTGTTCCCCAGTCACCCGTCCTACTGGGACCCCACAGACCAGTCCCATCTCTTCCCACAGACTCCAGCACAGCCCTCATTGTCTCAGCAACACATTGCAAAGCACCAGGCATTTCTTAGAAACATCATCATTTATTGACTTGAACAACTGCCACTAGAGCAGCAGTGTCCTGCTCAGATGTTGGTGGTGTGGTTTTTCTTCTTTTATTCTCTATTAAGGTATTTTAAAATGAAAAAAAATAAATGAGTTTATGGTACTGAAACAACAGTCAAATTCATTACAAGAGGGCCCTCGTTGTAATCCCTTTGCAGCGAACGGCAGAGGCTGGAGTAAGGGAGGCTGCACCCATGACTCGGAGGAAAACCACAGGGCACTGCTGCCCAGCTGTGTGCCAGCTCCATGCCTTCCCTGGGCTGTCTTTCAGGCACAAGGACTACCTGCCCATCCCTGGGACACCCCCAGTCCCCACACAGCAGCCGTCACCCTCCTTGGCCAGGGACGCAGCCTCGCCCACTGTGGCCGGCACTGAGGCTCCGCTTGCTCCGCACCAGACCAAAGACCAGGGCAGCTGCTGGATGGCCCCACCCTGGGGCTGGCCCTGGGGCATATCCTGTTTCCTAGTTTAGGGCAGGCCCATTGTGGCCTGCAGCCTCTGGCACAACAGGCCCTTTCACTCCGGATGGTGGCTGGGGTTGGTTTTGGGATGCTTCACTTAAAGGTGAGAGGACAGAAAGGTCAGGAGGAACACAGGGTGACTAATGTAATACTAAAGCAGCAGCTTCAGGCTCCTGGGTCAATATTTACTGCTGAAACTGGAGGAGTTGAGAACAGAGTGTGCAGCTCACCTGTTTGAGAAATGCCCTGGAAATTATGCATCACATGCCAAGGGTGAGAGAGCTTGGAGACACTGGGAGAGGATAACAAGCGGCTACGAGGTGAAACGTGTATGGCAGCAGATGTGCAAGAGCTGGAATCTCACTGCCATCCATGATGGTTGGAGGAGTCAAACCACTTACACAGAGAAACTCACACCAACAGAAGGTAAACTGAGTGCTGGAAGGCACAGCAACACCCTGGCTAACATGGGGAAAGGGGATTATGTAACCCAGGAGCAGAGAGTTAAGGGCAGCAACCAAACAGGCAGCAGGATTTGGATAATTTTGTCTCCTGCAGGGCCCAGCACATCCCTTCTGTTTCCACAGAGAATGTAACAAATGTCAAAAACCGTTCACAGGACACTGTTCAAATGAAAACCAAATGAAACACACCATGGGACAGGCAGAAACATGCAGCATCCCGAAATGTAATGGGAGTAGCATGACAGCACAGGCGGGCAGTCCAATCTGAATGCACCACCCAGTTAGAATCCATCAGCTTTTTGAACCGTCTGCAAAACTGAAAACAAGGGTCTCCTCCTAATTAGTGTTAATTTGTTAGAAGTTTCCAAATACTTTCAAAACGTGCCTTTGCAAGAATCACACCCCCCAACCCATCACCCCAAGGGCCCCAACAACAGAATCCATTCCTGATCACTGCTAGAGTCATGGTTTATCTTCAGAAATACTTGGGTTTTTTTCCTTCTTATTCCTCTTCCTCCTCTTCTTCCTCCTCTTCCTCTTCCTCATCATCATCTTCATCGTGGCAATGTGTGATTTCCTGAGGTGCCTGGGGGAAGAGGTTGGGTGGTTTGATCTCACTGATGGAACGGGTCAGCTGGTGCCGCTTGTAGTCAGAATCTTTGAAATCCACCGAGGTGCGATTGCGTGTGGCCATCGGCGACTCCTTCTCATTGATGTCGACGTGCGTGTGCTCTACTGTGGACTCGTGTGGCATCTGCACATGGAACAGAGAGAGGAGGTGACAAGGGGTGTCCCAGTCCCAGGCTGCCTCCCTGAGACACATGGACAACAAACCCCAGAATGCAACCATTTGGTCTACAGTCTGTCAAATGCCACCAAACCCTCCAATGTGCTGTTGCATCCTGTGGAAGTGATCATGGACACAAGCAAGGGCACCTCTGGGACCCCTGCCCACCTCCCTGGGATTGCAACTCACCAGAACATGGGCGGCTCTGAAGAGGTAGCTGAAGGGGTAGTAGAGGAGGTTGATGAAGGAGGCTGCATAGAGGTCAGCGTAGCGCATCACCTGGCTGGCAAAGAGCGTCTGCCGAGAGCCGCTGCGGAAGAGGCTCCCCATCATCCCATAGCACATATCCATGTCGTGGGTCACTTTCTATGAGGACAGGACAGGTTAGATCCTGGGCCAGGCAGGCAGCACCTCAGAGCCACAACACTGAGGCAGAGTGCCCCGAGGGCTAGGGGCTATGTGAGACCTACAAGGATCTCCAGCAAGGCTTTCTGTGTTTGTATCCTGTGGTGCTGTGCCCCGGGTAACAGAAAGGAAGGTGGCAGCAGGCTCAGGGCCAGCACTGCCCTAAGCTGGCACCCCAGGGCTGGCTGGGCCAGAGGCTACAGCCCCTCTGAGTCTGTGTGCCACTGCATTGTGCTGCAGCAGTTAGCATCCTCAGCCAGTGCTGCTTGCAGGAAAAAGGAAAGGAACCCTATTCCAGACCAGGCTGCCTTTCAGGAGAGCCAGTGACACCAGAGATCTGAGAAAAAGTGGCTTTGCCAAGCCTGCTATGCCCACCCAAAGGCAGAGCAAAACATTTCAGGACTGAGCAGTGGGGTTGGGTTGTTAAGCCCTTTGGGATCCAGAAGGATGAAAAGGGATTTTGATGATTGGTACCTTAATGCGTCTCTGGATGGAGCTGATGTCGGGGCGTTCATTGCTGCTACTGTCCAGATGCCTAGTTACAGGCGAGAAGGTAAATACATGGTGTGAAAAGTCTTTCAGAACCAGATGCTGTGGGACGGGGCTCAGGGGAGGGAGGCTGGTCTGGAGGGGAGGTTGGTCTCGTGGGCAGCAGTGCCATTAACCCAACCCCAAGGTTTTGTCATTGCCGCTCGTTAGCTGGGAGAGGCAGCAGGAATTGAACACTCACTTGTACAGCTCAGCCAAGAAAATGTCCAGACTCTGCAGCTCTTCAAAAAGGGCTGGAAAATCCAGAAAAGAAAAGGGGAAAAGGGTAAGTTTAAACTATAGAAATGAAAAGTGCTGAAAGTGAACCCACTCCCCTGCCCACTCCCCTCACATGGCAGTAGAGGGACACTGGAGCAGGGACACATCTCATGGCCTCTGGGCAGTGAGAGGGGTCAATCACATTCTGTGCCATAGGAAGAACTTTGGGCTTGTTTTCTGGTTGGCCCTTTTGTTTTCGAGGCTGAACCTTTGCAGCTCTCACCAAAGCCTTCCAACCAGCCACGGGGCAACTTGCATAACCCCCAGCCCTATTTACACACCAAAGGGCAAACCTGGGAGAAAAGCAGGAGCGCTGGAGGATGGGAAACACACAGCACTTTGGCGGCAGAGCAGCAGAGGAGGGAGTGGGAGGAACGAGGAGGAAGCAGCTGGTGAATAGGGACTCCCTGCAGATGGGAGAGCAGTCATGGCTCAGGCATTACAGGGAGAATAACCCAGGTATTGTCAGATATTTTTTAACATAGAAGCCAAAGCCACATGTGTGCAGAGGAGGAAGAAGTTCTGGGGTTACTGATGAGGAACAACTCAACCCCACCCAGCTGCAGCTTCTCTCATGGCCAAGGCAGCACTTGGCTGATTACACAAATAGCCAGAGAAAGAGCACAGGAAAGGCCTGGGACCCCAAGGCCAGCCCACAGAGAGGCACCCCAGCTCCTGCCACCAGCATCCAGACCCAGTGAAAAGGGCCAAAAGGAGAAGTGGCAAGCCAGGGTGATCTCTCCCCTGCACCCCTAAGCCCTGGCGATCTCAGGGGTGCAGCATCAGACAAGCAAGAGCAAAGCCTGGCCAGGGGCTTGCCCGGCTCCTGACCGCTTTTGTCTGTCCAGACGTGCAGCTCCTGCGCCAGCTCAGGGATCACCAGGAAGGTCCGCCAGCCCTGGCGTTTCTTGGATTTGAGGATGTCTCCAAAGATATGGTCTCCGATGTACAAGATATCCTTCCCTTTGGCCCCCAGCAGGTCACAGACTGTATCCGAAGAGCCTGAGAGAGGAATGGCATGGCTCAGAACAGTGCACCAGAACAGGTGCATTTTCCTCCCAGAAACCTCCACTGCTTGACCATGGCTGCCCTGGACACTGCTCGCCTGCCTGGGAGCTCACCCAGGAGCAGCTCTGCCTGTGCACATCCCTTCATGAAAGGCAGCAACAGAGGCCATGCTGCATCCCCCCACCATGTGAGAGTAATGGAGCCTTGGGTGTCACAGACAGCTTTGTATCCATCCACTGCCCTTCCCTGGCTTGGCAGAACCTTCCAAACATGTTCACACTGGTGGCAGCACCTTTAAGTACAGCTGGGGACACCGCACTGGGCTAGCTGCAGCCACCCCTCCACCACAAACCCCTGCAGGCATTTCCCAGACCCTCTCTGGCAAGGAATAAAAGGACATTTGAGGAGGAACAGGTCCATCTCTTCCCTGCACTGTGCAGCTCTGATCATGGAGAGCTTCTGCAGTGTGCAGAGGGCACAAAACAGTGTGCTTTGGGAAGCTCAACCTTGCCTGGCACACAGCTGGAGTGGCTGAGGGCCATGTCAGAGCCACTCCACACAACATGAAGGGCTTCTGCCTCACCTCCCGAGTACACAATGCCATGCTGCAGCGGGCCCGTGTAAGTACCAATCTTCAGCTTCCCGGTCACCTGTGGAAGGAGGTGTTGTGTTAGTGCTGAACAGCTGATGGTCTGGATCCTTTTTCTATTGACACCACTGATACATCACTCTTCGTCTGTCTGACTCCCAAACCGCCCAGAGGTAGTTTTCCTACTGTCACCTGCAGTATGTTAGGGAAACCAGCAAAGCCTTGGGGTGATGGGGTTGCTCAGGAATCAGTAAGAGGAGATTCCAGCCCACAACCTCTAGAGTAGGTCCTGTCCAAACGCTGCATTGCTCATTGTCACTGAGAGATGCCATACAGGAGGTGCAGGAGCCCTTCCAGCCACAGAGGAACCCCCAATGAGCACTCACCGTGTCCACCTGCCGCAGTACAGTGCCTTCCCCAAAGAAGAGGGGTTTTCGTGCATCCACCAGGATCAGGTCAAAGTAAGACTGCCATGGCCGATGGGCACTCCCAGGCTACAAAGGCAAGAACAAACCCCAGAATCAAGCATGACACAAAAAACCACAGGGAATTTCACTGGAGTGTCACTGTCCATAGCCAGAACCTTGTGACATTGCTGGTCCATCAAAATCCCTTAGCTCATGCTTCCCATGGGACAAGGCTGGGTTGCCAGCACCATCTCCTAAAGCATTCCCCTTTTGTCACAAGCCCATCCTATCCCAGTCCTAGCAGTGGGGGTTGAGGACATGGCGTGAGACAGGAGAACAGCACTGAGGGCACAGCTGTCATGTAAAAAGATGCTGTAAATGACACCCTGCCACTGTTCCTGAAGGTGACATCCTGCACAGATCCAGACACATGCAACTCCATGGCTTCAACTTACAAGGCCATGATGGCATTTTTGCCAAGAGCGGGAAGATGCCTGGATTCTATTCCACAGAGCATGGCTTTGAATCACAGCCCTGCCCAAAGGATACCAAGCCCTTTTGCTCCACACTTCCACACTTTGTGAGATCAAGACCACAGCAAGGGGCTTCTTTAGCTGTCAGTTGTGGGGAGTATCTAGGCTCTCAAAATTTCCCTCTTGGCTGCCTTCTGCTTTTAAAGCAGTGTGAGAACACATCTTTTGAACATGAGATGGCCTCTCACTGGGAGACTAAAAGAGCAGTATAAATTTGTATCATAAACCCTTCTCCAAAAGTTGAAGGGCTGAGTTTTGACCTCAGAAAAACAAAAACAACAACAAAAAAACTGATTAAAACTTTTGGAGTTTAATTAAGGCACAGCACAATCAGCCATAAATATTTCTGCTGTTTTATTAAACGACTTCCTTTCTATCCTGGCTTTTTTAACAACGTCTAAACCACTCAGCCTTATTTCTAAGAAATCTGGCTACAAAATGCCACAGTTGAAATGTTTTATCACTGAAATAATGTTATCGTTAACACAGATTATCATTTGAGACCAGATGATGCCCCTTTTCTCTTTGTTGTATTGTATTTGCTTTGATCCCATTCAAACAGGACACAAAACAGCAAGTGTATTTTAACCAGATTAAAGCAACTAATCCCATGCAGCGGATGAAGCAGGATTAAAATGCTTTCCAGCTACACAGATAATTAGGCACATCAGTGTCTACTGCAACTGCAGTCTAGAATTCACATACCTTTGGTCCATGTGGAAAGTCAAACAAGTAAGTCATAATTTTCTAAAAGAGAGAAATAAAATATTCAAATATGTGCTTTTAAACATTTATTTGTGAAGTTTATAAAAGCATACTTTTCTGATTTTATCTTTTCACATTACAGAATTTTATTTGTAGAATTTACACAGAATTCAGCATAAGATTTAGAGACAAAATGAATGGTACAGGACAATGATAAGAATCAAAACACTAATAATATAATTATAAAATCAAATAACACAGTTGCCTCAGAAAACTGCACACTGCTTCAGTCATATCTTGCAACGCTTTAAAATGGCATATAAATCTTTGGATTAGCAGTGTTGCCAACATCCTGACGTTCACCTGGAGCTGGAAGTAAGTGTGTTTATTTCTCAGCTTAGCAGACAGCTCTTTCTGGGTCTCAGACCTCTCCAGAATCTTGGTTTGGTGACCTGTCTGTACTCAGACTATCTGTCTCACTTGAAAGGGAAAGTCTGCATTTTAAAGGATGCTAAAATCCAAAAGTGGGTATCACTTTCCCTTACAGCCTTTGAATTACTGAGGAACTGAGTGAAGCACAGAGGGACTTAAACCAGGCCTGTACTAGCTCAGCACCAGAACCAGGACAACAAAAAGTGACTACTTAAGACTTCATCTGCACCCACCACTAACCCTTCCTACACACGGATTAGAAATCACACAACTCTCCACCAGAAGATGTCCAATCAAAACCCTTCCAAATGACTGGCTGGCTTATGCCTATTCCATGATATCCCAACCCAACAGCTCAAGCAGCACTTACGTCTGTGTATTTATAGTCGCTGTTTGTGACAAGAAACACCTTCCCCACTTCATTCATGCGGCTGAGCAGCAGTGGCAGCTTCCCCTGGAAGCCAAGGGGAGCATCCAAGTCACACACAAAAGTTACAGACATTTATCACGGGAAAAACACTCAACTATGATCCCACCAGACAAAAACAAGGCAAATCAAACCATCGAGCAAGGAAACTCACGTGTTGTGCACTGGCCAGAGCCAGGACAGCTGCTGGTCCATCCAGGTAACCCCTCCAGAGCACAGCCCAGGGGAGGAAGGCGAGGGGGAAGGGCTCAGCAGGGCTGCAGTGCCTTTGCCAACCACAGTGCCAGGCACCCTGTGCTGCTCCCACCGATCTGCTCCAGCTCCAAGTCCGTTCCCGAAATGGGCCCAGAGGCAGGTGAAATCTGAGCTCACGAGCCACAAGTTGGAATGCATTATAATTCCAACCTCAAATTAGGGAGAATTTATTCCTGGGGCTATTTTTATTGAATCTGAAATCTCAGTCCATTGCCAAAATAGCTGATTACCTCACTGAACACTTACCTAAGAATTCTGTAGGCGTGTAACTAGAAACAAGGTTAACTGCTTTAAAGTGATAAACTACCACAGAGCTCATCTAAACTAAAAAATACTTACTCTGTAAGTGGTCCAGAGGGGCCTTCCACACTGCAGAGGTGGCAGGAGTAAGGGAACCACTGGAGCTTGCTCAATTAGATGTGCTGAACACACATTTTGGGGTTATCAAGAGACTAGACACCGGTGAGTCTTTCAGGATCTTTCCCTCATGGCTAAGTGTAACTTTTTTTGTCATGTGGCTAAAAAGATGCTCAACTGTTGCTTTTTAAAGAGAGGTTTGCTTGGGCAAAAAAACATGGGCAGGGAACACAGCTGCTTTCACCACTGAAAGAAACAACATCAGCTTTGCCAGTGTGTTCACCTTGGTAACATTTCCTCTGGCTTTTATATTTTACGTATAAAACTATGCACATCAATACAAAATCATATGGCTCACTGGCTCAGAATAAAGGCTGCATCTGAACTTTCCACTTTGCCTTTGGTTATTACAATAGAAGTCACAGCCTTATCTATTTTGTGATTTAGTAAAGCAAATCAGCATGTTTATTTCTTGCCTGCTTAATCAGTACTAAATGTCATGTAGTGCAAGTAAAGTAACTTCACACTTACATCTTTCACCACATACTTCTCCAGATTCTCAAGGGTCTTTTCCTTAAGAGATCCCTGAAATAGAAACAACAGAACCCAGTGAGGTCATGGAAACTTATGATGTAAGAGACAACAAAGTAATGCCAACTTTCACACTTTAAAATGCTGTGAAAGTACAAACCAGGGCGAATCTGAACCAGTGACTCTAGAGATGAGAGGCTTTGAGTAGCAGGGACCATCACAAACTCTGTGATCCATCGATTCCCTCACCATGGTAAATAATCCACTTCAACAGCATTTTAACCCTTTCAGAAGGGAATACAATAGAAACAAACAAAAAATAGATTTGCCATACCAAACAAGACAGTTAATGACCTGTCTCCAACACTGACCATAATGCTTTAGTCAAAAGCCAACTCCAACATGTATCACTCAACACTGCATAAGGAAAGAAAAATAGATTCCTGACTTCTGCATGGGTAAAAGAACCACCACAAGAACAACTGTGAGCAGAGTTCTCCTGTGATGGTTCTCCATCCCACCCAACAGACTGCTTGAATGAAGGAGAACAAAAAAATCAGGTCTTAAACCGTATGTTAATGCTCACACAACTATATTGTAAATTTGTACACAAGTGTATGCAGAAGATTAAATGCTTCTCTCTAATTAGAGAACAGCTGATCTATTTTTCTCTTTAATGCCAGTACTTTTTAGACAACATAGGATAGTGCCAATGTAAACAACTTGCAGTAGAATACTGCTTTAATAATTAGGACAATGTAAAAGTTGTGGACTTGAAGTGCAAATACCCTCGTGGCATCATGCTCTAAAACCCTTGAATTACAGTACAAAATGAAATCTGAGCACAATAAAAAAGAATAGGAAGCCAAGCCAGATATGTTCCCATACTAGGAGGGCAGTTGAGATCTTCACTTGCTCCCACACAACTGCAATCTATTATTTGCTCACTAGGCGGCAAAGCAGGGTCCTTGCCCAGAGCAGAGAGAAAACTAAACTCCGAATTACAAACCAGCCCCTGCAACCCAGTTACAACCACACACATCCCACGGAGTTCTTGCAGTCACCTTGTAATGAACCCAGTCAACAGCATCTCTGACATCCTGGAACATACTCCTGAAGGACATGAAGAGATCTCCATCCTTAAACCCTGTTTCACAGCTGTGAGGAGACAGAAGAGAGGTTCTAGCAGCCAGTCACAGCAGGTAAGAAACCACCAAGGAGTGAGACAGTTCAAAACGCTGTTTGCAGCTTGTGTTTTCATCTTACCATCATGGATTCTTATCTGCTACTTAACTGCAGCTCAGACTTGAAAGAAGGCTACAACCACAGTTTAACAGGAGCTGTGTGCTGCCTAGGAATATCTGTGGCTCCACAGCAGCACCACAGCTTTCTATGACTGAAACACTTACTTCTCACCCACAGTACAAGACTAAAAGACTGCAGACAATTGCAAAAATGCCATTTGCAGCATTTAACAGAAGATTAATGGTACTGAGGGAATAAACAGAGTGGTGCTCTTTCTCCCTCTTTCCAGCACTCAAGAACGGAGTGTAATGGAAATCAACTAAATGCAGTGCTGCTGAGAGGAGGAACTTCTTCTGTGTTGAACGCTTAGAATTAACATCAGAAATTACAAGATACTCTGGAGGTATCTTTGAGACAACATGACAGTTTACAATGGAAGAAATCAAGAAGGATTACACAGAGCTGTATTTATTATGACAGCAATCATCATGCCTCTCCTGAGAAAAGGTACTTCACCTGATGGATTGCCAGCATAAACAGTTCCTCTGCTCCCACGTGAAATCACATTAAACCTTTGCCTTCCACTCACATATATGCAAAGATGACCCATCACATGAGGTGATGAAAAGCACAGCAGCATCACATTTACCAGTTCAAACCACAGCTTGTTTTCATGCTTATATGTTTTTGAAAGCAAGGTAAATGCTCATGATGCACAAACAGCCTTTTATACCACACTGAGCACTTCACCTCTAAGTGTGCAATGTCCTTTATTACAACATGAAGCACTTGTGGTAACGGGCTGAGGAAATTCAGCCGTTCAGTTACCAGTTCAGACATGGCTCCAATGGACACAGGTCCAAAATGAACTGAATGGTGCCTGTAATCACCCTGTAAAAAGTGTACAGTCCTAGAAGCTGCCCCAAATACCAATGTCAGTCAGGATTTGGTACTGATGTACCCTGTGAAGGAAACCTCCAGCCTCTGCTGCACACACAGATCAACTTAGCACCACAAAATTATAGGAGGCCCACCAAAACCACTTGAGGGGCTTCCGCTGATACTAAGAGCAGCTCCATCTGTGCTGTACTGCTCTTGTAAAAAAAACAAAAAAAAAAAACCCAACAATCTTACTGTTCCATCACCATCTCAAAGTGGAGGGAATACGAACCTCGTGTACCGGTCACAGTTGGTAAAGAAATCCACCAGGCAAGCCAACAGGTAGGTCTCTGCAAGAAAAAAGAGTGAGATTTTAAGACAAGGATAACATCATACAGCCAGCTAACTTTAGACCTTGTGCCCAAAGGAAGAAAATGCATGTTAAAAAAACCCAAACAGAAAAGCAGAGCATGGCATCAGCAAAGTTTTACCGGCTTAAAAGGCACAGAAAGAGGCCTGTGTTGGCTCACAATAGACTCACCTGGTAGATTGAATAATGTGTTCAAAATGTAAAACCTATCTGTGTCATCCCTCTGGATAAATTTATTTGGATATTGCTCCCGTGTTTCAGGCCTGAGAAAAAATAAAGTGGAGAAGAATGAAATCACAAAACATAATGGAAGATAAAATGTGCTGACTTGCAAAACGGAGCTGTAGGAGGGTCCTCTAACCAAAATCTGCTGTGCTTTAATCAACACCCAGCCTCCCCACATGCACTGCTGGCACAAGAGCAGAAGTGCATCCAGAGGTCTTCCCTGGGCTGCACTGACTCCAGCAGAGCCAGGGCAAAGCCCTCGTTGCTGAGCCAGCAAACTGAGCAGAGCCCACACAGGGACAGTGGTGGTCCAGAGAGTGGTCCAGAGTCCTACAGCTCGACCTTAAGCCCCATGCTGACAGCTAGGAGGATGCTTTAAATCATCTGCGCTTTCACTGTCTGCTTATCTTAAACTCTCCCCCACTTTCCATGTGTTGCTTTCCACTCTCCCAGCAGATCTCAGCCAGGGGCATGCAGGGCTCTGCTGGAGGATTGCTCCGGGTTACTCATCAGCAGGGTGGTAATGACTGAACTCATATCATTATTCTGGTCTCCTTTATTTCTGGAGCTACTAAAGATCATTTTAGGCTCAAAGAGGAACGTTAAGTGCACATTTAAGGGCTTTTTTCTAAATTTTGGAGTCCTGATGCAAAGACTTAGAGGCAATGACAAGGTTTGTCACCCTGGTGCCCCTGAGCTTGCTTTGCCTTCCATTCATATGCCCTTGCAGCAGCAATGTGGAAGGGAGGATTTGCTGGGACACATCAGGAACATGGCACTGCAGACACTTCTGCTTCCTAAGGCACCTTCTCCAGGACAAGAAACACAAGCAGCCAGGGAAGGCTGCAGGAAGTGGCATGCAGTGCTCAGTTCTGACACCCTCAAAGGTCAGAAACACAAAGGGGTAGAGCAAGATTGTTCCTACCTCAAGCCAGCTCATGCCCTCACACTTTCTTAGCAATGGCTGTGGAGCTGACAGTCTCATGGGGCACAGGTCCACATGCAATGGCTTTGTCTTGACTGACAACCTGCTGATGTTAAACTGTGGCAGGACAGGTGAACAGCCCTTGGAAGATCCCATCAGCTCTTCTCCACAGCACACGGTTCCTCTAATCCTAGCACAGCCCCTTCCCTTGTAAACATCTGGGCTGTTGCTGTACCTGAGACCCTCAATTCATCCACAGCTAATCCTGGAGCTGTAGGAACAGCAACACAGCTTCTGCTGTTAGCAGAGTCCATGTGACTCCATATACAATGGGTGCCCTAGGGATCATTGAAACAATAGAGTGTATTACATGAAAAAGAAGAGCCTAGAGTCTGCACTCACCCTCTGAGGAAATTAAAGCCATGTGCACATACTAGGAGGTTCCCATAGGCATCAACTTTCAGCAGGTTTCCATAGTGGGTGTCAAACACCAGGCCTCTGTTAAGAAAGCAATTTAGGATGTGAAAGGCAAGTGCAATAAGGGGTGACCATTTTTAACAGCAGCTAGAACAGCTCTAGAACAGTTTTGCTCACTTGGCATGGGGCATCAGAACAGAGCTGCTGTTATGATGCAGATGGGGTCCCTACTGTCCCTTTTACTGGCAGCAGGTGAGCAACCAGAGCCCAGCACAGCCAGGCAGGAGAGATACCTGACCTACTTCCCATGGCCCCAAAAGTGTTTAACCTGAGAAGCTCAGCTGTGCATCCACCAGTGAGCTGTGGGCTCTTCCACAGGGTCACAAACCCTGGCACCTGTGGGGCTGCAGGGAACAGTGTGGTGTGATAAAGGAACTTCTCTCTGCTTTTTCATGGCTCTGTCACAGACAAAGCCAGATGGGGTGTGTGACCATGGCACAATACTTTGGACATGCCCAATTCTGACTCTGACAGAATTCTGTCTCATTTATCTAGCAGCTTGCATCTGGAGAACACAGCCTTCCCACAGAGACATCCCTTCTGTCCCCTCCTGGGATGA
Source organism: Cinclus cinclus (assembly GCF_963662255.1). Classification (NCBI taxonomy): domain Eukaryota; kingdom Metazoa; phylum Chordata; class Aves; order Passeriformes; family Cinclidae; genus Cinclus; species Cinclus cinclus. The sequence continues at coordinate 12,365,560 of NC_085052.1, read as the reverse complement.
AGGTAGTGGATTTAACTGAGCTCTCGTCACAGGTTTGTGAGGGGCTATGCCTTGTTACCAGCAAAGGCACAGCCAGCAGCAACTCTTGGTGTAAAACACGCTGAGAGGAGGGAAGGAAGGAGGGTGCCAGACTGAAACTGGAACAAACCGATAGTCCCTCTGGTCCAGTCTTTTGTAAAGAAATTCCAAAGAAGCCAAAGAAGCAAAATCCAGCAAAGGCACAAGTGGAAAGAACTTGAAGGTGCAAGAGTTAGATCAAAAGTTTTGTTCAAAACAAACAATACCCTTTTCATCATTTCCACCAAAATAAAAAAATAGGAATTTAGTAATTTTGCACCATTAACTTAGTGTGAAGTTATAAAATCAGTAAGTTACTAAATCAAATGCTTTTGACATTTGATGCATCTTGACAAGAAAATTGGATTGGTCCCACTTCTATTATTGTTTACTGTCAGCTTAATTTTCAGGATGTCTTATGCACCACAACACTGCTAATTAAAATCATCAAAGAAAAATGTTCTGAGACATCCCAGCAGCCTCTTGGACAGTAATGGCTCCTTCTCCCCCTGATTTTGATTTCACTCCCAATCCAATTGTGTCTCTGCTGTCTTTGCTTTGAAGGGCTATTTTTGGACCATGTTTTCAGTAGGGTTCTTTTATTGCACACTCCCTTTTTGCTGTCAAGGGTTCATGTATGCAAAGGTCCCCCACGTACTGCATTAGTCTTCTCCCTTCCCCATGATCTTTAGGCTTCACATCCACAACTCAAAACCTGGCCTCACATGTCACCTGTGAACTTCACAGAACAAATATTGGAGGCCTCGAGCAGGCAGGGTCGGTATCTGTTAGTCATTTACCTGGTAGGGAATGCAGGATCATACACAAAATTGAGCAGCTCATGAGGGTATCCAATGGAAACTAATCTTTCTACGGTCAGGTCAAATCCAAGAGATTCGTATTCAGGGGATTTATACACTGTACCAAGATGAGATTTCAGTTAGAAAATTTGAAAACAGCTAGGGGGTTAAACAAGAAGGCAATTAAAAGTAATGTACCCATTCTCCCTCCTCCCTCCTCCACATACCATTCTCTCCTTGGATGCCTGGGGTCCCCGAGCCCAGAGCAGGGTGGAATTAGCTCCTGCCACAGGGCTGAAGTGAAGCAGAGCTGCAGTTTGAATTTCAGCAGCAGAGTGCACCAGATGAAATATCCCTCAGTTTATCAAAGCTCTCTACATCAGGAAAAATGTATTTCAAACAGCAGCTCCTCTCTCTGCAGTCCTGTTCGGCAGATGCATGAACACTCCCTGTTCCATCTGCTCCAACAGGGTTTTGGTTTGCTATGTTTTTGCAAAGCCAATAAAGAAACCAATAAATTGTGGGAGCACATGTATTCGAGGTTAGAAAGCCTTAAATTCTTCTCTTCTGTGCTACTGTTACTGCTCTGGATACAATCCCAAAGTTTAGTATTGCTCCAGATTTCATCTCAAGGGAATTAATGTTTGCTGCAGACTAAGTTAGCATGAAGGTAGAGCTGTCAAGTTAACATATGATTTGTTTGTTAATAACACCATATGGTACTGCAAAAAATCTGTTCCTTATTACCCTTGTACATCAAAATGCTACTTTTTTAAGCAAGCTCACTGCTCTCACATGTCAGAGGAGCTGCTCATCTGGGACACACACCTTCCCTTTGCTCCATGCAAAAGGAATGGACTTGTTCAACTAAGTCATTCCTACCATGTGGCCTCTCTTCTTCCTGCAAATGACCTTCCCATGTACTGAAAATGTTACTGTTTAATCACATCATTAAATTACATCTAAAAGGCAATCAGGACAGATGGAAATCACAGGGTTTCTCTGGCAGCGTGTTTATGCTCACTGCATGTCTGCAGAAGCCCAGAAGATAAGGGGCTAATGTGCATGTTTCAAACACTGAGACAGCTGGACAGTCCTGAAGCTGACCAAGGATTGTTGGCAATAATAGCCAGGGATTGTGGTAATAACATGTTGTGAGAAAGAACAAGATGTGGCTGGAGAAGGGGGCTATGTGGAGGTAAGGGCAGCACTTTTCTGGGGCAAATGTCCTTGTTCTGGCTCCCAGAGATAAGCACAGCACAGCTCAAGTGCAGGAATGAGGTTGAGAAGTGGGCATGGACTGTATGGGGGAGATCAAGGATCACCCAAGACCCTCTGATCCATTTCCTGAAAGGTCTGAAAGAATGGAGTGCACATGATAACTAATTTCCATAGAAAGCAAGAGCCCTGTTTTCAAGGTGAGGAAAAGTCATCTATGAGAAGATAACCCCACAAAGCCCAGGTGTGTGTGTGTGTGCCCCAGGACACTGGACATGCCATCAGTGCTGTTGCCAGGACTGCTGATCTCTTTTTCTTTCTTCCTTTTTCTCTATCTTCCCCTCTTTAATTCATCTCTTTCCCTCTTCCCTTTTACCCTGCCCCTTTATCCAAACCCCACTGCTGTGTGCTTATACTAGAAGGTCAGGGATTAACATACCAATTTTCATGCCAAGTGCAATTTACTGATAAAACTTTGTAAGCTTCTGTGGACCCTCTGACTTTTGTTGTTCCTTTCAACCATAAGCACCTACAAATCCCAGGTGCTCCCTTCCCCTTAGGAGTGAGACACCATAATGTTGCTGCCTTAAACTGGTGCTAAGATAAATAAATACAACCCTTGACTGCAATGAGGGTTACCATGGGTTCAATGGGTCCAACTGCCTCCAATACTTGAATATTTCAAATTTAGCTGAAAATGTGCCAAGTTACACAGTAAACTCATTAGAGGACAGACTGCTTTTCTTGAGAGAAATCTAACACATTTGTGGGCCTAATGTTATATATATTAATAATCATTGTCTACACTGCCCAGTAATCACCAGCATATATATACACTGTGGGATACAGAAGTTTAATCTGAGAGACGAAAGAAAATATATAAAATACTAAAAAAAATTTAAAAAATTAAAAGGCAAGGATTTTAGATGAAACAAGACTGTCAAAAGACTGAGATCACAGTACCCGTGACAGAGGGCTTCTGTTCCTCTTAAAAACCTAAAAAGCACCAGAATCCCAAGAATTAATTTTCCCCATTAGACTAACAGCATTAAAAATATAATAAGCAAACCTGTAATGGTCTTAAACAGATAACTAAAATCAGTAAAGCAGTTATCCAAATCACCAAGCAATATTATACCAGTGGCAAACATCAACAACATGGCAACAACATTCAATGCACGTAGTCTTTTCTATCCTTTAGAAAAGGAAGGATTGATTAAGCTATAGATAGGAATAAGCAATCAAAAAGTACAGCTAATGAAGAAAGCAGTGACTGACAAGGCAATTCTGGGGAGTGAGCTAGAGTTGGAGGGAGCAATAGGCAGTTAGGTGATGAACGTAATTGTGAGAGTGACACCAGAGCATCATCTGGAACAAGGAATTCCTCTGATTTAGGACAGTAAAGGCACTTCCCAGGGAAAAGTCCTATAAGTACACCTGCACATGTTCTCAGAATGTGAAAGCTCTGCAAGGCTCCCCTTTATGAGAAACAGACTCCAATCCCCCCCTCTGTCCATGAAGCTGCTGCACTCCTCCTTCTTAGCCTCCTGGGAAATTGACCCTGCTACCAACTTAATCTATAATACATCACTTCCAAACAAAACTTTTCTCCGAGTAAACCCTGGTCTTTCTGAACTCACCAACCATGGTGATGCTGCCCAGACAGGAACCTGGGCAGGAGCACACTGGCATCGCCTCGGGACAAGCAGAGATTGTTCATCAACAGCTCCAGCAGAGCCTTTCCAGGGAAATTGTAGGGTTTTCTGATGAGCAATCTGTATCTTTTTAACTCTCCACCAGGGAACAGCTGTGTGGGACACAAGGTCAGCTGCTCACAAAATACCCTCACACAAATTGTTTCCTTTTGTATTTGCCTCTCCCTCTTAGGAAATCACCACAGACCTCCTTTCAACTCTCTAAGAAAACAAGCTGAAGGACCATTAGGAAAAAGGCTGAAGAAGAGGTATCAACCTCAGCCTTCATCATCTCAAGTCTCTGATGAGGCAATACATTAATTAGGATTAATCTAAATGTTTCTTTAGGGGGGACAGTTATTCTTCTTACTTCTCTCAGCCCTAGATTTTGCTTCCTTTATGTCTCTTTGAATAAAACTAAACTATTAGCTCATTCATGTCTCAGATCCCATCTCTATTTTTCTACTACTATACAATATCTGGAAAATGGGAGCCTTCTCTTTGACACATGAACTAAACAGAGACACAGGAAACTGGACTGGTGAAAGGGACAATAAATGTTCTCTAGTTACCAGCATACTTACAGTTCCAGATAAACTTTGCTTTAACTAGACACACAGCTGGGAATGAGAGCTCCCTGAGCCCACCCTGACAGGACCCTACACTGCAGCACTGGCTGCATCAACTGGAACCACAGTCCCCTGACATTTCTCCTAAGCCTATCTGAGGAACTGGAGCTTCCTCTGGGCAAACAAACAATCCACCTCCTCAGATCAAGAATGGAGAGGCCAACATCGCTGCAAGTATGGCAGCACATTTGGGAAAGATGCCGCAGTTACAGGTGTTACTCCATTATCTCAATAGTGTACTCGGGACTGGTTGTTCTCTCTCATGTCTTCAGGCAGCCGTGAGGAAACAGAGTAGAGAGGACAGATCAATACTTTTTTTCTGAAGCTGTAAGATGAAAACATGGTTTTAAACTTTGCTGGAATATCCCCTCCTTCAGACCTGGCTGCTGAATCCTGGTACCTCTGATGGAGATAGTTTGTGTGTCATGGCAATGTCATGAATTCTGCCATTTGTCATGCAGCATCCTGTGCCCAGCTCTTTCACCCAGCTGAGAAGGGCCCAGTCTTTGAGCATTCCCAGCTCTGTGACAGGGGAGGAGGCAGAGCCACAAACACATTTTCACACCGTCCTTGCCCAACACACACGAGATGACAGTAAAACCAAAGCACGTGCTACAACTTGTTCTGATTTCTTTTCCTTACTGCTTGATGGCCACGTCTCTGCCACAAAGCCAAGTCTCCAGCTCCAGAGGAATTGCTATTTTAATAGTACTGTTCCAACACAGGCAAATAAATGCTTCAGCAGCACAGGGCAATCAGCACTCGGTGCTCATGGATTATGCAACCAGGGTGGAAAGAAAACAACTGAAGGTTTATAAAAAACAGAAGCCAGCTGACAGTATTCCAGCTTCCTCTTAATACCATTACTTGGTTTATCAATACACCATTAAAAGGTAAAAAGCAGTACCCCAGAGTGAACACTGCAAGCCTTCAGGTCTGTGATGAGTGCAGGCATCCCTGACTGACACAGGACGTGCTAGGAGGGAAGCTGATCTGGAATGAGCAGGGGTTGTGCAGTAAGGTATGCAATTCTCATGCATTTGTGTGGTTGTGTTTACCTTTGCTGCCAAGACACATACAGTTACAATTTTATAGCCTTCCTGAAAAGGAAAAAAAAATAAAGAAAAAGAAAAAAAAAAGCTCTCTACAGAGGCTCCAGCTTATGCAAAATGCTGCTGCCAGGATTTTAACTCACATGAGGCAGATGCAGATTCAGAGTGTCACTCCAGGCTTGACGGAGTTACACTGGGTTCCCCTGTTAAAGAAAAAAATCAGACTGATTTTAAAACTGCAACAGCTCTGTGCCATGTGGGACTGTGTCTGCTGGAGCTCTGTCCTCTGGCAAGCTCAGAAGCTGGCCTGGCAGTTATTCCAAATACACTTACAACTGATTTATAGAAGAGGCACAGTTGGTAATTGTGCATCTGCAGGCAAAATTCTGTCCTCATATCCACAAAGCAGTTTTACATCATCAGCACAGGGATAATTAGGAGAAAGAGGCTACAAGCACATGGCCCAAGTGATACAAATACTTCATGTTTCTCTCAGACACAGAGCAACTGATTCAAGAGAAGGTCTTGTGCTCTTTTTGGGGCTTTGCTGTTATTGTCCATTCCTCAGTCAGCAGCAAATTACTCCTTTCAGGACACTCCCTCTCACACCATACAATGCCTGCACATGTCAATGCAGGAGACTTGGGAGACTGAGTCAGGAGCTACTCTGGGAACCTGAGAAGAGAATTTTGCCCTACACCTTGAAGGTGCTCCCAGCTAGAGCCTCGCACACCGGGTCACTCTGTGGTGCATGTCTGCATTTAAATGTACATTTGGACACGCTTTTACTTGGGCTTTCGCGGGCAAAGCACTGCAGGATAAACCAGCACCAAACCTGCACGCGGAGCTGCACTGCAGTGCTCCCACTGGCAAGCACACACAGGGAGAACACCAGAGATATTTTGCAACTTACAGGTATGCACAATGTAATCAAGAATTATCTTTGAGATCAAATTTGCACTAAATACAAAGCTGAACTGGTTGGAATGATGTTGCAAAAATGACTCACAGAAGTATGCAGACCTCCTGGAAGGCTTCTCTGAAAATAAACGTTTAAAGACTGTTTTGTTTCAAAATGAATAGCTGGAGAAGGCTGAAGTGCATGTGATGGCTCAGCTTAAGCTGTGGGGAGGAGAAAGCCCTTTAGGGGCTGCCCATATCTTCCCCTTGTTTCTCCTACACACACAAATTCAGGCAGGGAAGCTTCTCATTCAAGATGTAACATGGTTTGTTCCAGGGCTTGCCAACATTTCTTGCAGGCTACTCATGGATCTTGGGAGAGAAGCAGGAGCTGAAGTTAAAATAATGACCCCTTTCTGCATTGCTTCAGTCATCTCCCATTTGTGAGATGTATTTTCTGTCTCAAACTGCACACCTGCAAGCAGTCCTGCCTGCCATTTTATTTCCAATCACTATGGATTTGGTGCTGGTAAAATCCCTGAATTTGGAACAGTGACAACATACTGATTTCCCATACCACCAAGGCAGCTTTGGGAAAGCAGCTCCCCTTCACCAGAACCTTCACTTAGGAGGGGAAAAACAAGCTCAGGAGGTTGTTGCAACAAAAGCCTGCAGGGAGAGCAGCTCCTCCAGGCAGAGAGGCAGAGCCAGGACCACTACATGATGACCTCGAGTATCATTTGTGCCTGCCTCTGTTTTTTCCCCATCTGTTGCTCTCTTATGACACCCTATCACCTCCTGAAGGAGTTTCATCCCTTCCATCTGCCAGTTCCTCACCTGCATTTCCTCGCAGCCGGAAGGAAAGAACAGCCCAGGGAAAAGTGCTTGTGATGCCCCGCGAAACAAACCCACACTGTCAGAGCACTTCAAGGGAGCAGCTGCTTCCTGCAGGTGGTGCATCCCTGCTCTGATCCCTTGGGCACACACTGTCTCCCCTCTTTCCCCAGGCAGGTGCTGAGAGCACTGTCTGTGCTGTTGACTTTCAGGTACCCAGATAAGATCAGTATTTATTAAACTAGAGGTTATGACCTCCTCCAAAAGGGTCGCAAAAAGCTTTAACAAATACTCAATCTTCAGAAATGTTACCCACTCTCTGGGTTCTCCAGAGGTCACACAAAGACAGATAAGCTAATATGTACACAGATAATGCATAGGGTTTTGCCTTTTCTCTGAAGCACAGGAAATGCAGCCCAACTACTTTGTGTTAAGTCTTGAAGAATTGAAAGAAAAATAACTAAAAACAGGTTTTTTCAGTTGCTGCTTATTCTCCAGTGAGTAAGGCATGCAAATCAGGCAGTTAGGGACATACAGGGGCAAGATGGAGAGCTGGTATCCAGAGTTACATGTCTCAGGCACGGCATGCATAACTGGGCTTGTACAAATACATTTCTGAAATTATACAAACCTAACTTAAAGAGAACAATCAAAATGTTGCTCTGAATTGCACCACAATTAAGTAACGTGTAGTGGGTTTGGTTTGCCAAGTATGCAAGTATGTATTAGGAATAGATTTATATCAGTGTTGTACTGACAACTACTGCTTAGTTGAAGCCTTGAGGACTGAGATCCCCTTTTACAAACCCATTCCCTGTAACAATATGATTATCTATGCAACCCTGCCTCAACAATGTCTATCAAATGAGATCTTAGTGTCCCAGAACAGGATAGAGCTAACCCCAGAGCTCTCCATTCTGCCTCTGCACATGGCTCCAAAGCCAGGCACTTAGTGTCCACTACACTGTGTCTGTGACAGTCACCCCTCCACACCACCACTGGCTATTTCACACAAACTGCTCAAACTCATCTCATCCCCTGGCACTTCTGATCACCTGACCTGCATTACTTACTTACACAGGAAGGAATCTGAAATGTTTAAGTTTCACACCTGGGTGTTAACTACCCTTAGTTCTGACAGTGCAATCAGACTGCTCAGCTCTGATGAGAGTCCAGACTCACGCTTGGCTTGCACAGCCTGGCAGGGTGCTGTCACTTTGCACTGGAAATAAGGCTGAGGATTTTCTTTCCCATGACAACTAGAAACCCTGCAGAAGTACCTGTACTGTGAGACCCTCTGTAGACACACTCAGCTGGCTTGGCAACCCCAGGAATGGGGGATAAGCACAGACCTCCAGATCCCTCGGCCTTGCATCTCTCTTTCCAATGGCACATCAAGTGTTACCTCCAACTCCTGCCACAGCCACTGAAGGCATTTCACTTCACAGTATCTTCAATGGACATGAAGGGAAAAACACTCCTATTTAAAGCTCTGCTGTGTCCAGCAGTGGTTGGGTCATCTCTGCCCACATAAACACGTGTGCAGGCAATGGAGTTGAGTACCTCTGTGCTGTGCTGGCCTGGGAGCTCAGTAAACAAACTGACAAAGTGGAAACGTGCCTGTTTGCAACCACAAGAAATCCCAAATGAAACCCATGGGACAACTCATATGTTTTCAGTTAGGAACGTGGTGAACTTCTGACTTGACATTTATTTATGAACTCAGCTGAACTGTGACCATAAAGGATTTGTCTACAGTCAAATTCAGTTGAAAACCAATTAGGAACAGACCCCAGTCCTCTTGACTCCTGGGGTTTGACTTTAAGCACTAAACCATAAATTAAAATGTACGGTACTATGGAAAGCAGAATTGCAGCATTTTAGCCTATATTTAAATTGACTTTCCATAATACCAAACAAAATGGGTAGTAACACTGGTTTGTTTATTTGAATTTTTAATTTTTCAGTCCAAATGAGAAGAAACTGCTGCCATATTGAGTATAATTTTCACTTACCCATAGAAACCTTTTCAAACACAGAAAGTGACCTGTGCAGTAAGACAAAGCCTAGCTTTAAAGCATAATATTTAATGTCCCTTTTCTATTTCACTAAAAATTATGTATTTGTAGTGATCAGCAAAAAATACCTTGACAAAACATCCAGGTGCATCCCAGAATAGTTTTGTATGCTTAACACACAAGTTGCTCTGCCCTTCGTGAGCAGCCAGATCTTGCAGAGCGCCTTTGTGCCCACAGATGTTTTTGACAGTAAATCTGATAACAGAAACTAAGGCAAGGGTCACTAATCATCAGAGGGTTGAATCTTTCAGATGTGAGCTTCAGTGGCTCCACAGCACCCTTTTCTGAAGACCCAAAACAGGGGGCTCTGGGTGGAAACCAGAGCTCCCCTGCAGAGCAGCAGCAGGGCTCTGCAGTCCCCAGCCACAGCAGAGCCCATGAAGCAGTGACGCACCCACTGCAGCCTAAGAGCAGTGGAAAATTCCTTACTTCTAATGCTCCTGCTAGCATCCCCAAGTGCACAACACAGCTTTCAGCTCTAAAACCTCTAACCTGGAACTGTATCAGCTCCCCTTCTCCTGCTGTGCATGCTAACAGGGTGTGTGAAGACAGAATTTGTTGTTGCTTCAAGGACTGACACAGCACTGTATGTGCAGCCTGGCTGTGAATTGCTGGGTCTACACTTCAGGTTGTTCCTAGTGCTGTATTTCTACTTGTATCAAAAACAAGTGTTGTCAAGTATCATCAGCTTTAACTCTTCCCAAAGTAGACTTATTAATGCTCTCATTGGTAAATTCCAGATATTTTTAGCTCTCTGCTGCTGCACTTTGTTTGCCTTCGATGTAACAAAGATTTGGGTTGTTTGAATATGCCTCAGAGGCTGGCAGAGCAGAGCTTAGTGTTGGAAAGATTTCTTCTGCTGAATAAAAATGAATGGCTTGAGGTAAGAACAGCAGCACTGAGGTCACATTGTGCATGTTGAGAGAAGCAACTCAGACTCTGCATTTCAAGGAAGCTTCAGTTTGTCAGTAGTTGGTATAACCTTCCTTTGCACTGGATTAATATTTTAAAAATTACTACAGAGCCACCTGCTCTTTCACAGGAATTTTTTACAGTTTCCCTAACACAAGAGAATGCTTTTCATGCTTAACAAATGGCCTTCACAATTTACCTCTCTCAGACACAGCCCACTGTGAGTTATAATCCCATATTGGAAATATCCCTGCATTTCCATGGAAACAAACTACTGTGCCAAAATATGGGCTTAGTTCTTCAATAAAGACTTACGAACAGGGAAGAAATAGTTGCTTGGGCTTCAGGTCCAAACATAATTTGCTAGCATCTAGAAATAAGAAACAAATTACTTAAAGTCCTAGTAGTCATTAATGCAATACATCTAAGGCAATTTTCAGGCTTATCAGTGTCCAAACAGATCCAGCTTCTTATTTTTCTCCATATTCACTGAAGAGAGTGAGCCTCCAAGGCTACACATTTGTTTAATAGTGTGCACCTGGGCTTAGATGCAGTACAAGTGCCCATGCTGGCAAGAAGCCACATACAGAAGATCTTCTGTACTGCTAAAATAAGGCATTCACAAAGCAATGGCACACATGTGATCTCAGAGTTAAAGCCTTCTGTACTCCCAGCTTTGGTTCCTCCTACAGAGTAAGCTGTTTGAGTCATCACAAGGGTATTTGCAACTTAATAGTGCTTCTGTTGTGGTATTAAGATTACTAGATAAGGGGGTCGATTAGATTGAAAAATGCCTCCCTATTTTCATCTTCTGTCGAGACTAGAGCTCGCCTTGGCGTACTAACAGCCTGCTGACCCAGCTTGGTGTTATCATCATGTTTTTAAGAGCAAGAAAACAGAATATAGCAGCTTTTGGAACTTTCCTTACACTGTGAAGACTCATTCTTTCGGCAGCTTCTGTTTATCACTCTGATTCTTCAAGAATCCACGGACAGCAGATTCGCAGTTTGTCAGTCAGTGATTTACTGGGACAGAGCAAGCAACACATGCTTTCTCCACGCCTCATTCCCAACGCCAGCATGTGAGAACCCACAGCTCCAGACCTCATTTGCTCATTACACAGCTTTAAATGGTCAGGCTCTGAAGAGCAGCAACACAAAGAGAGCAGGGACAATAACCACTGCACTGGTATTTGGAAAGACATCCAGCTCAAAGCATACTTGGAACAATTTGGCTTCTCCATCTGCCTTTAGCTTTAAAACACCAATGGCTAAACCAGCCTCTGAAATCTGCAAAATCTGCACCTGTCAAGCTGGCAATGTGCAAATGTGAAAAGGCAGACAGCAGATGTGCAACAGTCAGGGCATCTCCCGGTCCTGGCTAGGAGAGCTGGAAGGCTTCTCCTGAACATCTACCAATTCCTTTTTCCACAAAGAACTGTATTATCTAGCAAACTGGGAAAGAAGCAAAACTGCTTAATATCTCCCCAAGAGAGCCTCAAAGCCTGTAGCCCTTACATCACAATGAAACTAAAAGCAAATATTTAACCTAAGCAGGAGAGCCTCGATAGAACATTTGCATTAGAGTTCAGCACTAATAAACAGACAATAACAGCACATGAACTGACATTCAGATAAGCTGTAGTTGTTTACATTACAAGCTCAGTAGTTTTTCAGTTCAGTCTTTCATGTATAAAACTCCCACATTTATAATTAGTTTTTCATTTGTGCAATCCAGAAATTTTTTCATGCAAGGTACAAATTCATGAGTCACATTTCTCAGTTGTGCAAACTGAAACACAGGAACCTGATAGACTCAGCTACAGCAAAAATAGTAGATGGACTGAAGAACCAGTTCTCACTTCTGCTGTCACCTTTTCTCCTAGATCACACACAGCAACAATCCAATTCTGCCTTCTGGCTGAGTGTATCTTTTCCAGAGTCAACAGGTAAAGAAAAGCATTTTAAAAATAAGATGAGGGTGTGAAAATTTTTCCTCTTGCAAATTGCAAGGATGGCTTTGACACGAACACCTCCCTAAGGAAAGGGCAAAACCTGTTTATGTGTGTCACACTTTGGATGGAGCTGGGAAAGACTAAAGCTGTCTTTCCCATATCTTTTCCCATGTGATGAGAAGGGAAATGCTACAAGCTGAAAGCATAAGCAATTCTGCAGTAAGATCCTCGCAGTGCACCAAACCTTGGCATTAAATTGGCAATGTTTCCAGGACACAAGCTGTATTCCAATCAGATTATGTTGCATTAATCACATTTGCACACAATAAAACCAGTATTTTTCAAGCTTCATTTCCCCTCCTTTTTTATTGAAACCGTTTTCAGCAGCCATTGATAATTTCATTATCAATTTCTGGAGAACACAGAAGCAGCAATGAATTAAGCACAGGAAAAGCATTCCAAATGAAAGCATCCTGTCTACTGATATTACCTCTTATCTACTTCAGAGATGGAAGATAAAACTTTCAACGAGGCTGTAACTTTTGGAGAAGAAGAGTAGTCACAGAGAATCTTTTCAAGCACAACTGAGTTTGTTATTCTTATTATCCCTCTCCATCTGCCAACAGCCCAGTGTGAAATTACAGCCACTTTCGGAACCCCACTGCTTTAGCTCTGCTCCTGTCAAGGGACATCTATCCATCACCTTGTGCAGCCTGTCCCATTCAAGAGCTGGTAATGCCAAGGCCTCCTGCATTATTTGGATCCAGATCTAATAATTAAGTGTAGCTCACACTGAGTAGGAAGCAGCCAAATAAAATGCTGTGTGAAACCGATCTCTCTCTGCTGCATTTCCAATGGGTGTCACCCACTGAACTCCTCAGGCTCACATGAGTGTCACAGTGAAGACCTTCCACTGACATGCTTTTATTTTACTTTCTGCATTTAGCAGTAAACACAAAACGGAGAAGGCTGTGCATCTTTTGGGTTGCATGCAACATTTTCCTTTACCAAAGCACAGGAAGTTTTGACATTTCTGGTGAAAAAAGGCAGGCAGACCAGAATTGTTAGTGACTGTTGATCTTCTGGCTGGATAAACAAGCAGAGATGAATCATTCAGATAATAAATGAAATTACTGTTTAGCAAACAAAAAATAACTACAAAAGGATCTTCAATCTCTCTAATTTAAACAGGAATCATTCAATAATTCTCAGTTCTGTCCAGAAAGCAAATTCAGCCCTGGGTGTAATGCCATGGCTTCCCAAGGAGCCCGGGCACCACAGGGAACCAGCACAGCCTCGCTCCCAGGATGGCAGGCAGCAAGGTCAGAGGCAAGGAATGAAGGGCTGCATAACATCACAGAAACTTGTCTTAACCTCCACTAACAGCAAGGGCTGAAATAGCTGATGACTCTTGCTTGTGTCAACTGCTGCAACACTTCAAACAGCAACTACTTAACTAAGCACACAAACCACAGTCAACCCCTGCTGCTCTTCCTGCTCCTTCCACTTGTCTCCCAGTAACACCTAGCTTTAAAAAGCATTATTTTATGTACTAAATGTGATTCCCAAACAGATTGAACAAGAAGGGGACAGCCAGTTTAACAGATTTCTGAGCCTCTAGTATTAGCGCATCCAGAACACAAACCCAGGGAGATTTGGGAATTACTCACCCCATGAGAATACAACAACAATCCTTTACGGGAAAACAAGAAATCTAAAACCTGTGAGAGTTATTTCAATTTGCTTTCATTTTATTTCCCAGAAGCCAAAATTAATTCTTGATGTAATCACTGTGATTACAAATTCAGTTATTTAAGGTCCATAATTTCTCAGAAGAAAAAGATAAAACCTTCAGGCTCTTCTACACAAAAAAAAACCTGTTTCCTCAACCCAACCATTAACAGTATTTCTCAACCCTATGCAAGGAAAGAGGCAACCACAATCAGGGAACACAGGAACTATCTACAAAAATTAAAAGTTTAACCTAATTTTGGCTTGAAAGCAAACAAAACCACTGTGGAAATGCTGTATCAGACAGCCTTGGATTCTTTTAAATTCTGAGTTAATAGGTTCTTTAATTAAATGACTCTAAAAAATACTGCTTTATAAAATAACACATGAAATTGTACTTTATGTGTAATGTAGCATGCTGATACTAAAACTTCTCTCAGCTGACATTCTCAGACATGCTGGTAGTAGAAGATGATCACTGCAGTGTGTGCATGGTAGCTGTTACTATAGAATTCCAAAAGGAAATGCCATGTCCCTACCAAAATTAAGATTATTCTAGACAGCAAAGACGGTTATGGTAAGTAGATCTGTGCCCTTAAATTCGTAAGGTGCAAGAATAAAACTGTCTCAAGCTTCTAAAGTTCAAAATACATTAAATGGTTCTGACTTTTCTGGTACTGAATCACCTCCTAAGGCAGACTTTTGGGGCTACCAATGATCATTGATTTGGAAAGAAGAAAGAGACAAGACAGGACTACTTCTTTACAAGACAGGTAATTCAATATGTTCGATTATCAAAATAATCATTCTTCTGAGCTGGCAAATGTATGACTGTCATCAGTCTATTTCTGATGTGAGAGTACACAACAGAAGGGGATGTCACATACAGATTTTGGCAGGGTCAATGACTCTGCCTGCCTTAAGTCGTTGAATATGAAGATTGTGCCTGGGATATTTTAAAAAAACTTTACAGAAAACTGGCCTTGCGATGTCTGAAAGTATAAATGCAGAAAACTAGACGAGGAGCTAATGACACTGGAGAGGCCTCTGTCCTTTTCCTTGGCCTATTTATGTGTTTTGAATGGTCTCCAAAAGGCTTCTGCTCAGCATGCACCATCTGGTATGCAGATACCATTTCCAGATGTTAAATTACACATAAACTGGCTTTTTATATTGCTTTTTTTTCTTTTTTTTTTTTTTTTTTTTTTACTCAAGACAAGTAGTGTGTCCATGTGAAAGAGTAGGTAAAGGATAACATGACCAATCAGAAAACACAACAGGGTCTCATGAATGCACTGACTATAGCATATTATTGTAATACTTCACTTGTCCCACTTCTTCATTATCATTTCAAATTAATTTATTATAATTGTAATCATATTCTAACACTGCACTCCTTAAAGTCCCTGCAGTGGATAAGTATTTTTTCTTGTATATAAGCTATAAATAGCTAATAGTGGTCAGATAATAAAAGCCCACACCGAGAGGAAAGGATGACTCTGAGACATAAGAAAATAAATAGGCAATTTCAAAGGTTAATTTCCAGTTTGAGTGGAAAAAAGTGAAATAATACTTACCAGTTATAATATTTTCCATCTGCAAAAGGCTTTCCAACCTAATTACATTCTCATAACAGCTAATGAAATGATCTGCGACTATTATCTCTGTTTTACCATGGAAGAAGCCACAGGACAGCAGCTTACCCCAGAGGGGTCCAGATTTTCAGTTTTCAGCTCAGACCACATCCCATGTCTTTTTCTGCCTCACGCCCAGTCACTCAACTCCCCAGAAGGCACTGACTCAGCTGGAGCACTGTGATATTCCAGCCTTGAAAGCCCCAGATTTTTATGTCCCTGGTACTGCTTTAGGATGCTTGAAACATTCAAGAGTTTTTTCCTTTCATCAAATTAAGCATAATTTTGTGGATAACAACACATTTTCTCTATGATAACAGGAACAAGGAACATTTGAGTAAAATGAACAGTCAGATAAGTGAGGACAGTGCTGAAGCTCTCTTTCCGTCAGGATGAAAATTAGCAACAAACTTCATGCTCCACACCAGCCCCACTGGTATCACCCGAGTCCTTGGGAAGTGCTGCCATTTCCTTTGCACAAGGCACAGAAGTTGTTTTTCTGTTACTGAAGTGAAACCCATAAACCCACAACTTTTCTTTTTTTTTTTTTTTTAAACATTTATTCTTGAACAACTGTTTTTCATGCACCCCTTAAAAGCACTGCCATAAGACTGTCACAGCTGGGAAACACAAACAGAAAGCATGTGCCTGCAGTCATATCCAACACAGATTAACAATGATACACTTCATTACTTAAAAAGTGGCAAGATGTACCAATAAGGTGTTTATCAATCAAACCTGTTCATATGTAACTACTTCCTTGTAGATAAAAGAATACAAGGAACTGATCTAAATATAAACTGCAATTACCTGCAACACTCTCCAAAACTGCTCCTTGCAGTTGCATCATGAGCCTATGTAAACCTTCCTGCCCTTCATTTAGCCTCTGACCCCAGCTCTGACCCTCACACTGTCCCCAGACACTCATCTCTCATTCAGCCATCATCTCTCATTCCTTCTCACAGTAACCAGATGACCATAGCTGACATACTGCATTAACTAATCTATTATTAGGTTACCCGGACACTCTACCTCACATTTTCTCAGCTCATATACACAGCAACTCTAAACTGAAATATTAATAGTGATAGGAACTTCTTATCCATAACCTTGGAAGTGGTAAAGAGATAGAAGGCAGGATGGTACATGACATCCTCAGTTACAGCCTGTGTGATACTATAACCTAGGATAGTGGGAAGTGAGCTTTTCATCTTTTCCTTCCTTAAAATGCATAACATGAAAGTCTGACTATGAAGAAAATGGTAGCTTTATTTCCTCTTATCAAAAGTCAGAGGGAACTTGCCTGTTGAGTATCTGGAAGATGGAGAAGTCATGCAAACAATTTTATGAAACTAAAAGATCTCATGCAACCTCCCAAAGCTTATCTGTCACAAAGAATGGGCAAAGTTTTACGAATTAACTCGTTCTGCTGACACAAGCCACACCCCCTGCCATGCCTCTTCTTGAAATGAGTCACTGATGTGGCTAGCCCAGGTAGGGGAAAGAAGAAAACCTATTCAAAAATTACTCTCCCAGGACACAGGAGAACCTGCTGACCAAAGGTGTAGCCTGCTGTGTGCAACAAGGATGAACGAAATCACTTTGTTATTCAAAGTCAAGCATGCACAAGGGGCCTTGTCAAAATACTTAGTGGAATCTAAGGAAGAAGACTTATTAAGCTTTGGTTTTCTCCACACCCATAATCACTTGAAACTGTACCACAGTAACATGGCTTGTGACCAAATACAGCTTGCAGGTTACAAATTTAAGGGAAACACCTAAAATGAAAGCGCAATGAATAGTGAAATATACATTTACTAATAGAAGGAGCACCTGTTAACTGGAGTAGCCCAATGAGCTTTTTGCTGTTCTTTGCTTAGCTAGAAACAATATTCCAAACTAAGTCAGTATTCAAAAAACTTAAGAAGATACTCACCAGCAAGTGTATAGTCCATATCAAAACCGAAGCACTTTATCTTTTCCATGGCTAAACTTCTGTTTACAAAGACCCTGAAAAGAGAGAAGAAATATCACCAGATGTACGAGCATTTTCAAAATACTCACATTTTAGAATGAACACATTCTGCCACTGTCAGGATGTCTGGCTTCCATAGGTCAAAATCAGGAAATATACCTGAAAACAGAGTCAAGTCTTGTTTTTTGCGAGTTCTCCTGAGGCAAAGCCATGACTTTGTGGAATTATTCTAATTATTGGTATGCTGTCCAAAGACATACACGCATGCATGCACACACACACACAGCCTTCCATGTGACCTGCAAAAATTCCTAAGAATACCAGTGCAAAACTCCTGAAGCAGAATTCAGACCTCAAAGGATATGAGACTGGAAGCAGTAGATGCAAAGCAATAAAATTTGCTCGATTAAAACAAATTATTAGTAAGAGGTAAGAAGGAAAATAATATTTCTGTGAACAAATCCACAGCATTTGCCTCCTCTTTGAAACTATATCTGGAAATTCAAAGCAAACCCAAACAGATCCATTTTTATCAATACCGTTAAAAACATTTAATACAGCTCTGAAAAAAAGCAACTGAGAAAAATTTTCATACACAAGATATTCCATTTATACAGTGATAATTTTTATTTATAACTCCTCTGAAACTTGGCAACTGCTATTTTGTAAATTTGACTTTTACCATTAATGCTTATTATAATGAGACACTAGGCTGAATACTTCCAGGCCCTTTTAGATGACAACATTAATACATGATATCCAATTTAGTTCAAATAAATAACACAGTAAAGAAATAGGTCAGAGAATACGACAAAAGCTTTTCTTGCTTCCTGTTCCAACTACCACAGTAAGTAAGCTGCTTATGTTTCCCCAGAACTTTAAAGCATAAAGCAGATCTGTAATTCAACAGGACTTCTTTCCCCTGGATTATCTGAACTTTAAAAATGAGTCAGAAAAAGCAGATCTGTAATTCAACAGGACTTCTTTCCCCTGGCTTATCTGAACTTTAAAAATGAGAGTCAGAACTGGTCTGCGGGAGGGAAGCTGAGCTTTTCAGCACCCATCTCAGACCGAAATCGCATCCACTGCTCGAGCTGTGATGCCAAGATAAAATTCTCCCGTATGAGAGAAGTCCCAGAGCTTTTACTTGCATTCTGATTTCAGCATGTGAAAATTCTCAAAATATTTACTAAGTGCACTGCCCTCAGCACAGAAATTATCCTCTTAAGATGCGGCATGGGCAGCGCTGCCGGGCCGGAGGCGCGGCTCGGGGACAGCGAGACACAACGGGGACAGCAAGTGCAGAGCCGAGCGCTCCTGTGTTCGGGAAAGCTGGGAGAGCTGGAAGGGGCCCCGAGGAGGTTCTGCTCCTGTGTTCAGGAAAGCTGGGAGAGCTGGAAGGGGCCCCGCAGAGGTTCTGCTCCTGTGTTCGGGAAAGCTGAGAGAGCTGGAAGGGGCCCCGAGGAGGTTCTGCTCCTGTGTTCGGGAAAGCTGGGAGAGCTGGAAGGGGCCCCGAGGAGGTTCTGCTCCTGTGCTCGGGAAAGCTGGGAGAGCTGGAAGGGGCCCCGAGGAGGTTCTGCTCCTGTGTTCGGGAAAGCTGGGAGAGCTGGAAGGGGCCCCGCGGAGGTTCTGCTCCTGTGTTCAGGAAAGCTGGGAGAGCTGGAAGGGGCCCCGTGGAGGTTCTGCTCCGCACGCACCTTGCGGGCAGGTGCCGGCACAGCGCGCCCGTCCCGCCGGTGCTGCCAATCCGCCTGAGCCCGGATTTTAACAGCAAAGCTCACTCCAGGCTGGTGTTCAGTCCTCTTACCTCATCTCTCACCGACGTGCTCCTTGCTCAGCTCGCAGCAGTCTGATTCATCTACTTGTCTGAATCGTATTACAGAATTCCTTTAAAGCTTCCCTGGTACCCATGCAATTTTGCTTGGATCTGATTTGACTTCAGAAGATCATTATGCCTGAACCAAGCCTTAAAGTACTGTATATATCTTCTTGGACAGTGTTCTAGAAAACACATCTGTGGCTAATTTAACCAGTCACTGGATATTGTTGTTGTTCCACACAAATCCACTCGGAATACAGCTTCTCTGGCAATAGTACACTTTCCCCCTAACCTTGCACACTCTCTCTGGGAGTCACTGTTTCCTGGCAAAGTGCCTGCCTTTGACAATGGGGCTTGTCACTAAGAGGCCTTGGAGGTTATAAATGATGCTCTTTTCTAATAGATTTATGTAATACCTGAAGAAGACAAAGTGATAGGATGAACACTGGAAACCGGTAAAGAAATGCCTTTTGGAAATATGAGATGGGCTCTTAACTCACTAAAATTCTCTCCTGAAATAGTTGGCTTTTGAGTAGGTGGAGCAAATTATCTGAATCTGCAATCTGAATCCATGTTTGTCTTTTAACATCGAGACAGTTCTGATTTACAAGAGACCAAGGAGAAGCACTATTTAGTACTAAATGCAGTCTGATACTTTGTATAATGCATATGATTACAGCTGCTGCTGCTGTCAGGAAACATTATTTATTAGCCAATTCAGGCACCTAATTTCTGATCTCATGTATGTGCAGCTTGTTTCTGAGAATGCAGAGCTTTAAGAAGGAATAACATACCTCCAGAAGACACTAGCAACATTTTTTGTCTAATCTGCAGAGTCCAGTTCTGCTCTTGCCTTTTGGCTTAATCCCTGCAGCACAGTTTTCTGACTGTCTTTATAGGAAGCTAGCAAGAAGGGAAATTTAAAGAAGATCACAAGATCATTTCAGAATTGCAACACTTGGTAAGTTTCCCAAATGAGGACAAAAATCCCAAAGTACTAAGACATAGCTGAATGCACTCACAAAAAGGGTAATATGACAGTGCCTGTGAAAGGCAGAAACAAGGGAGCCGTGACCCAAGAGATCTGTTCCAGTCCAGCTTTCCCGTGTTTAAATGATGACACCAAACTGACCAAAAAACACAGAAAGATCTCTAAACCTCTGATAGATTGTCATCCCTTGCTTTTGTAGTGTTTAGAAACTGAACCCAAAACCAGCATACCTTGAGACTGATGATCTGGGAATGTTTTCTGAAGAACAAAACAAATGGCACCCATTAGTATATTTTTGTTCCAAAATAAGTCTTTTGACTGAAACGTGAAAATTACCATAGCAGCACCCTTTGGGAACAGCTGGTGAAGATGCCTCTTTCTCCACCAATTTACACTTATTGCCTATGACCTATAAACTGCACTGGCAGGGTCTAATCCCACCCCAACCTGGCAGATTGCAAGGCATCCTACCACCTGATCTGATGTGGTAATTACTTCACCCACCAGTGCTGCAGTGAGACAGAGAGCAAATATTAAAAAAAGCTAAAGAAAAGAAAGCTATTACACAACATGTTCAGGACAGGAAATGAGAACACTTTAATCAATTTAAACTTGCATATGCCTTGGCTGATTAAATGCAGACTAAACAGTGGTAAAAAAAAATAAAAATAAAAAAGGGGGCCATTTTCACTTCTCTTGTGAAGGCGCAGATAGATATTGGTTTACTTTGTAGGCACTCAGGACCTCAGTTTTAAATCCTGATAAAGAAATCTCCCAAGTAGCTACTTACAAATATTTACTCCCAGAAACTGACTGGCTTAATTTGGGGCTTTACTCAAAGTAGTAAATATCTGCAGTGTCCTAGCAACTAAAATTAAAAGCTGAGATTAAATCTCTAGTACAGTTTCTGGCAAGAACCAGGTGTTTCTCAGAAGCTGCAGTCTTAGCTCATTTACACTCAGCCTGACTACAAGAATACCAAATCAAATCATAGCATCACAGAATGGTTTGGGGTCAGAAGAGACTTTAAGGATCATCACATTTCAAGCCCATGCCACAGGCAGGAACACCTTCCACCAGATCAGGTGTCTCCAGGCTCCGCTCAACCTAACACTGGGTCTCTTTAGCTACAAAAAGGTTACATCTCCTCAGCATAAATACTATAGAGAATTTACAAGAGCTGTTTTTAATGACTATAAAGCAAGAGTAACCTGAGGGCCCTAAGAACCTCGGGCACCTGAGGGAAAAGATCCTCAGGTCACAAAAGGAAAGGATGAAATAACAAGTTTTTTACAGCTCATCCAGATGAACATAAACAAAGAAGCTTCCAGGTTACAAACATCGAAATAATGTCAGAATAATAGGAAGACTATAATGATCTAACATTTTTAGGCAAGGAAGTTTTAACATAGAATAATTTATCCACTTGCCAGAATCAGAAGAAATCACACTCTCCCTTCCCCTGGATTTGGTTTTTCCATTTAGAAAATAGACACTTTAAGTGGAAGCACTGGAGTTAAAATTTACGCTGATCTAAAAACTTAACAGCACTGGGAAGTAAGACAAAACAAACTGCAGGCACAGCATGAGAACACCCTCTGCATTCCCTGTGCTGAGGCAGAGGTGAGTATTGCCTAAAACCAGCTCCACACCCAGCTGCACCCAGAGCATCTCCTTAAACAGGACACTGTCTTTCTCTTGCCTTCACCCTTTCCTCCTGATGAAAACCCAAGCTTTACATTTCTATTATGAGAAATATCCCTGTGAGCCTCCTACATTTTGGACTCCCAGTGCAGTGTGGCTGGAGTGTCACAAAGTGTGGAGGATGTGGGGAAGGTGGCTGAGGGACCATATTCCAGCTCCATGGGCTCCCTGAGCACAGGTGGGACTGGGGGAACAGCGCCTGGACTTGGGGTGGCTTAGCCTGGCACATATCCCCACCTTTGGACAAAAGGACTGGAGGAGCTGTTTCAGGGAAACCTCAAAGCATGTTTCCTCCCTAATGAGTTCTTCCTCAAAGATTAAACCCTGCAACTTGGCTACAGCAGAAGGCTCTCAATGACTCCAGTATTTATTTTCTTTTTGAGCTCTACAGATTGTGCTGGGTAAGAGAAAAACATGTTGTATTGCAAGGAAGAAGGAACTGCTGAGCATGCAGCAGGGGAATCACACAGTCCTGATAACCACAACTCTGCAACTTATAGTGCTTTATATTTTACAAGAGAACTGATCTTGGTTTTGTTACTGTTCTTGTCAATCAATTCTGAAGCCGGAACCTAAATCCCAACTCTTCTCAAGTAACACTGGAGAGCAGCAAACACAGAGAGGGAGAAATTGTTTTATTTGTGCAAAATCTCTAAAGGATTGTATGCCCTAAATTAAATTGGCATGTGTAACAGTCTCGTAGTTTACAAAAAGAAACAAAATGCACAGAATTTTACAATTAAGGAGGAACATGGCTCACAATTCCTTATAGCGAGGAAATGAAAATGAACAATATGAGGCAAGGTTTCTGGAACACAGCACTTAATAATAATTATCCAAATGTGCCTAGAAATATCTTGCAGCAATTAGCATTTTTCTGGGCAGTATGTTTCACTGGAAATTAAATAAATACAAAGAAAACTGCAACACTGCTGAGTGGAACAGTAAATACAGTGGGAGCTGGCTAAGCATGACCTACATGTGTATTTAAAAAAGCCTGTGTTGGACCACTGGGCTTGAGCCAACCACAAAACAGGGCCTAACTAGCCAGAAGGCTCAGATTCCCACTTACTCAGGGTTTAGGAACTTTGGTTAATCTTTGCTTTATGGACAACTTCCATTTTTTAATATGCTAGAAGAGTTCAGAAGAAATAATGGGAACTAAATGGATTAGCATTTAATAGTCTCCCACACCCAAGTTCCCCACGGCCTCTTTAAAAAGGCAAATAATGAAATAAACATCCCTCTACTGTTATGACAACTCAATGTTCTTAGTACGACCAGCTAGTTTCCAGATGTGCTCTGCTTGGGGATTTGTGTCACTGCATGACATTACAGTTCTGGTCACAGATGACTTCCACCAGCAGCAGCAAACTTCCCCACTGACCTTATTTATCTGGTACAAAGCATGTGAGCAACCTAAAGAAGATACTGCCATATCATCAAAATATCTCATGTTTGAATGCTGGATGTTTTGGTAGCTGCCTTAGAGAAGAAATAAACGGCTTTAAATTTTCAAAACCAATGAAACTGGCTCTTTTGCTAAATCGTGCCTCTTTAGGCAGGTATTGACCATTCCATATATTAGTTTTTATCACACCATTTTGGTTTTATTTTTTAATTCTCGATTTTTGGGTTATATTTTTTATTCCTTCTTCAACCAAAAATGAATATTCTGAATATTTGTAATCATATTTAGAGATTGTATTTGGGCTTGAGATAACTTTAGGGGATGAAATAGTATCAGACAGAGGAAACAAAAGAAGGGCATAAAAATTTCCTGGCCACTTTTAGTAACGTTTCCAAGCCCCACAATTTCACCAGTATGACTGTCCTTGCACAGTTATAGTGACATGAAATGGAAAATCCAGTAATGACTGGAACTTCAAAGCATGATGAGGCTGTGTTCAGAAACACAACTATGAGCACTTCCCTCTGAAATTCCACAGGAATTAGATGCAAAGAGATAGCATTGCCCATTTCTGTTTTCTTTGTTTGGGTTTTCTTCCCAGGCAACAGCTAAGTGCCAAGAAGCTCACATATGGATTCCATCCCAAAATAACACTTGTCTGCTCCCTGAAACTATTAAAGCTAAGGATCATGGGACATTTACAAAGTAATTTCTTTATTATTAATTTGGCAAGTGGTGTGCTTTTTTATAAGCTCACCCGTTCTGCAGTCTTGACAGTCCCTCTCCCTGCTGCAGTGTCTAAAGCACTAAAACAAAACAGAGAGAGCCACATGCTGCCCTCTGTCACACACATGCCACCACACAGGTCCGAGGATGTGGCCAGCAGAACCTCCAGAGCTACCCAGTACATGGAAACACCACACATGGTCTGTCCAAATGTGTTTCATGAAAAGAGCACTTTCAGACTGGTGAAGATTTGTTCTCATTTTCCACCTCAATGAATTGATGATTTTGAAGCAATTTTAAATACAGCCAACTAAACAGATGAACAGTTTCAAGTCTCACAGCCTTGTTTATACAACATTTCCACCTGTTTGCAATCACTGATGATCCAGTAACAATTAAGTGAAGAAACAAGATTAGCAGTGAATAGCCCAGAGTCTACAAATTTGAACAAGCTAAAGTACATCTTTAATCCATGAAATCAAAACAACCAATTGGCAATCCTTTTGCTTTGTCATTATTAAAGTATACACTGTTTTTAATCCAGAATCTCAGTGTATAGTAACAGCTAAAATCACTTATATAACCACCATAAGATATACTGAAAGCAAACTGAAGTGCAAAACTGTGAAGCAACTTATTTAATACTCTGTCAGCATCAGCAGGAGAATTTGGATTAGGAATCATGATGCCATATGCCCTGCACTAGTCAGTAAACAAAGAGAGCAAGAAAAAGCCCCAATAATTAAAACAACAACAGAAGCCTCGCATTCAGGATGAGAAGACTCAAATTATTCTGATGAAAAATGGTAGAAGCATTCCCAAAGCCAGTATGTTTAACAAAAAAGGCCATTTCAGCCTTACTGCTCTGTTAAGCCAAAACCACAGATAAATAAATATAAGTGCAAATACCTGTTTCCTGGATCTTGGTAACTGTCAGTAACAAGAGTGGATGGAACACCAACTTTTTCCATTATTTGCTGTAACTAGATGGGGTTGCTATTTAAACCCTAAAGAGCTACGTGAGATAGTCCAGAGGGTGCCTAGAAGTGTTCACTCCAAGTTAAAAAATAGATACTAGGGCAATTTGGTGGCTCAGAGTCAACCTGGTTCTTCCCTAATTACAATCACATTAAATGACAGTACTCCTCCAGAACAAATGATCTAGTGATTATCCTCTACCAGGAAAAGTCAACAAGCAGCACCCGAGGGAGGTGGCCTCACAACCAGGCACACCAAGGAAAAGCCTCCCAAGAACTATACATCCATTTTATTTCTGAATTAAAATCTGTGCTGCTGATAGCACAGTAATGCAGTATCCTCTTACCAGTGACCTCTGCTAGAGAATGAGTAACATGTAGCTTGCAAATTAATTCATCTTCAGACCTCACCTCCAACAGGTGCCAGCAGTGTTGGGTAACAAAGTCTGGCAGCAACACCAGCTAAGCAAAAACTTTCATTAAAGTTGTTAGAAATTCCCTGAAGATAAAACCCCACCATTTCTCCTCCCCAACAGATTTTTCTGATTCTCTAGCTATAAAAATTTGATTCTGAACATTCTTGCCCATGGCATTCAGATATGATTACGATACAGTCATCGTACTCTGAGTCAGTATGCACTACACCAGTTAAACCAGTCTCCACTGGGACTTCTGCCAACAATTATCACATGTTGAACATCCATCCATCAATTATGATACAATTAGAAATGCAGCACCTGAAAAAACACATTCCAAGTAAGAATGACCACTGTAAACTATGACTATTAAGAGTGGCATCTTCAGAGGTAATTTTGAATAAAAGTTTCATGACCACAAGAACATTTATATATATTTTTAAGGTAAGCTATTTTGCTTTTGGAAGCTTTCCCCTTTATTTCATCTGAATTAATTTACAATTCAAGCATATCAAATCTGGTGTACTTCATGAGAACAAGAACATTAAATTGTTTGGTCTAGGTATCCCTACTGGTATTTAAGTAAGCATGAAGCAAACAAACAGTGAAACAAATTTTTTAAATTTCACACTTCAGAAAACTAAGCATTCCCAGCAGCATTTAGAAAATCTGAATGACTGAGCTCAACTAGGCTTTCAACAAAAGCTAGTCCACTTATGCTCATCTGTAAATGTGGTGTAGCTGCCAAGCTCCTCCAGCCTTTCATATTGGGCCCATAAAATAACTTTGACCAGCTTTAAGGTAACAAAAGCATAATAGGTTTCAATTCAATGTTCTTATTGGTTTTGCTTATAAGTCACTTTAGATTCATGCTTTCAAGGATCTTTCCTTTAGCTACTGGACTAAGAAGAGAGAAAAAAAAGACTGAAAGAAAAAGAGAAGAAAAAGAAGAGAAAGAAAATAATCTTGACAATGACACCTTGTATTTCTATTTCTCTTTTTTCATAAAATTTGCGGTGCTTCAGCAATATCCAAGAGTCAGAGCATACCTGGACCTTAGTGAAACACATCTACATCCTACAACTCATGGCTGTGACCAACACACGTATTCTGCATCTGAAGCATTAATAAAACACTAAAAAATATAATATCCAACACCAAGGGGAAGTAACTTCAGTCATACTCTATCATGTGAAATTTGCACTTTTTAAAGTAACATTACATCTGTTAACACTACAACCATGAAAAGTACCAGAAATAGAATTCTGACAACACTCCCTCTGGAATGAGGTTGTTTCTGATTCTCACAATACTGGATTATCAAAATAACTCCCATGAAACTGGTATACCAAAGCCATTAATAGCACAGATTTATACTACAGTCTTGGTATCAGGTTCTCTCATTCTCTCCCATTGCCTCCCTCCCTCCCTCTCACTCTTTGAAAGAGGATAGCAATTCCAAAACAAAAATGTGCCTCCCCTTAATGTATTTCCAATGTTGTGCTTTCCATGAAAATCTGAGATGCTAGCAGCATTTCTGCTCAGTATGTTTTACATATGACATTTCTACATGCTAAAAACAGGTACCTAAACTTTACCACAGACTAATTTTGGGTTACCAGATCCCAGCTCCTAGTGGGAAACCCTCCTTTATATGACTGCACTCCCATCCTCCATAATGAAATTCTTTCTGAAAGTAAGGATTTCTTACACAAGTAAGGATAAACATGATGAGGACTTGAATGTATGACTTCTTAAAGACAAGCACGCCTTCCTTTGGATCCTGTACAACATTTAGCAAATTGTCAGCACTTAACCACAACAAATGTTAAGGAAATACTTAGAAAAAAAAATATGCATTACTCTGACTTGATTTCCATCAATCTGAATCAGCAGTAACACAGCTGAAGTTTTAAATAAATTTATGACACAAAGGTAAACCTGTCAATGATTGCAACAAGGTAAAGATTTTTTCACAGGGAATGGTATAAAATCCTTGTCTTTTTACATGCTCTATATAGTTATATTCATTAAACGCTTCCACATCTGACAAATCAGCTGACAGATTCAAATAATGCCACCACTTAAGACTTGTTGCTCAAACATATTAATTGGAAATTGGAAAGCTTCAGAAACTCAACACGGGATCCATTATTTAGCCCTGGACACTGCAACTTGCAGAACCTGGCAAATCCTAAGATGCACTAAGGCTTTTTCCCAAATTAGATTCCACTTAAAGAATCAAAAGATACCTAACAGTTCCAAAACACTTCCCCAGAAATACCACCAATGTGAATCACAAATGCAACATGGCATTTAAGCATGAGGTTGAGAAACTTGACTTCTGTTTCTACATCAGACACACATTTCCCCTTCTGCTGAATATCTCGATCATCACACTGTATGACTTCTCAAAATAACCAAGCTAAACTTCAAAGATACACCTCCCACAGACAGAATACTGACAATTACTAGATGCTGTTGTTTTTAACTCTGTAGCAGTCCAGACATCTGATAAGGAGACAGACTTCATCCATCTTTTATATGCTCTATGCTTGGAACCTTGAGAGCTGTGGACTAAATTCTTGGCTCAACCAAACCTCCAATGTGATCTTGTAAAAACAACCTAGTGCCTGCACTTTGATTCCCAAACTATAAACTAAGAGTGATAACATTTGAACTCTTCTTTACTTACTGTAATTGTTTTACAGCAAAGATGGTTTTAGGTACACCTAATAGTGAAAAGGCTGGGCCCTTGCCTAGTGCTCCTGCATGCTCCTTTGGTCCCACAGTTAATCACACTAGGTGTAATTCTCAAACAATTTCTGACCCCATTTGATTTCCTCCTTATTCATATTTGTGCATTCCAGTGTCTAAGGCTCTGCTCTCCAAGTGTGCACTGCAATAATTATTACAAAACTTCTGAGTATTTACTGACTTTAAAGCTTCTATCCAACATCTGACTCTGATTAATCTTTTCAGTAAGAAGCATATCCTCTCTCACTCTAGTACATGTATTTCAACTCAGTTGTTTGCAAGTTCCTGCAGGACAATACTGTACCATCTCCTAAGTTCTCTTCTACAAACACTTCCATGCAGAAGAGAAGAACAACCTTCCTGTTTTACTAACAAGCCAAAAAAAACCCCAAGAAATGTGGGGTTTATGTTTAGTTTTGGAGCTTCACGGACGACTCACCGGTGATAGGCTTCCCGGCGGTACTTTTTCAGAGCATGTCCATCCATGTTTGCAGGGAGATCTGCTGCATTCTGAAGTCGGTCGCTCCATGAGGTTGTCATCTTCAAATGCTTACTAATTTCTGAAAGAAATAGAGAAGATTGCTTAAGTTCAAGGTTTGTTTTGCCAGAAAATTGTCTGTTTCCAGGTATGAAGGAACTCCTGGGCCACTCAGGAAGTCTTGAAAAGTGCCCAGTGGAATGACCTGAGTATGCAGGTCAAGTAAGATGCTGCTCTTTGAGATGTTAAAACAGAGCGCTAGGAAGGCTGTTCTGCATGGCTGCAAAGATATTCCTATCCACTGTGGTGAAAATGCATTCACAAACAAACACATTTACAAAGAGACCTTGTTTTCAATGCTAAAAAGGGGTATTTTTGATGCTAGAGTTACCAATATGCATTCGCTGTAGGTGACAGAAAACCCTTAATACATGACATAAATTCAGCAATGTAAACCATACAAGCCCCACTGGGACTGACCTTGCCCCTTTTACCACAGAGTGAAAACAAAGAGCCTTGTCCCTGGCCATTTGATCTGTAAGCAAAGACAGAGCTTCAAACTGATGCTAAATTAGCAGAAACAATTGGAAGGAAAGTAGAAAGATGATCCTTTGTCCTCTGCAGGTCAGACACATTCAGGCAGAGCAAGAACGCACTGTGAACCTGTAACATGAGTAATGCAAATACTGACCAGCAGATCTTCACAAACATGAGCACCCCTTCTCAAGGGCTGGCTGTCACAACCAAACCACACACAGTCCTCATCAGGAGGGCCCAGTTGTGAGGAAAGAGGGGCACCTTTCCCAATTCTGCTATTAGCACACTGGGCCAGTGTGCTTGCTTGCTCCTCCAGCCAGACACATGTGCTGCTGCATTCCCTGGCACCAGGTGGGGTTATGAAGCAGCCCATGGTGGATCAGTTCAGCTCACCAGTCCAAGTCCTCATCTATCAAAACCAACAGACCAAAGGTGAGGAAAGGCTAGTAGTCCCCACTGGTCAGCTGAACCCAGGCTGAATACTGCTCAACCTGCCACAATGCTGTCATTAGAGCTGGTGGGAAGAACAGGGTGGGACACACAACCCACAGTGATACCAAATTAGATATTACATGAAACCACATTCTTGTGTAACCCACACAACTGCTGGACTGAAGGCCTTGGCTTGTTTGCTCTTCTTAAAAGAAACAAAACCACCCACAAACTACATAGGTAATAATACAGCAACTGCATCTGGACACCTCTAACACATGACTGCATTCATTTTACAGAAGGAAGTTTAATGATTCCAGCAACGTAGAGAGCAGAGCAAGTGTTCAAACCAGCGCTAGAAGTCACAGCACTCTCAGTGTCACACACATGCTCCTCAAGGAAATCTGTATAACGTTTTCATTTTAAATTCTATTAAAGAGCAACAGTTCCAATTGTCACAGCACTTCATAGTATATTTACCTACTAGCTGCTGGTCATAAACATCAAACAGAAAGCAAATAGCTTGTCTGTAAAAAAATATGTTCCTCCTCCTCTTCCAGCATTCTCTGCTTGTCTCCCAGTCACTATAGCCAAGGTTTACAAATGCATCTTCTGCCACATCCTAAAGGTCACCAAATTCAGGCCCTGGCAGGCAGCCCAAGAGACCACATGCCATTACTAAGAGCTCTCCCCCTGAATTCCCTGCAATACACCCAGGAGAAGAGGTCACCACAGCAAGAGGGTGACTGGCCATTCCAGCCAGCCACAACTTCCACAACAGGGCATGCAGAGAGAATCAGCTTCCAAAATAGCCCCAGCCACAGCTACCAAGGGCTTTACAAGTAATTACCAGCTATCTATTTAAGCCGTGCCCAAAGGCAGAGAGAAGGCAGCACAGGACACAAAACTCAACGCCCCTCAAGCACCGACCTGCTCCCAATTTCACTGGGAAGGCAGGGCACCGCCTGCAGCAAGGCTCCTCTGGGACAGCAAGGGCTGCTCAGGAGAGGAGCAGTGTCCCTGCAAGGCTCACAGACTCAACCAAGACATGCAGCAGAGGGGAGTGATCTCAACACAGCAAACTACAGAAAGGACTTGTGCTCTCTGAGGGTGGAAAGCACCTACCCCATGGACATTTCAAGATGGTCCAGATGATCACCACCTTGGTCTGTTTTAAAGCTACTAGCCTAGAAGTCCAGATTTGGATCCCAGAGACATACTCATTGAAGACTCTAAAATGCACACTAAAAAGCTCTGAAAAAACTGTTGCGTGGCTGGCCTTAGAAAGCTCTGGGTCTAGATCTTCCAAACAAGTCCAAATCCAAGCTCCTGCTGTTTAGAAGGGGTACACCACCCAGGCAGACACATAGAAAGATTCAAAGATTTACACCCACAAACTATACCAGAGACATTGTGATCTGCCAGCCTCTTCCCATTTATTCCACTTCCCATCACCACACCACCATACCAGATGGTGACACAGGTACTAAGCTAGGACTGCTTCCAGAGGTTATCCATGCCAGACAGCTGACAGTACACACTGATAGTATCCTACAAAATGCCCTACAATCCAGATGGCAGGAGAATTTTAGCAGGCTACCTTTATAATATCCATTCCAAATTAAGGAATCAGTGAAGCAGTTTGAGCTCCTATGTGATGAAACCCTCTTCTACAGTACAAGAAATCAGACAGCATCATTTTGTGTGTGTTGAGATTCAAAAGTCTGAGACTTGAGGAAACCACAAAAATTTGAGTGTCCATAATTAAGCAAAGCAGGCCTGAATTATTTTAATAATCCAGCAATATTTTGCTGTAGATGCAATCAACAGAGTCTGCAGGCAGGACAAGGTTTGTAGACAGAGGCAGTATCTTTTATTAGACCAACTGGTATGGTTGGAAAATATAGACAGGCTCTTGGGTACACAAGCCTACATGAGTTTTCAAATTCTAAATGTTCCTCTAATGAAAAATATTCTTTATTTTCAGGTTTTTCCCTGATTTATTAAAATATTTCTTCTGATGTTCACACAGCATTAAGTAGCAAAAAATTATGCTACAGGTTTCTATTACACATACTCAAAGGAAGGCTTACAGCTTAGCAGGCTCCACTGACACTGTGACAACAGCTTGCTGCCCTGAAACAAAACAGTGACAACTGACAAAATATATTGTGAGGGATCTTCGCCACCCAAAAGTCTTACTCATGCAAAAAGCCCCATGGACTTCACTGAAATTATTCTGTGCTTCAAAGGTACAAAAATCAGCCTGCTTGCATGGGTAAGAAACCTGGGACCTGAATGCAAATTCCCTCTTCCAAATAGAGAGAGAAAAACAAGGATAGAATCACTCCATACGCTTGTAAGCCACTGGAATAAACATCTAAGAGCAGGCACAGCCGGGCAGGATTCTCAACTCTAAGCAACTGAAATCTGATGCATCTTTCTTTAGTTACAAATCTATTTTTGCAATCAATAATCTGTAAATAGCTTCACATAAAAATAGAAATCTTTACATAGATAAAACATGTCAGAACACATCCCCATAATTTATTGCAAACATGCTCCTTGCTTGTGCTGTCTTAATTAAGCATCTGATAGCATTTCTGGCACAGGATTCCTTCTGAAAAGGTATTTAAATCTCAGCTCCAAAGTTTGATACAGTTGTTGGCCAGCACA
This sequence comes from Cinclus cinclus, assembly GCF_963662255.1. Taxonomy (NCBI): domain Eukaryota; kingdom Metazoa; phylum Chordata; class Aves; order Passeriformes; family Cinclidae; genus Cinclus; species Cinclus cinclus. Next base: position 12,333,168 of record NC_085052.1, on the reverse strand, counting down.
TATGCTTTGGTCCAAAAGAACGTGAGATTTTTAGCATATATTTTGAATTAAATCCGTTTGTCAGATTTTAGATGATTTAAAGTATTATCCATACTGTATTTCTTCAAATACTCATATAAATTAAATAAAATGCTCCAAAGCATTTCCCTTCAAATTTTACTGTTACTTTTTAAATCTTTTTTTGGGCAGCAAATAGGTAGAAATTTCTGCACCTGATAATATCTGACATGTTCATGCTAAACGCACTGACTGCCTCTTTTTTTTCTGAGTTCATCTTGACACTTTGATGATGCATTGCCAAATCAGAGGCACACACACTAAAATGCAGAGATGAACAAAACTAAACTCTGGTGACAATCCCATTATTTCAAGGATATTCTCTGAGAGCTTATACAGCCGAAAACAAAAGCATCCCTAACTAAAGCCAAGGTTGTAGCGTACTCACACTGACTCACCGTGCACTACATCTGCCTCTTCTCACACGTTCTGCTTCAAGAATCATTAATACCTTGGCAGCACAGCCCACACACGTACGTGCACAGGGGAAAGCGAATACAGGGAAAGCCATCACACCCAACATTCTCTCCTTAGGAGCTCTGTGTCTAGTCGGAGCCTGTGGGAGGACAGACGAGTCTCGTGACACCCTTGCCAAGCCTGGAGCAGCTCCTGGCTCCCCACTGCAGCACTGCTCCACTTCAAAGTGCTTTGTGGGGTCTCAGCAAGGGAGGAGTGAACCATCCTAAAATTCTGAGGACTGGCAAAAGCAAAGGGAGCTGGAATAGGGCTGGCTTGTTCATGACTCATGTCAAATTCCTGGTCTGGGTCATGACACAGCCTCACAAATAGGGCAGGGGAGGGGAAAAGTGATCTTTTCTGCAGCTTAGAGGACCATCCATGTAAGTGTGGTTAGGAAAAGCAAGCGACTCCCTTTCTGGAGCATTCCACTCCCTCCACTGAGAGCAGAAGTAGCTTGCACCTCGTTCAGGCTAGACACTTGGGACAGCAAGAACTGAGGAGGCGAAATCCGCTCAGGTTAGCATCGTACCTCCTCCATTCTCTGGGATGGACAGCAAAAAGTGGCCAGGACTGTGTCATCCCCCTCAATGGCACCTCCCAGTGCCACTGTGTGAGCAGGGGCTGGGCAGGCTCCTGGCCTCACCACAAGTGCCATTCTCACACCTGCAGTCCCAAAGCACTTCACCAGCTCCCGGTCACATAATACATTTACAGGCAGCAAAAGTACTGTCCCCATTTTGTCAACTAAGAATAGCAAGGCACAGAGAAGGTAATAACACAGAACAAGTGGGAATCAAATGCAGAAGCACTAATTCCTCAGTCCCTGTGCTAAAAGTCAGTCTGAGTTCCTAGTGCTGTCAGGATGAATCACAGGTACACTGCATGCTCCTAGCACAGTATACTTTTACACAAATTCAAATTTCAATACTTGGCATCAACTGGCAGACAGAGAGGTCAGCCTGTACTTGTGAATGACAGAAGCTACAGAACAGCAGGCTTCTGATGGGCTCCAAGACATAGGGATTGCATGGAGGCCAAATGATGCTTTGATTTTATTCTGAATTGCAGCCCTAGACACTACCTCTGTTAGTTCATATAGCTCCTTCCCTCTCCTGCACAGCCCTGTGATGACAATTCAAACCACTTTTGTCTTTTACTGCCAATACTTCTGCTTGATGGCCAAAGGGAAACTGTTTCCAAAAGATGTTTTTAATTAGTGACGCTTTCAGAAAATTACTGTGTCCATGACTTGAGAAATAAGCAGCAATGCTTGTAAATTATCTAAACCAGAAAACTGACTCTTTTTTTCTCCTCTCTTTATGTCTAAAGTTAAGTTCTTCACTTGAAGATCTTCCACGTCAGTGTGGTTGCCTATCTGACAGCAAGGCTTCATGTTCCGTATGGCAGGACGAGCAAAACACATCCTTCATATCAGAATATTAAATTACTTCCAAGAGACACTTCAAAGTGTACTCTCACTCATGGTAATTAAGGTTGGGTTTAAGCAGGATAATTCTGTATACTGATTACAGGGTATTAAAGAGGTAGAGAGATGATGTTAAGAAGCTGTTAAGGTTAACCACAGACACGTGTAGTCAGTTTATAGGTGCCACTTGTGGTATCCAAAGATCCACTGGATTACATTAGATTGATAACACTCTCCTTGCTCCACGGATCATACTAAATCTCCTAGCTCCAAGCCTACAATCTCTGACACTGTCTCTGACTCTTCCTACAGGAAGGGGGTAGCAGTTACTCTTGGACACCACCACAGTGCTTACATCATGAAGCTGCTTTTTCAAATTTTTTAGTGAAATTGGTAAAGCATTCATTCCCAGTCGTATGTTCATTTGACCATGGTCTGACTGATAGACAATGGTAACTCATGGACTATTTCTGAATGGGTAAGATATAAGAAAGGAGAATTCTACTCATCCAATTTATTATGGGATTTGATCTCATTTCAGACTGAATTTTATCTGTTTTAAAGCCAGATACTAAAGTAATGTCTGTGTATCAAATACACTGTAAAATATATTTAACAAAACCCTATTTATTTTACATGGATTTTTTAATCATAATATTTCTAGTGACAACCACACCCACAGAATGACAGTGCAGCTCCTAGAGCTCCACCAATACCCCAGGACCCAAATTCACTAGACACACTAAAACCCAGAAATACCTTAATTTGGAGTTTCTTCTTGAGTCCATCCATTTCTACCCATGAAGTTCTGTTCTTTCAGGAGTTCCAAGAAGCACTAGTTCATTAAAATATTTTAAGTATTGTTTAATTACCATCAGTGTTATGGATAGCTGGAATAGAATTTTAAAAACTATGGAATTTGCAGTGCAACTCTGAGGAGCAAACCTCAAATCTGACCCTCTGAGTACCATGAGACTATCCATTCTCCTCCTCTATCTACAAATTAGTTTAATGCCTTGAAACAGGAAGTCCATTCTCCAGTGAGCTAATAAGCATATTTTCTGCATTCCATATAGCTCGTGCTTCTCACTATCTCTTCCAGAATTACCATATTAGTTATTTCAAATTTACTGCTTCTTACACAAAGAGTTTGTTAGGGGTAATGGTATTTGTCCACTTCTCTAACTCTAATGTGCCCCATCCTTCCAGCACTTAAAAAGAGAAGGGCCACACTTAAGGAAATGTGAGACTTGATCCAGAAGCACAAGAGCTACGCCACAGAGAAGAATTAGCAAACATGAGCTCCCAAAGAAATGCTGCAGCTGCAGGTCAGATATGATCCTTGGATGTACAAGACTACCAAGCAGGACGCCATTGTCTTTCTCTGTCACTGACACCAACTCTGCTGGAAAGCTGTCTTCAGCCAGCTGTCCCCATCCAGAATGACACTGATTATACTGAGAAAGAAGTAAAGCTGGGAGAGACAGTAAGGCTGGAGTGGAAGGCTGCCAGTGTACAGAGATTAGCTCTGCAGGTGATATGAAAATGGTCTAGAAGAATTTGCACACAGGCAAGCAGCGTGACTGTGGAGGGCTCTCAGTTTAGCAATGACAGAACAAGACCCCGTGACTGGAAGTTAAATAAATCAAACAATACAAAAATATTAACAGAGAGGAGAGTTAGCAAATTTCTGAAATACGTTTTCCATCATCAGAGGGCTCTAAATGAAGTGTGTGGGTGCTTTGATCAGCCCTTTTTGTTTTCACAGAGTCAAGAATTAATGCAGAAAAGTCAAATGGTCTGAGCTATACAGCACGGCTATCAAACTGAGTATCATGCCTCAGGGGACTCTTCCTCACCTCATACCCAAATGCCTCAGTGGATATCAGGCTGATGCACAACCAGTATTCAAAAGAAATCTCAAGAGAGTGGTTTCACAGGGACAGAAGGTGAATGGATAAACGAAGGCTCTTCTGAGCCAACACCAATAGAAACCATTCACTCTGATGGCCCTGGGAAACTTCCTCGGGAAAAGGCCTTCAGCAGCCTGCAGCAACCTCTGCCATGGAGGTTCCCAAACTGCTGTCCAATTGAGCACCTGCCAAAGGCAAGCACAAAGCTGGCTACAATGATGTTCTCACTGCCTTTTGTTTCCAGCTGTTAAATTCCAGCAAGAAACAGGTAACACAATTCAAATACTTTACTCACATTGTTTTTCCCCCTGTAAGCAATTGCTCTAGTTGCCCAGAGTCCTGAAAGATTAAAAACTAGAGATGAATTCGATCCTTTTGTTGTCATACAGCTCACCCTATAGAAATTATTTATAGTATTTTTATTTTGAAATATTTATCAGAATTCCCATATATTTGCTTTAGCTGAAAAATTGGGCAGTAAACTTTGATGCCAATGCCCACAACAGGAATTCAATGTTTGATTGATACCTGCAAATACTATCTTTGCTGCACAGATGAAGTCTGACAGTGTGCCAGCCAAGTTGTAGGTTAACACAAAGATCACAAAAGGCAGAAATGTCAGCAAGAAAGTATATACACTGAGTTCTGCAAATCAGAAAGGGAAGTCAAGATAATTTTTTTTTTAATTCCAACTATGTTTTTTTACATCAGAACAATGTGCTGGCAGGAATAGACAAATGTAATCCCTGGTACTCAGCAGTCAGAGCACTGCTCCCCACTTTCAAAGGGAACTGCCAGTTTCTCTTCCCTTCTCTTGTCACCCCTAAGTAGTACCACTGATGCTCAGCCTGTTCAAGGGTCTATTCCCAACTGAAGACAGCTGAATGCCATGTGAGTCACAGTTCCCAAAGGGAAGAACAAGATGAGACGTGCCATCCCCAGAGAGAGAACTGGGAAGCCATCCTGCCACATACCAATTTCAAACCAAGGAGCAACTGCCACTCTAACCTGCTATTAAGGATTACACAACAGTAGCTCTTTTGGCAGCAGATCAGAGTGTTTCAAAACAATGATGCTTTTCCTTAGATTCCACTGGGTTTTGGGAAGCAATCACGTACCTAACAGGCCTTTCCAGAAGCATGGGAGCAACTAAGAAAGCATTTGAGATGCACAACTGGGCTCAGTGGCAGTCATTCTGAGAGCATGCAAGCAGGACAGCTTGGATAACGCAAACAGCCAAAAGTTCACTTCATCTTCTAAACACAGAAGCTGAGGGAGGACATTTTTATTTTTTGCTTACTGGCTGAGCTTACTAGCAAAAAAACCCTTCTCTCTGAAGATCACATCCCTGTTTCATTAATATTTTATGGGCAAAGCAAGGATATTGAAACTTCATTCTAGTTTTTTTCTAGTCTTTAAAATGAAGAAGGATGATTTTTTTAGAGACCCTTGAACCCTCTTCCATGCAGGATGGGCCCTCTCCACACATTTATGGGCTACATAAACAGATGTGACAGCAGAATCAACATCTGAACCATCTCTGCAGGCTGGAAATATGAACTCACATCTCCCTCCAGCCCCAGCAGAAAGCATTCCCTGCTCAGCCTCAGTGAAGAGAGCCAACTGGCTGGTCAGCCTGAGTCCCAGGGCTCTAGACACAACACTTGCCAAGGGACACGCCACTGAGTAAAGAACTGGGGAACACTGGCTCCTCTTTCATTAAAAAAAGGGATTGGAAAAAAACACTGAGATCAACAGCTGAAAACAATCCAATAATTCTGAGAACTGCTCTGTCAAAACCAGTGAGAACTTTCTTTCCCTGCTAAGAGTTTTCTTTCCCAGTGCCATTCCCTCCTCCTCCCAGTTTCTTTAAGGAAAAAGCTGACCAAATGCTCATATACTAACCTGGTTTCTCTTCTTTTTGTAAACTTACCCAATACCAAGAGACAGATCTTTGACAGATAAACCCATCTTTCAAAAAAAAGGATGACTATGGAACTATGCCAGACATAGAATAATACCCAGCAAAGCTAGGGACTTCATACACAAAACTCCAATAGCCAATTTTCAACTTGCTATTTTTTCACAAAACCCAAACGAAAATAATGAAACTCCACAGCTGTAAAGGGCACTGTGAAAATAAATACAGAGATAATTTAGTAAGGAGGATCCTGATTCTCTGCCAGCCTAACATACAGGGCTCCAGACACATACTAGCCTAATAGACTTCCTGCTTTCATCCATAATAATGGTTACCCATCTCCCTTCTAAGAAGCCTTCCCTGAGGCTGATCCAGCCTTTCAGGTGAGAACAGTCTGTGTGCAGGCTCAGCTCATCAAAATCCACCCTGGGATAGCTCTCATACTCTCCTGAAGTGCTCACAAAGGCCAGAAGTACAACATCCTCCTGCTCTGTGTTCCTCCTAGTTCAGTACCTGCAGGTACTCCTGCCCTGCAACGTGCAACACACAGAAGTCCTCTTTCTCCCCAAATCAGAGGCTGGCCAGTACCTAGCACTCACTATGGAGACAGATCACAAGGGCATGTACCCAAAACCTGCCCTGCACTATGCTCTCTGCAGGCAGCAGCTCCCTGCTGACATGAAACAAGCCACACAGACCTACCAACCCAGCAAGCACACAGATGGAAAGTCAGGGAATGTGAAGACTGTATGTGTTTGGAAGTGCTCTTACCAAGTGAAGTTCCCCTCTCCCCATAAGGAGAACAATTCATTACTTTTCTGACCTGTTTTTTTAATCAGAGGCAAATATAGTAATTATAGTCTGCCTGATTACAACTGAAATTACGAATCTGTCCTAAGGGCACAATACTGTCCCCACCTAGATGTTATCAGTCCCCAAATCTCATTTAATCTTGAAGATGTGTAGTACTGAGGCACCACTACAGGAAACTCCACAATTAATTTTACAAGTACTTTCTTTGCAGCATACGCAAGCTCTTCCAAAAGACTGCTAATTTGTACAACTTTTGTTAGGCATACTATATGACTAAATTCATCAGTAAAATAACTGAACATCTATGATGACTTTGAGCTCTTGCTAAGTTTCTGGTTTCTCTTTGATAACCTAACGGACTCAGCTTTATCAAGTGATTCCAAAGACCTACATTAAACCGTTTTCCAACTGAATCAAGCTCTTTTCTTTGTAAACTTCTTATAATCTGTCCAAGCAAAACACAAACCACTACGTTAATTTGGGGAAACAGCCACCTTTCAGCTGTTCAGGTCCCTAGATTTTAATATTAAATCAGTCCTGCTGACAGAGGAGACTGTTCCCTGGCAGGAGCAGAGGAGGACACAGAGTGTTGTCTCTGCATTTGTCTCAGCACAAGCAGTTCTCAGAAGGAACACGATAAAGTGACAGATCTACTTCATCAGCTGCAAACTGGAAGAAACCTGCCAGCCTGAAGGGTGAGAGAACATTAACAAACAACTAAGAAGGCATCATCAGCACATCACCTGAGCTGAGAGTTCCCAACACTGAACCTTCCCTCTGGCCAGGACTCCTCTCTTCAGGGAACCTCAAGTACTTTGTCAACGTAGACTTGCAGATGCATTCAACAGCACAGTCTTGTCCTGCTGCAGATGAGCAAACAGCTTGGATCCCCTGGGTTCTGAGACACCTTTTTAAAAATCTGTCCCTAGCAGAGCAATATGAAAAGCACTGATTCACCCAGGACTTCTTTTTCAGCTGTTACCTGACCTGCTGTAAAAAAAAAGAGCTGACAACACACCCAGTCAGCAAAAAGCCTCCTGGGCAGCCACAGAAATGCCTCCTCCTAATTGCTTTCAAATCACCAAATGAAAAACCCTCAGCCTTGCTTTGAGCGTCATAACATGAGAACACAGTTCTCTGCATGTTCTAACCTTTCCAATATTTGTTCCTAACCCCACCAGCACATATTGATTTATGAGGCCTCACAGTGTGTTTTATTACTGTCTCTCTCAGTATCTACTCTCCACATGTCTGTGAAGAAAAATGAGTGGTAGATGAGTAAAACACTGTTAGTTTTTCATCATCTGTTCCCTCCTGATTGCTCAAGTTTAGCAAGCAGAGTATTTTGGCCTTGGCTCATATAACTGCCAGTGCAATATTGAAAGAGAAGTTAAAACACATGTAAAACAAGAGGTTAAGAACCTACCTAATCTCTTATCACATGATAAAAAAAGGAAAGGTTAAATTGCAAATGTGTTTTAACTAACTCTTAGAAAGGCTACAGCGTTATTTTGATCAGACATGAAAAAGTCCCTAAATTATTGAAAGCTATAGATAGACACTCCATCTCAGATCACAGAAAGTAAAATTCTTTCCAATTTGTATAAATCTGCTCATAAAATATCACACAGATCTGCTGATGATTCCAGGGATGATATTTTAAACATACTTATCTCTATAAAATCATTCTATTCCAGTACCACTATAAGGACGATTCTATTAAACAACAGAACATGTGCAAGACACATTCTGCTCAGGATGTCTGCAGTCACCAAGTGGTTAAGGGTACATGGAAGCTAATGCCTTCCAGAGGCTAAAATCACACAATCAACTTAAAAGGACTTAGCAGAAGGTCATCTGGTATACCAGTATCCGCTTAGGAGAGACACTTTTGGGAAGAGCACGCATTTTCAGGTAGAGAAGATGGAGTTTATCTCTACTTACCTGAACCACTTACAGCTCTAGGCAAAAACACTCATTTTTTATCCTTTTTCCTTAGCAGAGCTCTACCTAGCCCTGTCTGCTGAAGTCTTGCTTTCAATTACAGGTGGAATACAGTGGCCTGATGACCACTTCTTCCTTCAGAGAGACCTGGTTCACATGTTTGCATTTTCCTTTAGTCTATACTTTATATTCCTTTTTAAATTTTTTTTAAACAAAGGTAAGCAATAGGGAAATGCAGCATGCTCAAACACTGAAAGACTTGAGACAGGCTGTCTTGCTGACCTGCCCTTAAACATCACTGATGCACCAACTGATACTTGCAGCAGGAAGCAGAAAATGAAATTTGACTCCTGCCTCAGTTTCCAAACAGCAGAACTAACAGAAGATTTACTAGTCTGGCTTCCTTCTATACTAAATTCATCTTTCCAGCTTCACTCAACCACTGGTATTCAATGATGAGAAAGCTACAGGAACTGAACTGGAAGAGCAGTTTCCAGGGTCAGTCTCGAGTTAACTGATGCTCAGAACACATGTAATTTATGGTCAACTGATCATTTTTTTTCTCTAGAGAATGAATTCATCCTGACCCAAAAGAACACACAGAGTAACACTATAAAAGTGAAACTGAACAAGCAATGAAAAAGAAACAATTATGCAGCTATTGTGGGCATCTATTCTTAAAAGCTCTCAGGGAATACTGCACAAGGTGTCAGAAAAGATATGATTTAAGCAGGACACTTGGGACCAAATTTCACAGCCTGTTCCTGTGACTTTAAAGGCCACCTACATATTTGCACAGTCTTGAAATGGAATTGCTTTGTAAAATCTAAAAAGATCAGAGAGAAACATTTGAAATACCTTTGCCAACTCGTCTAGCTATTCCTTGGGGGGGGGGGGGGGGGGAGGTATCTTGGAGACAGACAAATCAAATAAAATCAACATTAAAAGATTATTTATTTTTGAGTGTAACTGTTCTATTTAATGACTTCCAAAATTACCTATGCTGCCTGCCCTTTGGTAGCATTTATTCTTAGATGTTGTTATTGGTAATTGCTGTGTTATGATTACAAAGCTCTGGCATAAACCTCAGAACCTCTTTTGGGTTTCTGAGAGCAGAATTTTCACATGCTCTTCTCTGACCTCATGTTCCTAATTATTCACTGTGCATGCCTACATGTAACTCACCACCAACTGAATCAACCGAAACACCAGAAGATTTCAGCTAGTTGAGAGAACTCTAGGTGATTTACGCTAAACCATCTTGAGTCTTTTGAATTTACCTTCCTTTCCAGATTACTTTACAAACTGACTACAAAGTTTCTCTATTATACACCAGGGCCAGACACACCGCATTTGATGCAAATGCCAAGAAGAGCATGGTCCAAGCAGTATAGTATGAGCTGATTCCCATCCACAGCTAACATTCTCCAAAGGAGATGAGGAGTACTGATTTCAGCAGCAAACACAGCTAAACGCTTCCTCCTGAACCCAATGGACACAGCTGGAATGCAGCTGTTCCTACCAGAGCAGTGCAGGCAGCAGCTGCTGCCAGGGAAAAGGCAGCAGCTAGCACAAGAGAGGGACAACCCAGCCAAGAAGGTCTCAAAATCCAGATCTGGCCACTACAAGCGCCAAAACTGGACCACACCAGTTGGAAAATATTCTGGGGAAGCGTACCTTCCTGGAAAGTTCAGTGAGAAGTTGTTTTCTGAAAATCTAGCAAGAACGTATCTTAAGAGTTTTATCTATTATGCCAACCTTAACAGGGAAAACGACAAGGCCTGGGTCAAAGCCAGCTAACCCAAAGGCCCACTCTTAAATACACAGTGGAAAACCACTCTACTTTAGAGCCTCCTACGGAAGTATTTGTCTGTACCTGACCCTGTACAGGAAATCTCTGTTTTACCCCTTCCTCTAAACCAACTGCACCAAGCAAGGTTCAATGGTAATCTTGTAGTAACCACATAAGCAAAATAGCAAGTCTTTGAAAATATCTGAAACACAGCTAGGAGCTGGGAATACTTTATAAGTAAATTAAGCTAAGTTTGAACCACATAATGACTTCAAGGAGCCTTTATTTTTAAATAAATAATTTGTGGTGAAAAGAGCCGGAATGGCAGTTATAGCAACCACAACTACCTTCTTATTTACAGGCTGGGTACAACAGGAGCTGCACTAGAGTACACTGCTTCTGCATATCTGTTTCTACGAACCTCACTTTGGAGCCACCTTCCAATCTCAGAAGAATCCCATCTCCTTGGACCTCCCTTTCTTCTTCCATCCACCTACAGAAGCTCTGCCCACACATTTTTCAGTTTCAAAAGAGAAATCAACAGGTTTCAGTCCCAGCATCACTTCTATAGGTGTCTCATTACTGTGGCTTCTGCTCTCCACATCTGACAGACTCACTCACACCTTTGCAGAATTTAAGTCAGTTTGAGCTGGAATGATGCACAGGGTAAGAACCCACTTGTTTTCTTCCTTGGTTGTTAAGAGAAGCATGTAGATGATCACAGTGGAGTCTCCAACCTCCCCAGGTTAGTCACAATGGTGTCTCTAGTGAAACCACCAAAAAAAGGCTGACTGTGCTGGTAAATCCCACAGCAGGTACTCATGCTGAGGATGATAAATTAAGGTCACCAGCAAGCCACAAGTTTAACCTCTTCCATGCTGTACCAGACTTGAAACAGTGACACAACTAAGAGTTCTGGCACACAGCCAGTCACTGCTCCTATGTCTGAGGACCCAATTTTCCAGGAATTAAGAGTCAATCTGCTTTTGACTTTAGAGTATAGTGCACACGCAGTTACACGTTCAGGTAATAGTAAAGATTCAACACAGATTGTAGTGGGTTTTTAGGTTGAATTACTCAGGCTCCCTCCTTGATCTCATACTGCCGTATAAAAAATTTATTTCTCCAGTCATGGCTTCATACAGGCAAGTCTCCCCAGCCCATTTTTAGCCCTACAAACATATGCATGAGATTTAGTAATTACATTTATGTAGGCAGATTTAGATTGTCAGCTTCTTACAGTGGCTACCTTTAAGACTGATACAAATTTTTCCAGATATTACTTAAGGTCTGTTTACCATACATAAAGTTCTATTTATTGTATAGACTGGACTTTCTCTGCAGTTGTGTTAAAGAAGCAGATTCATGTTATACGCATGATCTCTGTGTAGAGTGCAAAGTCCCAGGTTTTAGGAACCATTCCAGTTAATAAGTCATAATGATTAAAAAACAAAATACCCTTTGCTCAATGCTACAAGCATCATAATCATCACACATAGTATTTTATTTAATATCAAAAGAGACATTTTAAAATAGGAAATGTATCAATGTGCTCTTCAAGGTACTCATAAAAGAATACGATTCAGCACAAAATAGCCAACCCTTGAAGACTCAGATTGTGGCCATTCCAAATAAAATTCAAATTATATTTGTGCTGCTGACACTAAATAAATAAAATTTTAAAAGCAAATGCAGTAAATACAATAAGTGAGGAATTCCCATAAACATCTCTTCCCAAATACATCCCGAAGAGCCAGGCAAGTCTTCCCCTCCCAGGCACATTCTGTTCAGTTTACTCTCCTATTATTCTCACTGCTGAAGAAGCCACAGCTGTTTTATATCAGTGTTTGTGGGCCACCCCCAGGCAGGGACCTGGTGCAGAGCAGGCACTGCAAGCTCATCCCAAGGCACATCACTCAGGCTGTGCCCTGCTGGGTACAGCACTGTCCTCAGTTTCCCTTGGTAGAGCCAGAGTGCCCTGCTCTCTGCATGGCTTTAAGCTGGATGGAATGTATTTATTACCCTGAGGTGTTCTTTCAAAGGAGTGAAGACAAGCCACAGGCCTGCAGAACAGCGAGCCAGTTCCTATGACAACTTTCCACTGCAGCCTGGCTAGAGACCATCAATTCACTTTCCCCAGGCCAAGCAGCTTCTCCGTGGTAACACTGCTTTGTGTAGGATTGTCACCAGTGCCCAAGCAATGGCAAATTCCATGGTACTGACCCACCCAGACTCCACAGCACCCCCTAATTCAAAATTCCCGCAAAAAACCCCTACATAACTGCACTTCTGTCCCTTGCTCAAGATTTTCAGGGAAGAGCTGTGGCCAGCCCTTCTTCCTGCAGCTCCTCTCAAGTCTGTATCTACAATTCCTGCAGGATTCAAAGGCTGCAGACCCTCAGACCCTCTCATCCTGTCCTGGAGCGCCAGACCTGCTCTGCAGCCAGCCTGCACCATCCCCAGATAACAGCTCACACTGCAACAGCTCACCCACCCACCTATCACTTTTCAACAAGCATTAGTTTATTGCACTGAACTGCAAGAGTTATGATGTGATTAAATAAAGCTATCTGATTTTTCAATAAACATCATTTAAACACCGTATTCTGAGTTTGCTTCCCTTCTACTTCCAATGCAAAAATAATATACTGGTATATATTTGAAGGAAATAAAACACTCCTTTCAGTGCTCCCCAAAAAGCACAATACTACAATGTTTACCAGTAAACACCACACCAAGCTTTCTGTTAAAAAAAAATCCCCTGAAAGTTAAAAAAAGTCTAGGATAAATATTTCTAGCAATTTTAAGAAGGATCTATTAGCTTTCTCATCAAGCTATATTAGGAATAAAACATGACAAGGAGTGACAGTTTTAGGGGGGGATATATCATCATAATCATTATGGTGATTAAAAATTGCCTACAAACTGGAAATTTGCCTGGGAAAGTTTCAGCCTGCGTCTGATTTTCGCCAGCGTATATCCTAGAATCATCATATAACACTACTGCTACCAGTGCAAATATACTAACAGGCTGCCAATTTCAAACCTCAGCGGAAAACATCTCTCCCATTCTTACAGCTTTTCTCCCCATTTCTCTCTGCAATTGTACTTTATTCAATAGAGCATTCTAAACGCAGTTCGGTGGTGCATTAGCCATACAATTTGTTTGAATGACACTGTACAGAGTAAAGGTTGTATTGTGCTATATAATAAAACCACGTCTATGCTTGAACAAACCCCAACTGCTGTTAATCAAACCAGCAAGTTCCTGAACGATCTTTTGGACACTAGACTAATGGCAATAGATTATTTTAAACAGCAGTTCCACTCTAAAATATGTTTAGGTTGACACAGGCTGACAGGGACAGTGACAGACTTCCTGAGCTAAGCTGACTGATTTGCATGTAAAACACTGGGATTTTTGCTCAGTGCTGGAACTACAAATTCAGCACTTGAACCGCAGATCAAAATGCAGTTTTGTATTTTGTTTCAGGTTTTCAGTGAAACTACACAGCCCCTGAAAGGCCCTAAAAATCTTCATATATTCAGTTCAATCACTAGTGACAAATGATTGTTTGGATCAATACATTTCAGTTGCAGACAGTGTTACTCTGAACTGACAGGGAGACGTTTCTAAGCGACTACTTAGGGATCATTTTGCAATCTTTGATGTTTAAGCAATAAAAATTACAGAGCTAAAAAAAAATATTTTAAAACGTGAGCGATTATGGCTTGGGAGAAATGTTCTCAAGACCACGTCAAAGAGGAGCCTTAGCATCCAGCTTGGCAGCTTTTAGAAACACTAGCAAGGGAATAAACTTCAGCGTTTCATAATCTCAGTGGTTCCAGGAATTTTCAAAACTGTGCTACAAGAAGCAGTACTGTCATATTAAGTCATCTGGTCTATCAGAGAACCAATGTAGGTTTGTTTCCACCACACATTTTGCAACATTATTTTTGGCATGCAAGGAGGGATTAAAAAAAAAAAAAAGTAAGCAAAATGCGAGGAAAGCAATCTTACACCGGTTTATTTATTTATTTACTTGGTGCCTCGGTCCTGGGTTATCGGCTCCAGCCTGACACAGCCGGACTGCCAAGAGCAAGTCAAACGGAACGGAGCGGGAGCGGTGACAGGGAAGCCTCGCCCCGACCCGAGGCTGCCCGGGACCGCGCCGCTCCCTCCGCGCCCAGGGTCGCGGCAGCGCCGCTCGCCGCCTCTCCCAACAGGGCTGCGGCCGCCCCGGGGGCACCTGCGGGCGGGAAGGCGCCGCCGGGACCCTCCGGTCCACGTGGGGAGGAAGGAAAGCGGAAACGGAGGCACCGGGTGCCGGCCCCGGCCCTGCTCACACGCACCGTGCCGGGGGCTCGGGCGACGGAGCGGGCACGGAGTCGCCGCCCCGTCGCGGGCGGGCGCAGCTCGGGAGGCTGAGGCACGGCGGGAGCTGCCCTTCCCGAGGCGGGACGGGGCGGCGGCGGCTGCCGGGGCAGGGCCGGGCAGGACGGAGCAGAGAAGCGGCGGGCGCTGCCCCGGGGGTCTCTCCGCGCCGCCCCGGCCGCGGGCTCGGCACTCCCCTCACCGGGGCGCGCGCCCGAGGGAGTGGGCGCTGCCCCCCGCCCCCCCCCCACCGCCATCCGCCCCGGCGGTCCCCAGCGCGCTCCCGCCTCGCGCGCGCCCGCGGCCGCTCTCACCTCCCGCCGCGCTCGGGTGGAACTGCCCCGCACCAACTGCCGCAGCGCCCGCGCCGTCCGCACTGCGCAGGCGCCGTCCGCGCCCCGCCCCGCCGGCAGGGAGCGCGAGCAGTGTGCGAGCCCCGCGCCGGCCGCACAGCCCGCGGCCCAGGGACCGTCGGCAAAGTGCGACACCGGCCGCCGCTGCAGGGGGACCGGCGGCGGCCGCGGGGATGAGGAGGAGTCTGGAACGTCCCCCGTGTGAGGATACACTGCGGGAGCTCGGCCTGTTCCGTCTGGAGAGGAGAGACTGAGAGGGGTTCTCATCAGTGCACGTAGATGTCTCAAAGGCGGGTGCCAAGAAAATGCTGCCAGGCTCTTTTCAGTGGTGCCCAGTGACAGGATGAGGAGCAATGGCGAGAAACTAAACCACAAGGAGTTTCACCTCAGCATGAGTCACAGAATCACAGAACGGGTCTAGTTGCAAGGGGCCACAGTGGAGTGTCTGGCCCAACCTCCCACTCAAGCCAGGGTTATTTGCGACATGGCGCAGGATTGTGTCCAGATGGTTCTTGAACACCTCCAGTGAGGGAGACTCCACAGCCTTCCCGGACAATCTGTACCAGTGTGTGTTCACCCACACAGCACACAAGTTCCTCCTCATGTTCAGGTGGAGCTTCCTGTGCATCAGCTTCTGCCCATTCCTCTTGTCCTGTTGCCCGACACCACTGAGCAGAAGCTGGTCCATTATCTTGACACCCTCTCTTCAGATGTTTTTACACATTAATGAGGTCCTGTCTCAGCTGCCTCTTCTCGAGGCTGAACAGACCTCAGGCTTTCCTCATAAGAGGTGCTCCAGACCCATAACCTTCTCTGATGAAGAAAAACTTTATGCTGAGGGTGACAGAGCACTGAACAGGCTGCCCAAGGAGGTTATGGAGTCTCCATCCCTGAAGACATTCAAAACCCAGCTGGACATGTTCCTGTGTCACATGGTCCAGGTGACCCTGCCTTGTCAGGGGAGTTGGACTGGAAGATCTCCAGAGGTCTGTTCCAACCCTAACAATTCTGTGATTCAATGTAGCAAGTGACAGAACAATCCTCAGCAGCTTCCTCCAGGGCCTGGCATCACTTCAGACAAAATCTGGCCTGCACCTCCCTGGCCTGCCTGAGCTCCCACAGTTCTGTCAGCCAGCCTCTTGTTGCTGTGTGCCGCATAATGCTCATTTTCAAAGTCCCTTAGGAGGCTAGTTTGTGTTAGTTTGCCATTGAGTTACATACAATACCTTGAGTTGTGAGCTTAAGGAAGCACAGGCTTCAGTATCAAATAAAACCCTAGTCACTCTACTTTGACATCGGCTCCCCATGCTGCACAATGTTCATTTATTTTTAAGCTCTACAATGGCTGAGAGAGCCAGAGGTTCAGTTAAAATGATGTGATTAATCATTGATTCTCTGGGGAGTGTGTCTTCAGCGTGGGCTGGGACAAGGCTGAGGTCAGTGTGTGACCCATCTGCTGCCAGGACAGTGGTGAGGAGGTCCCCAAGCAGCTGAGGTGGCAGGGGGTGATGGCTGGGGGCTTGAGGGACAGTGACCACAGCAACATGCAGGTGTGTCCCATCCCAGTCTACTGTGAGCACAGACTACATCCCTCACACACCATGACCATTAGGTTGGACAGGCTAAGAGGATTATTGTGCAGAGCAGAAACTGCCCTGTGACCCATGCTGGGTCAGCACCGCCACAGAAACTGCAGAGCAAAACAACCATCCCCAGAAAAAAACAAGCCTCCCTTTTTCTGTCTGTTTTTCCTGACCCTGGAGGGGTGGAAAAAGCCTCACACTGGGATTCTGGCACCTCAGGTTGATCCCTGCCAGTGACAAGGGTGATGGCAGCCATCTATCTACCCCACCTCGTCCAGGCCCACATTGCTGTACCAAGCCACTGGAATACTCTTTCAATCTCCTTTCCCATGCCTCAGTGGTAGCTAGAGGCTGGGACTGTCTGCCTCACTCTGGCAGCAGCTCTTTTGTCCCCATTGCCATGATGTTTCCTTTATCTCCCCAAGGACTGCCTCAGCTTTTCATATTGCCCTCTACTCTGCTCCAGGTGATAAGGCTCTGCCACCACCCTCTGGCACAGGGACACACAGCTGGGCAGGGTTTTGTTGACTTGGATGCACTTGGCCCATTGTACCTCTGCAGGCTCTGTCAGCCTTGCTCCATCCCCTTCCAAGGGGAAACAACCAACAGCAGCAGAATTATTAGTTCTGGCTTGTAGCAAAGCCAATTTTCGGTGCCAAGCCTCTGGAGAGGAGGCACTGCCTGCCAGGGAAGCTCAGCCTGTACTTCCCAATACCCTGGGACATCTCACAGCACCTGCACCGGGCCCCCAAGCAAGACTTTTCACTTGGAGATGAAGCCACCTATATTTGTCTTTTCCATGCATCCTCATGGCAAAGCCCCTCCTGAAATGTCTGTGTGTGCATCTTTCCAACACAAAACTGCAGAAGAGTCACTGAAGCCAGCAAGGATGATTAAAAATGTGAAATGGCTTTTCTGCAAAGGAAAATGAAATAGACAAAAACCTTTCAGCCTAGGAAAGAGGTGAAGTGGGGTAACACAGAGGTCTGCAAAATTCTGCAGTGGGAGGTGGATGGGGAGAAACCATATCCCAGCTCTTCCACTGTGTTCCACAAGCCAGAGACATGGAATGAAGTTAGCTCCCAGCCACTCTGAAAAATGAAAAAATATATTTTTTCTTAGAGTGCATTATCAAACTGTGGATTACAGAACACAATGGCATGCAGGACATGAACTTGCACTGATTAGATAAGGGCCAGCACACAGAGATGTGACTGCTGTCTGGGAAGCCCCAGAGCTGCAGACAGACAGAACCAGAGAAGTTATACTGAAGAAGCATTAATCTCCCACTGTGAGAAACAAAATCCTGAGTTAAAGGGATCCAGTACAGCCATTTTCCTATTTTTATTTGTGTGTGTGTGTGTGTAATTAAGCAAATGCATCCATTCTCATATGTGTATTTACCACTCACATGTTTTCTCCCTGCCTTTGCTGCCCTGATCCAAAGAGCTCTCCCTCCTGCAGGGGGTCAGACCCACCTATGCCACAGGAGATCTGGCAGCAGTGTCCTGGAAAGACACTGGGATATGCCTTTTTCCTACTGCTGGCAAACATTTCCCTCTCACAAAGCCGCTGTGGTGAGGATGGGTGGTAAAACAGCTCTCCAAAGCATTAGTTTCACGGGCTGTGCTGGCCAGGAGGTGTGTGTCCCATTGCCATGTGTACATAGCTCAGAGTATGGTTTTTCTCTGTGACTCACAAGCCCAGGCAGTCTGCAGCGCAAGAGATAAGTTGTTTAATGAGCCTCGTCAGCAGGCAGAGGCTGTGCAGAGAATATCACAGAGCTTTAAGGAGTCCTGCTGTCTCACATGCAAGACATGATTTTTGAAGTAACTAGGAGGTATGGAATGGTCCTGGGTAATTTAATCCCTAATACAACCCATTGTTGTTTCATTGATGCAAAATTCTTGGCTATGGGACTATTTCTCTTTGGTTTTCTGATTGTTTTCTAGCCTTATAAAGTTGCCTCTGATGCCATGTGTCTTTGTGTCCCAACAGTTCTCAAGTGTCAAGGTTTCCTGATGCTGAACACATCACAGGCACTGCCCTGCTTTTGGTTTATGCCCACTTGTCCAGCTTGTCATCTCATTTCAGGTCTGACATTCCACTGTTCATCTTTTCTCCAGCCACTGGGTCACAGCGTTGTTCTGCAGGACAGCAGTGCTCACTGCAATTTAGTGACTCTGACTCTTTGAACTCATTCAGCCACATGGTTCCAGCAGTCACATCAGCAACTGGCACAGGTCTCAACTGTTTCATTCAGCCTCCTGTGTGTGTAGAATGATGTCAGAACACCTCGACCCATTGGGAAGCAAAGGGATTATCCCAGGGTCTTTCCCCATGGAAGTCAGCAGTTCTACTACCATGTAGTTCTTGTGCTGGAGGAGACTGACACTCCCAACCCAGCTTTTAGGGTACATATGTATGGCAGTGCTAAAACAGCATAGGTGAAGAAGGCAGGGTGAGCTGCACTCCACTTTTTCATGACAAAGAGAATGACAGAAGCCTCTGTCATCAGTAATAAGCATCAGAGCAAAGTCATCAAAGCAATGTCATGCACATAACTAAGCAGAGCTGGAAACTTCCCAGTTCTGTGATCAGTTACTTTCAGTAGTAAACCCTTGACTTAGGATATTGTAATGCAAAGTAAGAGATATTGAGGAAATGGTAAAATGCACCTGTGTGTGGGGAGTATGTGAAATAGCTGGAAGAAAAAACAGACCGAGGAGAGGGTTTCTGCCCTGGCAGTGTGAGCTAGGCAGCCCAGGCCAGGACGAGCCTTGGCAGCTCCACCTGCACCAAGGCTCTCTGCCTAGGATGCTCTGCCATCAAAACATGAGCTGCTCGGATTATGCAAGTGTGCAGCTCACGCTGCAGCTGCACATCGAGCTACCTGCACTGAAGGTGTTGCTCAACCACAGCAACTGTTCTTTTGGAAGTCACAGCTCTCTCCAATGCCAGCTCTAGCTTGTTTGTTCTCACTGCTCCTTTTCTGGAACTCCCTCATGCTGTCCTCTGGTCACCTGTGAGGACAAACAGGGATAAGTGGAGTAGAGGAATGGGGCATCACTGCAGATCTCTGTGGCACAGAGATGCGCAGCAGGGGAGAGGATCCAAATATTTGCTCATTTCACTATGTTTCTCTCACTTAAATCACAATTAAGTTGTTTTTCCATCTCACAGATGTATTTTGTGCTGTTGCTCCCAGAAATCAGTCACTTCTCACTGATCTCTTGGAGGTCCTGCACTGTGGTGCAGGCAGTGCACTTGGTGTGGAGGTGGGGTGTGCATGTACCCACCTTCCTGTCAGTGATGCAGCCCTGGGTACTCCCAGCAAACCCTAGCCAGTGGGAGGACCCAGCCTGCTTGCGTGGGCAGTAGAGAGATGGAAGTGTTTCAGTTCCTGGGAAACAACCTCAAGGCAAAATCCTCCCTGTGCATCACCTGTGGTATATCTGAACTGATCATTATCAGACCTTGTCCTAGTCACACCTTCCTCCAGGCATATCCCCAACTCTGCACCCCAACAGCCCCCGTCAACATCCCATGGAGATCTCACACAGCCATAGGCACCCTGGTCCTTACCAGAGAAGAGGGGCTGGAACCACCCCCCCGCCCCAGACACCTTCAGCCCAGACACAGATGCACAGCACAGCTTCCCTTGAGCACTGGAGGGGACAACTGGGTATACCCCAGCAAGAGTGATCTCTGTGTGTGTATATGTGTGTGTGCATCTGTGTGTCTGCCTTTTGTCTCTCTGAGTGCCTGCCTGACTCTCTCTCTCCACCTGCCCATTTCTGCCTGCTTCCTTCTGTCTCTCTTCCTTTCTGCCTCTCCTTGTCAGTGCATCTGTGCGTCTCTCTGAACGGCTGCTTGTCCCTTTGTCTCTCTGGCTCCGAGCATGTGGACGTATTGTGTCTCACTGCGAATGTGCCTGACTCTTTTCACATGCCTGTCCATCCGTCTCTTCGTGTGCGTGTATGACCTGGTTCTTATGCCTGTGTATGTTTGCATGTTCCTTCTGCGTCCGTGGGTCCGTCTATACCCACCCCCCCAATCCATTTATCCGGCCGTCCCGCTCCGTGCCCCGCCCGCTGTCACAGCCCTTCAGCACCGCGGCGGACGGACAGCTCCTGCCGCCTCCTGCTGCGGCGGCACCGCACCGCACCGCACCGCGCCGCACCGCACCGCACCGCACCGCACCGCACAGCACCGCACCGCACCGCACCGCGTCGCACCGCACCGCACCGCACCGCACCCCCTCCCCACGGGAGCGCTCCGCCCTGCGCCCCCTCCGCGCCGCGCCGCGCTCCGCCCCGCCGTATATAAGCGCCGACACCGCCGCCGGTCCCGCTCCGCCGCCATGAGCTACAGCGCGGAGCCGGCGGCGCTGGCCGCCTCCTACCGCCACCTCTTCGCGGAGGCCCCGCGGCGCTCCGAGATGCCGGCGGGCCGGTGGGCGCGCCCGGGCGCGGAGCCGGAGGCGGTGCGGGAGCGCGGCGCGGAGCCGCGGCGGGCGCGGAGCAGCGAGAAGGAGCAGCTGCAGGGCCTCAACGAGCGCTTCGCCGGGTACATTGAGCGGGTGCGGGCGCTGGAGGAGCGGAACCAGGCGCTGGCGGCGGAGCTGGCGGCGCTGCGGCA
The DNA here is from genome assembly GCF_963662255.1 of Cinclus cinclus. Lineage (NCBI taxonomy): Eukaryota > Metazoa > Chordata > Aves > Passeriformes > Cinclidae > Cinclus > Cinclus cinclus. Next base: position 12,311,891 of record NC_085052.1, on the reverse strand, counting down.
GCGCTCGGACGAGCCGCGCCGGCTGGGGCAGATGCTGGGCGGGGAGCTGCGCGCCCTGCGCGCCCGGCTGGAGGAGGCGCACGGGGAGCGGGCGCAGGCGGCGCTGGAACGGGCGCGCCTGGCCGAGGAGACGCAGCGGCTGCGGGCGCGCTGCGAGGAGGAGGCGCGGAGCCGCGCCGAGGCGGAGCGGGCGCTGCGCTCCCGGCAGCAGGCGGCCGAGGCGGCCTCCCGCGCCAGCGCCGATCTGGAGCGGCGGGCGGCGGCGCTTCAGGAGGAGCTGGCGGCGCTGCGCAGCGCCCACGCCGAGCATCTCGCCGAGCTGGGCGCCGCGTTCCCGGCCGCGGCCCCGCCGCCGGCCCAGCGGCCCGACCTGGCCGCGGCGCTGCGGGAGCTGCGCGCTCAGTACGAGGCGCTGGCGGCCCGCAACCTGCAGGCGGCCGAGGACTGGTACCGCGCCCGCTGCGCCCGCCTGCACGAGCGGGCGGCCCGCAGCCAGGAGGCCGTGCGTGCCAGCCGCCGGGAGGCCGGCGAGTGCCGCCGCCAGCTCCAGGCTCGCCTGGTGGAGATGGAGAGCCTGCGCGGTGCTCACCAGTCCCTGGAGAGGCAGCTGCAGGAGCTGGAGGAGCGGCACAACGCCGAGGCCGCCGGCCTGCAGGTGAGCCGGGCGGCGCCGGGAACCGTCACTGTCCCCTCCCCTGGCACCGGGCAGCGCCGGTACTGGGAGGCACCGAGCATCCTCCTCCCGCTCCATCCGCACCAGTCGGCACCTCCATCCCAGCAGCATCCCACCCTGTAATGTGTAGTACCGGGAATCTCATCCCATGCGAACACCCGGCGCGGCGCCCCACCTGTACCCGCGACCCCGCACTTTCTCTGCCCTGGTCCTTTGCAGCGCTGAGCATCTCCGCGGCCTGCGAAGTGATGCAGAGCAGCTCTGTCCCTGGCAGCAGCCCACCCCCCCCCCCCCCCCCTCAGTTCTGTGCAGCGCTGGACACCCCGGCCCCATGCGATGCTGCCCCCGCCCCGCATGGCTCAGCACCATCGCCTGTGCTGTCCCGATCAGTGCCGCGTTACACAAAACACCCCCACACAGAACGGCACCCACCCCCCCTGCCTTGCGCAGCACCCACCCATGCAGGCAGTGCCCCTGCAGCGCTGCGCAGCGCCACGCATCCCCGCATCCTTCCCAGCATTGTGCCTCTCTGCCCTGCACACAGATCCTGCCCCATCACGGCATTGCCTGTTGCCTTCACCCTTTATCCAGAGGCAAAACCCCACAGGGCAGGTTTCGGGAAGGATGGCCAGGACACTCGGTCCAACTCTCCCTTCCTGCAAGGGAAATCACTGCACACGGTAGCACTGTTTGGGGCATCGATCTGTCCGTGTCCTGTCCCTTAAGGATCAGGTCCAAAATTGCCTACACATCGTTGTGGGTAATTCCTCGAAGCTGTCTGCCCAGGCTTGGCCCTTTGCCCTGTGGCCTGGCTCTTGGCACCTGCACTGCAGAAATTGGAACTCTGCAAAGGTTAAGTCTGGAGTTGCAGACATATCCCAGCATCTTTTATGTCTGTGGAATTGCTCATGTAAGACAGACACTGAGCGCTCCATCTCTTATTCCATTTTTCCATTATTGCAGTATTGCCATGTTTTCTTGTTACAGGGAAATGTGCATGATTTACAATAAAATGAATCGTGAGATTGTTCTATTACATGGCTGTTAAATGATCTGTAATTTCTAAATCAAGCCATTTCCTTTTAAATACTGAAACAACTGCCTTTAATCATACCTGGAGGGCTCAAGTACTGCTTTGTCATTTCCAAATTTTGCCAGGTGCTCTAGAATTCATTACTTAGTTCCAAGCTGCTTGCAAGCTTCCTGAATAGTTGAGGTGGTCTCCAACAATTTTTATGGAAATAGGCAATATAAAATATTTTCTATAGTGAAAAAAATATACACAGTAATCTTAGATACTCTTGATGCCATGTGAAAGAGCAGCCTATCAATTGGGGAAAAAAATGAGGCAACTGGATTAAACAGCACCATAATTGAAATTGCTTTAGTGACAGCATGGCAGTGCTTTCCTATATGACCCTCAGGATCTGCTTTATGTGTAGCAATACTTAACAGTGTTTTGAGCAATGTGTATATGCTGCACCTAAGTAATTTCCCTGGCTGCAAACAGTGGAGAAGGTTTGGAAGCGTGTCTTAAAAGAGAATGCTCCTATTGTCTGAGCTTTTAAAATGATCCTACTAAAGCAGGGGCATGTCTTCATAATTGTGGGTTGCCCAGTCAAATATGATCCAACATGCAAGAGCTTTTTTTTAAGGGAAAGGTTTGCAGTGGTGGTGGTGGTGGGGTGTTATTCTACCAGCTAGTACAGCTGGGGTGTGGAAGACAGGTGCGCACCAGGAACAAAGACAATCAATTTGGAAAGATATTTTTGTTCATGTGGACTACAGGCAGAGGGAAGAGGACTGGAGGCACAAAGAGTCACAGAAGCAAGAGTGGAGCTGTTCCAGGGTGGGATCATCACAAGTCATGCCTTCCTGCCCTGGCTCAGTGCAGAATCAATCTGCATAGGAGCAGAGGCTTTAACTTGCACAGCAGCAGCCGTGCATGTTCTGGGGCTTTTCAGCTGATGCCCCAATGATGTCCTCAGAGGCACAGTTTCTTGCAGATCTTTTGCTGTGGAAAATGGTCGGGGCAGCACAGGTCAGAGCAGAGACCACAAGGATGGCTCCTAACTCTCCTGCAAGGCTGATTGTGCCCAGATAATCCAACTGTGACATGCTCCATGCTGCATTCAGGATGAGCTGCTACTCTGAGGGGCTCTGCTCAAATGGGGCCCACTGCATCACTGTCAGCACAGCTCCCTGCTCCTTGGGCAGCTCCACATGCCATGACTGCCTCTGCACTGTCCATGAGGAAGGTTAGGCAGGAGAGGAAGCTGTGGACATGATAGGAATGGGAAGGGCACAAGATGAGGATGATATGACAGGACAAAGATCATTTGCTTGGAACAGAGGATCTGGAAGCAGTTGAAAAGGCCTGACTCTGGGAGGGGGGCAGGAGAGTGGAGGTTGGCAGTGGCCATTGCAGGGAGCTGTAGGAAGGGCTGCATCGTGCCTTAAGTGCAAACTGCTGACTCATTCCTGTTCCAAATCACGCTCCTCTGGTGGCACAGTGGGGCAGCTGGCAGCAGGAAACCTGATTGGGAAAGGTTTCACTGCTTTCAAGCTGCTGCTTAGATACCTAGATGCCTGCGGGAAAAATACAGACTGCATGCTTTCCGAGGAAAAAAAAAGAGAAGAAAATATTAGTCTCCTTTGTTAGCAGGAACTCTGGCCCTGCAGTCCTCCACATCACAGGTAGTACTGGTTATAAGGGACAAAGGGCAGGGCAAAGCTGACAGGAAGGATGCTAGAAGGACACCATTGTCCAGCTGAGCACCCTGGCCCCTGTCTCTGTAACCTCCCCAAATCCCTGCATTCATAATCCCCCACTCTGGGGCTCTGAGGCATTTTCCCAGGAAGGTGACAGACATCCCCACCTGGAGGGAACGCCTTGCAGCAGCACCTCTCCTTCCAGCTCCTGGAAGCTTGTCTCAACCCTTCTTAAGCCCTGCAGATGGAGACTGCAGCCTTTCTTTGCTGCTGCAGTGCGGGGTGCTTTTACTTGTCTTGTTGAGCCACTGCCTCTACTTTGATAATGTTTAAGCCAAAAACTTCTCTCTGTAGCAGCCTGCCTTGTCCCCTGCAGGACTGACACTCCCTCCACCACCAAATAATGATTTGCCCATCTCACACACCCCGCTGCAGATGGGAGAAACTACATAAATCCATCAATGACTAAAGCCTCCCCCACTGCACACGCTCACAAGCCATGCCTGGTCTCTGCCTGCTTCTTCATCCCTTCTAGCATGAGATTTCATGGTCCCAAGCTCCTGGTGGGATGTGCCATCAAGTGCCCACTGCAACTTCCCTGTCTCTACAATGGGCAAAGCAGAGTGGGACTGTGGGAGAGGTCCCTGTTCCAAAATGCAGGGCTGAGCACCCTTGCCTTTGCAGGACACCATTGGACAGCTGGAGGATGACCTGCGAAACACCAAAAATGAGATGGCTCGGCACTTGAGGGAGTACCAAGACCTGCTCAATGTCAAGATGGCCCTTGATATCGAGATAGCTGCTTACAGGTAAGGCTGCTCTATTCCTGCTCTACCTGGACTTGCTCTTCCCAAGCCCAATCCCCTGACCCCACTAAGCTGGGGTGTTTTCAAGGGCCCAGAAAATACTTGAGTATACACACAAGGAGCACTACAAGCATGTTGTTAATCTCTGCTGCCTGGATGTGCCACACTTCTGCCTGGGGAGCAGCCACAGCTCCATGTCCAGCTGTGAACCACATCCCTCAGCCATCCCAGAAGCAGTATTTTTAATGGGGACAGTTTGGGTTGGAAACTTGTCTCTCTTGCAAAGTTAAAGGTAAATACAAAAGGCTGTGCTTCAGGTATTTATTTTCCTGATGTTTCTGGAAAGGAAAGGAGGGAGAAAGTTGCTCTCATGTACCCCATATTGCAAGTCTTCCAGAAATGGTTGACCAAAAGATGATTTTGAATCAGTCTCATGGTGCAGTGTGCCCTGTGGGGATGGCTTGGACTTGCCTGCATGGCACACCTTGCTCTCAAGTTTTGCAGATGTTTCACATCCCCATACTAACCTCTTCCATTGTGATGTGCTTTCAGGAAGCTGCTGGAGGGAGAGGAGACCCTCTTCAACATGGGAAGCAGTGGCCTTCCATCACTCAGTTCCCTTCACAGCCCCACTTACTCATTCCAGCCAAGGAGCTTTAGTTCCTCTACTTTGTCCTTCAAAGAGGAGGAGCAAGGAGAGGTTATTAAAGTGACCTCTAAAATATCATCCAGCAGGGCTGATGTGATTGAGGGGACCATAACCTCTGTCAAGAAAAGAGGGAGGTTAAACCTGCATGAAGGTATCCTTGCAAATGCAAAGATGTAACCATCCGGACCCTGTTCACAAGCATTTGAGGGGGAACAGTCTCCACTCGGCCTTGAAATTGCTCCTCTGGGCACAAAGCTGCACTTGGCTCGCAGGAAGCTTCCCTTGAAAACACATAACCCCCCCAGGGACACCCAGGGATGGCTTCCTTGCGGGTCCTGCCACACAGAGGCCGAGCTTGGCACATTGCTCCCTTTTAAATGTGGTGGGGGCACACAGGACAGGTAGCTAGAGATGCATGTTGGTCGTTGTGGTGGTGGCACATGGACTCAGAGCACTCCCTCTCTCCTCCAGCCCTGGGCAAGGGGCAGCCAGCAGGGAATGCTGCTGAGCCAGCTCTCTGGGGAGGGGAGGGAAATTCAACATGTTTACTGCAACTAGTTTCAAGGCTACATACCTTCATCAACTATCCAAATCCATGTACAGCTAAACTCTTCCCTATTCCTCAAACTGTAGCCGTCCACTTTTAACCCTAGAAGCACAGAATAGCCATACTGGACTGTAACCACACCTGACATCTGATCTCAGCCACGTATATTTTGAACTATAAGGAATGTTAAATTTTCTTTGTACTGACAGCTCTTGATTTCTGACAGCACATGGGGTTTATAAGCAGCAGGCACAAGGCAGGGAACTGCTACATTGGAGGTAAAGGCACCACCATGCTGTGGGTATGTGGTATCACTGTCTCCCAAATATGAGGGTCTGAGGGCCCCTTGTTTGGCTGCACAGTCTTCACATGAAAACCCTGTGCCCAGATTAGCATCAGCCAGCACCGGGAAGCTGCAGGACTCCCGAATACCAACCTGCAAAGCATCCTTGTCTCCGCTCTAACTGTTCCAATGTGTGCCAAATTTGATGTAGGATTTAATAACCGTAGGTTTCCTTCAATGCCTTAAATTGCCAGCGATCGCTTTTGCAAGAGCCGGAGACTCCACGTGTTGTGTGTCAGTGCCCTGGCAGGGTTATCATCACCAGACCTCGCTGCCCTTGCAGTGCTGCCAGAGTAGTTCCTGGAACCAGCAAATCGTTTGCTCGCACTCTTTCCTCTTCTATTGTAAGGCACAAGTTAATAATTAAAAAAAGAAATAGTTGTGTGGATCAAACCGAGCTATTTTGTCGTCTTTGCTGCTGCATCATCTTGGGAGCTCACCTCAGTGTCTGGTCCTCAGCTGGTTCAGTGCCCAGCAGTCCCTCTGGGCCCCTGTGAAGAGCTCAGTGTTGGGGTACAGCTGCCAACACCTCCTGCTGGGCTTGCAAGGTAAGGGCTGGACCCACCCATGGCAGTGGGGCATGGCTGGGGCTCATACCAGGTGCCTGTCGTGGTGGCCCTACTGTGTAGAAGAGTTTATGGCCAGCTGGCTGAGGGATCAAGGTCTGCCATGGCCAAATGCACCCTCATTTGCTCAGAAAATGGACTCTGAGGCTGTGATTTGCATCACACCCCTGCCAGTTCAGTCCCAAGGTATCTGTCATTTCCTCTCCATGTGTGTGTGCCTGTGTGCTCAGGGGTTAGAAACAGCCTCATGCTTTGCACAACTGAAGATAAAGTGATTTACACAAGAGCAGAGGGTGCACCTACCTCCCAAAACTCAGCAGTCACAGGCGCTGTGACCAGCAGCGGCTTATATTTGGAAGAGGCACACATTCTGCTTGAGATGTGGCTGTAGAGGGAAAAAGCACAGACAGCTTCCTGCTGGGTGGTCCTGCCAGATCACACTGTCCTGTTGCCTTTCCATTCCTGCTTTGTTGCACCATGACATGGCAATCTGTCCCAGAGCCTCAGGGACACAGTGTGACAGTCACAGGCTTTGCCACCAGAGCTGCAGGCCAGGAGCAGCACAGCTACACCTTGATCCTGTCACACTGATAACCTTGGGGACCATGTCCTGGAGGGGCTGCTCACTGTGGGGAGACAGCCCTGGGGAGGGCAGCCCTGCAGGTGGGTGAAGCAAGGGGCACTTTCCAGAGGCAGAAGAGGGGCCCCAGGGCATGGCTGGAGCAGTGCAGCTCACCAGCAGCCCTCAGCAAAAAAGAACAGAGCAACTTAGGGTGCCCAGGCAGAACCTAGGGGAGCTAGCACTTGCAGAGTTAAGTCCAAGGCACTGGCACATAAAACAAGATCAAGAAATGTCCAAATATCTCCTGGCTCAGCTGTCAGTTAGGAAATGCAAACAAACAGTATTTCTCCTAGTCCATAGGGGGAATAAAAAGCAGATGTGACTGTGCAGCTAATGAAACATACTCTGAATCTCAAACACTCTCCAGCACTGCTGCTTTCTGTCCCTTGAGCATAAGCAGCCTGACCCATTCTTTGTTCCCAGCGCAATCCTCAGTCAGAATTCCTGCTTGCTCAGCTATCTGGATGCTAATAGTGAAGCTGGGAATTTTACTTTGGTGATATCAGTGTAGAGGGGCTGCCAGTGGAGGAGCACAATGGAGGAGCTGCAGGAAGGACAAGAAACTATTTTAGAAAATGGCTGCAGTGCGAGGGCCAGCCCAGAGATTTCCTGCATTTCAGTAGCTCTGCAGCAGTTTGGTGCTGTCTCATGGTGTTAAACTCCAGAGGTGAGAGAGGGGCAACAGGCAGGGAGGCCCATGTCTACACTCTCACTTTCTTTATGAGAAGAAAAATGACAGCAAAAAGGGACAGGCCTGCCTGAACATGTTGCCAATGCTGACCTCTGACTATCTTCATCCAGACCTCCTTTTCCACTGCTATCTTCTTCAGAGTGGCTCCTTTTACCTGCCTGCTTATATGCATCAGAAGGCTTCTACAGTGAAAACATAAGGTGGAACAGGACAATAAATCCTCCTCTGTGGTCCTATCTTTCTAACTGGTTAAGCACCCAGGCTGCCAGAGGGAAGGAGTGAGTCACACTGCAGATGTTGAAAGATTTATACCTCTATAAAACTTCGACCTCTTGGATAAAAGGCAGCTGTGGACACAGACTGCACCTTCAGCTCAGGAAGCAGCAGAGCACAGCTATTTCTCCATTATACTGCATCTCCTTCATCTTTATGCTGGGGAGAACTTGAGCTTCCACACAATGAGACAAACTCCCACCACTGAACTGGCTGTTTGTTTTTTCATTGAATGCAGATGCTGGCCCATACAGCGGAGATGTAGAGCTCCTTGAAAACAAAGTTGCTGCACACGGAGAAGTTTTGCTAATGATGCTTATCCATCTAGATGCTGCAATTCATTAAAAGTAAGCCAAAGAAAAAGCAGCCAAGTGAAAAAAAATCCCTCAAACCCCAAAAGTTTTCCTTTGGCAGGAATGCAAACATCTCCTTTTCCAGACTGAGGAAGAATGCTGTAATTCAGCAAGAAGGAATCAATAAGCAATTCAGTGCAGTCTCTTCCGGCACCTTTGGCTGGATCCAGCCAATTCTCTCTTTGCCAGCTTTTGGCACAAACACCTCTTTAAGGAAAAGAGCTTCCTCCTGCAGAGAGTGACCCACACAGAGCCCTAACACCAGCAGCCAAACACATGTCTCTGAATGATCAAATGTCCCCATCACTGGGGTTTGACACTTTGAAGCAGAATTTATGTCAAAATAGCACAAGCAATGCCAGCTCATTAATGCAAGATTTCACAGGTCTATGGAATAAGGATCACTTGGCAAATGCAGCACAACATGCAAACAGGGCACTGCTTTGGGTGGGGTGGGAGAATTTTCATTGATCCTGGTCTGTTCCAGGGCTTCCAGCTGAACTAAAAGGCTGCAGAGCTGGGGGGTCAGGGGGAACACACTCCTACAGATTTTGCAGGGGTCTTCATCCAAAACCCAACTCAATCAGAGGTGAGCCTGCAACTCTGTGACAAGCAATTACACCCTTGTTAAAGCAGACATTGTGCTGGCCAGAACTGACATAGAGCATAACATGAAGAAGAAACAGTGTCCATGATAAACATCGGCTTAGACAGAAGGGCAATATCCAGAAAATGTCAGAATGCGATTCCAGAGTCCCAGGTACACATTCACTTCCTGATGGCAGCAAAGCTCTTGAGGTTCTGTATCAGTTCTGAAACAACAGAGGCCCAAAGTCCATTCCTATCACAGCAGGCTCACTCTGCTCCTTTGCCTTTAAATCGAGAGGCAGCTGATGCCTGTATGCCAGAGAGCACAAGGAAAAACAAGTTCTTGGCCCTCCAATGTCCAGAGCAGCCTTGTAAATGCTCTAACAGACATGTAGTCATTCCCTAAGATGATGCACATGCAGACCAAGTGTGGTCTGTAAGAAAAAGCTGAGCTCACACTGAAAAAAGTGGTTTGTAGTGAGGCTCAGAACATCATTAAGTTTAAGGAAATTTTCAGTGGAAATGCAAAACAAAAACCAAACCAAAAAAACCCCACAACACCCTAAGCCCCAGATATGACACCTCATTAGCAAATTCCTAGTCTACCAATGAGACCTGAGAGATGTATGAATAAGAATGACTGAAGCAAGCCAAAATGATTCAGCAAGCCAAAACATTCAGGCTAGATTCTTAAGGAAGCAAGGATTACAGGATCATACTCTGACTCCATGTCCTCTTTACCCCCTACATCCTCCCCAATCATTTCTTATGCTCATCAGCTTAACTTCAGCCACATTTGAGAGCACTGGAAGTCTCAAAGATACCAAACCCCTCTCAGTTTCATGCTATCAGGTACACAGGTGAAACACCCTCATGGACTGAGAAGCTGAGATTCCCCTACTGGACACCAGAAAATCCATTCAGGGGACTCTCACAGGAACACACAATTTTCCCCAATCTTTGCCAAGTCTCCACCACCCACTTTTCTACTGTTAATGTTTTCTTTGGAAGAAAACAGACATTTTAAGCTTTCATTTCCAAATAGACTTTTTTACCACACAATTAGAAAATGCAAGCTCTTTTCCACTTTGGGAACCATTTCTTTTGCAGACCACTGCCATATTGACACAAATACACTGTTTTACATTAAACCCAAACCCAGTAAAGATGTCAATATAGCTCCAGCAAGAATTCTGCAGTTGTAGGGCAGCCAATCAATATTGCATTTAATCTCAGATGCAATTACCATTTCTCTCTCAAAAAATAATAAAATTTTACTTGTCCAGTGATTAAACCTGTATTGATGGCAACATTCTAAAACCTCAGTCAACGTAAATATCCTTTGGCTCATTCAACAAGGGTCTCTTAGAGATTACATGGTAAAATTCCATTTGTGGCCACTTTGCTTTCTGATGAACTAATTGGTGTTACAGAAGAACCACAACGTAGAAAAAACAGATAAAAAGCAGAAGTGAAGAGAATGCACCATTTGCAGCACTCCTCCATTTCTCAGCAAGCATTTATGACAGCCTAAAAGGTACATTTTAAAGAACATAAACACTCAGGCTGGCCCTTGGTGCATTCTGTTGAGCATATTAAAAGATTCATGGGGACAATGTGACAATCTCTTTAAAAGAAAGGCATGCAATACATAAAAACTCCTGTATCTGTTAATAGTCTTTCTCTCAGCTGCTGGAATGAATTCCTCCACTCATTTGTATTGACCACAGATTTCATATTAATGATATTCCACACTGAAAAAAAGTAAAACCAGAAACGTCAGGGATGTAATTTTCCTACTGACTGTTAAAAATATATTAATATAAATCATCGCACATAAATGATTAATGATTCCCTGAAAATAAATTCAACATGGACTAGTATTTGACAAACTTGAATGGTTTTTCAATAAAACTCTTTGGTTGTTTCAAGTCTACAGAAATAAGCTTTAAGAGCTCCCCTGGCTCATGTGTGCCACAGTCTGGTGTTAGTGCAGAGCCAGGCTGGGTGCACTGCCGTGTTCAGGACATAAATGACAGCTACCCCTGGCCATTGCAGGTCCCCTCTGTTTAGAGGGTTCAGCTACACTTTTCACCTGTCTCTTGAACTTTATCATCTTCTTACCCTGAACCTGTAATGAACACAAAGAAAACAGGCAGAACATAACCAATATGACTCACAGCTTGATTGTAGCTTCAATCTGCATTCATAAGAAATCTGGAAACCAAGGCTCATCATCTCCTCTTGCTGCAAATTAGCAGGTCTGTACAGGAATTCAGAATTATGCTGCATTCATAAGCAGCATTTAATAAGGATCTGTGTTAGCCATGATGCTATTAAGAAGGTAATGAGAAAGGAAAACCAGAATGATCTCATCAAGTAAAGAAACAATAACATCTGTAAAATAATGAATGAGTCCAATCACACCTTCCCTCAGTTCCAGAGCACAAGGCTGGCTCATCTCCCACGAGGGCAGAGATGCCATTCCATAGACGGCCTGTTGTTACAGAAGCTCTTCTATCATCAGGACCAAAAGTGACTGGAGGGAAGCCAAGGTTAAAATGAGACCAACAGACATAAAAGAGCAGCAGGAGAGCTGAAAGAAGATTGGCACATTTTAAAGCAAGCAGGCTGATTATGCAGGAAACCACAGAGCCTCAGCTCAGCCTTGGCAATAGCTAAAGGTCACCCTGCTGCATATGGATGTGCCCCAGGGGATCTGCAGCACTGGAGAGAAGGAACACATCAGTGCCTTCAGGTGAAAGAAAGCAGGATGTTCAGCCACAAAAACTATGCTAAAAATACACTTTCTGAAGGCAGGTGAGGAAGAAACAGAGAGAAGTGGACAAAAGGGAAATAACAGGTCACTAAGCATTCATGCCAAATGTACCACAGGCTACAAACATTTGATCCTCCTCATTAAACCACTGAAAGGGTAAAGAAGGGAGTGTTGGCCTTCTACATTATAGCTGGCATGTGATTTATCCTACAGAAAAATCCTTTGAAGGTATCCGTGAGGCTTTTTTTTTTTTTTTTTTTGAAAAGCAGAATTTGACACTGACATTAGTGCCAGTGGCAGCACGGCCCTCTTGGGGCCATGCAAGTCAAATGCATCCTAGAATGACATTAATTTGAATTAACTCTCAGGTTCTATACAGTTGTTAAACTCTGCACATGTAGACGTGAAGTTCAAGCTAGGGTTAAAGGTGAAATTGCAATGTAAAATGTGGTTATACTGATAATGATTTTTTAGCACAGAGCTATAAATTTGAAAACAAACCCTTGAGTGACAATGGAACAGGCAATATTGAGTATTTGAACCAGATGCCTTGATTCCAGTGGCAGAGAGTCAGTTCACAGGGACTCGAGAACAACAGTCATAAACATGAAAGACAATAATTGAGAAGCGGCTTTCATGAAAAGGTGTTCTTGTTGATGAAAAAGGGGGTCCTTTAACTACACAAGATTATTTTGCCTGTATTTCTGTGGAGAAATTACCTTGACTTGTTTACTGAGCTATTTTTCACCAAAACCCTCATTAAAAGCAGAGTCCCAGAGATTTCATGTTACTCCAGCTAACAATACCACACTTAGCTCCAGTGCAGACTCTGGTATTGAATTACCCTTACCATTTAGCCTCTTAACTGAAAGTTTTCATTCTAACAACTCCAGAGCACATTCAGCAGTTTCACTATCATCCACTGTAATTCTGAGGCTGACAAAGAAAACATGGCATGGAAACACAAGGGCTCAATTTTAAATTGGCTAAAATAAAGTTTATTTTACTGTTACAATATATAATCTTTTATTAACACAACTCACGAGGTGTTTACAAAATAATCTCATTTTCTGCTGCATTTTAAACACTACTTTTATACAAACTTTAAAGGTAAAATAGGAGTTTGTAGCTAAAAAGGCTTTTTGTTACATTTCTTAGAAGCATCACGAGAATTATTTCAAACAAAACTGTTTTTTTCTTATGGTGCCACCTTCACCGACAAAACAATGTTTACTGTAAAGACCGGAGGGAGGATTCATGACAGCTTTCTTTAGACAAAGGAAGCCAGTCCTCTTAGGCTGACAGTGAACAAATACATTTGAGCCCTTGCATCCAGGAGGGCCAAAGGAATCTGGGAGTGCACTGGGAAGAGCGTGGCCAGCAGGTCAAGGGAAGTGATCCTGCCCCTCCACTCAGCCTGGTGAAGCCACATCTGGAGTGCTGTGTCCAGTTCTGGGATGCTCAGTACAAGAAAGACACAGCTCCTGGAGAGGGTCCGGCACAGGCCACAAGGGGCTGCTCCACTCCTCAGGGACATTTAAATGTCCCTCACTGCTCCTGGCAATGTCCCCTCCATGCCTGACTGGCTGCCAAGGGCTTCCAGGTCTGGACGGAGCTTGGGGCTGCTGCTCAGGTGTCCCCAGGCTCCACAACCCCTGTACAGCTCAATCAAACCCTCACCCCTGGATTTAGCAGTTGTTGCTGCTGCCTCACCAGCTGACTGAAAGAAATGAAGGAGGGCTGAAAGAAAGAAGGACTTTTTTACAGCGAGGGTGGCAGTGCACCCAACAGGCTGCCCAGGGAGGGTGTGGAGTCTCCCTGTCTGGAGACATTCCAAACCCACCTGGACACATTCCTGTGTCACCTGCTCTGGGTGACCTGCCTTGGCAGGGTGGTTGGACTGGATGATCTCCGCAGGCCCATTCAACCCTCACAATTCTATGGTTCTGTAACTTAGGTGCTCTGAAATGCCTTACAAAGCAATCTTTTTCTTTTCCCTGCCCTGACTGTAGGGAAGGAGCCTGGTGCCTAATGGAAGCTTTCATGAATCTCCACACTGATGATGCAGTATGCAGCAAGACCGTAACACACAGAGCTCTCTGGTCCTTAATGCTGCACAAGACAACACAGAAATCTTAAACAGAAGAAAATCTGAAGTGTTACAGTTGTCACAAAACCTAGTATTTTAACATGTTAAAATTAAAGTCACCTAACATCCTCTGTAAGTCTGGTAGTAACAGGCAGGTATTACATTACTCAACCCTGGTCTCCACTACAATGCACTAAAACACATTAGGAAGAGTGGAAAAAGTGACCATTTTCACAACTGCTGGAGAGGTATGTGCTAAAGTGAATGGATTTATGCTCCTGACAGTCAAGTCAGTTGATGGATTTTACATGATAGCAGAATCAGGTTGACAGTGATTACTTTATATACAGCAAGCAGGTAGAAAGAGGTGCTACTTTTTTTTTTTTTTCCATGCATAGTTTAGCCAGCTTACAGCCAGCTCATCTCCATTCAAACCAGAGATGCTTGATCCACCATTTGGTATAAGCCAAACTACCAGCAAATATATTTCCAGTGCAAACAAAATTGTCTTTCTTCAAGAAAAACAACAAATTTAATGCTACTTCTCAAAAAACAATGCTTATGCTGCATCATTTTCTACTTATTTTGGTCTTTGTTTCTGAAATTTCCTTCCTCTCCCCAAATCACATCCAAAGACATATGATTGATCACAGTATACTTTTTTTTTAGGCAAATGAGTGTCTCTTCCCCAAAACAAATTATACTACTCATTGAAGATCATCCCTGAGAGCACTGTTCTAGATAGACACTTAGATAGCAAGACAAATCTCAGACCTTAGAGGAAAAAAAGGCTGTTCACCCTGTGAAATCTTGTGGTTTTAGAAAATAAAAAAAATCAGCTACTTTGAGCATTTAGTTTCCCTGAGCTGAGTGAAATTTGAAGACAGTAATTTGTAACATGAAGCATAGCAACATCTACAGCTGTACTTACAGAACCTGCAATTTTTTACAGTGGTAAAGTCAGATGTTACATTACAAGCACACAGCAGTTAGTGGTGGTTCCTCTCACTTGCTTCCTGCCACAGGAAATGCAATGGCTTCTTTGGTGAGAAACAGCAGTGAAGAAGCTCCATGACTTCAGATTCTTTTGCCTTCTGATATTCCAGACAACTTTAAGTTAGTGGAGATACCACCAGGCCATAGTGCAGTACAAGTAGACCATCCTAGAGAGAACAAAAAGAAACTGTATCATAGCACTTTCCCTTCTCCATGAGGCATTTCTGTCACCACCTGGTACAACAATTATTGCATGGCAGGACCCCAGGTACAATCTCACCATGTTAATACCTTCCATATGGAGATTGCAACTTTTCAAGTATCAAGGCAAATAATTGTATTCCCCCTCCTCTTTGAGATGGAAAAGGGTGTTAAAAAGAGCAAAATCTGGTACTACTATATACATTTATTAAGTAATAAATGCATTGGATTAAGAAAGTTCCAAAATACAAACTGTTAAATGCATGTTTCTCCTCTTCAAAGACTGCTTGACATAATAAAAAAATCCCTTTCACCTGTGAAACAGGACACTTCTGACCCCTTAGTCTTATTCATGTCACTCAATTCACAGGCAGCTGCTGAAAGGCCTAGCAGACCCACTGGGAATCTTGCATTCACCTATTTATATGGACAGACTTTAAAAAAAGTTCTCTTTTGAAGAGAGAACTACATTAGTACCAACTGACATGTTAGAAATTTTACTGTATTAGGTTTCAGATATTCTTATCTGTTAATACACAGGACGTAAGATAACGTATTAGTACCAACTCACTAACTTTTCTTCATCTTCTCATCCTGTTAATAACCAGGAATCCATTGCTAACTCCTGAAAGGATACAGGAGGAGACAGGAGCTTTAACTGACTAGGTGATTAGCATAAATTGGGATAGTAGCATTGCAAGGTAAAACAGGTTCTAAGAGGTTTCTCAGGAACCTCTAGGCACATAAAAATGTTGCTATACCTTCCCAAAGGTCCCTAATTCCTTGTGCCCACTAGTTTCTTCAAAAGAGAAACATTCAATGAGTCAATAAGACACTTTATTTTTGGAGAAAAAAAATGTGGTCAAAACCAGTTTTTCATCTATTTTCCAGTTTCTTAAAGGAAATAAATATTTATACAAGAAGAAAATTCTACAATGTATTCTTTGATGAATAATTTTGAAACAGCAGGTTTGGCAGTAGAACATTTAAAGGAAATAGCCCTGTTAAAACCCAAGGCCAAACCCACTGCAATTCCTTCTCTACAAAGAAAAGCTAAGAATTACCCCAGTACTGACACTTCTTACTCTGTAATTATTCATTTGTAAAGTATTACACATTTCTATCAATGTTCAGCTTTCTCTAGATACTGTTATTAAAGGGAAGTCCAAACAGGGAATGAGCTCTAACTCAGACAGGCACAGAGAAAAAGCAAAGCTCTCCAGTGTCCTTTGACACAAGTTTGTGACCCTGACCTAAAAAATGACAAAGGATCCCACCTGTTACACCCAACTATAAACTTTAGAGTGGAAATGACAGCCCAAAACATCAGAGCATACACCTCTTCTGATGTTCTAAGAGCAGCAGCAACAAAAAGTGCCCCACTTTCCAAATTCAACAACCTCATATCAAAGAGTGAAACACTTCCATAGGAAATGTGTGCAAGAAGGTCACAGCAATTAAATTAGAGCACAGCCCTTGCTGCCTAGCTCAAGAGACCAAAAAACCAGCACAATAGCACTGGGTTACAAAAAGGTGAGAGCTACAAAGAGACCATTATAATCTACCAAACCTCTGTGCCAAGGACATCAAGGAAGCTACCTCTTTTAGCTTTTCCCATGTGCAAGCTCATTATATCCATCAGTGATGCAAAACTGAGAAGGCCCAGTTTTAGTCAAATGAAAATAACCAGAAGCTTGGATCAGGTTGCATTTGTGCAGCAGATGGGAGGAAGGTAATACAGTGAAGAAGCTATATTCCCATTTAGTTAATAACAACCTTTCTTTCTCAGCTACTTGATCAAACTCTTAATTACAGGCAGATCTCAATGCCTGGTAACAAAATTGTCCCCTTAAAAATCTCTGTAAGTGTCTTTGATCACTCCTTGCAGTAAAGTCCACAAGTTTTACACTGTTTAAAAAAGAAAAAAAGCAAAGTTGTTTCTTATTACATAAATTCTGTCAGTGAGTTTTTAATGGTTCTGCCATAAACAGAACTAGAAATCCTACTTTCAGCTAATTATGAAGATTTAACCAACAACCCAATTTCAGAAATATCAAAATATCTTGACATCTACAAGATAAAAACATGATTTATTCTTGATTATTTTTTAGCCTTCTATCAGCTACTCAGAAATGAACATGTTAATTGCTTACATTCAACCACTAAAATTAGTTGCCCATTTACTCCAATTAAAACAACTCAAATAGGTTACTGTGGGGTCAGTAACAGGAACATTTATTTTATAATCACATCACACTTGGTCTTCCCACACTTGTTGGAAGGGCAGAAATGTATCCAGAAGAACTAAAATCCTGCTAGATTGCACCTCCAGGAGACTTTCATTTACTCAGGCTCTAAGGCATCCGTACACAGTGCTAGTCAGTAGGAAAAAAAAAATACAACCTCCAAAATCTTCACAAACAAATTTTAAGAACCATTCAGTGTAAGTAAAAGCCACTAAAATAATCACACACAACATATGTGATGCTGCACTGCAAATGCTAGCAAGAAGGAACATTAAAATTAACGTATTTGCTGAAGAGAAACTTACCTGCATTTTTATAATCACTTTTCCCATCAAAAAGAATAACTGCTGACATGAATGAACTTGCAAGTGAAAAATGTGACTCAAAATAGCAGCTATTTTTCTCCTCTAACAGTGGTTGTACTCATCTAAATAAAAGAGCCCAGTGTTTGTTCCTTCAAATGACTTTCTGATGCAGAAGTAGCTACTGAAGCTGTTTCCTTTGCATGGAGCATCTACAATGAACCTCAGAAACCTGTAAATGACATCAGCAGTTTTGAACAGTCTCAGCATCCTGGTGAGAGCTGTTAGGGACATTCCAAGCTCCAACACTGATTTGGAAAGGCTGGAAAGTTACAAAGGCACAAGATGCCCTCTGAGTTTAATGTAAAATTCATCAAACGTTCCTCTGTAATTGTAGTTTCACTGGCCAGGACAACTGTGTCCCTTACTGAATTTCAGATCCTGGTGAGAAACCAACAACCCTCACCATTTTAGACTTGACCCATCTGTTTGGATTTTTTTTTCATGGGTAATTATCTAAAAATGTTTTCCAAGGTTTTTTTTTTTAATCCTAGAAATATATCTTCTTGATTTCTAAAAAAAAAAAAAGTATTATAATGTTAGACTAAAGAACGTGAAAATGTCACAATTATTTCAATATCAAAAAAGAAGCAACATTCCTACTGTAACTATTTGGCATCCTTAGAGATTGTCTAACAATATGAAGAGAAATTAAAGATGAACCTGGTTTTCCAAATTTCCTGTTTTAAGTGACTATGAAAAAACAAGACTTCACAATAAGATGTTTCTTTTCTATTTATTTGTCCAACAGAGAAGCCTTGAGAGAATTAACTGCTAGCATACTGATTTGGCAGTAAATGAGATTTGAATCATCACTGGAGAATGCATCCCAAGACAACTGCTCTCCTCATGGAGCTGCTGACTGGTACTTTATCACTAAACATCAATCAGGCAGACCCAGTTCTGACAAGAAATTACAAGAAATGGAACTGCTGCAGTATTCCTTGAAATGCTCCCCCAAGAGCATTTCTCATACGTGAAAAGCTTTCCTGCTATGCTCAAGTCTAAAACCATATATGTGACTATACCCCAGGACTGAGAAATGTATCATCCCCATGCCATTTACTGAAGCTTTTAGTAGAGGGCACTTCCATCACTATGTGCTGATTGCTGAATTTACTTACAATGACTCATAGTGTTAGAAACAAGTTTATTACCAGTACTCACTTCCTCCCAGTTTCTATCCCCTGCTTCCCAAACTGGATTAGGTTATGTTTTTGTCTCTTCTTCATGCTATTATAAAACAGCTAAGACATCAGGTGTGGCATTTACTCCCTTCAACTAAAGAAACAGCACAAGCCTCACAGATTTTAATGTCTGCCAACATTAACATGAGCAAACTACCTCTGCCCTGACTCTGAGACTCCTCCTAATGATTAATTTCCTAATGAAATCAGGTACAAGTGATGCAAAGTCCAAGATATCTCAAAATCAGCTTTTCACTTCCTGCCCCCAACACAGCAGCCTTCCTGCAGCATAAGAGAGCTCAGCAGGAATTTTAAAAGTAAATGTTTGTGCACATGTGTGCACAAACAAGTGAGAAGAGCTGATTTTGCTACTATTTTAGCTGTTCTGCTATCTGCTAAGATTGCTTTCCAAATAGAATACCAATCTATTTCTTCCCACTGTACTAAATACTAACTTTTCAGACTTCCAAGTTCAGACTAAGATACAATTTACCATATATCACAGTTTTGCATCTCTATTTTACGATACACTTGGCAGAGTACTTCACTGTTTCTGCA